>NC_068560.1:31167500-31792500 GCF_022201045.2 Citrus sinensis
TAAACTTACGAGGAGGAGAAATACTTGTATAAGTTTGATGATGCACTATTTTTGTATGTTGAGAGAGTACGGCCGACTAATTATAACTTGTCATTTTTTAATAGTTTTAGTGGGTTTCATCCTCAAATCTATTAATTATTATTTTTTTTTCACAATTCACATTAAAATTATTGGATTTCATTTTATACTTGTTCAAATAATAGGCTCTTGAGGTGATACACGATCCATCTAAATTTATCTCATGGGAAGAGAGATTTTTAATAAAAATTTTAGAAGCATGTAAAAAAAACTACAATGAAATTATTAAAGAACTTAAATCCTAATCGTGTATTATTATTAATAAAAGAACCTTTAAAAAATTTAAGAGACTTTAAATTAGGTGATTGAGGATCCTAATCCGCAACAAGCTGTATTGTTCATCAAATTAATGTACACTATTTGTTGACTTGTAATTATTAATTATTAATTTTGTTTACACAAAAGAGGGGCAATATCATGTGAGCACGGCAAGAGAGCGGTTGTGTGTAGTTTTGATTAGGGGCGGTGATAGCTAGCATTTCTGCTGATGAATTAAAAGGGAATTAAACCATCGGGGACTCGTAATATATATATATATATATTGACAAAAGAATCCTCAGAAAATATAGTTTGGCGACCAACGTAATGGAGTGTAGTCATGTCATGTATTAATACCAATAACCAAAAAATTGAAAATGTAGAAAATGGCGGGTCCTGTAATGAAAAAACAAGTATAAGTCATTATCATATTTGTTAATGTGAATTAAATCAACAACATTCGAGAATACTCTTTGTGGAAAGTTGTTTATTATTAATGATTTAGCGTTACATTATCATATACAAACTGTAAACTCTAACTTGATATAAGTAAGTTGTTGTTAAATAAATGAATTAAACTTATTTTATAATTTTTGGTTTTTTAAGAGAAGATTATCTTTTTCATCCACAAAGTTTGATGCGATAGTCCATTTCATCATTGTTATTTAAGTAATAACTTATTTCATCAATATTTAAAAGAAAACACAATTTTGTTAATTTATCATTAATTTACTGTATAATTCATTGGGGGTAAAATAGAATTTTTAATAAAGTAGATACAATTATTTTAAAATAAAACTATCGAATATAATTAAATAATATTTGAGTTTCTATATAAATTTAAATTTTAAGGATAACTTAATGACTAAACAATATTAATACTAAATAATATGCAAAATACATTTAGGACAAATTAAAAAAATAGACATCACAGACAATATAATTTTGATTTTAGCTTGTCACTAACTTTAGTATGATCAAAATAAATAAATAAATAACCAGACAACACTATTATTACCAAAAAGTAATCACAAACTCCTTCATTTACTTAAAAAACACAGATTTATATATTACAAGTAAAATACACTGTATTAGAGTGTGTGGGTGGTTTTTTAATCTTTTAAGTTATTCGTGATTTTAATATGGTCAGTAATTCATAATTGAAATATTATTATTGTTGTTATTGTTGTTGTTGTTATACATGCATGCATGCATACATACATATACGTTAAAAAATTAATCTAGTTGACTTCATTGAAAAAAATTAAATAAAGATGTATACACATATACTGCATACTCTTTAAGATTATTTTTGTTTCATTAAGTTATCCTTAAATTTTAAATTTATACAGAAAGTCATAAGTTATTTAATTATATTTAAAAATTTTATTTTAAATGGTTTACATCTGATTGAAATTTTTATTTTATTCTCAATGAATTTTACCGTAAATTTACATAAGGATATTTTGAGATATTGTTAAAAAAGTAGAGATAAAATAGATTGTGTTTGAAAAATAAGGATGAAATTAAAAACAACTTTTTTCGTTTTGAAATCATAGCGCCACGTATATAATGATACACATACGTAAAATTGTAAACAAAACCTCTGCGAAATATTAGTATGCATGTGAGCACGTCGCCTCATGCTTCGATGTATAGTATAAGAGTTAACCCGTAAAACAGAGAATACCCACCGCAGCAAAATTTTGGTAGTTGAATCAACTAATAATAATTAATTTTTCTTATCTTTTAAGTAAATAGAAATAGAATTATCTCAAAACATTAAACATATTTAATTATAATTCTCACCTGTCATTCATTCATTTCCATATATATATAGAAGGGTTCCCAGCTAGCCTTTTTTCCCAAAGATTACTGTGCAAGTCTATATTTCCTATCTTCCATTTTTTTTTTTTTTTAGCTCATTCTCTTAATTTCTGGCCACAACTGTCTGTAGCCATGGTTTCACCGAATCCTGAAAACCGAGTTTCAGGCATAAAATTATCATCAGTAGTGCCGGCCAAGGCTACGGGAAACCAAGACTACGAACTCAAAAACATTGACTTAGCCATGAAGCTTCACTACATTAAAGGAGTCTACTTCTTTAACCGTGAAGCAGTTCGGGGGCTGACCATTTTCGACTTAAAGAGACCGATGTTTCAGTTGCTGGATATTTTCTACACTGCATCCGGCAGAATCAGAAGACCAGAAACTGCAGGAGCTGGCAGGCCCTTCATCAAGTGCAACGATGGCGGCGTTCGGATTGTTGAAGCATTTTGTGACGATCAAACTATTGCAGAATGGCTCGCCATGGATCACGAGTCTCGTGATGATTGTCTTGCTTACGGTTCTGCGCTTGGCCCTGATCTCGCATTCTCCCCGTTGGTTTTTGTACAGGTAATAATATTAGTCACTTAACAAAAAATTTATTTACACCGTGGCCCTAATTAGTTTCTTTTTTTAAATAATACTCCTATATCTTTTTTTCAAATTTAACTCTTAAAAGAAAAAAAAATTCTAATTTAATTAAACAACAAATTTTATTTAAATAAAAAAGGATGTCTTATAGAATATGTTCTCGTAATCAAGTTGAAGCTTGTCATCAACTTTTCAAATTTGCACACACAGGTAGTGTATGATGAGGAAAAGATTTAGAGTACCTAAGAAACACGTGATATCTATATGACAATTCAATCAAATTTTATTCTTTTGCTATAATTTAAGTTTTCATTCGGTATCGTAGTGCCGTGACTTTCATGTTATCTATAACGTTTGATAAAATATTTTCTAACTACAATTTAAAAGTTAAGTTCATTTTATCTCCCGATTATTATTATTATTGTAATTTTTTTTATCTAAGATTTTAAAATACAGAAAAATACAAAAAGGCATAAATAATTTATACTATTTAAATTTTAAAATACAAAAAAATTTTGTACTTTAAATTCACAGACCAGAAAATCATAACAAAAGTCACTGCACATAAGTCAAAGCCTTATCCTTTATTGAGGGATGATACGAGCAGAACACAAATGACCATGCCCTCAACAAAGTCAAAGGCTATGTGTCAGATATCATAAATAATTAGATATTGAACTTATGATATTGAAAATGCAAAAATAAAATAATTAATTTGGGATCCAACTTTATAATTGTAATAAAGCCGCCGGCCGCATGTGATATTTCCTCCAAGGCGGTGGTGGTAGGAAAGCATAACTGTACTTGATTGCCCACGTGATGTTCCATGTTCTGTTGTCATGATTAAATTTGTGGCGTTCTTTGTGCTCTTTTGGTTGTTGCTTGCCTTTGCAATGCGTTCAAACAGTTCACTTCGTTCAAATGCGGAGGGATGTCTTTGGGCCTGAGTTGGGCCCATGTACTCGGAGATCCATTTTCAGCGTCAGCCTTTGTCAGCATGTGGGCCCAGATAATGGCAGGTCGCGTGCCACCGAAGTCTCTACACGAGCCCGAGCCCGAGCCCGAGCCCGAGAAATCTGAAACCGAAACTCAAACCCGAGCTTCAGAATCAGTTGCTGGGAACTTGTATCCCATTAAAAGAGTTGACCCCGTTGGCGACCACTGGCAATTTCCCAACAACTGTAACATTAAAACTCACACTTTCCAATTCACAAAAAAACAACTGGACCAAATGGCATCAAATTTACGTTATCGAGGCATCAGAGAAGCAGCAGCAGTGTCACATTTTGAAGTCATTTCTGCTACAATATGGAAGTTATTAGCAAAAGCTAGCGAAGATTCAGGCCCTGGAGTCGTGACAATTTGCAGATACAATGGGCAGAGAGAAAACGAGACGGCATCGAATGACATGGTGCTGAGTACAGCTGAAGTCGATTTCGATGTGTCAAAATCTGACGTGTGGGAACTGTCAACGTTGATTGCTGATAAAAGGAAAGATGTGGATGAGAAAGTATTATCAGAGAGTTCAGACTTCATAATGTATGGTGCAAATTTGACATTCGTGGATATGGAAGAAGCTGATGTTTATGGCTTGAAATTACAGGGACAGAAGCCAGTTTATGTGAATTACAGCATTAATGGGGTTGGCGAGCAAGGTGTTGTGTTGGTGCTCGCTGGCCCAGAAGAAGACAGTGGTCGCGGTCGCGATCGTGGCAGTACGGTGACTGTGGTCCTGCCTGAAAATCAACTCGAAAAGCTCATGAATGAACTCAACCAAGAATGGAATCTTGCTTGATGAAATTTTATTCCATTTGAAGGGATTTGTGTTTTGGCTGGTGTCGTAATAAAACTGATAAGTGTGTGAACTGTAAATTATTTGTTTCAGATTAATAAATATCTTGTTCTAAGAACATGTGAGAGGCAACTTATTCTAGTGGTTTTTTTTTTTATTATAAAGATTATTATTCAAGAGTTAACTCATATCAAATTAATAAATACTTTGTTCCAAGAACATGTGAGGTAACTTATTGTAGTGGTTTTTTTTTTATTACATGAGATTATTGTTTAAGATTACAACTCATATTTACAAATCAGATTATTATTGAGATTAATTTATATTAATTCTTATGAAGCACCTTAAATTTTTACCTTCTATTGAGACTAGTTTACAATAATTTTTATGAAGTACTGTCTAAATTTTTATCATTTTTAATATTCGAGGGACGTAAAATTACTTTCACCCAAGGAAAAAAATTACCTTCATTCAAGTTAAAGAAGAAAATTAAATTTCCACAATATAATTGTGAGTTTTTAATTCTAACCACTAGGCTTTAAAACCTAATGACTTATTTCTAGTGGTTATACATTTGAACATTGAGCTCTTTGTTGAATGATTAGGTAGCGTCGACATGCCGCATGCCGATAACAACTTGGTTAGCAGATAGCAGCTCTAACAGTATACGTGTCATAATCTAATTTATTTGATTGTGCTACTTACCTGCACTCATAATTTCAAAAACAACTTTTTTTTTTTTCTTTCAATATATGGAAAACTAAACAACTAACAACAAATTCAATAAGTAGCCATACGAGCGGATCTTATTGACGTGACTTGTTAAATTATCAATAACGTGGTCTTAAAAATAGTTATGAGTAAAGTAAATAAATAATAATAAAACAAAACAAAAACTTTAGCCGAAAACAGAAAGCATTCAAAGCGGTGTGGTGTGTCGACAGTTGGAGGAGTGAAAAGCCCAAGCCCAAGCCGCCCGCCCCCCGACAAGGCCCAGGAAAAAGTTAAAGCTTTGACGATCAAAAAGACAGAACAAGGCCTCTTTTTGAGTTACGTCAACGCTAACAACAAACGAGTTTTTTTTTTTTTTGACCTTTTTTTACTGTGTCAGAAAGATCCAAAAGACTTGCAATAATACGAAGTAAACAAACCAAAGCCACATCTTCAGAGAGAAAAATAAAATATAAAATAAATAAAAGTAAGAAAAAGCTTTAGGAAAACGGCCTTGATTTTCCAGTCACTTCCTTTCACCCCATAGGCCACACCCCATAAGGACAGGAGACAGACACACTCGCGCGCAAAACTCAGCGTTTGGACCCCCAGCCCCCTCATCAGCCTCTCTCAGTCTCTCTGCTGCGCCGCTGCTACACCACTAACTACTCATCATTAATCTGGAGAGAGGATAGAACCCTCTCGATTCTCTCTCTAGAGACTTAAATTAATCACCTAACCATTTTCTAGAGGGCAAATTTGGTGACGTGTTTCGAAAAGTCAAAGATGAGTACGGGTTCGGGTTCGGATTTGGTCAAATTCGTCGAGTCCGCACTGGGGTTGTCGCTGGGAGATTCAGTGACGGACACGGTGATCCTGATCGCCACGACGTCGTTTGCTGTGGCAATTGGATTGCTGGTGCTGGTTTGGAAGAAATCGTCGTCGGATCGAAGTAAAGAAGTGAAGCCGGTGGTGCCGCTCAAGCCGCTGTCAGCTAAGGACGAGGATGACGAAGCCGACATCGCTGCTGGCAAGACTAAAGTCACTGTTTTTTACGGTACTCAGACCGGAACTGCCGAGGGCTTTGCTAAGGTAAATGTTCTGTGACATTGTTTTGTGGTTGATTGATAACTTCAAATTTATGATGAATGACTTTAAATTGAGCTCGCCAGTTATAAAACGGTAACTAAACATTTTCCGCTTAATTGTATAGTGAATGTGACAAAGTCATCAATGCTTTCTATTTTATTACTTTTATTTGTTGAATCATATAAAAGAAGGGGAAAAAAAAAAGATGGTGTTGTTTGATGATGGCTTCATTGGGCTAAGTGTTCATGTTTTCATAGTGTTATGCCCGATGGCATTTGTCATTATCTCTAGGGAATATTATGATATCCTAAAGAAATGTTAGTCACAATCTTGGAGTTTAACAGTCCTACAGTCTCAAGATGAGATATGGAATTTATCAATTGGATGATGAGTTTCATAACTTGTAAGATTATTTATTGCTCTGACCCACTATTCAATTGATGGATGTGGCAGGATGCAAAAACTTTGGTTGATACTTGGGAAATATACCGTTTCACTCCTCAGAACTTGCTTTTGTTTACTGTTTACATGACAATATTATAACTTTGCACTAATAGATTATTTGTGCTGTATGGTAATATTGAGGTACAACAACAGAAGGGTTTTTTTTTTTTTTTGGTCCGTTCATTTTCTATCTAAAATCGCTATATCATTCATGATTGATGAACTGAAGCGATGGGTTTAATTTTTTTTTTTTGTTTTTGGTGAATGAAAGAGCTAAACAATGTTTTTACTTTTTGGTGCTATGATTCATGGGACATTGTTTTTATTGTAGGCTTTGGCAGAAGAAATCAAGGCGAGATATGAGAAAGCAGCTGTCAAAGTCGTTGATCTGGTATGTTGGAAAGGAATGTGTTGCGTGGAATTTCAACATTTCCCGACTTGGACTTACCTGAGTTTTATTGTGTTGGCTACAATTTGGATTAGGATGATTATGCTATGGATGACGAGCAATATGAAGAAAAACTGAAGAAAGAGACGTTGGCGTTTTTCATGGTAGCAACGTAAGACAGTTCCTTCTACTGGCAATTTATTTGCATATGAAATTGTATTTGGTTTTCTGGTAAGAATGCTGCATTCAATATATTTGAGACTGACTTGCAGATATGGAGATGGAGAGCCTACCGATAATGCAGCAAGATTCTACAAATGGTTTACTGAGGTTGCAAGATTGCTTTAATAGAAATACTGTGTATCTCAATTCAAAGCACATTTTCAGATATTGGAATGACTCTTTTCTTCTTTTCAGGGAAATGATAGGGGGCCCTGGCTTCAACAGCTCAAATTTGGTGTTTTTGGTCTGGGCAATCGCCAATATGAACATTTTAACAAGGTAAAACTTGCAAGAGATATATCTTTGTTTATGTCATGTTGTGATGTATCTGATGAAACTGTTTTCGATGGAAACAGATTGGAATAGTGCTTGATGAAGAACTTTGCAAACAAGGTATAATGTATTAATTTAAAAATTGATATTCTCTTCTTAGCATTACTAGTACATGCTAATTTTAGTGGTTACTAACTAAAAGAAAACAATTAAATATTTTAATATTGACAGCATTCAGTGATGATCTTCCACCATCTGCTTTTGCTGTGTAATTGATTTCAACTCCCAGTATCTGTTTTTTTTCTTATTTTACAGTCTTCTGGTTGATGCAGGTGGAGCACGACTAGTTCCTCTTGGTCTAGGGGATGATGATCAGTGCATTGAGGATGATTTTACGGCCTGGTATGCTCTGATTGTCTAAGAGAAGTACATCTTCCTCGCTTTTCTCAAACTTATTGCAACTTTTGTTTAAGCAATATCTACCTTTGTTTTCAAAGGAGGAGGGGTTAAACTTCTTTTTGGATAACTGGTTTTCTGATGTAGCAAGTGTCCTTAATTGTTTTCTCTTCACTAGGAGAGAATTAGTATGGCCTGAGTTAGATCAATTGCTCCGTGATGAAGATGATGCAAATACAGTATCTACACCTTACACAGCAGCTATTCCTGAATATAGAGTAATGATTCATGGTCCTACTGTTACATCTTCTGCGGATAATTACTCAAACATGCCAAATGGGAATGCTTCTTTTGATATTCATCATCCATGCAGGTACAGAAAGATGTGAATCTGCTGGTTCTTTCTCGAATTTTATCATCTACTAATATTGATTGTTTTGCTTTCCTGAAGAGTCAATGTGGCTGTCCGGAGAGAGCTTCACAAACCTGATTCTGATCGCTCTTGCATTCATCTGGAGTTTGATGTATCAGGGACTGGTATTACGTAAGTTCATGGCTGTATATTCTTAGAAGTTCGGATCTTAAATTGCTATCTGTTAACAAGTTTATACATGAGAACAATCCAATAAGAAAAAAGAGCGGGCAGTTTCTCCTCGTAGCTTTATAATCATTCACTGCATGCAGGTTTAAAGGTTTCCTTTCTAGTTTTAGTCGATGTACATATTTCAGCTATAAATTCAATGAGACAAAAAATTCATTCTAATCAAATTACATGGTGTTTGGTGATCATCCAGGCACCCTTTAATTTGCATATGATTTCTGTTAAGAATAACTCCACCTCTTAAATAGGAAAGGTGCTATTGTCTTCTAAAGCTTGACATGGCTCAAAAATCTTTGGTTTCATGTGTTTTTTTAAAGATTTCCTGGCTAACTTAAAGGAAAAAAAGGTTTTCTTTGGATATCTAAATGTGCTTTTGCATTTATACCTAATTCTATTCAGTTTGCTTTTATATGCAGTCTGTCAGTTTTAGTTGATAGACTGTCACCTAAGTGCCTTTCTCTCTTTGGTTTCATTTTGTAATAATAATTTGGATCAGCTTGTAAAATATTAGGTCTTACATATGGGTAATTGATAAACTATTAACTGATTTGTTCTATTGATTGTCATCAGATATGAAACTGGAGACCATGTTGGCGTTTATGTAGAAAATTGTGATGAAACTGTTGAAGAAGCTGGAAAGCTATTGGGTCAGTCTCTAGAGTTGTTGTTCTCTCTTCATACTGACAATGAAGATGGCACTCCAAGGGGAAGCTCATTGACGCCTCCCTTCCCTGGCCCATGCACACTTCGCACTGCATTGGCACGATATGCAGATATACTGAATCCTCCTCGTAAGGTGTGTATTAGCACTTCGCCGGTCCATGCTCGTGAACATCACTTACTGGGTTTTGATTATGTAAATAATAATACTTTGGATTCCAAAATTGTTTCCATTGCCAGGCTGCTTTGATTGCACTGGCTGCTCATGCCACTGAACCTAGTGAAGCAGAGAGACTTAAGTTTTTATCATCACCTCAGGGGAAGGTTAACTAATAACTTGTGCTTTCTTTAACCCTCTTATTGCTGTCCTTATTTTAGATGTTTTATTTGGTTTATATGTTCATGTGTATGTATATTTCTTTCCTTTATCCAGGACGACTACTCACAATGGGTTGTAGCCAGTCAGAGAAGTCTTCTTGAGGTAATGGCTGAGTTCCCATCAGCAACACCTCCCATTGGTGTGTTTTTTGCAGCTGTAGCCCCTCACTTACAGCCTCGTTACTACTCTATCTCATCCTCACCTAGGTGATACGCTTGTTCTGATTCATGCTATTATGTCTAATTATTCCTTTTCTATTTATATGAATTAAGTCTTTTGTTTTTTGCAGATTTGCCCCTGATAGAGTTCATGTTACATGTGCTTTAGTTTATGGTCCTACTCCCACTGGTAGAATACACAAAGGGGTCTGTTCAACGTGGATGAAGGTAGTGACAGCTTTGTAATTTTCTTTCTCCTTCTGCAATTCAGACATGACATGGTCATCATGTGACATATGGGAGGCTTTGCTATCATCTAACCTTTTTTTTTTTAATTTGAAAAATTAAAAAATCAGAATGCAATTCCTTTGGAGGGTAACGGGGACTGCAGCTGGGCTCCAATTTTCATCAGACCATCTAATTTTAAGTTGCCAGCCAATCCTTCTGTTCCAATCATCATGGTTGGACCTGGAACTGGATTGGCGCCTTTTAGAGGGTTTCTACAGGTTTGTTATCATTCTCTGTGTTGTATCTACTTTTGTTGTAACAATGAAGAAAATTTAAGGAGTTTTCCTTTGTCCAGGAAAGAATGGCTCTGAAACAGGATGGTGCTCAACTTGGTCCTGCTTTACTGTTCTTTGGATGTCGAAATCGTCGGATGGTTAGGATCTTTTGTTATTTGCTGCAACTCTGATATCGGTTATTTTCTGAAAACATTGCAAGGTTGTGCCAATTAATATCCTGCCTTGATGTTCATTTTTAGGATTTTATTTATGAGGATGAGCTCAATAATTTTGTGGAAGAAGGTGTTATATCTGAGCTGATTCTTGCATTCTCACGAGAGGGGCCACAGAAGGAATATGTTCAGCATAAAATGATGGACAAAGTGAGTTGTAGGCTCTAAGAAAGGTGGATGTTCTTGTTCTGAAGACAATTCAGAATTTCATTAGGTTTATTTCATTTGCAGGCAGCACAATTGTGGAGCCTATTGTCCAAGGAAGGATATCTGTATGTTTGTGGTGATGCCAAGGGCATGGCAAGAGATGTTCATCGCACTTTGCACACAATAGTTCAGGAGCAGGTATGACTTCATGATTCAATAATAAATTTATCCTGTTAATTGGATAGGATTTCATGTGATGAAGCTGAAGGTTACTGGATTGTATTTGATTGAAGTTAATTGCTTAATTGTATGATGTAATGTATGTGTTTATTGTTGCACATAAATGTCAGGAAAATGTGGACTCATCAAAGGCGGAATCCATAGTGAAGAAATTCCAGATGGAAGGACGATATCTTAGAGATGTCTGGTGATGATTTTCTCTGTCATGTTCATCATGGTTGTCACATCTTTTCAGCAGATGTACTGGTGGAGCACAAGCGTTTAACTGGTTTATCTCCCGCATTGCTGGGGCAGTGGGTGGCAACATATTGCTATAGTTTTTTCAGTAATGACCTGTCAGATCTTATTTACCTTTGTTCCATTTTTTTTTTCCCGAGTGGAAGGATAATTTGGTTTAGACTTCTAGATGATATCCTTAAAAATTGAATCAGGAAATAGACATGTAACAACTTGCAAACGTGTCAACGTATATATATTCACAATTGGCTGTAGGTTATGGGATGGATTTGCTTTGCACTACCAAACGGTGATGTTGAATAAAGCTAAGCTAAAGTTGGCCTCTATTTGATGAACCTGCTCTATATTCTATCGATTATTGTTGGGGACATTATAATATATGCTTCCCTGAGATTCAATTTTTTATCATACGAAAAAGAAAAACGCATGTGCTCATGAGGGGGATTGTGCATTCATGAACTTCTCATCAATCATAGTCATAGCTGTTGTTGTTGTTGTTGTTGTTATTATTATTAATAATGTTATGGAGTAATTCGAAATTCTGGGGCAGTTAAGACTGTTTGAAAGGAAAGGAGATGGCCAAACGTGATTCATGTGAAACCCACCGATATAATTCCACAACTGAAAGGAACAGCGGAGTTAATGCTGGACAAGTTGGATTAGCAAATATTTTGGGGGGAAAAAAAATTATCAGCTAGTATTACATTACATGATTTCTGCTAAAGATCCAGTGAAAGTGTGACACCAACAAATCCAACCAAGAAATTATCGGTGTACGTCCCTGTTAAATTCTCCTTTCTCTAAAATAATATATAATTATTATATAATTTAATTTTCTCCTTCATTAATAATACCTAGGGAATAATATATGTGAGTGTGAGTGTGTGTGTGTGTGTGTAAGATTGACTTTTGGAGACGATGAATTGGAACCGAAGATTCCTGTCTATCCATAAAAGGAAAAAGATTTAAAAAAAAAAAATGGAAAGGGCGATAAGGTCATTTAAAGGTGCTGCGATTGCTTCTTTCTACACCTCCATCTCTGCCTTTTTCAGTCATCCTTTCCCCGTTTCTTTCTCTCCACTTAATTAGAAACCCCCGACAGGCGCGTGTTCTCCACGCTCTGCAACGGTCGGTCATCCTCGCTCGTTCAACTCTCGTACTCTCTCTCTCTCTCTCTCTCTCTCTCTAGGTTTTTGGCCTTTATCAATTTCTCACTCTAAAACCCTAGGGGTTTTAGTTGCTGATTTCCACCAATCTTACCATGTAATTTAATCAATAAAACAATGGTTGAGAACACTAACAAGAAGCAAAAGAAAGGCTCAATCAGCGAAGGAGACGTCTCCTCTCTCTTACAAAGGTTCTTTCTCTCTCTCTCTCTCTTCTTCTTTTAATTAAATTTGTGTTTTATTTTTTATTTAGGTGTTTGTAATGTAACATGATTTTGGTGTTTGTTACCGAGCAGGTACACAGCAAATACGGTGCTGGCATTGCTACAAGAAGTAGCTCAATTTCCGGATGTGAAGCTTGATTGGAATGCGTTGGTGAAGAAGACTTCAACTGGGATTTCTAATGCCAGAGAATACCAGATGCTTTGGAGACATTTGGCTTATCGGAACACCTTGTTTGATAAATTGGAAGACAACGCCCAACCTTTGGTAAACATTTTTCAACTCCCCTTTCCCGGACGCTGCCTTTGGTCTGTTTTGTGTGTAACAGAGGCGTGTTATTTGGTTTGCGTGAATCAGGTTGGCTTTAGGAATTTCTAGGTGGTGATATATGATTTTTAAGGAAAGAATGTCACTACAGTGTACTCAGAGTGTGATACTTCTGGCTGCTATCAGTTTTCAAGTTATCTAGGCTGTTTGTGAAATGTGAATTTATTCTTCATTGACCAAAAACTGTTGAATGTTCACATTGGTGTTGCTGGCTAGGCTACACTGATCGTCTTCAATAGAAATGATCCAGGTTTATGTTGATAATTTGCTTGCTTTCTTGGTAAAACAATTGTTGCGAGCCTCTCGTGTTATTTTGTGCTTTGGAATCAACCCATGACTGTGAGTTGCTGAGGGTAGAGAATCTTAACAGACGCATGCATGCATATATAGATTCACATCAACTAATATGACCAGGAAGGAACTTGAGGAAAAAAGAAAATGACCGAATAACATAAATGTCTGCTGAGTAGAGACCAAATTATTTCACTACATTGGCACATCGAGTTATTAACTTCTTGAACATTTTTGTCTTGTTGAAGCAGTTATTGTCTTTTCTTCTACATTTTATTGATTTGCATTGTAAAGCGCATAGGTTCAATGGTCTATAAAGCTTTCTTTTGTAGTTTGGTAAACTAGGGCATTCATATCTTGATTCTCGCTGACATCCTTGCTAATCCTACACAGGTCATGGTCATTTATGTTGTCTATAATGAACTTTTTCATATGCAGGATGATGATAGTGACTTGGAATATGAATTGGAGGCATTCCCAGAAGTTAGCAGTGAAGCATCAACTGAGGCTGCTGCATGTGTAAAAGTACAATAAATTTTTCTGAATTTACTCTAGTAATTTTCCAATTTTTAAATTGAATGTTTTCTCTTTATATAGATACTAAGTAGCTTTGTGAAAGATCACTATTTCACTTTCCTGTTCTTTTCATGATTTGAATATATAGTAGGAGAAGTTGTGAATTGGAAGACTGTCTCAGTTTTCATCCATATAGATGACATGTTTGTGGGACCTTACTGATATTTGATCCTCAGACATGGGCTTTTGGTTGAAATAACAAGTGATGAGTACAAAATGTGTTAGGTGGTTCTGTATGTGATACAGATGAAAGATTCTGGTAAAGAAATTGGGTCACATAATATCTCATGTGCCTGGGCCATTCTACTAAAACTTCAGTAGAGTTGTGATATGATCTTCTAAAGAAGGAAAAAGAAACGCAATCAAAATGTTTTCATTGGTTATTGGTGACTGTTGGATGGTTGCATTTTATTAGTTAAGGTGTAGCCTTGCCCGTAGACATTGTCAATATCCATTCATTTAAGTGGATTCTGAACTTTGAACATTTTATTGTCAAGAAGGCATAACTTAAAATAAGTTTTGATCGTTAGACTCTTTCTCTGCTTGTCCTGTCATGCTTTACAGAACAAATTGTTATGTGTTTGAACTGATTTCAAAATGAAATTATAGTGCTTAAATTTATTGTTTATCATACTAATTGATGGTTCTCTTAGTCCAGTTAATCATTTTATGGGGTTGTTCTTTTGGCCAGGTACTGATTGCTTCTGGCCTGCCAAGTGATTCCAGTCTCCCTAATAGCTCGATGGTTGAGGCCCCATTGACTATAAATATTCCCAATGGCCAGTCACTCAGAGCTTCTACAGAAAATTCACAACCTTCTTCCTTAATGCAAGGGATGAATATCACAGTTCCAGTTGCTGTTCAGAAAGTGCCGTTACCTGCACCAACTCCTGAAGTATTGGATGCAAATGGATTAATAGGTGGCAGCATGCCTCCTCGAAAGAAAAGAAAACCATGGACTGCAGAAGAGGATTTAGAGCTGATTTCTGCCGTGCAGAAATGTGGTGAAGGGAATTGGGCAAATATCCTAAGAGGAGACTTCAAGTGGGATAGAACTGCTTCACAGTTATCTCAGGTTATTTTTATCACCTTTTATTGTTAAATTTGTAGCTGTTACCAATTTTTGATATATGACTCACCATTATTCATTTAGTCTCTCCTATGAAGCAAATATGTAGAATGATATGAGATATATGATGCTTGGTTATAACAGGTGTTTTCTTTACTATTTTCCCTTTCCTCAATTGACAAGCAAGCAGATGGGGACATTTCGCTGGGTCATATTTCAAGGGTGTATAGTATTGTCTAACCAATTGATTGTTGGGACTTCACCTGTAACCGTGTTCTTTTTTTGACAATTGACAACATGCAGTGTGGTCAAAGTGTTGATGAGTGGACAGGTGATTGCTTTGTCTGGGTAATGCCTCTAGGTTTCTCGGCCGATCAGTTGGATGTGTCATTTATTACATGGGCCACAAAGCAATCTAACTTCAGTTTCACATTTGCGATGATGCCTGCTAATCAATATAAAAGTAGTTACCAGTAAATTGCATGGTCTTACAATCATGTTATATATAGTCATTCTGTGCTGACTTTAAACAGCATACATATATTATATCTGTAGGTATTTCCCATCTTATTTGAAATATCTAAGTTGCTAGAAATGTCAGTTAGGGTGTTTTTAAGGTTAGTGGACATCTTTCTTGCCTTTTGTAAGCTTAACTTTTTCATGATGATTCTGTTTAAATTAAAGTTTTCAAAGTTGAACTTGATCATAGGTGCTAGGAAATTAGAACTTTTTGTTGAACTTGATTTCAACTACTGAAGCGAACACTTTTTGGCTTTTGACAAGCTTGATTTACATTTTGAACTTGTATTGATGGTAAAGCCATTACAATATAATTACTAACAGCTATCCGTTGTCATCTAGTCCGGTCAGGATGTCTGGGTTTACCCAGTTTTCCCGGGTTCAAATCCCGGCAACGGAAATTTTTATTTTGTTATTAATATTTTTCTCATGGTGACTTCATTGAAATAAAACAAAATAATGTTTTTATCTGGCAGGATTCTTGTCTTGCTGTGTGTTCTACTAATTATTACAATCTTATTCCAATGTCTGCAGAGGTGGAATATCCTTAGGAAGAAACATGGCAACGTGATTTTGGGATCCAATTCATCTGGCTCACAACTTTCTGAGGCACAGCTGGCAGCTCGTCACGCAATGTCCCTGGCCCTTGATATGCCAGTTAAAAACATAACAGCATCTTGTACAAATACTACTGGTGATTCTCTTCTTCTCATCAAACTGAACTTATGAATTTAAAACCTTGTGATGACTTTGTTTTGGAACCTTTTATTTTTATTGTTGGCTCCAAATTTTGTTTCAATTATGCTTAATCCATCTTAAGATTTGTTAATTTTGTGTATTTTTTGAACGATTTTTCCATCAATTTGGAACAGCTGGGACAACTTCAAGTGCTACAATGAATAACCCCGTGCCTTCCACTGCAAATGCTGAAGCTTCTTCAGTGGCCAACCAATCAAAATTATCTCCTGTGGGATCACCTGGTTCTGCAGTAAAATCTCGAGTACCCTTGAAGAAAATGCCAGCAAAGTCAAATTTCGGTGCGGATTCAAGCATAAGAGCTGCAGCAGTTGCTGCTGGAGCTCGAATTGTAACCCCATCGGATGCCGCATCACTGCTCAAAGTTGCTCAGGCAAAGAAGGCAATCCATATTATGCCCTCTGGTGTTTCCTCAATCAAATCTCCCAGTGCAGGTAGTGCCTCTGTGCATTTGGAGGCTTCTCCCACTACACGCTATGTTCGGCCGAGCCTGCCTGTTGTACCATCCTCAAGCAGTCCTGCTGTCACATCTAGTGCCTCACATCCTGGTTTGGTCAAAGCTGCCTTACCAAAAGTGCAGCATAATACATCCTGTGAGCAGACTAATGCAGTAGTCTCTGTTCCAGGCACTGAACTTCAACTAAAGCCAGAGGTGAAGGCTGGAGAAGAGATCAAAGTTTCTGGTGGCAGTGTCTCAGGAAATGAACCAAGCAAGGAAATTCAATTAGATTTGCCAAAACTAGATGCAGAATTTAAAAATCAAGCAGCAGTTGCAGAATTTGAAAATCAAGCAGCAGTTGCAGAGAATCCTGATTCCTCTTCGAATATGGAGATTGTTGAGAATGGCCAGGTGCAGAGTAATGGCAACCAGCCTGAAGGTAATGGGAATCAAAACGGCAATGATGATAAGATGGTGGATTCACCAGTTGCAAATGGTGAAAATCAAGCTGCTGTTAAACAGAAAAATAGTGGGCTGCCTCAAAGCTCTAATAATGAAGAGGCAGAATTACCAACCCTGGTGATCGACAAATGCAGCAGCAAAAATCTGGAGGTTTGAGGTGATATGAAGGCTAGCATGTAAGAAACCAGTTGTAGGTATCTTGTGCAAGATACAGACCAATTAGTTTTGGGTTTCAATTTGTTTGTTAAATTGTGTAGTGTAAATTTAGTTCTCGAGGGAAATTATTGAAAGTAAAATGATTTCAGCTGCATCCTTGTCAATGGTGCATCTTCTCATATTAATATGCAGGCTTAATGAGATGGAACTCTGATGGAGGAACGAAACTAGCACTACGGAAGTCCAATTCCAACTGCAGTCTGAAACGGGAATTAGTAAACACAATATGTCTATATACTAGTATACTTTATTTTATAAAGTATTAAACATCGTTTTATGGGTTCACGTCCTAAAATTAAAAAGAAAACATAATCCTTTCATCATATTCTGCCTGCACACAAAGGACCTATTCTATCAGAATCAAGCACAAATTAAATAGCTTCCTTAATGGTAACGAGAGCGAAGAAAGAAAGGCCTGTATGCTATTGCGGGCATCTTGCCGGGGCGTGATCACTGTCTTGTCTCTGCAGTGCTGGACTCATGCAAGAGAAGAGTGATGGCTTTTGTTTCTGGCCCTGCTTCTTTAATTTCACTCCGAATAAGAAGGAATGCAATGGAATTCTTGCTCTAGTTGATGAGCTTCTCATTGGGGGGTGATGCCTTAGCTGCTCATCCAGTTTTGCCAGTGTCTTCTCAACTTCAACTCTTAGTTGCTTCACACAATCAAGGCCTGCATGCAGCTCATCAGCAATCTTCTTGTTCTCTTGCTTCATGTTCATAATTTCACCTTGAAACTTTGCAGCTTGATAATTGCTGAGTTCAGCATCTTCTGCTTTGGCACTGGCACTGGCACTTGCGTTAGCAACTCTTGATACCTCTTCTTGAATGTTGCACAGAGATGTGTATCTATCTTGCACTTCGTCTTTCAATACTTCATTATTTTCCAGCCATAATGTCAGTTCAGTTTGTATTTCTCTCAGATGTTTGTATATAGGCCGCGCATCTGATTTAGTATAGCGTTGCTTTGCACTTCCTTCTTGCTTCTTCTTATCCTTGAGTCTCGCCAACTCTGCTTTCAAATCCTGTACTGTACTTTGGTATTTCTGTATCTGATGAACAGACGTGCTGAACCTCAACCAGAACTCCAGGTTTTCCTCCAGCAGTTCATCAATATCTGCACGGATTTTTTCTTCTATGGGTGAAATAGTACAGTGAATTTTTACGTGCTTTACGTTCACCTTGCTTTGTTCTCTTTTAGGATACTTCTTCAAATCAATTCTTTCTCTGTAATCGTAGATGTGTTCACTTGATGATGGAGCTGGCTGTTGACTTGAACCTAAGAATGAAAAATGAGAAACTGGGGTAGCTGTTGTTTGTGTTATGCTTTCATGGGATTCTTCCTGTTCCTGTTCCTGATGTGACTCTGTCAAACTAGTATGAGTATCCATGGTTTCATGTAAACTTGTATGTGAAACTGTGCCCAGTTTTTGTCGTAAAGCATGAATCTCCTCATCTCTGAATGCAACAGCATTTTCCAATTCCCTTATCTGCAATGCTAATTCGATGAATCTATCACGATTTTTCTTCTCCATCACACTCAGCTTTCTCCTCACATCCGTGTAATTATGAAGCACTGAAGTGTACTCCTCCAGTAGAATCTTTTCTCTGTCTTCTAATCCACTTGACAGCATCCTCCAGTTTGGTGTTTCTTCTCCTTCCTCTATCCCAGGTTCATCTGGCTCGGTATCAAGGTTAATGCTTGCTGTTTCTGACATGAATTTCTTCTCATCGGGCTTGTCGCTTGGGCCTGAATCATTGTCTTCTCTTTGTGCTTTGACGGTATCATTTTCCTCTTCTTCTTTCTCGGCACCAGAAGTCAGAATGTTGTCATCCTTTTCGTTTTTAGCATCCGAAATAGCTTTCACTTCTGGGAATAATCCTGCATTCTCAACATCCTCTTCTATCTTCCCACTTTGTAATTTCTCGGATAAATAGTCGGCACTACTAGTTGCTTCAACAAAATGTGTTAGGAGGTTGTTGCTTTGATCATCAATGCTTCGGTTCAGACTTTTAATTCTGTGCAGTTCCTCCTCCACTGCTGTTAACCTCTTTTTCATACCATCTGAATCCGCAATCAAAGATTCTTTTTCTCCTTCCAGCCTACTAATGTGTCCCTCTAGCTGATCTGTTTCTGATCTCAACGTCTTCACCAAAGCCGTTTGTGAAGAGACGGCAGACTCCAGATTAACAACTTTATCCACAAGCTCATCAATTTTCTCAACCAGTTGTGTCACAGCGAGAGACTCGTTTGAATCAACTGCAACCTGATCCTCAATCTTTTTACTTGACAGTTCAACATCGCTTTTCCCTTGTGGGGCTAAATCTGCTTTCAATTCTGAACCTGCAGTTGTCTTATTCTCATTTTCCTCCCAGGGTTGTTCTTGCTCTCGCTCATCTGTTTGGTTGACAATAAACCGATTTCTGAGCTTTATAAACTTCTCATGAGCCTCTATAATCCTTTGTTGTTCTGTTTTTGCCTCTTCAAGTGACTGCTCCTGTTTTTCTTGCAACTTACTCAACGTGTCTTGGCACGACTTTACAGCAGTGGCTGCGATCAAAGTTCTAGCTTCATTGTCATCTATAACGGTGCCAATACCGAACTCATCCTGTAAGTTACAAACTTTGGCTTGCATTTCAGTTATCTGGTCCTCAATCTCCCAATACTTTTCATATCCGCGTTCATACGAACTCTTGGCAAACTCTTTTTCAGTTTGCAAGCCCAAGATTCCTTTCTGCAGCTTATCAATTTCTTCTAGTGCCTCCTCTTTGTTCAAGCCTGATTTTAGTGACACAGCAGCAGCAGCAGCTTTAGCAGAGCTTGAATTTCCCTTTAAGCCCTTCTTAGCCATTCTCAAAAAAGGGGTCATGAAATCTTTCTTTGGAATGGCGGGTACATTTGGTATGTTCGCATTAGGCTTAAATGCTGCTTTATTTGAAGGCGATGATACACCTTGATTCTCTTCATCTTCTGCATCCATTGCAAACTGAACTTGTTCCGGAAAAACAGTAGCAATGGTTCGGTTGGCGCTCTGCAGCTCTTTGGACAAGTGATCATATCTTTCTGCTAATGCTCTATATGATCTGTATGAGTCTTCCACGAAGTTTATCAGTTCCGGTCGCTTCCTGTAATACATTTCAGCCCTTTGGGCGAATGAGTCTCCATCATCATCGATGATTTTTAGCATCTCCCCAACCTTTTCCTCCATATCTGTCATTTAATTTCACCGAAAATTTTACATTTCTAATTAGTCACTAATTCCTAACAATATATACAGAAACGTGTTGTATCTTAATTCAATTTCAATAGATCTTCAAATTAGTGTTTCTAGTTTTCTGTACGGCTGCATGTATCATCACAGAATTTCGTTCTTCTACAAGCTAATTAAATTAAATCACAATGGGCAAGAATACACAATCATTCATCCTAATTCTTTTACAATATTTGTTTGATTGAAATTGTTATTAACGTGAAGGTAGTCACATGATCGCATCCTGTTGATGAGTAAAGAAATGGTGAAAAAACATAACCCCCCCCCCCCCCCCCCCCCCCACCAAAAGAAAAAGAAAAAAGGTATTTAATTTAAGAAGCATATCAATATTATGAATGCACATACCTTGAAGGTTTGTTTCGAGCCATTTGGACTGTTTTGTTCTGATATGGCTAGCCCACCACCATGAGTAGGCATTGCTTGCTGCTCTCTGCAACATTACTAATGTGTTTATTCTCTATTAATTCTCATTCACTACACAATCATGCATGCATTGCGATGTCCCAATGGCATTCCCCTGAAGATGAAGGATTTGGAAGAATTAAAAAAAAAAAAAAGAAAAAGAATTTTGTGACAAGACAAACACAGCCTTGTAAGAATGTGATCAAATATGGAGGGGAGGACACTTCGCCACAATTAGCTGTAAAATCCTTTGACAAGCTCAATTATTATAGTAAGTCTCTTCAAAAACTCTGTCCGCGTGGCATTTCCATTTGTTTTGACAGCTTTTTCAGTTATTTATTCTGGTATCATTTTCACTCATTTAAGTGCCCCGCAACCCAACCGAATCCAAATCCAAAAACCATGGATAAGTACCGACTTTTTTTTTTTTTTTTTTTTTTACATGGATAGCTGTTATGACTAGAATTAACGGGCTTCCTTAATTTTTACATACCCCTACCAACTCCTTTCAGTTGTAAACAGTTGTCTTTAATTGGATGAATTGAATTGAATGGTCTGCAAATTTTTAATAATCAAAATGAATGATTAGAAATTATTGCCATACTTTTAAGTTGTCAATTAAGTGCGTTGTGTGATTTAAGTAAACGGTTCTTTTATAATTCTGTAATCTTAGAAACAGGGATCATATTATGGTACCGGGTGAGTATTCAATATGTACAATGGATATACCGTACACTTCTGGATAAAATGTGACGGTCCACAAAATAATGGAATAAAAACAAAAAGAAGATTTAGTCCTGCAATAAAATTTAAATTATTATTAGAATATTGTTTTGGTGCGTTTGATGTGAGTGACGCCTTGCAAAACTAAAAACCTTTACGCCATGAAGAAAGATAGAGACACAGAACTGAGAGAGTTTTGTCATGAAACATTTATTTACATAATATTGGCAATTATTTACAATAACGAGATGAAGCTTTAAACAGCTTCCGTATTTACAGTCATATATACAACAAAGAATTGAAATCACAGCTTTTGGATCCTTTTCTAATACTTTTACTTCGATCTCATTCCATCTTCTACCCAAATTCAACGACGCATCATACATCACACAGTTATCTCTGGCATGGCGAGAAGAAGACAGCAGGCACCCGTAAAGCTTCCTCCACAGATCTTTTCAGAGGAAGCAAAAAATGTACGTTAGTCCCATTACTGAGACTGCCATCAAACCCTTCAAGCATTGCCATTTCTAAGTCCTCGTACACTACTACTAGCTGCGAACCAGCATTAGGTTCAAGTGGTAACAGTATACTCAGAGCGGCTAATCTCTTTTTTCTTTTCTTTTTTCTCCCCCTCTAACTTGTATCTTCTATTAAATATTTACACATTATTTATCCATTTTCAAACACCAGAACAAATTTCCCAGAAATATTAAACAGCGGCCACCATGCAGACTTGTATGCAACCATCAGCAGTCAGCAGCATTAGTTATTCTGGAGGGAAGAGAGCCATTGCTCCATATACTTCTTGCTCTCTGCACATTGAAGAGAAAAGCAGAGAACAAATCAGCATAAAAAATACTGGATGAAAAATCAAGACTGTACGGTATTAGCCAAAAAAATAGATGCGTATACTTGCGGCAAAGGCCGCGTATAAGAAGCTATTGTATTATTACAAGAACTTCAAGGTCAGAGAAAAGAAAGAAAAACAATAACTTAGCTAGAGCAAAGCTAGGACAGTATGCATGATGGTAGTTTGGTTGAGATGGCTGAACGGGCTAAAAGTCCATCATATCTTGTAATCGGTAATTAATCAACTAGAAGATATGGAAAAAGGAAACACCAAACATATTGTTTGTAAGAAACCTTTTTCTTTTAATCTTCTTTACTAGAACTCAGGTGACCACCAGTATAAGCATTCAAGGCTAGGCCAGCTATGCCAAGGGGGCTATTGGTAAGTAACCTTTGTTATTAAACAGTTCAATATATATGTACCCCTTTTCCATAAGTTGGGAAGAATAATCATGCACGAGAAGTATATAAATACTCAATAGACATAGATAATGAGACAGAAGGGCAACATGAGATACTGCAATCTTAAGATTTGAAAACTTGACAGATGTTCGACCCTAATCTTTCTAGTATATGCTAAGCATTTTGACAGCTTATAGATCATTTCCACAGTTACAAAAAACATTAGTATTGCTCTAAAGGTTATATTATTGGATGCTAATGGGGTTCCCAAAACCAGGACTGAAAGCAACAACCAGATATTGGTGATGAACCTTCCTGGTCAACAACCCGTCAAAACTTAATCTGATATAATCATATATTCAAGTTTTACCAATAAATGATCTGGAACTATATTTTTATACCCTGTCCAAATGTTTTAATCCATTTTCTGCAAAATGTAGCTGAATAGAAAAAGAACACTTCTATCATCATTGTTGATGGTTAAAATGGTTGAAGGCTACTGTCAAGCAAACAAATTTCTGTACAACTGACAGATGATAGCTAAAATCTAAGTTCCAGCTGTGTATTCTGCAGAAAATCAAAGCCGAAGACTACATGACCATGTTTTGGTAACTGTAATTAGCATTTTCAGAAGCAATATGCAACGTACTTAATGACCATGTGAAGAACAGTCGAACTTCCCGGATTAAAAGGTTGATGTTCGGAGAACTAATGCAACAAGAAAGGAAATGCAAAAGCACATTTCAACTAGTCCATTGAAGTTCTAGATTTCACATCCCATTCAACAATTTGGTAATCCATGTGCAATTTAAGGTAAAATAATTTTGACCAAGAAATAAAATAGAAATCTGTAATAAAGTTAGTAAAGTTAAAGGGTGAAGAAATAACTCTTACCATCAGAGTAATTATCAGGGATATTCACAATAGCACCCAAAAAATTTTTTGTCGTGCCCTCCACCAAGTCATCTTGAACATGCCCGTAGCATGGAACCAACACAGCAAAACTATTGTCCGCATCATCATCACTCTGGAATCCAGGTCCATGAGGCTCCAACCATCCAACTGAATAATCTGAATCATCGGACTCAGACCCCGAAACACATCCACCATCGGATGGCACGAGAACAACATCATATTCCCTATCAATTTTCCTCTCTTCCCGACTTTGCCATTTCCTTTTGACCTTCCTAGAAGAAGAGGCCACATTAGCCCTCCCAACTAAAGGAAACTTCAGATTATCTAATTCCCACAATCCTGAATCTGATGAAGAGTTTAAAGAAGACCCATTAGAGATTTTAGGCTCCTGATGCTTTCCACTCCTCAGCCACCATGAAAGATTTGTAAATGCCAAAGCCATTCAATCAACCGTAAATGGTTGCAAACTTGCTTGCCTGTAACAGGAAACAATGAAAATAATTAGTGAACAACAGAAACAATTTTATAGCAAAAATCAATAACAGTGGACGAGGCTGATGATTAAGAAGAATTAACTCCTCTTTCACTATGTGCACAAATTTTACATCAGGCAGAATTAAGCAGAAAAAATTAAAAAAAAAAAAAAAAGCTCAAAACCTTATATTTTCCTTTGTTGTAACAATGAACCCAACAAACATCTCAGCAAATTCTTTTAACATCTTTCAGCTCAATCAAGACAAGCTTTTCATTTTGTATTGCACAAAAGAAACAGGAACTTCAATTCATTTAAAATCACTATTTTTTTTTTTTCCCTCACCGAACAACTGAACAGAAAGTAACAGGACATTAACTAAAAATTACAATACAGCCAGATACATATGCTGTCAATATAATACAATGAATTCATAAGACAACCAAATAGAAAACCTAATCATTCTATATTAAAAAAAGCTCGGAGGAACAAAACTGACCATAAATACAAGACACAGCTTTACCATAAATAGAAATAAATCGTAAGATAAATAACTAAACTTTGAAGCATGATGTGACTCATTTATTCAAACCAAAATACCCATCTTTTAAAAAATAAAACCCATAATTTGATTATTTTTTTTTTCCCTTCAAATTTATACATTCATCAATCAAACAAGAAATTAAGCTTAGCCACAGCATTTAAACGACAACCAAAGCTTCAAGCTTTTTCATATTTCTTCATTGTCAAAAACGTTCCTTTAACAAATTAAGTATCTTTTTTTGGAAAACGAAAAAGAGAAATGCAAAAACTTGAGAGGGGAAAAAAACAAAAAGAGAGAGAGAGAATGCTTGCCTTGTAGCTTAAACTTGGAATGTTAAATGAAGATTCAAAGCCCCCCCAGAAAAAATATATATATATATATAATCAAAATTCACAAAACCCAATAAGGAAGATTATTCATTCTAAGAAGGTACCTTTGAAACCCAAAAGCATAAGATTAATCACTATAAAAACGAATTTTTGTGCCAATTTTTCCTCCCTCTCTTCACTTTGAAGAATCAGTATTATATAAAGAGAGCCAGTGAGAAGATTGAGAGAGTCCGGGTAAAATTAGGGAAATTTACAAAATTAGCCATAAAACTTTTACGTTTTTCAACTTTAACCCCCCAAAGTTTTTTCTATCATAACTAGCCAAACACCTTATGTTTGGACTACATTACCCTCATCACTTTCATCAAATTTACAAAGCCATGCCACTTTTTCAAATTTACAAAGCCATGGCACCTGTTCCATTGCTTGTCGCGCATAAACCCACGTATTTTATGGAGTACATGATTTTGGATTTGATTTGTCTCGTCGTAAGCTTCGAAACGGTATATTATACGCCTAAAACGAACATATATAGCTCAAGTTATGGCTTTCGAAATATATATGAAATTTAGTGAGACAGGCAAGTGGGACAGGTGCCTGTCGCACATAAACGCACTGCATTTATGTGCGATAGGCACCTGTCCCACTGCTTGTCGCACATAAACTCACGGCGCTTATGGAATGCATGATTTTGGATTTGATTTGTCTCGTCGTAAGCTTCGAAACGGTATATTATACGCCTAAAACGGACATATATAGCTCAAATTATGGCTTTCGAAACATATATGAAATTTAGTGAGACAGGCACCTGTCCCACTTGCCTGTCTCACTAAATTTCATATATGTTTCGAAAGCCATAACTTGAGCTATATATGTTCGTTTTAGGCGTATAATATACCGTTTCGAAGCTTACGACGAGACAAATCAAATCCAAAATCATGTACTCCATAAAATCCATGGGTTTATGTGCGACAAGCAATGGAACATGTGCCATGACTTTGTAAATTTGAAAAAGTGGCATGGCTTTGTAAATTTGATGAAAGTGATGAGGGTAATGTAGTCCAAACATAAGGTGTTTGGCTAGTTATGATAGAAAAAACTTTGGGGGGTTAAAGTTGAAAAACGTAAAAATTTTATGGCTAATTTTGTAAATTTCCCGTAAAATTATAACTCATTTAAGAAGCGAAAATAAAAGTATATATATCCTCTGCGGTCGCGTACAGGTTTAGAGAATTCTTGTAAGGTACATTGGGGGGTATTTATGTCATATAGAAGCTGGAATTGTAACGAAAAAAAATACCAGGTCAGGTATGTAGTGCTGGGGGGTGGCTGCGGCCTGCGGGTGATGTGGTAAGAAGCTTTGACTATTTTTATTTGCGTGTGAAGATTGTGCAAGTAACTTTAACTACTTGCATATTATTAACAAAGACAAAGTTAATGCTTGATCAATCGCGCAAAGTTTCGCATAATAATTAATTAATTCATTCATTCATTAATTACTTGGTTTTATTAAGCCATTCAATTGCCACGTGTATTATTGTTGATGCTTCCTGGATGCCCTGATTCCTGATGCATGCACTTGTTCTTAACCATTATTTCAATTGCTATTATTTAAAATTTTGATACTGTACACAAATCAATTGTTATGGCGGTGGTTATCTTTAAAGGTTGATGAGTTTGCTTTTCTTTTTTTCTTTTTTTTGGTAATTAATTATAATTTAATTTAAGTACAGTTGTAACGTCCATGAAACTACCCCATCCATTATGTAACAACAACAGCACAAAGATCAAGATCCCTGTGTAACAAACATCTCCATTAACCCTTAATTATTGTGAGATGTCATTAGCATATATATATATATATATATATATATATATATATATATATATATATATATATTTTTTTTACTATATATCGGTTAATAGATAACATATGATTTTTCTTATTGACAAATTATGATAGATATTATTACAAATAAGTGAAGTAATTTATCTTGTTTGTATACTTCTATGGAGGTTATGTTGTAACTTGAAATTGACAGTGCTTTTCTTCTTTCTTGTTAAATATATTTCTTAAGTTCTTTCTACTTATTTGGTGCTATTTTTGTGTTTTTTTTTTTAAATGTTAACAAACAGATACAAGTCTTTTTTTAGCTTATGGTCATACGAATTAAGACCATAGATGATGATGAAATTTTGGATGTCTAAAATGTACTAACAAAAAAGGGTACAGTCCTTTTTATTAATCCAATATGTAGAATTCAGTCAAATTAATGAGAATATAAAGTCCTGCTACGAAGGAATTTTCAGCTGCAGCATACTTGGGAGCATAGGCAGTGATGATGGGTCACGAGAAATGGTACAATACTCACGTGACCAAAGAGAATTCCAAAATGCAACTAAAATCAGCATTCTTATCATCATGTGCTTGGAATGAGATAGTGTTTGATCGATGATCATCATTCAAACACAGTTGTTCTTTGATGAAATCAGGGCTGTCAACTCCAGGTCTGGTCATCTTGCTTTTGCTACAGATATATCAATTTCTTTGTTGTATTCAATCAAGTTTTCGTTAATAAAATTGTGCTCATGAGTTGTCTTTCCAATACTTAGCTTGATTTCTTAAACCAATGAAACCAATTATACTTACCTACAAAGGATCAAAGAAAGCTTGTAACTATTTTAAAACCCATTAATTAAAGTGTATATATATGCAGAAGATAAGCTTTATTGATGAGATTTGTATTGGTTGTTTGAATTACAGGCATTGATGACAATTAATTCATTAATTGATTTGATTGTTGAGATTTTTATTGGTTGTTTGTGCTTGGATCGACTGCACAAAGTTTGTGATAATAATTAATTCATTAATTGATTTGATTTGATTCAATTGCCGAGTGTATTATTATTGATGCTTCTTGGATGCATTAGTTCTTAATCATTCTTTTAAATAGTATTGTAAAGTTAATGGTGGATGAGTTTGCATTTTTTTTCTTCTTCTTTTTTAATAATCAATTGTTATTTTTGTCTAGTTGTAACATCCATGAAATTACCCACCCATCATATAATACAACAATAATCAAGGTCTCTATAAGGGATATCTCTATTAAATCCTTAATAAGAAAGTTATTATGAGAGGTCATTATCATACTCTTGCTACATAGCGATTTATAAATATCATATAATTTCCCTTGTTAACAAATTATGTGAAGAGAATTATATGGATCTGATTATTTATTAAATTTACTGTAATCAAATTTAGTTTTTGTTATTTTTTTTTTTACAATTAAAGTGATAATTTAATTCTCTCTTTACCTAAAATCTGAATCTCAGACCTCTTCTACCATCACTACAGATTTTTACCAAATTTTAATTTTAATTTGATTTATAGAATCTCATAATTTAATCTATATGATCTTTAATGAAATTATATTGTAATTTCAAAAGGATTGTATAAGAACGAATCATCCATTTCAATTAACAAACTTGTTGCATTTCAAGTGGGCCAATAATTTCAATGTAATAATAATTCACACCGGTCGAGCAATTTTACAAATTTTTTTGTTATTAAATTAGATAAACAATTGTTCTTAATATAAACCCAACAAAAAATAAATAAAAAAAGTTGCGGCTAGTTTTTGTTCTTCATCAAAAACAAGATAATGACAATACAAAGCGAAGCCATGTGCGGTAGGCTTAAGGCTCACATTTATTCATTCCATCCTTCCACCTAATTTTTCTTTTTTGATAAATTAATTTCATAGCTATGATAAAAGATAATTTCCGAACCTGACAATGTTAATTAATTTTATCAGTTTCTTGGTTCAATCATTCACAGGGTGTTATGGTTACTCATTTCTTCTTCTTTTTTTTTTAAAAAAAAAGGAATAATGAAATTATTCCAAATAGAAAAAAAAAAGGTAGAAATATTCATAACAAATATAAAATTTGGGTTACGTGCATACTAAAACAATGATCATATATATGGAGAAAGTTACGGTGCAACGATGATACGGTATCACCGTTGCACCCAACCATTAAATCTCACTGAATTCATTCATCTACGTAAATTTAACGGTTAGATATAACAGTGATACTGTATCATCGTTGTACCGTAACCGAATCCTCTATATATATATATATATATATATATATATTGACATGTAATATTTGAAAAAGGAATAAACCAACCACAAACAAAAGAGACACATGGCAGATTTTATGTGACGGAGACCATGGAGACCTTAAAATATTGGCAGACACATCAATTATGCATATTTTTTGTGTGGTCGGTTGCATTGCTTAGACAGGGCGGATGATAGGACCTTCATGGCCTAAAAAATATCGAGTAATAATTATGGGCCCACGAAGGACCGAACCCATTATATTTTGAGACTCAATTATCGGGATTCTGTTGTGATTGCGACACGTCAGTTTCCAAATTTTCCAATCCCATGGAAGATACAATGATGTGAAAAGTGGGGATAGACTAGAGAGGATTAGCATGATTCCTTTTCTTTGTGGAGAATCAAAACATTTGTCAGAGCGTACGGGAAACTAGCAATGAGGACTTTACACGAAAGGTGTTAAATTAGGCCGCTTTATATAATTATATTGCCATAATACACGATAAATTTGTGGGAGGACCTAAGTTATATTCAACGTAATTTATGATTTTTTTATAATAATAGTATTATTAGTGGAATTGAATACTGATGTTGTGAGAGGCGTAAATTACGTTCAACGTAACTTAGCGCTAACTTGAATTTGCGCTTGTTTAGAGAATGTACATGAAATCAATCATATGGCTCATGCATGGATCCGTGGGGGAATGGGCAAGCAAGTGCACGTTGGCTTATCTTAAAGTGGAAGCCACTCCTTATGTTCAAACATGTTGCCTTTGATCTGTCGTCTTTATCTTTATATGCCTTCGATCGTAGTAGAAGATATTTGATATTATTAGCCCATTTCTCATTTGGTAAATTAAATCTTTAATTCCCATTGATTTGGTGCATTTATTCTATATACTCGTTAATTTAATGTTCCAACATTCTATATTTTAGTCTCCTAACCCATGTTGTCAGTTATTTCCTTTGACACGCTTGCAAGAATAATACGTTTACGTTTTTTATGTACTTTTTATATTCAAAAATTAACTTACTTCGTTCTAAGTCTAGATATTATTCCTGTATGCTGAGGAGATATTTTAAAATCAATCCCACACGAAACAGAGAGAGAGAGATATACGGAGAGAGGGGCTTTATTAGGCTTAAAGTTAGGAAAGAAGCCCATTAACAAATAAGGAGCCCACCAAGCTTGACCCACTTTTAAGTAGTAGTAGTAGTAATAATAATAATAATAATAATAAACAATGTTAAGAAGTCCTACTCGTTTAGTTTTTGCATCATCTTCTTGGTCGTAACTTCTATTGTTTAATTTCTAACAGAAAAAGTAAGATTATTCTTACACATTATGACTTCGAAAATAATTATTATTTTATGGGTATTAATGAGAAAATTGAATTATTAATAACATGCTGTTTTAATCAGTTTTTTAAAATTTATTAAATGAGGGGACGAAGCGAAAAAAGATGTAATTTTCCTAATATTACAATTTACACCATATATACATATACAAAATTGTTTGTGGAATTTGCTGAAATGAGTATATTGTATGCTTACTTTGTTCTAGTTCTTGAGGTTCCCAAGAAGATATTCTCTTTTTTTTTTTTACCTTCTTGTAGACCTTGAATTCAATAGAAATGCTTCTATTGATATAAATTTATTTTGCGGAAATATATATTAATGTGCACATTTCATACTTTTGAGGATGGGGGAGCCATCATATCTTTGTAGCCGCTGAATCCTTTGGACACTAAAGGACATAATTACCTTATCAATTTAATTGAATGCACTAATTTAGTGTAAAGTTAAGGAATATTGTGCAGTTAATAAATAAATAAATATATATATATATATATATATATATATATATATATACATATATATGTATATATAATTTAGTGTAAAGTTAACTTTACCCACTGGCTTTCCTTCATCTGGCAATGTTATAGGCCAGCATGTGGGCAGTGGTGGAATCAGGCCATGCAGCATTCCCTTTCCAGTTGATCAATTTGATTCAAGACCACAGACAACAATTTTTAAAAAAAAAAAAAATTGGCAAATCCATAAAATGACAATAAGTGTTTATAAAAAATGATATTTGAGGAACAATAGAGACAGAGGATGACAAGAACATGTTCAAAGCTACATAGGTTTGATGGTGTTTTTGTCAAATTTTTTTTTTTCTTTTATCACCACTACTATGTTCAAGTATCATTGTGTATTCCTATAGTGAACTTCTTAATTGACCAAGTCTTGTAGCTGGGCATGAGTTTCCTTAAAAGGCTAACAGCAGCTTTTTCTAAAAAGCATTGGCGTTAGAAAATCTTCCTTTTTGTCTGCTTTATGGATATCCCACTGTCCAAATCTCAGCAACTCTTCTGTATACGTACTTTGATGCTTCTTTTTCAAGCCCATGGCTACCTTGGAGTTGTTGTTCATAACCACACGATGAAAAGGTTACTAGAGCTGGTCCCGTGCTTCACACCAGCCGAGGCAGGCATTTGAGGCTCGGGAAATGAGAAAGGGTGGCGGATGTTGACAATTATGAATCGAGACGACCAGAAGAAGGAAACAGTAGTGCCGTTTCAGCTGCAATTCAAATAAAACGTCCCTCAGGATGGAAAGCCACGCCCTTCATCTTAGGTCTTGACTTAATTATGATATAAAATGTAAACACATTATACATGTAGATATTAATGGCCGGCAAAGCAATGTCTTTATTTTGTGATGCATGCAGGAAATGAGTCGTTTGAGAGAGTGGGGTCATTTGGGATACTGGCAAGCTTTACTGTGTATTTGTTAGCTGAATACAACGTATCACAGGTGGATGCTGCTGTAAAGTTTGGTGCCTGGAACGGTGTCAGCAATTTCCTAACAATCATCTGTGCTTTCATAGCTGATGCCTATCTCGGAAGATTTCTCACCATTGTTTTAGCTTCCTTTGCATCTCTTTTGGTATGGATACCTCTCTCTTTATGTCCAAATTAACATTGAGCTCCCCGTTTCGGAGCTTTGTGTGTGTGATTTCTCGAGTATGGGTTGAGAGTCACGAAGTGGGACTTCAAAATGTTTGGTGAGAGGCAGAAGCGGGTTTTTGAAGTTAAAGATTCAGAGAGTTACAGCTTTGCTTTAAATATTGAGTTCTTTTTTTTTTTTTGGTTTTGACCACGAGGTATCCAGCCTCAACTGTGGAAAGCACCTTTAAGCTCGTACCACAACTCAAATTAGAAGTCCCCGCTCGAACCGAGAGGCACAGGTTCTCCCAACAAAGGCGACTTCCCTGCGACTCGAACTGGGGAGCAAATCCAATCAAGCCACTTAAGGGGACTCCATTGCCAGTGGAGCCAACACTTTGTTGGTTAAATATTGAGTTCTTTATAAAACGGTCAATGGGTTGCCGTTTTGTCGTCCTTGTTCTGTCGAGTCACTGCTGCTAAATCTGCGGACTGCCTCTCTCTTTGTCATCTTCATGCACATTCTGTTAGTTTGTGCCCGTAGAGTTATTGCGTGTTAATTACTTTGCTGCTTGTTCTTGCAATGACTGGTTTTTCAATAGGTTATTTATTGGTTCAGTTATTGATTTTTAATACATTTTTGCCAAAATGTATTAATGTTGTGTATATATTGTAGAAAAATAAAAATGTCATCATTGTAGCCATTGAAACGTGGGCATTATAATGACATAATTAATTATCATTCGAAAGTACTCTAAAATTAATCAGACAATTATGCCAACGAAGTAAGAGGGATAGAGAGAGGTTGTGACTCATATCATTGTACTTTTCATCCATCTTAAACAAATCTTAATTGACGATATTTCTACCAAGAATCATAGTGGACTATTTCGTAGCCTTAAAGAAGCATAAATCTTAACAGGCCTCATTCTATTGAAAATTAAAGCAGACCAGTAATTAGGATTTGGGACAGTACTCTATTGAAAAGAGGATTAAGAATTAAGAGATTTGTGACAGTAACCTGTAGATCAGTCAAAAAAATGAACTCGAAAATGAGTTAAAGAGGTTATGCATAGGGGATACAGATTTGAGACCTGGCTCTTGTACCACGTCGGTTAAATTACTGAATCAAAAGTTCACTTAAGTTCTGTTAATACATCGATCAATAAGGTGACCTTCAAGAATGGCCCAGCTGGTAGGTCTCTATTCATGAAAATTGCACTTGAAATAACGAAAGAGAGCAATGTCGTAGAAGACAATAGATGTAATCGTGTATCAGAATCACCAATGCTAAGAAAATGAAGAGAGAATGCAGAGCATTTTATGAATTACTGTCCCGGAACTTTTACTCACACCAAACACATTTACAACCTCTCTGTATATATTCTAGGTAAACTGAAATCAAAATATCATCTTCAACAATTTTGATTAAAATAGCTGTGTTTCTTAATTAGAAACAATAATTCTGATTATCAATTTATGCTAAAGTCCTGTTTCTATCTAGTCAAATGATCCATGATTTACTAAAGAGCAGTCTGAGATATCCTCGGTGTCAACTATATATTATAGCAAAAATAATGCTACTAATGTTCCTTGCCAAAAAGAAAATTTCAGCCACATTATGGATGGTTTGTGTTGTCTAGCTAGGAGTTCTTCCCTTACAAGAACATCCGCATATATTAAAATGTTGATTGAAGGCTTCATCGTCCTATATAACTATATTAATGTGTTAAATTTGTGTAAGACATGCTATAACTATAAATTAATTCACATTTTAAAACGCGTGGACGTATACACCTAAGTAATATCATTAGAAGTTATGTGTTTGATGGTTGCAACTATATACTTGATGAAATGCCTCACTAGTGGATTTTTGGCGGGAAGGCAATATTTTAAGGCTGTGTTTACTTGCTGGAGTGGGAGTGAGGAGTGTGTATTTCTCCCACTCCAGCGTTTACTTGCTTAAAATGACCACGGATTGGGAATCCCACTCCGTGGGCCCCACTCATTTTTGGAGTGGGGAGTGGGAGTGGGACTCCCATTGGGGGAGGTGGGAGTGGGAATCCAGTCCCACCTCTCCCCTTTTTACCCTTTCATTTTTAATTTAATTTAATTTAATATTTTATAATTAATAAAATAAAATAAATAATATTTATTTGAATAATAATATTATATTTAACTAAATAATAATTTACATTGATTCTAAGTTAAAATTATTTTAAAATAATATTATTATATTAATAGAGAATTAATAAATATAATATTATTATATTTATTTTAAAAATAATAGTACTATATTTATTTAATATTAATAATAATAAATAGTTTATTCTAAGAAAATATTAATTTTGTACTAAATAATATTATATTATTATTTTATATAATAATAAATTTAATATAATTATATTAAATAAAATAAAATAAGGTTTCATTTTATATTAAAATTAAAATTAATAATTTATTGTTCATAATTAAGAATATTAATAATTATAATAAATTTACAAATATAATAAAATAAATAGTATTCATTAAATATATTTTTTATTAGTTTTGTAATTAAAAACTATAATTTTTTAAATAAGGATAAAATTGTAATTTGAAACTATTTACTCTAAATCCAAGACAAAGTAAACACATAAATTGGATTCTGATCTCTATTCCATATTTCCATTCTAGTGTAAGTAAACAACCTACTTCCACTCTCACTCCACACTCCTAATCCAAGGATTCTCACTCCTCAGGATTTCCACTCCAATCCAAAAAGTAAACGCAGCATAAAGGCAGTGGCAATGGCTGTGTTGAATTATACACTAGATCAAAGTCATATGTTATCATCATCAAGAAGAGGCATACTCAGAGGGCCGTGATGAAGAGCTCGTTTTATTGGAGAATCAAGAATACTCTACAATGGATAACTAAAAGTTAATTAAGATGATCATTGTGTCACATGCAAAAAGGCCCTCAATCCTGGGTTTTCAAAGATTTTAAAGGGGTGTAAACGGATGAATGATGAAATTAAAACTGGGAAAAAGCATTTTCTCTGATTCTTTGCGGTGTGTGTTTTTAAAGTTTCCTCATTTCAGTTCAAGAGAATAAAATTATTGAATTACAAACTCTTATATAAATTATAAACTGATATAAAATTACATGATTGATTGGATGAAAAAATAAATCATATGAGGCATGTGATGATTTTATTCAACTTCTCGTGTGATATCATTGCATTAAAATATAATCTTGAAAGGAATTAATGTGGCAGGAAAAGAATAAATGTGAAGGTTATTTGGCATGGTCATTGTTTGATGATTTCGAGTGGACTGATGGTTATACAGCGCGTTTTGGAATTTTCTTTGTCGATTTCAGGGATGGATTGAAGAGGTATCCCAAAAAATCTGCTGCGTGGTTCAAGAAGTTGTTGTTGTTTCGTTAATTAGGCTAATTAAATAAAGAAAAAATGCCTTGTTATAATCACTTTCTTGATTGATTATGTACAACATTTTTATTATTGAAGTAAGTAGAAATCTCATTAAATCAAATATAGTTACAGTACAATAACAAATACATGTTCATCTCATCAAGAGGCACAACTCTTATCCTCAGTTGAATGGTTAAAATAGAACTTTCACTTGATCTAATTTTGAAACATATTACTTTTTTTTTTTTGAGTTTTTTTTTTTAACATGAACCAACGCTTTACACATGATTTATATTCTAAATATTTAATATTAACCATCAATTATAATAGCAATAAAATTGAAGGTTAATATTAAATATTTAGAATATAAATCACGACATTATGGGCATGATTAAATATTACATATTACAGTAAGAACCACATAAACAAAATTATAATAAACAAAATTAAATTGAGGATGAATAAACAAAATTAGGACCACATTCTAAATAAAATTGACTGGAGATAAACATTACAAATATTAAATAATGAAACGGGGGAAATTTTGAAATTCAAATGAATTCTTTTTATCAAATGGTATATTTTCCAAACAAAAAAAAATGGGGGGTGTAGTTATAATTATATGGATCCACCTACGTTACAACAGTGGTACCATACCACAGTTTTTGTCTTTATTCAGTTGAGTCGTTGGATGTTTTACTGGTCAATCTAATGGCTGAAATTAATAATTAGATAATTGATGCGGCAACCTGCAACCGTTGGAGCCGGTTGCGGTTTTAATGTAATGTAATATCATTTGCGAGCTTGTGGTGAGAAAGTTTGTTGTACTGCATCAATGGAACTGATTTCATCTCAAATCGATATGGAGACAGACAAAAAAATTGAAATTAGGGTTTAGTTATGTTTGTCGCAATTAAAAATTTCTGATGACTCGTAATGTGAATATGGCGTGTGTCTTGTAGGCAATCGACGGCGAAATTATAATCAACAAGGCAAAGGGCAATCGGAAGTCGGTGCTGAATTTTTAGGCATATATGAAATCAGAGAAGTGAGATTGGTAACGAGGAGTCGTTGGTTAATTTGATTGCAACAAGCATTGGATTGAAGGAGGAAGATGCAATAAAATTCTTGCAGAATAAATGAAGATTGGCCATGCATAAGGAAATCGAGAAACAATGAGAGGCATGAAAGGACAAACAATGAGGGCATAAGCTAGTGCAACTGTCCAAGCAACATATGTTATTTTCATTTTTTTTCTTTCGTCTTCGTGAATTATGCAAGCGTAGAAGAACTTTTCAGTGAACAAAACTTCAAGCCAATGAGGAAGATGTGAGGAAACCCAGCATATATACGTTACTGCAACAATTATTCAATTTGATTTTCAGAATAAAATAACAAATTAAATTGCAGCATGAGATAAATTAAAGCTGCACAAGACTATAGAGCAATGAACAAATTAAAGAACTCCACCATGAAATGATTTGAGATATCTTTTGATGTTTGATGAGAGAGAAAATTTGGTCAGGATTTATGGATATAGAGAAAGAGGAGTGTTAGGAAAGAAAACGGTGTAGAAGATTGTCCCTTCATCCATTTGGCCTTTGGCAGGGGCTTCCTTCGATTTTCACCTGGACTTCATAAATTCCTCAAATTTCCTTCTTGATAACAGTAATCCTGCGTTCGGAGAGAGGTGAGTCACCGTGTTTCGTCACATCCAAATCTACTTTTTCTTAACCGATTTCTCCGGTCTTATCCAACACAAATGTCGCCATCTCTTCTCCATTCGATTGGTTGCTTTTAAATCCAATGGTTATATTAGATGAGGACAAAAATTGTGGTATGGTACCACTGTTGAAATATAGGTGGATCCATATCAGGGTTTTGTTTAATAGACAAAAAGTGAGGGAGACGTCACCATACAAAAAATCAGCTAAATCGTGGGCCATTGGGCCAAAAATCCTTCTGCTTGATTCGGGCCCATCAAAGCCTCTTCTATTGACACACTCAGAAACCTACATAACTTATCATAATCGTCCAAAAATAAAAATAATAACATCGACACGGGCAGTCTGGCAGTATGCAGTGCGGTGCGGCCCGTCGCAGCAAGACCCTGTAAGCTGCAGCACAAAACGAAAGCAGTTTCAAGTCTTATAGCCTTCTGTCATTCGGATGGAGTCCCTTGTCTCTGCTTCTTCACGAACACAGCTATTGTTTTCGCCAGCAGCTGTCCTATTTAACCAAGCAGCAACACACAGCCTTCGATCCTCACTGTCTTTCAATTACACCTACAGTGCTGAGCCAAAGCACAAGACTGTGTTGTGTAAGATGAGTGCGTCCAAGGAGGTCAAGTTATGGGGTGGCAGATTTGAAGAGAGTGTCACTGATGCTGTTGAGAAGTTTACTGAGTCCATTTCTTATGATAAAGCTTTGTATAAGCATGACATTATGGGCAGTAAAGCCCATGCCTCTATGCTTGCTAAACAGGTTCCTGCTATCTTGGGTTTTTGGCTTTTTTTTTTCCTTCTTTTATGTTTTTTGTATGTGGGTTGTTTGGTTGTTGAGAAAATGAGAGAGGTAAATTGATCTTTTTGTGGGTTTAGAGTGAAATGGGATCATTAATTTGGTGAAAGCATTGTGTTAAATCATAAATATTTGATTCAATTGTGGTTTCCATTCAGTTAGGTACAAAAGCTTTTAATTCTTGAAGAAATTTGCATAAAGTTTATCCTTTTTTTATAGGGTTTGATCAGCGACAGTGATAAGAACAGTATTCTGCGAGGCCTTGATGAGATTGAGAGACAAATTGAAGCTGGTAAGTTTATGTGGAGGACAGATAGGGAGGATGTGCACATGAACATTGAAGCAGCTCTCACTGATATCATTGGTGAACCTGCAAAGAAGCTCCACACTGCTCGGAGCCGAAATGATCAAGTGTTAACGGATTTTCGTCTGTGGTGTCGTGACGCTATTGATACGATTGTGAGAAGCATTCAGCGCCTTCAGGTTGCATTGGTGAAGTTGGCTTTGAAGAACGAAGGTCTTATCGTTCCTGGTTATACTCATTTGCAAAGGGCGCAGCCTGTCTTGTTGCAGCATCTTCTTCTGGCATATGTTGAGCAGGTCTGAGTTGATACATTTGTTCCCTTTAATTGAATGTCTCCGCATAGTTCTTAAAAATCTTAGTTATGTTGGTACTCCTGGACAAACCAGCTAAAATTTTAAATTTTTCTTTGAACATGAGATTGAGGACTTACAATAACATCATAGATTGTTTTGTAGACTTTTCAGCATGAAAATTTCTGAAAAATGGATACCAGAATACATCCAGTCACAATTAACTAATGATGAAGTTTGAAGCTAATGAATTGGCTGGCTAACTCAGGCTGTTTTGTTTTTGTCTCCAGAAATGCTAACTATGGCTATGATGTTATCTTGTAGCTTGAACGTGATGCTGGTCGTTTACAAGATTGCAGAGTTAGGATGAATTTCTGCCCTCTTGGTGCATGTGCATTGGCTGGCACTGGCCTGCCCATTGACAGGTTTATGACTGCGGAAGCTTTAGAATTTACTGCTCCCATGAGGAACAGGTATGTGCTGAAACAAAACGAACCTTGAATGTGGCCTTTTGATATGTCAGGGTGACAAACTGACAATTGTAACTATATGCTGCTGCAGTCTTTGGTATCCACTTTTTCTGTTCCACACCATATACCCAATTTTGTTGGCCACTTCAATTGTCAAGTCTAGAGTATCAGCTTTTGGAATTTCCTCAACTCCACTTCAATTTGTAATCTTTATATATGTTTATGGTTGGAAAATGGCTGCATTAGGCTATCATATGACTCGATTTGATCCATTCAAATAGTTGGGACTTACTCTCTGAAAACTTCTCTTGCGTTAAATTGACAATCAATTTTGATTCTATAACTAAAATGTTATTTTGAAACGTGACCTTATTCGTTATGGACTAGTCAACAACTTGAACTGTATCAACAAAATGACCATAGCCATTTGTTCCCTTTTTATTGTTGAATTCTGGTTCTTCTGCAGCATGGTTTCCTTGAATGATTGGCTGTATTTTGATGCTTCCACAGTATTGATGCTGTATCAGACCGAGATTTTGTCTTGGAGTTTCTTTCTGCTAATTCAATCATAGCTATTCATCTTTCACGGCTTGGTGAAGAATGGGTATTGTGGGCTTCAGAGGAGTTCGGATTTATCACACCAAGTGATTCTGTTTCCACTGGAAGCAGTATAATGCCTCAGAAGAAAAATCCAGATCCGATGGAGCTTGTTCGGGGAAAGTCTGCTAGGGTCATTGGAGACTTGGTCACCCTTCTCACTCTGTGCAAAGGACTTCCTCTTGCTTACAATCGTGATTTACAGGTAACACTTTGTACATATTCAGTTAACAATAGTCCAGTTATCTTTTGGCTGAGACCCCCAGCATCTTGGTTTTAGCCTTCCATCTGTGTTCATATGTTTTTAAGCCCTTAAACTAGGTTTTTATAGATAAAGTAGTTTCGTTTCTTTGTCTTCTTTTTCATCATCCATGGCTTTTGGAGTTTGCTAAAGAGGCTTTTCTTTGGAAGACAGGAAGATAAAGAACCTACATTTGACAGCGTTAAGACAATTGTTGGAATGCTTGAAGTTTCAGCAGAGTTTGCACAGAACATTACATTTAATGTGGAGAGAATAAAGAAGGCTTTGCCAGCTGGTTATCTTGATGCCACAACCCTTGCCGATTATCTTGTGAATAAGGCAAGTCATAATTTGTTGTTCAACTTTATCTTTTACCAACTAGAATGGCTTACATTCCATCAAAACCAAATTACCTGCATGATCAGACATGCAGGTGGGACACGCCCTTTGGAACTTGGAAGAAATTGACAATTTGTTTATTTCACTAACTTTTTCCTAGCTTTCACATTAACAAAAAGAACCTATAAAGTTTTGTATTGGATGTGTGATATATAATATCCCCCACTTATCTACAGTATTAAGCACTTATTAAATGCTTCCACTGGTATCTGACTATGTTTCTTTTTACAGCAAGTACCTTTTAGGACTTCCCATGATATAGTAGGAAAAGCAGTTGCTTTGTGCGTGTCAAAGGAATGTCAGCTTCAGGATCTGAGTCTTGATGAGATGAGAAGTCTAAACCCAGTGTTTGATAAGGATGTATACGAATATCTCGGAGTAGAAAATGCAATAAGGAAATTCAGCTCATTTGGTTCCACAGGATCGGCATGCGTCACTGAACAACTACATTCTTGGGTTGCCAAGCTTGGAATCAACAGAAGTAGCTGTTAATTTACAAATGGAAGCAGAGATGAGTAAAATGAGATCAAGGAAACTGCCTGGAACATGAGTATCATTTTTAAGAACCTGAAGTTGCAGATACTGAGGATAGGATTTGGTAAACTGGGTAACAAAAATGAAAGTTAATTGCAGCACCGAACCGAAAGATTCCATCAGTGAGATTTGAATAATTGCGATGCCATGCTTGGTTGTAATCAACTGAGCTTATACCGCTAGGATTGGGTACAGCAATTAGTTTACGAGTCCTTTAAAAATTGTTTGCAGTGGGATAAAATTTTATTTGTTCTCCTATTGTGTTATGTCCTTTGGTTGCTATGCTTATTACAAACAGTTCTGTTATTGACTAGATCATTCAGTTACTTCTCAAATTCAGAGTTTTGTTTCCCTCTTTTCTTTTTTATTTTTTCATTCGCCAAGTAGTAGAATGTGAAGTATGTGCTTAAAAATGGTTCATAGGAAGTACACTCTTTTGGGGAAAGACATGCACCATGTTTCTGAAGATATAATCTGGAGAATCATTTCGCTCTAGAAAAATGAGAAGAAAGAAAGAATGTTGCGGTATGTAAACAATTATTAGCTAAAGAAAACCAGGACATCATTGTTTCCAATTGCCTTTGGAACAAACTAATCACGCTTCAGCTGGTCCTTGGTTCTCTTGGACTGCAGTGTTTTCTAGAAGTTAGCACGGTGAATCTATGTTATGATGCTCGGAGACTGTTTTCTGACCTTTCTTTCTATGTCCAGGTTTTAGAGAAATTGATTTGATCTGCAAAATTTAAGCCAACTCTTAAGAAGCCAAGGAATGATGGTTGCGATGCATGCATGTATAATGTGCATTTTTTTTTTTGGGTGGGGGGTTGTTGGGGAGGAGATTAAAAAACATACCAATTTGTTTCCAATCTCCCGTAATGGCTGCTTTCTCGTGCAACAATCATCCTTCGTCTCCAGAGGTTTCTCGATAAGGGAATTCTGAAGTAGCATTGCACCTTCAGAAGTCAAACTGCTGGTCATCTCTGTTTCAACAGACCCCAATTCCCTATTGGTGCATTTGTTTGCCGCACAGCCACAGGAAGTCCCACAACTGCCCCCAGAGACCCGGCATTCACATTTTGAGGTCTTGCACGATGACTTTTTGCTACAGGAGCAGCACACTCCAGATGCAGGCTTCACCATTGCAGCAACAACTACCCCAGAAAACTCTGATTCAGAAGTATCAGTTTCCAGTAAATTGGTACTGCTCCCGACAGATGCAGAAGATTGAGCCTGACCTACCTGGTCAGCAGATAACTAAGACTTTAGATACTGTATTTTCGAAGACATTTGATTTTGGAATTAAATTTGTAATTTTGTAAAATTCGATTACATTAAATGAAAGTTTCTCTAGCAGATAATCCTCATGTTTGGTACTCGAGTGCCAATGAAATGCATAATCTGCAATAAAATCAAGAACTTGACAAAGAAATGCACTAACCTCGGACTTATTATGAATTATTTCTGCCTTAGGCACCGCCATTTGACTAATTAAATTACTTAGTCTGGCTACTTCTTCTTTTAGGTCAGAGAACTCTGAATCCTTCACTCCAGGGTCAAATTCGCCATCCTCTAATAGGCACCTTAAAATGGCAGAGAAGAGCATCTTTAGAGTTTCGATGATTAAATAATATCTGGGAGGAAAGAACAGTCCTAACTTCAGGAAGGATCAGCACAACCAACTCTCACCTAGAATTTTCTTCCTTCAGCATCTCTGCTTCTAATTTGAGTTTGTTTATCACACCAGCCATCCTAATCATAAAACATCTTCAAATTTAGTAACAGGCCAAGCACAACATACTTAAAAACAAATCCAACTCAAGGCATTGATATTAGATTAACCATTAGATTTTAAAGATAAATCTTTAGTTGTGCACACAAACGCCAAGGTCTCTGCACCCAGCATCAGTTTTGCATGTGCCTTTCTAATTAACATTCATACAAAATTTGGACAACTGACACAGAATTCACAATTTATCAATCTTCCTCTTTTATTCTTAATTATGTATACTCAGTTTTTAGCAAATTAATTGTGCAACCCAGTTCCGGTTTCAAAAGGAAATACCAGATTGCAAAAATAAAGAGGAGAATTGAAACCAACAGCTAGGACTCACTCTTCCAGTTCATGTTCATACTCAGAAGATACTTTCTGAACTTGTACTGTGACTTCTAGCTCATGCTCAATGCTCTGCACCAATGCAATCACGGTAGAGATTTAAAATACAGAAATCACACCAATGCAATCGCCGAACAGATTTGAAAACTCACAACCGATTTTATGTTGGGTTATATCATAAAATGTGAAAAATCACAATCACATCCCACAAACAGAACAATTTTGATTTTGATGATATAATAGATATAAACTTTGGAAAAAGAAAATGCATCTATTTTTCAATTCAAGAGGATACAATCGCATAATACCAAAAATCTTTACTTCACCCTCATTTTAGAATGGAAGGCTATAACGTACACATTTAGTAAGCCATTTTACCGTGGTTTGCTGCCCGTGCAATAACAGAGGGAAATAATTGCGCTTAAACTGTAAATAAGTCCTGATCTCATAGTATTTAGTTTCCAGATCAAAGCACAGCCTAAATGGGTCTTTCATCCACTAAACGGATGTATAGAATGAAGTAGATGGCAGCTAATAATTAGCGTTTTATGTATTACATAGTTTTAGCTTCACTAATAAATAATTCATGAACTTTGTTACTATAAATATTTGCAGAAGTTGCAGGGAAAAAAATGGAGGAACAAATGAAATTGCAGTTATCCACTGATGGAAAATGAATGTGCGCAAAATTTTAGCCCAATTTCCATCACAACCATGCCAAAAATAGCTCACTGTGTAACACCAACTCATTCATTCTATAATCTATGCACGTGATCCAGTACTTCAGATTTTTCATACATACCTGAAATTGGGAATGATTGCCAGTTTTAGAACCTACAAAATGTATAGATCAAAATCAATTAAGCATCATTATTTCAAGCAACTATGAATAAGAAGAAGTGTCTTGTCTCCAAACCAGCTGTTCTGTGAGTCAAGGCCTTCCGAGATTCTAACAGCTCTTTTAGTCGCTTCGTAGCCTCAAAAGCTTCTTTGGTTTTACGCTGCAAAACCTGACACAAATTTGGAAAGGTGAAAATATAATTATCTGAAAGTTTCTCTAGCATATGAAATATATAGTAGGCATTGGGCTCCTGTAGAACAATAATCTAAATAATAAACAAAAAGCTGATAAGTAGATGAAATACAGCATTGCACAGTGGACGTTAACTTACCAACTTCAGCCTCTGGTTTAAAGCTGATAACAAATGCAACTCATACTCATTTCTTCTGTTCTCTTTCATAAGCTGTTGAGAGTGAAACAAAATATCTACAGATAATTGACATCTCCACATAATAAAAACTTCAGACAGAAAAGGAAGATTGATGAACATTTCAAGTTACTGGCTTAACTCAAGATATCATTAAACAATGGCAACAGATCTAGGGAATGATTTCAACAACATAATTCATCATAGTAGCACAATGTTCATATTCACAGCTTGATTCCGAGAAACAAGAAAACAAGTTGTAACTATAGTGACATGCACGGACACATATACCTGAAATATTTCCTTCTGTAGCGAAGCCTTGCACAACCTAAACTGCACAGCCTCTAGCTTGAGCTTGCACTGGAGTTGTACCTAAAAAACAAAAAAAAAAAATTGCAGTAAATGTGAAAAAAATTAATACTGTACTTTTGAGTATGCATATTTCATACACAGCCAGAGCTCACCTTTTGAACCCTTAACTTCTGAATCTCATCCTGAAACCGCTTTGCTGCCTCATCACCTTTAGGTTTTTGTGTTGAAAATTGAAACTGTAGTTCTAGTTTCTTTTTTAGCTCCAAAACCTGAAATGGAATCATATCTCAATAGATCTCACCTGATTGAGACATAACATGCATTCTAATTGGATTCACATCTCACCTGCCCTTCAAGAGCATTCATCTTTTCAAGATGAGCTTCCTTGAGCTTTTGAGCAGCAACATCAGGAGTTGATGAAACACTGGCCACTTTGAACCTCAGTTCCTCAATTTCCCTCTGCCAGTTGCAGGAACAGTAAGAAAACAGTGTACCTAGTTTCATTACTATGCAATCAAGGGAAAAAATATATATAATTCTAATCGTTAAGGCTCAGCTGTTAGTTTCTAGAATATGCATATAAACGAAAAGTGGCTACACAAGAAACTCAATCGAAAACTTGGTGTTTAAATAGATTTGCTGGCATCAGCTCCTTTGAAAAATCATAAGGACAACATTCATCAATTGTTGTCTTTCTCTGGTCCAAACACAAAACTTCAAATGTGCGACCTTGGATTAAGCATAAACAAAACCAAATAGACACAATGTTCTTCATCCATCTCGTTTTCAGTATAGAAATTCTTCAGATCTTCAACAACAAAATCCAATTACTCCGTTCAATAAATAATAGTTAATAAGCTTCAGTCTTATGAGCCCTACCTAATCAAAACATCAAAATTCCAGAAATTTCCATTTCTATTTCTATAATTTCTTTACTTTTCTAATCTATGAACTACATATTGCATCAACAGCAATTATCCCACTAAGCTATATTAACAAAATCCATTTTCAGGATTCACATTTATTTAATGTATCTACATATACCAAAAACACTTAGAATCACTTTAAATCAGCTTTACTTAAACTCTATAATCAGCAAAACAGACATTGAATATTCTAGTCAAAATGCAAGATGATTAATGATTCAGATCCTACAATATATAATGCAAAAAGTGAACCTTAAGAGTGTTGTTCTCTTGCTCCAACTCATGAACTCTCTTCTCGTAATGTTCCTTATCGTCAACGGCTGGTGATTGTGATAAAGATGACGATGACGAATCGACGGCACTCGTTTGCCTTGATCGTCGATTCGTCTTCTTCATCCTTCCCGCAACTTCGCTTAATAATCATACAAAATCAAATCAATAATCTTCTTTATACAAAATCAAATCAATAATCTTCTTTATACTAAATAATCAAAGAGAGAAAAAAAACAATGTACCTGGTCGGCGCACTAAAGCTCTCTGTAAATCCGGTGCTTCACCTTAGTTTCGATGGCTATTGTTGTTTTTATTTTGAATGCAAAATCCCGCCTACGTGTGGGGCATTTTAAATGTGGTTTAGTTTGTTATTACGTTATACATTAATATTATGATCTTATTGCACTTTGCTTGACACGTCAGCATCAATGAAATGTAAGAATAAAGGGAAATGATTTTGTAAGCTGATAGTACAGACCGTTGGAAAGCGCAACCAATCAAATTAAAGATGGAGAGAATAATTTGAATTTCGAATTTAGTAGATCTGAAAATGACAAAGGTATGGTCCACGAAACGGTTTTGATAAAATATGACTGTAGTCTGCAGCTTGACGGTATCAAGTGAAATGGAAAATGCGTCTATAAATTTAAAAAATAAATAAAGTTGTGTAAAAATATAGATGTTTATCATTGTAGCACTAACATACCCCCACAATTGGTCAAATTATATAAATAGCCTGGACCATTTATCAAGCACAATATTAATGAGAATATACCATCATATGGTGTGATCTTTGAATTAAATGTAAAGGTTAAAAATCAACCAAAAATAAACAAATAAGAAAAATTACTAATCACTTTCAAACGGTAAATTATATTGGCGAGATAACGATTTCAAGTGGCAATCCAAATGAGGCACAGAAAGTAGCAGTCTATAAAATAGTATTGGGAAATATTTTTAGTGAGAATGGCAGAACAGGAAGGAATTGACGTTTCTTCTTCAACTTTCAAACGAAATGAGCGAAAATTAATTTCTTCAAAAGGTTGGATAATAACAATGTTTAATAAACATCAATCAATTCCGTATCCTATCCTACACAATACAGGATCAAGGTTCCAACTGATGGTGTTAGTTCCCCAAACAATTCCATAAAAAAGTACAATTAATGGTAATGGCGTTTATCGCAATAAACACGATATGAACATCACTGCTGTAGACTTAAGTTAACGGCTGCAGTTCTCTTTCTCTTCTGTGGCTCTTTTTGGCCGAGCAGGGCTACTTTGAGGAAGCACACTAAGCTCTTTGTTAACTGACTCTTCTGCTTGATCAACATTCCTTTCTCTCAACAAGTTGCTACCATTTGATGTGGCTGATCGCATCGCCCTAGGTAACTTCAATGGAATGTCAGTTTCACTTGTGCTGTTCTCTGGCTTTTGAACATCAGTGGTTTCCTGTGGCTGGGAGGAAGGTGGGGCGACAGGAACGAGCTGAATAGTAGACTTTCGCCACTTCTTTCTCTGATTTGGTTTTGGTGCATTAGATTTTACCTGTTTGATACAAGCGTAATGAGGGTCTAAAAAAAAAAGAGCAAAATTAATGTGTTATATTCTAGCTTATGAAGTGGGAATTTTACATACCAATGTGTTACCAATATCAGATAGAGGCTTCCTTCTTGCCCCACCATCTTCATCTGTATCAGCAGGTCTCTCAATCAAAGCATTCTGAAGTAGCATTGCACCATGAGTCACAAGAGCATGATCTTTATCTGTTTCATCAGCTCCTTGACCACTCTGCTCACTGGCCATGTTTGGCTTTGATAATTCATCCTCCTTGATAATAATAGCTTCCCTGTTGGAGCACTTTGTAGATGAACATCCACATGATGCCTTACAAGCACCACCAGCTGCTCGGCATTGGCATTTGTTTGTTTTGCACAAGGAACTCTTGGAACATGTGCAACAAAGACCAGATTTAGCGTTCTGTTTACCCCCGGTAATTCCCTCACCCGAAGAGTCTAAACTAAGATTTCCTGAATCATCACCAAACTGGCCTGAACCTGCACGATTGCCATTTTTGGAAATTCGTTTTTTAACTCGCCTATTTGGGCATACCCACTCATCGTCAGCTGAATCTCTGTCTGAATGTTCTGATTCTGATGTGTCCATGTCCTCCAAAAACATTATTGAGCTCCGTTGTCCCTAAACACATATAACAATTAGTAGTGAGCTATGTAAACTGAAAAAATAAAGCAATGAAACTCGTAGTTCTTGCTTTCGTTATGTTGCCAGCATAATGAAATTATAGGGAAAAATGTAGAAATCTACCAGTCTACGCAAGTCATACTTGTGTCCACCATTCAAGTCATGGTTATTAAACACATCTGGCATTGTGGACAACGTTTTCAAGGCAGAGCTCTACAAAAACAAACAAAGCATGAAGTCAAAAAGAATCAGAAGCATTTCAAATGTTATGAAGGAAATTGAGCTGCAAATCACAACCATAGATTACACATAGTAGAATACAATTAATTAAACAAAATCAATAAAAAAATATAAACAAATTAATTGGATCTTCACGTAATTCGGCATGACAGTCCATCATGCATAGGCATCTTTGTGTAGATGTTACTTGTAAATCAACATAAATGACTTTTATTGGTATTCACCACCCAGATTTGTTTTCAAAGCAAAACATGGAATGAAGGCATAATTGTCAAATGCACTAACCTGCAGCTTCAACTGATGAATTAGTTCACCCTTCTGCGACTCAAGTTGTCTAGCCAAACTGCTAATTCTCACTACTTTCTCCTTTAGATCCCTTATTTCTGCGGCCTTCTCTCTACACTCAACTTCTTTATCTCGTAATGAGCATCTAATACAGCAGAAAAAATAACTTTAAGTTAAATTCAATATAACTTCTGACATATGCTAAAAAAGAATTAAACTCATTTATTTATCTCTCATAAACTCAAATTGAATAATAACAGCAGCAGCAGCAGCAAAATATTTATGATAATTATGATTATAATTGCAATCAAACTCAGTGTAACAATTACAACAACACAACATCTTTAGATTATACTGTCTATTGGACTGAGTAGCTAGAGACATTAAGCTTTTGGCACAAGACTTTGTACACATTTCAATACCAGCTGCAAATGGTTTTTTCAGGAAAATCAATAACTTGAGCTTTGAAAGTTTCAAATTTTATTTTACATTAAAACAAAAGATGACTTTCTAAAAGTACCTGGAGGAGGATGCCAAATTGAAAAGATAATTCATAATATTTTTTGCTTCGGTAAGGGCCCGAACTTGGTTCCAACGTCCTCTACCACTGAAAACGCGCTCACGCTCTTCTGCTTCTGACAGTTGTGATGCCATAGAAACTAGAGTACTAGAAGTAGCAGCAAGCATGTTCTCGAGTGCAAATATTCTTGAACTTCTGGCACCAGGAGACATCATTTCTGGACAATTACTGTGTTAAACAGAAATTAAACAAATACAATTTGTCATTGGTTTCCACGTGAAAATGTTCATGGAAAATATTATAAAACTTCATATTAGCTGAAAAAGCTGAAAATTCTTCACCTCAAGTTAGCCTGCTCTGATTCTTCCTTCAACCTTGCGACCTCGTTGGCCATCCTAGCTCTCCTAAAAATGCCAAAAATTATTGTTTAAATCAAATTTGCAAGAATACATGCATCGGCTATTCAAATTAGTTCCATCGCAAGAATTCCAGTTGTAAGCAAACAGAGGAAAAAGTATAATTTAAAAACTGAAAAAGAAACTAATAATTGAACTTTCAATAAAACTTCAATGCTATAGGGACTTAAAAGTCTTAAGGGCATTATAGACCAATTGTATCCATTCTTATATAACAATCAAAAAAAGGGAAGGACTTACTCTTCCATTTGACGCTCATACTCGGAACGAACTTCATGCACCCGCACAGTGACTTCAAGTTCATGCTCAATTGCCTGCATCAAAGCCTTCTCATAGAAAATAATGTTAGAATCACTTCCTACACCACAGCACCAAATTACGCATCCATATCCTTTGCATCAGTAATCTTGATACAGTTTTACATGTGATATTCACCTGAATTCCAAGTCCATTCCCATTTCCAGCACCTGTGTAAAACGAAAATTTTTCAGAAATTGTAATTTCAAAACAAGAAAATAGAGTGAATGACATCATAAATTTATTAACCAGAGGTTTCACGTGAAGAAGCTTTTCTAGATTCCAGGAGTTCTTTTAGCCTTTTTGTAGCCATTGAAGCCTCTTCTGTCTTTCTTTGCAAAACCTGAAATGAAATCAAATGATTCAACAGTACTTTTCAATAAACTCTTCAATAAAGAAGATAATAGTACCCTAAACTCTTAAATGGATATTAGTTTACCATTTTTTGCCTCTGGTTTAGAGCTAATAACTTATGCATCTCATACTCATTCCTCCTTCCTTCTTTCTTAAGCTGGTAATGTACAGAAAAAAATTTTCAGAGAGACTTAATAAGTGACATAACAAATAATGACGATAAATAAAGAGAGCACAGATAATGCTGACCCAAAACTTATATAATAACAACCAGCGGCACTTAGTTTTGGGACTAGTAACTTGGGTTCATTAAGTTCAATACACAAACAGTCATGAGAATATTTTATTAAGCATTACTGCCCATAATAAGGACAAAAAATATTCAATAAAACTACGCAAACCATGAACAAAACATGAGACTATAGATTTCTTCACATACTTGAAGAACTTCCTTTTCTCTTGATGCCTTCCACATTCTGAATTGCTCGGACTCTTGCTTAATTTTCTGTTGCAGGTGAACCTAAAGATATGCAAGTGCATATAAGAATTGTAATTCCCTGTAATATAAACAACATTTATCTTTTCTTTAAAAAAAAAAAACCTTTTGAGACTTAATTCTCTGAATTTCATCTTGTAGTCTTTTTGCTGCTTCATCACTTTTTTGTTTTTGTCTCAAGAGTTGAGCTTGGGCATCTTGTTTTTTCTTCAACTCTGCAACCTGAAAAGTCGAACATGGAATTAAAGTAGATAATTGAAGTTGAAACACATGCAATTCAAAATATACCTGTGCTTCAAGGATGTTCAACTTCTGAAGATACTCTTCCTTTAACTTTTGAGCACTATCACCAGGAGCAGATGATATATTTGAAAGATTGTGCCTAAGTTCCTCAATTTCTTTCTGCCATGTGACAACAATGGAAATTGATTCAGTGCCAAGACCTTTAAACAGCAACAGAATATAGGCATTATATAACAAGAATCCACCTGCAAAATTTTCTTCTCTTGTTCCAACTCTAGCACTTTCTTCTCATAATGTTGCTTGAGAACTGATGTATCAGCACCAGTAAAACGCTTCATCTCAGCCTTCAAAAGATAAAAGAAATCAGAGCAGTTGATATACAGAAGTACCAATTCAGAATGGAAGAACATTAACCACGTGGGAAACTGAAATTCTTCGATACTAAAATAATTCTGCATCATTCTCATCCTAGTGGCAGCTTTGAACAGGTCAGTCTGCACTAAATGTTGTAACATCAGCCAGTTGGTAGAAGTAAGATGGAGGAGTCTTACATACTTTTATGAAATTGAATTATAAGAAAACTTTTTGAACAATTACATGTAGTTTATGAGAATTTATCCCAAAAAAAGAATAATAATAATAACTAGCCTATTCATTATCTGGAAAGCAAACCAAGCTAAATCAGCTCCACCTTTAGGTACAAACTACAAAGATTTAAGGGAATCTGAAGAAAATAGGTAGCAAAGATAAATGTATTACAAACAGTTCTAAAACTTAAGTCAACATTTACCTCCTTTTGTTCAAGTTTTTTGTCCAACTCCTTGAGCTCCCTGTCCAATTTTTCTTGAAGAGAAGAGTGTTCAAGCTCCTTTTCTTCATCTTCAATTTCATCTACATATATATGTTAAAAGAACTTATTCCATATAGCTTTCCTTAGTTTACTCTATGAACTGAAAAGAATGTTGAACAACAATGTTCCAACAAAAACCCTACATACTAGTCTTTAGTTAGTGATGATCAAATCATCAATCAAAGTTTGCTCATTTTAATACATATTGAAGTACAAATTTAGTGCATTAAATTTGATCTTCTCCATGTAATAATCTTCCCTTATGTTACCTGAGATGTCCTCAACCTTGGAATCACAATCAGCTGAAAACTCATTTAAAGAAGGAAATAGCCCATTCTTTGAGCGGAATCCATCGTCATCAGTATCAACAGAATCAGCATTTCGACTACGTTTGGAGTTGTGTGTGCTCTTGACACGTAACAGTTCTCCTTCTAATTCTTGAATTTTTGAAACATAATTTTTCAACAAATCTACATCCTGAAAAGAAAACAATAGAACCAGTTATCACTTACAAATGTTGTTCACTAGGTAGATGACGTAATAAGTGAGAAAATAATCAAACTCACTGACCTGATTTGAATCACTTTCTATCTCATCCCATGATTTGCCATTCCGGGCTGATTCAATTTTCATGACTAGTTTGTCCTTTTCAACCTAAGAAAAATAAATACAACTGACTCAAATAACTATGACTAATCAAACCCAAAAAGGCATTGGAAGGATAAACATTTTATGGCACTAAAACTATGAATAAAGAGAAAACCTGAGCATCAAGAGCACGCTGTGTTAAATGCTGGCAAGTTAGTCTACGTTCTTGAAGCTCTCGCTGTAGCTCTTGATTGCTTGCTTCAAGTAAAGTAACTTTGTGCTTGAGAATCTGAAAAACCAAAGGTTGGTTTAGTAAACAAGTATAGTAACACAATTTGGAACATGTCATCTACTAATAATATACATTGTATACCTGTAATTCATCAAATGGCGCACCGGAATCATTACGATAAAATAGAAGTTCAGCCTGCAACTGTTCAATTTGACTTCTCATTCTTTGCATCTGAGCTGCCATTGGATCACGATTGATCTGAAAAAACAGAAAAACGCATTAGGTCACTAAAAAAGAAGCATGACAATATTTACATACATATATATATATATATATATATATATATATATAAGAACACATCACAACAAATGAAAACTTACAACTGCTCTGTTTTGGATGTTGCGAGCCCGATTTGCATACTTCAAAGTGTTTAAAGTCTCCTCAGCATTTGTGTCGGCAGGACTAACACAGGCTACAGTCAAGCATGTCAAATAAGCAGAATCTTAAATTTATGAAAAGCTTAATGCTGCTTCAACATAAGTCAATAACATACCAATCATCACAGTTTTGCTGTTTCCTCCAAGAGAATCCTAAAATTTCAAATTCCAATTATCAGATATGAAAAAAATATTAACAAAGCAAAATTTAATCCTAAGTCTACTTCTTACTATTGAACATCAAGTAATAGTCTAACTTCCAGATCATTGCTCAGGTTCTAATGACATGTAAAGAGTAATGTACTGATACAACTCCATAAGTCATCCACATAGCCCAAACTTATTTTGGACTCACTCAAATTAAAATTTTTTAAAATACAGATCGATTTCTTCCACGTTATTGAATCTTCTGCCTGTCTGATTAAATTACTAACTTTCAACTTCTGAAAACATTTCCATCACACGACTATTAATCAACGGTATGAGAGTAAATACAATTGAAATTAGTTGAAATTCAAAACAAATTCAAAAATTTCCATCTTAATACAAAATATAGGCACAAAAGAATTCATGCCTGCAACAAGCGTGTCAACTTGCTGTCTCGGTATGGAACGTGACCACCTTCTTTCCGCTTCTTCTCATCTCCCAAAGCACTTATCACATTGCCAAGAGCTAGTAAACCCTTATTAATATGAATGCCTGGACCATAAAAACCATTACAATGAATTAATCAGAAGAAGAAATAAACTAATTAAATTATTATTTATCAATTTGAGATAGATAAAACAAATAAGACATGAATATAAAATAGTTTTGCCACAAAATTTGAGAAATTATGAACATCATCAGTACCTTCTTTGAAACGCAAGCCATCAGCACCTGTTCGTTTTGCACGCTCAGAACCAGCAAGGTCTACTAAATGAAGTTTTGCACATAATATGTCATCACCAACATCATCAGTTGTTACTCCATTTTGGCAGCGAGCTATTTTCTTTTGCTCCATTGTGATAGTAAAAATAGCATGTGACCGACTGTAAAATCAGAAAAATAAATTGTAGGCTATAAATTAAGACAATTGAGATCAAGCACAAACAGAAATGACACAGGAACCTAAGTAAGCAATCAAAACATAAATTTAAAACATAAGCGAAGTTTGTTAAAGAAAAATAAAAATAGTGAAACTGCATAACATACACAATAAGCATGCACAAATATCAGTGCTTCTAATCAACTGAAGAAAGAGAATTAGCAAATTGTTAGTTGCTAAAAGATACAAAGTCATACCTTGATTGACTATTCATGTTAGTACTCCCAGTAGCTCGGGATAAAGAACCTCTTGATAAGAAAGAAGCCATTTCTTCTTTTGATCTAACTTCTGGCTCAGTCACGCCAGCTAGTGTTATCCCTCCATTTACAGTTTCTCTAATTTGTATAGGAACCCGCGTAACTGGCTTGAGCACAGAAGCACTCTCACCTTTATTTAAATTTGTTGAATTTGCATCAAGCAGATCAAACACTTCTTCCTTGAATATCTACAAATAGAATTAAGTTTTAGCACTTAAGCTACTTTACCTCAAACTATAAAATGATTAATTAAAAAACTGTTACCTCGATAAATGACACCCTAATCAAAAATTCTGTAGAATCTTTCATGGTCTCCACTCTTCTGAAAATATTGTCCATTACTTTTGGTATAATACCAGAATTACTTCCTTCTCCACTATAGTTAGTCCCCATTGTATAGGTTTTCCCGGAACCCGTCTGATACCATATACAAAGCGAATTAAAACGTTTATTGAAAAAATCATTCAGTAAATAAATTGAAAAAAAAATTGTTTATTCAATTTAACCTGCCCATAAGCTAAAACGGTAGCGTTATAGCCGTGAACAAGTGCTTCGACTAAAGGAGCCACACAATCGTCATAAATGGCTGTTGACGGCGAAGCTGTACTACCGTACACGTAATCATAAGTGAATGCATGAGACCCTATCTGGACCTGTTTTCCACATTCATAAAAACATCTTACCAATCAAACGGCACAATCACAAACACAAACACAAACATAAAACACAAGTGATACGTAGAATTTATGAAATAATATACCTGAGGCTCGCCGGGAACGACTGTAATGCAATCGGTACAGCCAATCAGGAGCTCGGAAGTGATGAGAGGTCGAATATTAACGGCGACCCTCACACATTGTGAAGAATCCCTCGCCTCCGAATTCTCCATCTCCAATTTTAGCGATCCGCCGCGAAACGAATGGTAGCGAATTAATAAAAACCTAATTTGATTCAGAAGTATCGAAACCAAAACTCTAGAAAATCACGAATCAGAAATTGATTCAGAAGTATCGAAACCAAAACTCTAGAAAATCACGAATCAGAAATCATTTAAATGCCGGAGCTAGATAAATTTTTAGGAAATAAGTTGTTAATTTATCTGATAATAATACCTGAAGGAGAGAGATAAAGTGAGGATCTTCTTATAATTTGAAACGAAGACAGAGACAAAGCGACTGCGTTTTTGTGATTTTCAGAGACGAGGGATTGGGGGATTGATTTTAATTAAATAATTATATGATCGAACTTTGAATCTGGGAAATGGCGCTCGGTCGAAATTCAAATTGTAGGGGTGGTAGGTCACGTGAGCGGCATGTGAGATACTTGATTGAATTTTGTGATTATCTGTGGACAGGCTTAGAGTTTCTAAATTAGGTAAACTATTGTGGACGGGTGGTTGGCCTTGACGGGTGCCCATGGATTGGGTTTCATTAAGTTAAAATGTTAAATTTTGTGTTGATAGTGTAAACCAATGTTTGTAAATATTAGCAAGATCGATCTAAGTAAAATTTATTTAAATAATTGGTGGGTAATAAGTTAAAAAATAACATTATAGTTATATGTTGGAACTAATAAATAAGTGTCACGAGATTTTTTAAAAACTGAGATTATAAAAAAATTCTAATCATTAATTTTTTTGTAAAGTTTTATCTATAAAACAGTTAAATAAATTAGTAAGATTTTTTCTAAAATCTTTTGAATTGGAAAACATAATTTTTTTCTAAAATCTTTTGTTACATATTTTATAATAAGGTAGCGTTTACTTTTTGGATTGATTGGGAATCATGAGAAGTGATAATTTTGAAATTAGGAGCGTAGAGTGAAAGTGGGAGTAGATTGTTTACTTACATTAAAATGAGAGTGTGTAATAGAAATTAGAATCTTATTTATATGTTTATTTTGTCTTAAATTAGGAGTGAATTATCTCAATTTATAGTTTACCCTTATATAAACAATTATAGTTCTTAATTACAAAGTGAATAACAAAATATATTTTTAAAATAAACTATTTACTTTATTATTAGTTTTAATCCTATAAGTTAAAATTGTTATGAATATTCTTAATTATGTAAATTACAAATTTTTTATTACTTTTTATTTTAATTATGTAAATTAAAATTGATTGATAAGAGCAACACAAATGAAGCATTATTATAAATAATATATTAGAAAATTATTTTTTTAGAATAAATTATTTATTATTATTAATTATTACTATTAAATAAATATAATAATATTAACAATAATATTATTATATAATAATATTATTAAAATTTCAAATAAATGTATTATATAGTAATATTATTAATTCTACGTGAATATAATAATATTATTATTTTTAAGTAATTTTAACTTAGAATCAATGAAAATTATTATTTTAATGAATAAATAATTTTTAAATAGATATGATACTATTATATTTAATTAAATGTAATATTATTATATTTAAATAAATGTAATATTATTATATTTAAATAAATATAATTATATTATATTTAATATTTTATTTTAATAAATATAATTATATATTTAAAGAGAAGGGTTAAAAAGAGAATAGTGGGAGTGGGAATCCACTCCCACCTTCCTCTATGGGATTGAGATTCCCACTCCTACCTTTAAATAAGTATGTAAACAATTGAGTAGGAGGACTCCACACTTCTCACTCCTACCTCAATAAGTAAACACACTCTAAGTTCATTATAAATATTTAAAACGATTTTTGGGTAGGTACGTGGTGTTTGGTTCCGCTTATACTATATCTATTGTGATAATAAAAAATAAATAAATAAATAAAGTTTAAACTCAATCTTATGAATGAGGCAGGAGTTGAGTTACCAAGATGCTACTTATAAAATAAAGTAAAAAGGACTTCAAGAATAATTTACAGACAATCTATAACAAACAAATCATTGATATCATATTGATAAGTAGGAAAAAAAATGTATTAAGTTATTCATTCTTTGAGTGTGTACACAACTAATTTGGGGTTTATTTCAATTAGGATTAATTTTGGATTACTCCCTCGTGAATTAATTATCTTTAAATAATTTTTCTTACTACTAAAAACCTCAATTTACCCATCATTTTGGTTAAGAAGACCAAAAAAAAAAAATCATCAATCCATGCACAATTTTCCTTATTTTTTGAACAAAAATAAGAGTAACTTAAGATTTTTCAAAAAAAAAAAAAGATGATTTGAATATAATCAATTAATAGGAGGAGTAATCCGAAATTTACCCTTTCGATTATCCTTTAATCCTTCCAACTCATCACATATACAATTGGGCTATTTTTAGAAACCTCCCCTGAGGTTTGATATAATTTCACTTAAATGGTGAGATTGATTGTATTCTTACTTACCTCCCCTACCATTAGTATACATACATGTATAACGTTAATGGTTGAGGACAAAAATGTAAAACACAAGCTGAAGTTCTAAAAAAATGAAATAACAATAAAAAATAGTTTAAAATCTATTAAATAATTGTATTATCCGATTACACACAATATCTATTGTGTAAAAGAGTGTATTTCTCTTTCCCCACCATAAAAAAGCAATGAAGATAAACACAATTTTCACTCCACTCCATTTTCACTCACAATTGTTTTTTTTTTACCATTTCTTTCTCTCACAATTTTCACTCCACTCCCCTACTTTCATTTGCTATAACAAAAGGAAATAAACACCAAGAGCATATATAACCCATGAAGAAGAAAAACATGGGTGGTCGAACAAGGCCACCGACCGGTGACGATCGACGGCGGCCGGGATATGCCACTGATATTAGAGTTTATAAGAGGTTAGTTACTTTATCAAAGTCTAAAATTTTAAAATACCTTTGATTTTCTTATTTTTAGAGATTTTATAAGTGGTTGTTGTTGGTGGAAAAATTGATTAAAAGGAGAATGGGTTCAACTATATGTGGTCATGAGTTGAAAAAAATTAATTATTGGTTATTTTATGTTTGTGATTTACACCATACATAGTGTAATAAGGCATATAAAGCCAAAAATTTGTTATTTTTATGTAAATACGTGTGTAAAATAGAAGTAGTCTTAGCTGTAATTTTTATTTTTCTCGCCAAAGTTTGCAAAAACTGATATGTTTATAAATTTGCAGTGTTTGTGTGCGCCTGTCGCACAAACACAATTCCTGCATTTTTGGGGGACAAGGCTTGTCTCCCGTGCGACAAGCCTTCGTCGCTCGAACACAATTTATGTGTTTTTGGGTGACATTGTTGTCGCACGTGCGACAAATTTATGTCGCCCGAATTCAGTTTCTGTTTTTTTAGGCGACAAAATTTGTCGCATGGGCGATGACCCATGTCACCCAAAAATATTGTTTTTGTGTTTTGGGCGGCGACATGGTCTTGTCGCACATACAGACATTCTATGTTTTTGAGCGACAAGTGATGTCTCTCGTATGACAGTTTTTGTCGCACGAACGCAATTTCTTTTTTTTAGGCGACAAACATGTCACATGAAAACTATTAAAATGTATTACTATTATCATTATTTTTCTTTATTATTGTAACTGTTGTTGTTGTTTAGTAGTGTCATTATTATTATTATTCATAATTATTACTTTGCTTTCATTTATTAATGCGTGCTTATTGACATATGATAGAGACGAAAGGCTAATTGAACCGTCTGTTATTCCACTGAAATCTGTAGCAGAAATGGACAATGTCATGTATAAAGTATAACTTAGCTACCACGCCACACTATTAGTGTAGTTGTTATTTTTGTTCTTTTTGTGTATATGGGCGATTGTTGGATGTATAAGCTGATAAAATTCAGTCAAATTGTGATTCTTATCAACTGTAAGCTGCAGAAATGCACATGTGACTGTTATTTAAATGATGGTGTCATTCTACTTAGTGTTATTTTCCAATTCAATTAACTCATACTAATGTTTTTTTTCCTCTTGCCACAAATTAAAACGTTTGTTATTTTTTTATTTGTGTTGCCGGTTTGGTGACATACAACTTGATGGTTTCAAATTTAATTATTTATTTAAATAAGTAAAATATTGATGGTTTGTTTGGTGGAGATTGATATAGTCTATTGCTAAAAGAACTAAATTATATTTTAGTGGTTTTTTATTTCACCCTCCACCCCTACAAGCATTCTGTAATTTGGGGAGACAGACACTTGTCGCCCGAGAGACAGCATTCGTCGCTCGAAATTACAGAAATAAGCATTATGTAATTTAGGGAGACAAGCACTTGTCGCTCACGAGACATGTTCTGTCTCCCCAAATTGGTTTGGATATTTTAGTTATTTCGCAAGTCAACTAACGGTCAACTAGTATGTATACTAACGGCAGGAGAGGTAAGTGAGAATACAATTAATCTCGTCATCTAAATAAAATTATATCAAATCTCAAGAGAGATTTCTAAAAATAACCCCATATACAATTCTAGTGGGTTCAAGTTCAACCGACTGATATCGTAAACAAGATGGGCCAGCCCACTTTTCAAATGGAATCCGCCCGTTGTTGTTCAGCATGGGCACTCAAATACAACGGTTAACAGATTTTATTATTAGTGCGTGCTTTCTCTTTTTTGGACAACAGATGATTTATTACATTGCATCAAAAAGAGAAAAAAGGTTGAGCAGTGAGGACGTTGGGACTCAACGGAACCGAAGATTAAAACGGAGAATCAGACAGACCTCGTGAAGTTTGTTCATGTGACATAATGGTCATGGGCCCTTTGCAAATTACGAACTTAGCTGTCGCTGATAAGAATCCAACTCGCACATCATCCAATCATCGTGGTTTAGATAGATACAATTCTCTTTGTTGAAATATTAAAGATATCAAAATTTTTATTTGCAAAATTACATATTGAGGTTTCGATGATTGCTACAACCAGGAAAATGCACTAAGACATGGTAGGATTTTGGCACGTGCGGGACTTTGTTTCTTTGAAATGCCGACGGCAACAACTATGACCATTTTCAATTTAGTAGTAGTCGTCTTAACGTTCACTCATTCATTCAATAAGCATGCCATACACGTGTTCATTCATTCAATAAGCATACCATACACGTGTCCTACCTATCCATTCACAGATTAGAACAACTTGTGCTGTGCCTTGTTGTGTTTTTAAAAATTTCGACACAAGTTCAATTTATGTCCACAAAATTACAAAATTTCAATGGTCCCGGATGACTTGGTCTATCCTCACGGGACTTAATTTTATAAATGCATAAAATTTCAAATTTGGATGATTTTCTTTTATTTTGGGGTTAGTGTATGGTTACTGTAATTTAAAATATCAACTTAAAACCTTTTAGGAATTATCGACGTGTTCAGTAGTACCGTAAGTTGAAGAAATTTTGAGAGCCCAACAGTGAGTTAGTGCTGTTTGTAGGGTCGTAGGCCTCAGTTTTGAATTTTAATAAATTTATTATTTTCAGTGCTATTAGCGAAAGTGAATTTCAAAATTAATCTCGCAAAGTTATATGTTCAATTTTATACGCACACATATTATTAGTCCTAGTGGATCCGAAATTTTAATATATTTTTATGGTGTAACCATTAAAACTTTTGATCAATTTTTTTAAAAATATTTAAAACAATTCTATTGATTTTGGGTTTAAATAACTAAGTAGTGTTATATTAGTTTCACACAGATTTATAATATAGCATTTAAAAAATTCAAAACATTATAAACACAACCTTAGACGAATTTTTTTTTTCTATAAACTACACTGGAAGAAATTAACTTATTTATTTTTGAAAGGAAATTAATATAAATTAAAGTAGTAAAAAAAAGTGCAAAAGCAAAAATAAATATTTTCAAAAGAGTGTTAAAAGGAAAATGAGTAGGGAACTATGCAACAAGAAATATCATAACGACTTGCGCTGAGCTGACGCGTTACTACACCTTGGGGCGGGAACGACCGAACAAGAGAAATATAATTAAACACGCGAAATGGCGTGCGTTAGAATTCCCAACGCAAGTCGCCACATAAAGTGCGCACAGCGAAATTGTAAATTCGTGGGTCCACAGGAAAAAAATACGATTCATAATTCACCTCATCCTAAATCCTGCCAATTGATTGGACCACGTCGGCAAATTGGAAAAATCAACCGTGGTGCACGTTAGCGCAACCAGAAACTCCAACCTTTGCAGGCATCTTCACAATCAATCTCCCTGTCCCTCACTCATTCCTCCTCTAGAGCCAATAATTCCTCGTTTCGCTTTAGAGTAAGTAACTCCTTTCAGGCTCAGCTCCTTTGTCTTCCAACACTTCAGCAAAATTTCACTGAAAGTATTTTGATTTCAGGTTTCCAAAGAACTTGCAATTGTCTAGTTTGTTCTTTTGTATGACTAATAATGATAATTTGTGTGCCTATATTCTTGGGCTTCCTTGCTAGATTGCGTTGCGATATTTTGCTGCTGGTGGTATCTGCATTTCTTTGGCTGCAATGACTTGTTCCAGCACCATGCAATTGTCTCAGGAATTTAATATATATAATAAATTCGGATGCAGTAACCTCTATACCGTATGTGATTTCTGTCTTTCAATTATTGGATTCTTGCATAATTAATTTTTTAAGTTCAAAGTGCTTAATTTATATGATATATCAAATTTGTTTTTCTTTTAAGAGACAGACAGGAAAAGGCCGATTAGTTCACATCAATCTGTCATCACTCGCTATGGTATGCTTTTCTGTGGATAAAGAGTTTTAAATTTATTTTGTAATTGCTATTCCCTGGCTACCTTCTATGATTTTCGAGTAACTGTATTCAAACAGATTGTAATTATTAGTCTATTCCATGTGTTTGGGTGTGTTTAAGCAATTAACACAATTTGATTTCTGAAATTGATGCTTGTTGCATGTTCAGCGGCGGGATGCTTGGGGTCTTAATCTTTTAAGTCATTTATGTGGGCCGCTAAATCCAATATCTACCAAGTGCAATGTTTTTATCTGCCGATCTGTTTTAGCACCAGGTGGAATTGATATTCCTGTTTTGAAATCTGCTGCTGCTGCAGTTTTGACAAGGTATGTATTTCTCTTTACCTACTTTTTGTTTTTCGTTTTCATAGTTGTACTCAACTTTGTAAGCACATATAGAAGGCTGGATCAACCATAAACCTGTAAAGTTAACAGCTCACACTCAATGCTTAAATGTTTTCTGAGATATTGCACCTTGAATTATGTTCTTAGCCATAGTATTGCATTTGAGTTTCTTCTCAACTCTTTACTCTTACTTGACAGATTCTTACTCTCTTATATTTCAGTAAAGGTGCCTGAAGCGATTAGTTTTATCCTAGTTTAATAGATTCTAGCACTGTAGAATTTAACGTATTCAGTGTTGATAACCAGATTATACAAGCTCTAGCTTCCTTGTATGCTTTAGGCCTTCAATCTTCATGGTAAGAGATGAACTACCAGTTTAAGAGATATGTCATCCTTAAAATGCTTAGACCCCACGTTTAGCTACTTTTTACTGGTTGTTCACTATGGATAAAGTCATGCAAGTAGATTCTTTTGCACCTTATTGCAGCATTTCACCCATGTACATAAAAGCATATGCACACGTGTATTTCTTTGTTCTCATCTAATCGAAAGAAATCTCTCTTTCTTGCCTTTTATTTTTGTGTGGCTATGTACATATACCATATCTTATTGAATGCATGATTAGTATTAAATCTCTCTTTCAAATTTCAGGTCATATGATACATTGCGTGGAAACCCTGTGATACTACGATTGATCCCTGCAGCTGCTCTTGTTGCTTTTGCTGCATGGGGTCTTGTGCCACTTGTTCGTCTGGGCAGGACTATATTTCTCAATGTATTTTCTTCTTCTACTCGCCTTTTCATCCCATTGCATCCTTTAATTCGTTGTCTCACACTTACAGAATTTTTTTTTTTTTTTTTTTTTGCAGAGAACTGATGGTAGCTGGAAGAGAAGTCATACACATTACGTTTTGACCTCTTATCTTCAACCATTGTTGCTATGGACTGGGGTAACACTTATCTGCAGGTGTACTTCTGCATTCCATAGAATTACAGCCCAATGATCCCTTCTTTTTTTATTCAAATGAATTATATCAGTACTGATGGGAGTTTTTATGCCAGAGAATTAGATCCACTAGTTTTACCTTCAGAAACAAGCCAGGGTGTTAAGCAACGGGTTTTGAATTTTGTACGATCCTTGTCAACTGTGCTGGCATTTGCTTATTGTTTATCAAGGTAATTGTGGCTGCTTCCATACTTAATATCTTTCAGAACATAGCAATCAATTTGTCAATAAGTTGACTAGTAGTGTTGATTAAACAAAAATATATATTGACTGTCATAAATGCAATACAAGGTTACTTTAATAGAAAAATCTAATAAAATGTTCTATCTATTTTGAATATAAAAATAGGTTCTGTTGTTTTGTGATGAGTTGGTAGCTTGTTGATCCCTGTTCAGTTTTAATGTTTGGTGTTGGGGTTTGAACCAGCTTTTAAATATTGCTATATCTTTCCATTTGCAGCTTGATTCAACAAATTCAAAAATTCTTAACAGAGACCAATGATGCGGACTCCACCGATGCAAGAAATGTAAGTTTCTATTACTTATGCATTAAGCAATTTTCATCCATTTCTCATCACGAAGTTATCACTTCACAAATGATAATCAGAGTGTTAATGTGTATCTACCAAAAATCATCTTATGATTTATTTCGTAACTCTCTTAATTATTCTGCAAGCCTGTTTTTGCTGCTTGTACATTATGTTTATTTTTCTATAAGTTCCATCAGTGACGGAGCTTAAAAGTTATGTTAGTTTGAAAATTTTGCTAAGTTGGTAGTTGGTAGTTGTTTCTTGTTGGTTGAAGTACTTGAAATTGCATTTCTAGTGACCGCGTAAGAATTTAAAGCTGTATATTCATTATATAATCTCTTGCCTGATTTTGTATGCAAATGTTTGATCGTTTTCATGGTCATTCAGGAAGACTCTGATTCGGAAATGGCAATTAAGATGGAATAACAAATGTAGAATCGGCATATACTAAAGTTGTCGGTGCCCGTATGATCTCTTGTGGATATGTTGTAGCATGCCTTTTCATTTTCTGATTTATGTTAATGAATTTGGTCAGGGAATTATAAAATAATAGTTTTAGCATATTTGGGGCACTAACAGAGTGCACCTAACAAGTCTCTTTTTAGAACAGTTTTTTCATTTCTTTGGCAGATGGGCTTCAATTTTGCTGGGAAAGCTGTTTATACGGCAGTGTGGGTTGCTGCTGTATCATTGTTCATGGAGTTACTTGGTTTCTCTACCCAGAGGTGGCTTACTGCTGGAGGCCTTGGTACTGTATTGCTCACCCTTGCTGGTCGTGAGGTAAAAACCAATTTCATTTTCATATAATTCAGTTGGATGATGCAGTTTTCTTGTCATAACATGTTCTAAATAGGACTTAGCGTACCAGCAGCAAATAGTATGTTCGGGTATCTCTCTTTTGTGGACTAGGTGATTATCATTTACTTGATTTATTTTAATTTGTTTCATTCAGATATTTACAAACTTCCTTTCAAGTGTAATGATCCACGCGACGCAGCCATTTGTTATCAATGAATGGATCCAAACCAAGATTCAAGGCTATGAAGTTTCTGGCACTGTTGAGGTTTGTCTTACTTTCTGTTGTCCATACCTAGGACAAAGGGAGATTTGATAGGAAAAGAGTAGTAATGTATATTCTGCATCTAGCTAGACTTGAATGAAATCTTAAAGCTTAGTTCCCTCTGGAAAGCAAATGATAGTAATTGAAGTACTTGACCCCAAGTTTGCCTTATTTAATCAAGATCCTATATTTTATCAGCATGTGGGTTGGTGGTCACCCACAATTATAAGAGGAGATGATCGCGAAGCAGTACACATCCCAAATCACAAATTCACTGTTAATGTGGTGAGGAATCTTAGCCAGAAGACTCATTGGCGCATCAAGACTTACCTTGCCATCAGTCACTTGGATGTCCATAAAGTTAATGTGAGTAGCAATGCTTGTTTACTTTATCATGAATTTTTGTAGATTAGAATTTCTGTTGGTTCTTTGTGCTGTGAAAGAACTTTAATCATTCCTTCTCTATCTTCAGAGCATTGTAGCAGACATGCGCAAAGTGTTGGCCAAAAATCCTCAAATAGAGCAGCAGAGGTTGCACCGAAGAGTCTTTTTGGAAAATATCAACCCGGAAAACCAGTCTCTTAATGTAAGGCTTTCATTTTTTATTTCACCTTTTGTTTCAGATTTAATTTATAGTGAGTTGCCCTTTTTTGTTGTCATCTGATATTTAAAATTTCTGTGTCATGATGCAGTCTGTATTGTTTAAAACAAGTTTAGCTTGCTTATGATCTGTGGAAAAATAAAAAAGAAGTTTTGTGTTCATTTTTTTATTTTTTTGGGATGTGGAATTCACAAGTGCTTGGTTACTTCAGTTTCTAGATTTCATTCCAGACTTCTTGTTGGCTGTGCTCATTATTTTAGTTCTCCATTGTTCCTGTTTATCTCAACTATGTAAATGGAAAATGAGATATTTAGCGAAGACTGTAGTGGTTATTTTCTTGTTGTTACTATTATTTCTTTCCTTGTTAGTTTTAATGATTGCCTTTGTTTCAAATGTTAACATCTGTCTCTTGCTCTAATTATTACAGATTCTGGTATCTTGCTTTGTGAAGACCTCACGTTTTGAAGAGTATCTTTGTGTCAAGGTGAGATTAATTTGTTAGAATGTTTTGTGCAAGTACATACTGGACTTCAATGGATTCTTGTATCAAAGCCCTTGCCATTTATGATTAGACTTTAATATGTACTGCTTATAGAATATCTTGGAAGAAAACTTCAAAGCAACTGTTGAAAATGGACAAATCTTTTCCTCTGAGCAACCTTTCTGAGATGCTGAGATATCATAACTGTTCAATGTTAATTCATCCATGCTGCGCTCCTCCAGTGCTGGTTATTTGTGATAAACATGATAACTTTATTTGTGAAAATGGACAAATCTTTTCCTCTGAGCAACCTTTCTGAGATGCTGAGATATCATAACTGTTCAATGTTAATTCATCCATGCTGCGCTCCTCCAGTGCTGGTTATTTGTGATAAACACGATAACTTCATTTGCATGGATTGTCAGAATGTTTTTTTTTTTTGGGTTATCTATCATTCTCAGGGACTCTGCCAGTTCTTTTGAAGAAGCATAGATGGAAAACTGCCCTAGTAGCATTTTCCTTTGATGTTATTATCATATTGTTGAGTGTTTGCTCTGGTTTTTTTGGTTTTCATTTTCCATTTTCCCTCTTTTTGGGACACACACAGGTTAAGATAATGGTCTAACACATGCTAATATATGGTTGAAGATTGGGATTTTCTAGGGAGATCTCAGAAAGATGTAGACTAAAAATTAAGGATTTATGCCATTTTTGGCTACATTTAAGGGGTTGCAAAGCAGCTCTTTTCTTGATGACAGTTTTTGTGGTAGTTCCTTTTTATGCTTCTCACAGCAATTTATCCAAGAATCAGTGATTATGATTTTAGCTCACTTAAAGTTTATAATTGCAATTAAACAGGAAGCAATACTCTTGGATCTTCTTCGTGTTATCAGCCATCATAGGGCCCGGCTGGCCACTCCTATCCGCACAGTTCAAAAAATTTACAGTGAGCCTGACTTGGAGAACATTCCGTTTGCTGACACGATTTTCACTCATTCAAGAGCAGCTGCAAACCGTCCGTTTCTACTTATTGAACCTTCCTATAAAATCAGTAGTGATGATAAAATTAAAGCTTCAACTCGTGCAGCACGAAATGAAGAAAAGGATACGAAGGTTAAACCAACCTCAAAATCTGATTCTGAGGCACATTCACAGGCTGGATTGGTATCAACTCCTGACTACAAAGAGGGCAAGGCAATACCGACATCTACCTCTACTCCCGGCTTGAAGCCCCAAAGTGGCAGTTTGTTGCCAGATAGTTCAGTTCATGAAGAACAGCAGAAGCGGGGAAGTGAAGATCCGAGGAAGAGAAGTGGGTCACAAAATTCCGAAGACACCGATCGAGGGGCAATGTCTGAGAAATCTGTTACTAACGCTGAATCTGGCAGTGAAAAAACTGATATTCCTTCAGCCATTCCACCGGCAAATCAAGACATTGAGGGATCTGTTGCATCACAATCTGTAGCCAGGACTCCCTTGGAAGAGAATATTGTTCTTGGTGTTGCTCTAGAGGGCTCAAAAAGGACACTTCCAATTGAGGAAGACATGACATCATCTTCTGTCCCTGCGGAATCTAAAGAATTGGCTGCCAGCCGAAATGGGAGTCGTAAGGAGAAGAAAGATGGTCAGACACCAACAGTTCCAGGTGCCAATCAAGGTGATTAGTATGTTGGTGAAAATTAAATGCTAATATTGTGACCTGTGCTGTTTTCAATTGTTATTGTGCTGAAATGCATGCAGCTGAGTTTTTGGAAGCTAGCATGCCTGCATTGTATACCTATCCCATGAACACCCCTAAAGTCCATATATAATTATCAAGCGAAACGCACCGGGCTATATGATTGATGTTTCAACAACTAAAAAGTGACTTAACTGTTAGAATTTAGTCATTTAGTGGATATTATTAATTATTAGAATGTGTCGTATGAGATATATATATATATATATATATATATATATATATATATATATATATATATATATATATATATATATATATATATATATACATATAGAACTGAAAACAAGAGTTACTGTTTTAATTTATGGTTTGTACAAGTATTTGTATCCTATTTCTATTTAATTAAGGAAACTTGTTGCCGTCCAAGGCAAATAGTTGATATCAATGATATCATATAAATTCTTGTACAATTTCTATATGATATGATATCATTATATCATATTTTCTCCCATTTCCAAATCGCCAGTCCCACTCTCACATGGTTAAAGCCGATTATATTAACTGACCTAATTTCTTTACAGCCACTAACAATTTGTGTGCACATAACAGATGCAGAAGAAATAGCATGCTCGTGAAGTCTGTAACAGAAACGTGTTCGACGTCAATTCTTGGATGAACGTCAATTGAGAAATATTGAATTATATATGGGGCTCAAAGAAAGTGCAACCTGAACCATGTAAATAAAATACATTATTTCAAAATTGTGATGATATACAACCTAAAAATAAGTAGTAGTGCTTGCAGATGATGCTAACAAAATTATTCAATTTAAGATTGACACATACAGTCAGGAGCAGGATATGTATAAATGGACTGTTTCGTTTTTCTTAGCCTTATATGTCCCAGTCTATTTTTATGCCCATTGCGGACTGCATGCTGAAACTCCGTCCAACCCATGCTCTTGTTCAAGAAGAGCTTCCCCAGCAACGTCATGTTTGGTCTTATGGTCTTCAATTTCAAGTAAGCTCGATGTCCAACCTGATGACAGAATTTAACATCTTAGCCTAAGAACTTAGAATACTCAAATTTTAAGATTTACCCTGTGATCCAGAAGACAAACTTTATAAATAAACTGAAAAATAGGTTCTTTACCAGAGCATTGTGCATGTTTCCTGGAGAAGCAGAAATGAAGATGTCACTCTGCATGCTCACGTAATAATCAACTGCTGCCGATAAAGAAGCCTTGCCTTCAATCTTGGTCAGTTCCTCTGCAGAGGCAATGCTCTTCTTATCCTCCATGAGGGGAAACAATTTTTGTAATGTTGAGATCCTAGCTTCTCCACCATAAACCTGAAATTAGAATGTTCCTTCTATATATCATTCTCTACATGGAAATTAAAGAGTTCAGATTGCAACTGAGAAGGCATATATGACAGATCACATAAATCTTCTATTTGTCAAGTCCGAAATGAAAACATGGAGCCTCTGATTTCATAGCGAGAAGAAAAGAAAACCTTGTGTGAAGCAAGATAGAGGCGAGTGCCATTGTTGAAACCCAAAGCCGCTAGCAGTAACCCAATCTCTTCTGGAGTCAATGGGCAACGCCCCTGATTTCTCAACTCCTCATCAGTGAACTGAGAGTTTAAGACCCTGCCCTGCCAAATTACTTGCCGGTACTTTGCTAGAGCCAGTTTTTCGGCTTTACCGCCACCAAAATCACAGGCTGAATGAGCGGCCATGTCCTACATTAGGTTAGGTTAGAGAGAACATATAGATTTACTCAAACACAAAATTGATATAATCAAACCAAAAAGATCAAGAGATACCCAATAACAAATAAACAAAATGGTTCTCATCAAGGAACTACTTAATCATGAAATATTTGGTGATTGTTTTACCCTAATAAGAGAATTAAAACATTGACAGTTGCTGTTTTCCATATCTGCTTACAGCAAGCATGGTGGATGATTCGTCTTTGACATTTCCACAAAGTTTTACGATCGGAGATTTTTATTTAATTATATCTAGTTCTTATGGTCCAATAAGACAATTAAAGAGGGAAAAAAAAAATTTTCTGGCAAGACATTTTCCCTATACTGGAGTAACCAGAAGAATTCATCATTTATATGGTCCAGGTTTTACCTACCAACATTATCCAAATGAAAAGTGTATATGTAATTGTTCTTTCAAGTATTGATGGAGAGGAGGTTCATACTTTATCAAAGCGAAGATGTAACACAGTGAATTTTCCAGCTCCAGTGACTTCAGAATCACCTATCCTCCCCTTATGGAACTCAGTCCCTGAAGCTTGAAGTTTGCCTGGAGGGTGACGGAGGAGATGAACAATAGTTTCTCCCAACTTCCTGATATGGGGAACAAAAACTAAAGCTTGAAAGTTGACTTTACACCGTAGGTGCTGAATATTTGTCGGCAAGTTGTCAAAAGCCAAACGATGAGAGAATGGAGCGATAGCGGCAATGCCATAGCTGCAAATAAAACTGTTACTTATCATTTTATAAAATTTTCAAATAAGTACTAACAGTAAATATCTACATCAAAGATCGGTAGGCACATTTGTACATGATCAGATGCCCCTGAAGGACCAAGGCAAAGCTTGATATGAATGTGTTACTGAAGGGAAAGTGCAAACTCAGAACCATATTGACAGCTATTTATCAAAGTCAAAAAACATTAGAATATCAATCATGAGAGATCTTCAAAAACTAGTCTTCATGGATAAAACAATATATCTTCCCATCAAAATGGAGTAGGATTTGAACAAATTTTAAGATCTCATAGAATCATAGTGATGTTCCAAACCAACACCAGTATAGAAACTTAGCCTTCTTCTCATAGTAGTAGAAACTGAGATCACAGGATCCCAGTTAAAAATTTTCAAGCAGAAAGTTTCACTAAAACTTAGAAGACAGGCATAAAAAGAAGTCATTAACCTCTGTAATATGGGCAGGACATTTTCCAGGTACCAGTTGGCAGAAGCGTGGACAGGTGCTGTTTTAATTCTAGTATCCCGTATACCAGTAGCATAGTACTCCCGAGAGCTCCAAGAGTATTCACTAGGTAACTCTTTAACTATAGAGATTTCGTCACGCAAGGAAGAAATAAAGTGATCTACATCAAATATATCTGCAAAGGAGCTGCAGAAGCAAAGCATAATTACTATACTAAAATGGATTCTTTTAGACAGGAAAAACAGAATATATGATGGATTGTAAACAGAGGTTACTCATGAAATACCTAGAATCTCGCCAAACCGGATTTACTTCAAGGTGCGGCAGCACCAAGGTTGCGTTCAATATTTTGGCAACAGCAACTGCATCGCATATCTTGGAAGCAAGAGAAAAAGGAAGTCAGCATCGCAGTCACTCTTTATTTACTGAATAGACAGCTATAAAATCACAAGCTATATAGGAATTGTTAACAATTGAATGATTCTCTATGCCTCTTCATAAACTAGTTACTAACCCCCATTCTCTGCTGATTTAAACCACCATCAAGAAACACTTGGACATAACCTCGAGACTTCTTTGGCAAAGCTGCAAGGAACAATTGAAAATTTTATAAGAAAAACACCACACTTTCGTCATTATTAAAAACATCACTGAAATAGTTAAATTACTCATCAAATACTAACTTTCTGCTAAAATTTCAACCAATTGATCACCTCGTGGAAAATCCCCAGACAACGTTAGTTCTATTAACGCAAAATTTCTCATAGTACAATCAGTTTTAACTCATTTTCAGTCAGATGTAAATTCAACCAAAAAAAAAAAAAAAACGAAGAAGAAGAAGAAGTTATCAAGATAAATAGCATAGCAATTGGTACTTACAAGAAGTACCTGTAGATTCAGCACAGGGTCTCCATCCTTGGTTGACCAACGGAGACCAGAGTTCAGATTGTTGTTCGGTCGGCTGAAACAAACAAATAAATCAAATAAAATAAAATCGCAACAAATGGAACAAAGCAACTTGAAGAAGAAAATTTGGAAAGAAACAAAGCAACGTACAATCTGTCTATGTAAAGCGATCTTCAGCAGAGACGAGTGCCTGGGTTGTGGCGCATTCCACTCCTGCATACATACACATTCATTTAATCAATCAGAAGAGCTCTTGCGAGCGCACAAATGCACGACATGAAGAGTGTTTACATGAACGTACGGAGAACATTGTCGGCGAGGCTCGGCCCAGCGGTTCGAACAGATTTGGGACGAAAATTGGTAAGAGAATTACGAAGAGACCGGCGAAAGCCATTCGCTGTGTCCGATTCTGGTGGTGATTGTTGTACAAGAGCTTCATTTCTTTTTTTTTTTTTATAATGCTTAAATTATTTTTATTGTTTATTATTATTATTTACTCTTAAACCCTAAATTATTAAATTTCACGAGATTTGTTTGTTAAGAGTAGCCCAGAATTTGAGAAGGCAATTGTTTGGGACGACAGGTGTAAAGAGTGAACGTGAAGTGGCGGTTTTAGACAAATTGAAGGTGTCGTGTTCATGCTGCAACGTCCATAAAAGACACCCTTTGCCTTATAAGAGAAGAAGACAACGCACTAAGCTCTTTTTGGTACAATTTATGAAGCAGGGCTTATTTATGTAGAGCTTTTGACAATAAAATTTTTATTTAAAAAAATTTAATTATTTAATTGTTAATGACAGTTTTAATTAAAAATTTATAAAATTATTTTAATAGATAATTTTTTAAATTATGTTATGAAAATAATAAAATAGAATTGTCAAATAAGTAGAAGATATTTTAAATTTTTTAACATTTAAAAAATTTTTCAACCTCGACTTTCATAAGTTTAAAATTTAAATTTTTACTAGTAGAGTAAAAATAGTTTATTTAAGCTCAAAAAATTATACTAAAAAATTAACCAAACAATAATAAAAATTATAATAAGAGTTTATGAGATTAAATAAGTACTAATAGTCATTAGATAAATTATACTAAATAGACACTAAGCCTTTAACCGAAAATTAAAAATTAAAAATTAAAAAATATTTGTTTTGTCCGGGACCGGAAGAAAGGGAGTGGGTGTACGCTGCTGGACTTTTGTGACTAAATCCAACGGTTTTGGATTTTAGAATGAACCTATAAAATTACGAAAATGACACTCGTCCATGCAATGATTTGAATGGTGACCACGTCATATTATTTACAAAATTTGCATTTTTAATATCGCGCCACTAATTAGTTGGAGATGATCTTATAAACATAAAATTATTGAAATAAAAAAAAAATACTATGCCACTATTAATTAGAAAATATAAAAATACTCCATTCCATTGAGAAATATGCTGGCATTGCACCGTTTGCACTAAATTTGGATCAAACTTAACCCTCAAGAGTGAAACACCAGTTCTCTACGATGAATGACTCGTTGACTTGCTACCATGTAATTTTTATTTTCATAGTGATAATTTGAAAACTATTGAGTGGTGAGGTTCCAATGTTGGTTGGTTTATATTACATCATAATTACTAGTGACATCCCACATATAATTTAATTAGAGATTTTTACAGATCCACATGTAACGAACTGATACTGGAGGATTACCAAGTCAACCCCATTTAATATATATGAAAATTATTGATTGATGGCACTTGTCGAATTTTGTACAAAACTTTGCTAGCTGAGCATTATTTATTATTTTCTTTTTAATTCATATCATATTAGATCTATTATTTGATTCTAATTCAAATTTTAAAAAGTGACATAATTAGTTCAAGTGGTGGAATTTTGAAGGTACAATAGATCTCTCAACCCTTAAACCCTCAACTCATTGTCCTATGAAAACTTCTTTTAAGCGATTCATAAACCACAAAATGCAGCTAAATATCGATAATTCAAAGGGTTACTACCCTTAATTGTTATATGATTTGACTGATTCAAAACTACATTTTGAATGCAAAATTTTTTAATTCGTTTTAAATTTAGATGTAACTTTAAAACCATAATAAAATAAAATAAAATCACTACATATGTTAAGTAAATGCAGGTGAATAATTGTCAAAACAAGTGTATAAGGTGCATGGTTGAGAAAGTGAGGGTACCATACCTTGTAAGAGGATGTTAAATAGCGCTGTACCCTCCACTAATGGGGGTCCCCTTTCCCCTCGTTGAACGAAATCATGTTGAACATCTAAAGAAATAAAGCAATTGGGTTGCATAAAAGAAATGTGCTAAACCTAGTAGCATCAATGTTTATAACCAAGCTCGAACTTTTAAACTGAGATTATAATTGTCATTACGAAAAATCCGACAGCTCGATTTTCTTTTCGTTACTTTTCCAATATTCATTTCATGCCTCTCCCCCCCCCAACCCCCTCTCTTCTCTTCATTAGGGACGTAATTTTAATATATATATTTTTTTTAATGTTAACAATGAGAACTGCTGAGTATCCAAAATAATTTTCCTGCTAACTATTAGCCAATTTCTCCACTAACTACAGTCGACATAACCACGAACACTATTCACAGCATGGCACCCAACAATACCCACTAAAACTCAAAATAGACTGAAAAGATACGGGAGATAACCCACATCTACATGCCTTGAAAATGGAGATCCTTTTAAGGGCTTCCCATCAATCTTCTCCTTCACGCGGAGTGAGTCGCAGCCTTTTTGCACCTTGCTGTTCATATGGCTGTGTCTGAAGATTATCATCAGTAACTTGGGCATAATCACCATCAACCTCCCTGTTTCCTATTGTATCAGAGTCCTGAGACAACCTTTGTTCAATCAGATTTGAGTCCTCGAGGAATGATGTTGTTGGATTTTCGTGACAGGAGGGAAGGTCTGTAATATCATTTCTGTCATGCATTTGATCAGGCACTTCAGGACCTCCAACGGCTAACGTCTGCAGCATCTCACTAGGGACAGAAGCCGGGCCTTCTGTGAAACACCCAATGTCCATTGAGAGAGATCTGGGCTGATCAGTCCTCCCTTCAAGGCTTTGGCCACCATCCTCCACAAAGGGCCCGTTTTCAATTATCCCTACATCTTCGGAGTCATCAGAAGCTGATAGATCTGAAGAGTCAACGCCGTGCTCCCCTTGCATGCAGATTTCTGGGTTCCACGTAGCCTCAGTTCCAAAATCTCTAGATGGAAAGGAAATGCTACCAACTTGAGGTGTGAGTTCAGTTATTTGCTGGAAACCATTACTTCCAGATGCCAAATATCCATATTCCTCAGCCGTTTCAACATCATGCTGTAATCAGAGAAAATGGGAACAGAAAAGGCATTTAATCATACTGCAGTCAACATCCAAGCAACTGCATTTCAATTTCCTTCCAATATAGTTCCTATAAATCTGAGAAAGCTTTGCAAGGTAAAACTTATTAAAAAAAAAAATTGTAGTTTCAGACAGCAATATTCAAAGTTGTTTTGTTGTGCTTTCAAATCAGCAGTTCTGTTCACTTTAATTTGGTAGGTTTTTTCAAAACACATCCAAAAACCTCAGTTAATTATGCCCATATTTATTTTGTTAAAATTACCTTGTTACTGAGTAAAATAATTCATTCCCACTAGGATCATAATGAAAATACCTCTCTTGCCGATGCAGCACCATTGAGATCGTAATACGAAGATGGCTCACCAAAAGATTGATAAGCTAGTAACGATCCTGCAGTAACTCCTGGCTCAAGAAGCTCCTTGAGAACCAAGCTAGAATCATTAGCACACTGCAAATTCCTCCCAGAAGTTGGTCCTAATAGAGTGATTTCAACGCCCTGGCCAGCCTGGGAATTTGATAAATTTCCATGCCGAGCTGCTGCAGCACTGCATTTCTCTGATAGAAACTCTAAACGCATTTCATTCACACTATTTTCCAGAAATCTAGAAGATTGATGTTCTTCAAGGCAAACCCGAGAACGATTTTGAAGGAGCTCAGAAATTAACTTCTGGATTAAAGAACGTTTAAGAGAAGCCTCGCCAGGTGGAAACCAATCCACATTAAGCTGGAAATAAGTTATTAATATAGCTAAGCATATAAAAGATAAAACAAATGGTGGAGCAGTTAGGACACAGGGTAAATACTGAAAGTTAAGCAGATCACTTACAAAGCTAGATAACTTCTTTAACTTTAATGGGCTGAAACTAACAGGAGCTTCAGCCAGAAAGAGCTCCAGATAGTGGAGCAAGAACAGGCCGCAATCAAATGAATTTTCCTGCTGTGGAAGCTGACATGGAACATAAATTAACTGTCAGGACAAGTGTAGATACCCAATTCAAGACCTAAGTTAAAAAACTGTCATTAAATAAACCTTTTCTAAATTCTAAATACATGACAACAGAGGAGGCATATGTAACCAGGGGAATCAACATCTTTCACTTCATCACTTCCCTATAATACCTAACTTGCAATACGCAACTTTAATGGGAATTCCTTTTTGTAACCCCACTTTAAAGAACCCCAAAAATGTAAAATCAACTTCAATACCTCAAGTGGGATAAACCGGAAGTTCAAGAATTTTGAAGAAACATCTTCCGATGTGTCCTTGTGTCTCTCTTTCCATTCTTCACAAAGGTAACTGTTCATTAAATGTATGAAAGTCACATATAAACAAAATTCAGGATGTAGCTTCCGAGAATATATGAAAACAGAAACACTTTACTAAGTGTAATATATTTATGGTAATCATGGAAATATAGCATGAAAAAATGTAACTAATAAGTGCTGGTACTACTAAATATTTCAACAGAAATGGAACAAACAGTTTCATTTCTATTCCACTAAAGAGTAAGTTAACACTTCCATGGCACTCAAATATCTTAACATAACAAGGGAATTTCAATACAGAACAAGGAAAGATGTGAAAACACTGGAATAGTTTCACAGGACTTTCTAAGCACAAATCTACTATTTTAACTCCTAAAACCAAAATTTCACATGAAAACAGAACTAAAAGAGAATATGACAAAAAGAAACAAATATTTACAAACAATATAAAGCATAAGCTTATAGATAAGGATCCAACATCAATATCTAAGCTCTAACATGTCTTTTCTCTCATAAAAGCACGTAGATAAAATACAACCAGAACCACAAAGTTAGCTACAATCAATAGGCACACCTCTCATAATTTCAATGAAATAATGGCAGGATTAAAGCACAAGACAATGTAATTCCTATTAATGGTGACCACGAATTTGAACAGATAGTTGACTGCTTTAATAAAAAATCATTTTCGAAAACCACATAGTCAACTTTGCCTTCATACCATGTTCAGTTACCACTTCACCCACAAGTTAAACTAATAGATAAGGACCATAGATTAAAGGTATCACGGTATAATATGAACTAAAAGCTGTAAATACCTTTGAACAAGTTTTTTGAGACCTGCATGTGTTCCTTTGATAGAATCCATATGCAGTATACACGGCACCTTCTCCGACCTTTTCAAGTCTTCAACTGAAAGATATGAAAGTACATAAACAAGGGGAGATTTCATAAAAAGACATCATGTGTTACAACAAGGACTAACCTTTAAATGAAGCCACATCACCAGGATGACATATGACTATCAAACTCCAGTGAAGACTGTCATTAATGCATGTAAGAGTCATTGATGAACCCAAATTCAAATAGACAACTTTTACAAGAAAATAAGTTTCATCTTACTTGAAGTTTACGGGAATGAAAATATAATCTTTTCCAAATATATCCACCTTCCTCGTCCACTTGCGAACACGAAGAAAAGCAGCCTTGCCATCCGAAATACTGGATGGGTCTTTGTCTAAATCAGCAAGCTTCCGAAAGAAAAAACTGTTAAAGAAATGAAATCTATGCTTTTCTTCAGCTTGTATCTGATTCTTCAAATATCTGCAAAATTTTATTAGATGAAATCTTAACATACAAACCTAAAGAATAATCACACTAGATACGGGAAGAGAGAGAAAAAAAACTAAAAAAGGCAGGATTGAAGCTCTTTTGACTATTTGCTTAAAAGTGAAATCTAGAATATTTTAAAAAATAATAATATTATAAAAATAATGATAAAGGTGAAATCATATACAACCCACGCAAATATTCAACCTTCAAGAGAAGAAAGCATCAAAAAATTGAAAAAACACAAAAGGATTTACGCACTTAACAATGTTGCTGGAACATTCAATTCATTTGAAACATCAATATAACGGAAAAGGATAAGTCGAAAGCAAAGATACTTATAAATGTATCAAAAATGTATCAAATAAAAACTCACTTTATGTAAAAGTCAATGATTGTGTCATTGACGAATGTATCGGGTTGTAACAGATCAATATCTCTCTTGCTAATAGAAACAGCATCGGAATCCCCTTCTGGATAGACAACATCTTCGAATGGCTCATCAAAACTGTAAAATTTCACATTTGACATTCAATTGTTATACACCATACGGTTTCAGGACAAATGCCACAAATAAATAAATAATTATGCATCAAAATAGTTCATTATCTTCAAAAGAATATAGTGTTTCTGCAGCACATCATAAAGCAATATGAAGTCATGGAGGAGATACACTAGTTCACTTCAATATAGAATAACATAGTAAATCCTTTACTTTTTAAATATGGTTGTAAAAAAAAAATTACATAATAATGAAGAAAAAAATGGTTCTCAAAAACACTGTCGAAATCAAACTGGGCGTGCTACTAATGCATGGACTCAAACAAGAAAACATCGCGACAGAAGATATAGAGGTTTTTTTTGTTTTAAACAAAAAAATCCCGCAAATTATGATATGAGAAGGGAAATAAATAGCTTTCACTCACTTCGGAAAATAGCGTCGCCGTCCAACTCCATCCATATCCACAGGATTACTACAAGCAAACAAAGAGTTATCTTTTCACTGACATAACAGCAAGATAAACTAAATGAAATTAAAAATAAAAACACATCATAAAAACCGAGAAAGTATGATACTAGGTAAAGCATATGTAGGATAAAATTTATGCTCACAACAATTTGATAACAGGCAAATCTCAAACAAACCAACCTTAGTAACCAAGCAGCGCTTCCACTTTCAAAATAGGAAGATCCAAGATTTAAACCATGGGAAACAAGGCGTTTTGAGCAGTGAGAGAGCTAGTTCTAATTTTTTGGGTCTATTCTTATTCATGTCCTAACCAAATCAGCATGAGGTACTGTTACCAATTATTGGTTCTCTCAAGTCTGAAACAGTAAACTTTAAGATTATACCTCCTTATTAAAAAACAAGTACAGAGTTGGAAACTCTGACGCAATATTGTTCTTTTAGAGCATATAAAGCAGTTAATCTACCAGTATATATTGACTGTCATGTTATTTCCAAGACATTGGGTACAAGGACTTTGCAATGCATTAACTAGCATCACACAAGCCAAAAAAAGTGTTACTCCCAATATGCCATTACAAAAATTGTCACAGCACCTGCAAGGGCTATATTAGTAAAAGGAAGCAGCAATATGGACCCCAAAGTTAAGCACCACTTTAAGAAGGATTGATCGACACATGTATTGCTCCACTTTACCATAACAAGGGACATTTATTTTGTTAATAATAAATATGTGAAGAAAAGTTAATTAAAGACACTACGGGATTAAAAAGGTAACTTAACTTACTCATGATCAACACTCCACAAAGCAAGGTATTTAGCATTTAATGACGTGATTTTTTCCAGTTGTTCAGACCAGTTGCAATCAGAAAATGAAAACTTCAACTCCTCAATGCCTGGAAGAGTTGGCAAACAAAATAAGAAGCAGACTATTTAGGAGTGCAAACTTCCAACTAACAGTGAAATCATAATTTAACTCAATTGAGATTTTATAAGAATAGAAAAGTACTTTCAAAGTTTGAACAGATCACAAACAAAAAGCATAGAACTAAATTTCTTGAAACTTATAGAAGCAGAAGATAAAAACCCAATATGGCCAATAATAAAATGTTGTGTCTAAAACATAAGAAAGTATACATCAGACTATATGCAAACTGCATTCAATATTATACACACTTGAAAAATTCATGTACAATGAATTAGAAAAAAGATACTATAGTAGAGTGTTCACCAAATCCTTCTTCTACTTCAATGAGATCTTCAAAGCATGTGCCTCCGTGTTTATATTTGTATTAAATTATCAAAAAGAGAGGATGAAAACTTACACAAAATATGAATGATACAGGAAAAAGAACATCAAAGATAATGCATAGATCAGCACAAGTTGCAACATAGAGAAAGAGTTTTGGCAGTCTTCAAGGTAAAATTTCAACAATTCCAAACTGAAAAAAAGGGAATCATGAAGATGCACCAACACAAAATTCATACAAGTGCACTGACCTGAAGTTCCACATGCATTATCGTCTTGTGCTACGTCGTTCAATATCACATGGAGCTTAACTTCAACTGATCCAAACTACATCAAGTCCAGAAAAGAAAATGTATATCTTTACCAACAAAGCAAGTGAATGCAACAAAAAGTAGACACTCAAAATGGGTAAAACTCACCCTTTGAAGCCACTGAAACTTGATATCAACAATATCATCAATTCCCTTCTCAAAAGTAAAGGATTCTTGGACTCCACATGCATTTGAATCCTTGATTTTGATGCCAGTGCAGGAAAATACAACCAGGTACCCCAAACAAAACTTATCGCGAAAGAAAACATAATCAGGAGATACAACAACTCCCATGTTTATGTCATCCTGTTAATGGCACAGAAAGCATGTCTAATCAGAACTCAAAAGGTTTGTGCCCACCGTTTATTTTCTAAACTCCTTATACAACCAGAAAGCAGAAAGCATTCTCATGGGAGAGAAGCTTTACATCAATATCAGTAAAGATAACCAAAAATTTTCTAAGTTACATATGAACAATTTACTGAAAGCAAAGAAAATTACCACTTCCGAATCATCGACCCACTGATCTGACATGTGACCATTCAAAGAAACTGAAATTATGCAATATCTATTGTTAAAAAATACAGAACATTGGCATAAATGACATGGCATAGAATGCTGTAAGCAAGAACGGTCGAAAATTTCCTTGTGACAGAACATACCACCATTGGGTGCAATATCAGAAGCAGGACTCGAAGAAGAACCCTCACTCATACTCCCATCTGCATCAGAATTCACGTCAACTGGCTCATTCTGCACAATGTAAACCTATACCTGTGTAAGCATAACCTTGAACTTAATTTCTACACTGAGAATATAGTTTTATTAAAAACATGAGAAATGAAATACATTGGACGGAGGATCCAAATTGCCACTGCACAACTGGCTTTCCCCAAGTAACGGACCCTTTGTGCACAAATCTCTTGATGCCAGCTCAGAAATGCAACTTTCAAATCCACAATTATCTTTTTCCAAGTTGGGGCTTTGCTCGCAACTTGTAGAATTCATTTGAGGAGCTCTAATATCATTCCCCTCCTCTCCATCAATTTTCATCGGTGCACACATTTGTTCATTACAACTAGGAGCACAGTCAACATTACAACTAGGAGTACAGTCAACCGCATCAGCATTAACACAAGGTACATTCCCAATTCCTTCTATCTGAACAATTGTTTCTTTGGTAACTGGAAATAGATTTAAGATCAGTATTAGCGTAGTGATGAAACCAGTGACAGTTTCCTATTACAGAATAAACAAATGCATAAATAAACAAGATGATTAAGACCTAAGTTCCAAACAACCATAGCTCAATTGAGAATTCTTCCTATAATTAATTTCCAAAAACACGTAAAAAAAAGGCGTCAAAATTGAATAGCTTATATGTTCCCGGGGTTTCTGAGCAACCAAGCAAAGAGGGGGAAAGCTGATAAAGAAATTATAAATCTCCTCAGCAACTAAATAGAGCACCAAAAAATAATGAAACGCACCGCATTCAAGAAGCTCACGCTTCAAAGCAGGGGAATCGTCGTTATTAGGGTTTTTGAATTTCCCTAAGAATTTACCAGCCTCTAATTCGGGGAGCTCGTCCTCTTCTTTGAAATCGAAAACGCCGAGTTCGCTCTTCATCGCGTGGAGAAGTCGCACGCAGATCGAGTAACCGACTCAGCGAGTCAAAGCGACTCAGCGAGTTTCGACGATCGATTGTAAAAGTATGTAAGTGTTGGGGCTTTGATTAAAATGAAAGAGCTCGCACGCAGAATGGCCAACTCGAGGGAAACAAATTTTTTTAATTAATTTATTTGAGTCAATTTGGGTAAAGCGGCCTGCTCCAGCTCCACGCGGGAGCAGTTGAGTGTGGATTACACTGTTTTAGTCTGATTACAGGACACATTGTAAGAACTAAAGAACTGGTTGTGTGAATACCCACTTGATTCAGCGCGCGTGCATCTGGATGTGTGTTTAGTTTGCAGAAGGAATTAATTAACAATTAATAATCTTTCGAACAAAAGAAAATGGTAAATTTAAATTTTTTTTTTTAAATTTTTTGATTTATGGTAAATTTGAAGTTGATCCATCTAATTAGCTCGCTTTCGTGGAGCGAGTAAAAGTTTAAGTCTCAACTAGTCAACGCCACAAACTGTAGTAACTACGTTACGAGGTCTATACATCATAGCTTGAAATTCTATGTCAAACTAAAGATTGGACTTCTAGAGAGAGAATTCTCATTATATCATGGGAAAAATGAGGATTACCCCTAATTCTTTACAAAAATTCAGTGAAATTTATTTCATGTTTTTAAAAATAAGTCTGAATCCCATGTAGTTAAAATGACATTAATTTTATATATTAGTTTATTAATCTACTCCTAATATTAATGTTAGTAATAAAATTTAAATTTTTAAGAATTTTCTTAAGCAAAATGACTTATATACCATTAATAATTAAATTACTTAAATAACAAATTACAAAGTGTGATGAAAGTATTTATTTAAATGAATATAATAAGTTTGATATATTTTATTTACTTCTTAATCCAGCACACCATTACTTGTTATGTTAGAGAATCATAAGCGGGCCACACCATACACCTTTCTTGTTTTATTACCATTGTCATTGTTGCTTTCTTGCTAATTAAGCAATCTTAATAAAATATTTCTTGTTAAAAAGTAGCAAGTGTGTATGACTTATGATTTTGTCAGTAGTTAGCTTATATATCCCTTTTATATAGTGATTTTTTTTTTCTCTTTAATCTACTATATTTTATTCATTTGTAGTCAATTGCCAGGTCAATTTTTTGTGTTTGGTCCAGTTACTTATTTGGTCTTTATTTGCATGTATATTTGGATTTTTCCTACAATTGTTTTATTTTATGTTTTAAGAGGTATATTTAGAACTCTAGATTTCACACACTTAGAGCATGTACGTTTATACAACTATTATGAGTGTTTATGACATTTCCCTACTTGTAATTATTTTTATATAATTTATAATTTATTATTAAATTAATTTAATAATTAAGGACATATAAGTCATTTTGCTTAAAAATACTCTCAAAATATTTAAATTTTATGGCTAACATCAATATTAGGGATAAAATAATAAAATAATATATAAAACTAATGTCATTTTAAATGCATGGGATTTAAACCTATTTAAAAAAATGAAGTAAGTTTTGCTTAATTTTTCCAATTAATTTTTCTAAATAGTATATGATAATTCTCATTTTCTCTTATATCATGCTTTTAATTCAACTAATTATAATATGTTATATCAATTTATACATAAATTTTTGTGACTATGTCATTACTCAATATTATGATCGAACGAATTATTATCATCGAACAAATATGATTGTCTAATCAACTAGAAAATGAAAAATAAAATTGTTGGTTCTCTATGAAATATTGGGATAAATTGAATTTACCCCTTCATTTTCTATAAACCTTAATGGGCCCCCAATATTTCAATGGTCTACAGCAATACTAGGGGTGGGCAAAAAAACCGTAGTCTTAAAAAAACCGAACCGAACCGACGGTTTTTTCTAATTTGGTACGGTTTTTTTTTAAAAAACCGAACGGTACAATTTATAAAAAAACCGAAAAACCGAATTATTTTTAAATTTTATTAAATTAAATATGTGTTAATTTTTAACCGATTGTGTAAGATAGCTAACATAAACTTGCATACACACAATCAGAGTATATATATATGTTAGTGTTACAATTTCGTAAATTTTTATTTCCCAAAATAAACCCTAAAATCAAATATAAAAAAATTTCGTAAATTTCGTAAATTTCAATTTCTTGAAGAATTTTTTAGGCTAATGTAATCTTAAGAACAACAGCAAGTAGCTGAGGAGTAAATGATAGTTGATTGATGTTGCTTACCAGTAAGTTTTTTTTTTATTTTTTTAAACTAGCATCTTATTATATAGATTGTTTATTTAATTATTTATTAATAGTTAGTAAGATATTATTGATAAAATGTGTTTTGAATACTTTGTATTTATTGTTAATATTTGTAATGAAATTAGGATGAACTTGTTGAAAAAAATTATTACATTTATGAAGCCCAATGGGCTAAAAATTTGAAAATTCAAAATAGGCCCAGAACCGAAAAAACCGAACCGAATCGAACCGAACCGAAAAGAACCGTTTGAGTTCGGTTCTTTTTGAGTTTGGTTCTTATTCGGTTCTTTTTATAAAATAACCGATTTAAATCGGTTCTACTTAATTTCGAATCGAACCGAACCGTGCCCACCCCTAAGCGATACCTCATTTTGTTACTCCTTAGGTTGGTTGCTAAAATAGAAAAATGACAATTGAGATTGATCAAAGAGAAAATTGCATAAAGTACGTATTTTACGATGTTCTTATATGAGCAGTTACAATAGAGATAATTGCATAAAATTTTGTAGAAAATTTTAGCACACTATCACTGTAAGATAAAAAAAAATTACTACAGAAAAAAATTTCACTATAAGATAATTTCTTTTTTGTAATTTATCTTTATTGTATAGATATCATTCAAGATAAGAGTGGCAATATGGGTCAAGATTCGTTTATTCGATTCGATGCGAATATGATAGTTTAATCAACTAGAAAATAAAAAGTAAAATTGTTTATTCGTTTCTTTTTATAATTTTAGCACACTATCACAAATATGATAGTCTAATCAACTAGAAAATGAAAAGTAAAATGGTTGGTTCTCTATGAAATATTGGGATAAATTGAATTTACCCCTTTATTTTCTATAAACCTTAACAAGCCCCCAATATTTCACAGGTTTACAGTGATACCCCATTCTGTTAGGTGGTGTTTGGTTTAAGGAAATTAGAGAAAAGGAGAGGATATGAAATGAGAGGAGTAGAGAGGAAAAGAGAGGAGAGGACGAATGGTTTTCAGATCCTTTATTTGGTTTAGTATAGAATTCTAATAAGAAAGAAATTAATTATTTTTACTTGGACAATTCTACCCTTTAGTCTTAAATTATTTATATTTATTATTAAATATAATTGAAAAGATTTAAATTATAAATTTATTTAATTATTAAATAAATTATTAGTTCAAATTATATTTATATTTTTTATTTTTAATATAATTTTATTATATTATTTTTTATTTTATTTCTTTTTACTATATCCATGCTCTATATATATATAATTATATATATATAGAGAGAGAGAGAGAGAGAGAGAGAGAGAGATTTCAATCCAAAATTAAAGTATCATAAATCTGTCCTGAATTTTAATCCCACGTATATATATAGACATTTATTAATAAAAAAAAGTTAGTAAAAATTTATGAATTGATAGCAAGTGCATTGTTACATAGGTATATAATGGCTGAGGTCAAAGTTGGCAATTCATATATTTTAAAATAACGGAGGCTGAATTCCGCTATTGTAATAGAGGAATCTCAACTCCTCGATCAACCGGAAGATGAATTCCATCTAACAGTAAATTTCGGATCAGTAATGCTAACCAAATAAAAGAAATGACGAAGGAGTTTGAATTATTTTCCTTTTACCCATCCTCTCCGTCCAACTAAACATCACCTTACTTCTTAAGTTAGTCGCTACAATAGAAAAATGACGAGCATAAAAATTAATATAAATTTTAGCACACTATCACTATAAGATAAAAAATTACTACAAAAAAAATCACTATAAAATAATTTCTTTTTGTATTTTATCTTTATTGTACAGACATCATCAACACATTAGTACACCAACACTCATAGGCAATGCCCTAGAATCTCACATTGCCTAGTTGCATGGATTTTCGAGCTATACACATTATGCAATAGATTATTGAGTGATGCAGCGAAAGTTTAAAATTCAAATATTCTGTTGATTCCAGAGAATGTTGGAATAAAAGAACAACTAAACTCACGTTGATTCAAAAGAATGCCGTAAATTTAGCGGTTAAGGCTCGTTGATTCCGCAGAATACCGAGAATTAACGGAACTCAAATACTCACAAAGAGATTTGAAAATTGAAAATATCATTGAAATCGAACATCTGCTTGTAAAAGCTACAAAAGACACTTATTTATACTAAGTAAGACTTATCCTAATATGATTAGAAAACCTATTTTAATAAGACTTATGCATAAATTAATAATATTACCCAAATAAGCAATACCTAAACAATAAGACTCTAAATAGTAAACCAAATTAAACTAGAATACAAATTAATTAAAATATTCCTAAATATTATACATTTAAATCTAATTAGGATTTCTTCAATTTCTTGCTCTGCATCATTCCCGTCAGGTTGGAGAAAATTCGTCCTCGAATTTTGTCTTCAAGAACATCTTCATGTGCATAAGGATTAAATTTTAAAACAGAGCTTTGACATAGACGACAAACTTTAAATTTTCCAACTTTTGTAATAATGTCCATCCAATCACTCCAATGGCGTAAAATAAGTTCTTCTATCAACAACTTCTCCAATAATGTCTTCTCGTATTGTTTGTGTCGAACTTCAACATAGTTGAGGAAAAACGATTTCTTCTCATAATCCACTAACTGTTGAAAAATATCACAACTCTTTTTGTCTTCTTTTGGCAAATCAAGAGAACAATAAGAGATTGTATCAACAACTATCTCTCTTTCCTCCACAAGATCAAAAGATGGATGAACAATTACCTCTTCTCGTCCCACAATATCAAGATACTCATCAAATTTCGGCAGTTGATCCAAATCAATGTCTTTGTGTTGAGGATTTGTTGTAGACATAAATGACCAATTAATATTCTTCTCGAAATGAATAATATTGTCAAGAGAAACAAAGTTACCATTTTCCTCATTATCCTCATAACAAACATCATCATAAACAACTTCATCAAATCCATATGCATGCTTTATGTGTAAAGATTTTCTATCTCAAAGTTTCTCTAAATCTTGAGAAATCAAACGTAAAATCCTCAACATCTTATTTAAAACTTCTTTGAAGACAAAATTTTCGTGGCGATGTTGTCGTTTCATTAATCAATTTTTTTCTTTTCTGTTTTTTTATCTTTTTTTCCTTTTTTTTGTGTTTGTTTGGGTTTTTTTTGCTAAGATTAGAAAACAAAGGGCAATAATGGTATAAATGAAAGAACTGGATCAAAACTATGAATAAGTAAAAAATAGAGTTATTGGCGACGGTGGTCGGAAATCAAGGATAGGTGGAACTGAAAGATTTGATGGTAAGGAACGCAATGGTAGCAACCGTTTAGCCGGATTCATGACGGTTTGGCCGGAAAATCAACTTGAAATGGTGGCGGCTTATGGTGGTTCGTGGCGGTTTTATGGCCGGCATTCAAGGGCAAAGGGTGGTTGGGTTTTGGTCGGCAGAGGATGGGGATGCTTTTGGTGGTGGTGATCGACGGTGAGAGTGGCTAGTTTCGCGGCGGTGAGTGGGAGGAGAGCTTGCGGGTTTTGGGCGTTTTGCGGCTATTCAGGTGGTGGTTGACGGCATCAATGGCTAGAATTTGGTCACTGGATTACGAAGAGTTCGATGGTGGTAGCGGTTGTTTGTGATGTGGTTGGATGGTGGTAGTAGCGATGGTGGGCGGCGGTGTGGTTGGCAGCTAGGGTTTCAAATTCTGTTTTTTTTTTCTTTTTAATTTTTTTTAAGCTAAACAGAGAAAATCAAACAGGGAAAAAAGAAAGGTTTGGTAGTAGATGATGTTAGATTGATGATACCAGGTTTTAGCTCTGATACCAAGCTGATGCAGCGAAAGTTTAAAATTAAAATATTCTGTTGATTCTAGAGAATGTTGGAATAAAATAACAACTAAACTCACGTTGATTCAAAAGAATGCCGTGAATTTAGGGGTTAAGACTCGTTGATTCCGTAGAATACCGAGAATTAACGGAACTCAAATACTCAAAGAGATTTGAAAATTGAAAATATTATTGAAATCGATCATCTGCTTGTAAAAACTACAAAAGACACTTATTTATACTAAGTAAGACTTATCCTAATATGATTAAAAAATCTATTTTAATAAGACTTATACCTAAATTAAGAATATTACCCAAATAAGCAATACCTAAACGACAAGACTCTAAATAAGAAACCAAATTAAACCAGAATATAAATTAATTAAAATATTCCTAAATATTATACATTTAAATCTAATTAGAATTTCTTCAATTTCTTGCTATGCATCATTGAGCCATACTCCGAGAGCTATTTCTAAAGTAGAAAGTGTTTTTTTTTTTTTTCAAAAGCGCATATAAAATACACATGCAGTCGTCTCGAATCTCTTGATTGCGCAAGAGCAAGTTTTATGATTATGGTGTTTCGTGTCTATTAGCTTCAAGTAGCTTCGCCTTACCCAAATTAATACCTTCCGTCATTTGAGTACACAATAGGAAAGCTTCCTGGTTAAGCTTCGTTGCAGCCCACGGCTGATCACATGAACAGGCAGAAAAAATTTCAAACCCGTAAAATCAAGTGAGGGAGACTGCATGATTGAACAGTGAAAAAATACAGGAGCGATTTTGGTTTACAAATTAATATCCTTTTAGTTTGGTGATCATTCTTCCAGCCCACAAGCTTAAATATGTCGGCAATTATCCAGAAGTGCTTACACAATTGGAAAAGACAAATAAAAGTAAAAACCAAAAAATAGCTATCTTGTAGATGTCCACAATTAATGCAAACATATACAGTACAGTACAATCACAAATAGCAGTGACACCAAGCCAACGATAATCGGATCGGCGAGAATCCAGAACAAGTCTCTTCTTGGATATGTTCCGCTTTGACAATTCCATAAACACAACAGCATCTAAAAAATATGGCAGGGTTACGACTTTATTCACTGTGGAATTAATCCTCTTTATTTGATTGTCTGCCCCCAGTTCAGCTGGAGTAGGGAAGCCTGCAAAACAGTTGAAGCAAAAGCTTATATATATGTATAGAGTAGATTAGGAATTGTCATGCTTATGCTTATTTGACTTTTGAATTGCTCGAGGAATAAAAAGCAAACGATTTTCCACCATGCATAAGCATCAAATAATTTAAAGCAAGAATATATATGTGATTAATATAACTTGAACATGAACATGCATGCAAATTGTCGACTGCTAATTAATAAAACTCACCCTAATTTGAGAGAAGTATCAGAACTATCATCCTCAGGAGGAGGGCCACTGCTGCAGCTGCAGACGTTGTTTACAGATTCTGATGACATGCCTTCTTCTTGGATAGCAATATCTGAATCCACTAAAACAACTCTTTTTCCCTTGCACGAGGAGGCCACCTGCAAATTCCAAGAATCTCCATCCGTTGCCATTTTTCAAAATTATGGGAACCCTAGATGGTGGTTCCACAAATCAAATAATCTTACCTTCTGCTTTAGATTCTTGTTCTCCTCCAGCAGCTTAGCTCCCTATATATTATTACCAAATAGTAAATTTGAGAAGTCTTCAACTATAGGAACTTGATAACATGAATTTTGTCTTTTTTTCCTCAAATAAAGAAACTGCTATTAGGTTTCTGACCTTCCTTTCAAGTGTAGAGATCTCATTCATAATCCGGTCACCCTGAAAGAAAAAGTAAGTACTTTTTTTTAGTTACTTTACCAAAGCCTAGCTAGCAATGCACGCATGCTTCACAAAGAAAGCAACTAATAGAAACCTTTGTCTGGAGCACACGGCTAAGTCCCTGTTCAAGCATTGTTTCAAGGTGCTGGAGTTCCTCAATAGTCAATCCATGAAGATCCTCTCCTCTCATCTGCCTGTTGGTTAATATTGGACGGTGTACATGTATATATATAATGAGTTTAATCTGAGATAACTTATGAGAGAGCCAAAATATAAAATACCTTAGTTGACGGCTCTTATCAGCAATTTCCCTGCTCAAACTGAGATACTTGCTATTCTCCAACTATAATGAAGAATGGTACATTGCAAGTGTAATTTTTATTTTTCAAGCTTGAAAATTAGGCAAACACAAAGTACATGATCACAAAATGAAGATGATGATGCAAATCTGCGCAAGCCAAATTATGTACCTGCAGTTCAAGAGATGGATGATTCAATTTGCTGATGTTACTTGAATGCATGTTGTACCTTGCAATTATGTCCTTCATGCTTCACAACACATTACATATACCGACACTGTTAGACATGAAGTGATCAAAACTTCCAGCCGAGTTTCAGATAAATGCATCAAGCAGTACTATAAAGTATAGATTAGCAGGTGATGTTAGAGGAAAACTAAAGATAGTAAGATTACTTAAGAAATCCTATTTATACCAATATAATTACTTAAGAAATCCTATTTATACCAATATAAATTAAGGAAATTTTTAATTTTAAAACTATTATCTAACACTTTACATAGAATAGAAATAGCATCCAAGTAAATCATCCATTCTACACTCAATATACATGTTCAGCTTGTAAACTGACTAATTAACAGCGACAACAAGGCAAAAGGCTAAGTATGTGTGCTTATCTTCTTTGTATGTGGCAGTACTAGGAATCAAGGAAGAGACCCTTTAATAGAAAAATAAATTTCCAAATCATGACAGAATGAATTCTTTTTTTTTTTTTTACTAATTCCATTTTTCATTTTAAGTGTCGCATAAGCAGAAACAAGATTTAAATTCCTTCCTACCTTTGTGCCGATGGGTTTGAACCTAAAATCTTTTATATCACTCCCAAGAGATTTAATCAATTAAATAATATAACATAAACACTATTTTTGTTCACCTTTGATAGCATTCCTCTTTATAGTATCTTTGTTTATTTATTTATTTTTTGGCATAGCATTAGAAGAAACATGATTTCCTACCTACCTTTGTGCAGAAGAGTTTGAACCTAAAATCTTTTGTATCACTCAAAAAAATTTAATCCGTTGAATAATATAACATATACACTATTTTTTGTTCACCTTTTATAGCATTCCTCTTTATACTATCTTTATTATTTATTTATTTATTTATTTTAGTGTTGCATTAGCAGAAACATGATTTCTTTCCTACATTTGTGCAGAAGGATTTGAACCTAAAATCCTTTGTATCACTCCAAAAAATTTAATCAATTAAATAATATAACAGAAACACTAATTTTTGTTCACCTTTGATAACATTCATCTTTATAATATCATAGCAAGTACCACATCAAAGTTTCATAGCGTGGGAGCAACAGCAGTAGAGCATGGTGGATTGCACAGAGTCCAACATTAAAAAAAATAGTCCACATATATGCTGCCACACGCTCTAGAATGTTTGTAATTTCCTTTTAATAAAATAGTAAGGTAAAATCAGATTTGATAAGTAAAATTTGATTAAATTCTAAAGTAAAGCTAAGGTATTTACTAACACTTCAGTATTACATTTTTGCTTTGGAAGCACAAGTTGTCAACCTACCAAGATCTTTTGGAGGCTATCAAAATTATTATAAAGATTTTACGTACCGCATTACATATGCCAAGACTCCTTCAAAATATTCTTAAGAGATAAGAGAAAGGTATAAACAATCTTGAATTAATTCCAACTTGAATGAACAAATGGTGTACTGCTTATGACACGACTAAGTGAATGACTGACAAAATATGTTTTTAAGCATGGGAGTTCAGACCCCCTAAGAAGTATACATGCTTCTCAAATGTAGAGAAAATGTTACCAGTGTCATCAAGGAATAATAAACTCGGTTTAAAAAAAATAAACTCTATACTTGAAGATGTGATCCTTCAAGCTAGACACCAATGACTTGTTAACAAAGCCTTTCATCAATAGACAATTGTTGACAAATTTCAAGCAAGTTCAAAATCCACTTCCTGGCAGTCTCCTTAGAATAAAGATTATTTAGATAGTTAGACTGGCTCCTAAACAATAACAAGGCAAGAGGCTCTTTAAGCACACTGTATGCAGGATTATCTTATTTCAAATAAATAACACATTTGTTTTTGGAACTCACTATCATATATAACAGCAGTAGGAAATCATGAATACATCTGCACACTCTCAAATTGGATCACCTAACAACTAAAATGTCCTTTCATGGAAACTGAGTTTCCAAAATCATCCCATCGTGTGTTCTTTGGTTTCTAAAATTTCTTCTTTAAAATATTACATAATTGTATACCAAAATAGATTCTTTTTGAAAAAAAAAAAATTGGGAGTTCATAAATATAAACCAAACTCCTCCATTTTAGTGGTCGAAAACTCAAATTAAAAAAATATAAACCTAACTCCTACATTTTAGCTGTCAAAAATCAAATCTCTGGTATAACCGAAAAAACCAATTTAATATCTTTTCACAAAAGAAAGTAGAGCTACGAGCAAAGTCTAAATTAAATTTTAACTATCTACATACTCCAAGATTCAAATCAATGTGATCAACTATATAAAACTACTTGAAAGCTACTCAACCAAGTACTTAAGTTAAAAAAAAAAGGAATAATATATAAAACAATAACAATTGACATTTATGAAATATGATCATAGCATTACAAGAATAACCAATAATGGGAGTATGCATGCAACACATATAAAGTTAGGATACAAAATTTATATTCAAGTGCGTATACTAACATAATCGATGATTATCATATCTTATATTAAAGTAGATGTTATTAACTTTCATTAATTAGGTAATGATTATCATTCATCACTAATGAACACATCAAATGCCATATTAGTTACTATACAAGTTTCATATCCCATTTTTTATACTTGATAATACTCAAGAATATAACAATTTTCACTTATGTTTTCACTCTTCAAAGCACTATCTATATTACAGACTCAGATATAAACCTGCAACATTTAATCTTAAAGAGAACAAAGCCAAGTGCAGTTAGTTTATATGCATATTGGTACTACTCAGGCCCCTATAATTTTTTCAAAATGAAAAACTTCAAGATAACATGGAACAACAGTTGGGCAATAAATTTCCAATTTTAAATAATCCATTATGCTATCTTACTATTTAATTAATGAAGCTTCATCGTTAATGATTAAAAAAAAAAGATAGGCCATATTAATTGAGATGAACATGACAAGTTCAAAGGAATTAACTCCACACAACAAGAAAAATCAACCATGAACCAACAAGTAAATCAGTAGTATCTTTGTCTTACTATGATTGCAAAGGTTCTTCCCTTGATTAAAGTGTACCGACCTCAACTTAAGCTACATAATTAATCATGGACTGTGCAATTAAATGTTTAAAGTAATCATAAATGATAGCTTCCTGTTACGCAGGCCCCTGGAATTTTCCAAGTAAACTGAGATATTTTGTCAAGTTATAAAAAAAAACTAATCCCAAAGTTAAAATCAGCTCTCATTTTCTCACTATATCATAATTTGTACTTTGACTCTTTTTTATCTATGACAAGTCATGAAATAACAATATAACTGTCAGAAATATTAGCCTCCGAGCATTCAATTGAAGAAAGTATTCGTAACTCTGCGTTAATTAACACAAATAAAATTTTATAAAATATTAAATAAACCAATCTCCTTCCAACCCTAGTGGTTTAAACCTTAAGACTTTTCATATCATTCTTAGAGGTTTTACAAACTGAACATCCAAAAGTTAACTCATTAATGTAACATACACATATAAATAAACACATTATTTAGAATTTAACATCAATGAAATCTGAGGGTTTTAAACTATTCTTATAAAAGTTCACATGACACCGATCATTAACTTATATGTGTTTATAGTAGAATGCATTTGGTTAACTTTTTGCAGACTTTTTTGAAAAACGAATTGAGAAATTTTCAAACGTCGCATTATGGACTGTAATTATCTCGTTAAATATTGGAAGATCTTTCACTGTTCATCAGAATTATTCATTTCGAACAAATAAACAAATGACCAGAATAATAAATATTTATTCATATTTACTAATTAATAAGCCTTCTTGACTTTCATTTTACTCTCTGAAAAGCTGGTAATATTGGAGCTTTTGTGAAACCAAAGAGTAATGAAACTTGAAAATACACACACACACTCAAGAAAAGCTAAGGTATATAAACAAGGGCTGGGCTTGAAATTAAAAAATAAAATAAAAAAAACCTGGAGCTGGAGGACTCAAAGAGCTTGCCAGTAGCAGAGAAAATGATGACTCCAACCTCAGCATCACAAAGAACAGAAAGCTCTTCTGCTTTCTTGAAAAGGCCTCGTCTTCTCTTTGAGAAAGTCACTTGTCTCGCTGTTATGTTATCAATCTTCCTGATCTTGATCTTCTCTCTCGCCATAATCTATATTATTAATTAAGTTTCATGAACAAAATGCCGATAATTCATAATAATAATAATAAAAATAATATATAATAAGCAGAAACCCTAGTGAGAGAATGAAAGAGACAGACCCAGTTCAGATCCAAGTGAAAGAACCCAGAAAAAAATGCCAAATTTTTTTTTTTAAAAAAAAAAAAACCCACCAATAGAAAACTCATGAACATGCAAACAAATTACAAAACTGCAAAAAGAATGAAAGATCTTTCAGGATAGGGATTTGTGTATTTTTTTTACCTATATATGTATATATGGTATTTACCTAATAGGAGGCCTGGTTCAGGACTGATCACAGTAACCTAAAGCCACCAATTACAGAAAGTGAGAAGAAATAGAGACGGAGAGACAGACTTGGATTGTGTGTTCGAGAAAGGAAAGGTTGCCTTCCCTTTTATAGCAAAACAGTATCTTCAATTTCTTTTTCTTTATTTTGCTATCTTCAATACTGTTTTTTCCTTTTATATATATTAAAATGATGCTGTTTATTAGTGCTTATACTGAGTAATATTATTCCAACTAAACAAAATAGAAAGAAAAAGTGTGATGGAGACGAGGAACAGGAATTAGAAGCTTAATATTTTTTTAAAAAAAAGTACTTTAATAAAATATTTTTTTAAAGTTGTTTTTTTGTGGACGATCGCTTTCCGTACAATCTGGGCCATAGGCCACGGGCTATAGCTAATGCCTAACTCTGCCGCGCACCAGCACATGTTCAGATATCCTGCTAATTTTGCATATGGCAATAATGACTTGTACCTTCTTCTTTCAGACTCAGCCGCGTGGTCAATACCGTCCATTTTAGTACTTTAACCATTAGTCCATTACCATGGGACATTTTTCTCTACTTCTTTTTAATTTTTTTTCATTAGTCTATTTGTGGAGTCCTTCTGAGCTGCGTCAGTTGCACAGTGCGGCCACAACATTTTTTCTAAGACTGGGTACGATGTCCCATTTGGTTTGGTTTTAGTAGGGGTGGCATATTTTAACCGAACCGATTCAAATCGACGGTTTAGATCGGTTTCATTAGTAAAAAAATTAATTTCAGTTTATTAGATTGTAAACTGACATCATTCGGTTTGGATCCAATTCAGACATATTATATAATTATATAATATTCTAAGTTAAGTAATCTAACTAATTATATTTATCATTTTATGCAGATTTTGACAAATCAAAAGTAATTGGGCCATAAATTTTGACGGACAAGATACACAATATTTTAATTGTCAAATGTTGTTCAAGTTTATTTTAATTTTGTGAGTTTATTTTGAATAAACATGTTAAGAACTTCTTTATTAAGATGTATTATGCTGTAAACTTGTATGGATGTATCTTTGAATTGTTATGCAAATATCAAAGTAGATATGAATAATATAAAAGAGGTATTAATTTAGATTACGGACACAAAAAATAACAAATAATTTAGGTAAAATAATATAAAAGAAGTAAGATTTTAGCTAATAAGCTCAAACCGAGGATCCAAACCGATCCAGTCAGTTTGGATTGGTTCGGTTTGAAAAAATTTTAAATTGATATCGATTTAAAAATATTTCAAACCGATAAGTTTGGATCGGTTTGAGAATATGTCTCAAACCGATCCAAACCGAATTTGCCCACCCCTAAGTTCTAGCCTATCTATAATCAAATTCAAACCAAAATTAATTGGTTCATATTTTGTGAATTAAATAGTAGAATCAAACCAAACCGAACAAAATTAATTTAGTTCAGTTCAGTTCAGTTAAGTTCGATTTGATTTTATTTTATTTTTTTATTCAAGTTTTTTTACTCCGTATGTTTACTAATAACAACATAACAGTGATATACTGTTTATACAGTAACAATCTTGACTTCATAAATCTAAATCAAATCAAATCAATCAACAGAATAAAGTCAAATACAAAATAAACATACATAGTTTTAAAAATCCACTGCAAATTACAAATCAACAATGATAAATAAAACAAGAAAGCAACAACGCAAAATCACATATTAAAAAAGGAAATCTTAAAGTTTATACTATCACAATAATAATCAATCTATTTTTAATTCTAATATTTTATTTTAATTTTTCTCTCCACACCATTTCGTTTTTCGATTTGTTTTGGTTTAAAAGCAAACCAAACAAAACCAATTGATTTTATAGATTTGTGAACTATTTAGGTTTTACTGAACTAAAATATCGATTTGGTTTGATTCAAACTGAACTAAACGTTGAACCCTAATTTTTTTTGTCATGAAAACTATTTTATTGTTGGAGATAAACTTTTACATTATATGTATAACTTTTGTATTCGCTCAATGTACGTTATGATATCAAACTAGCTATTCGATTTTATTTCTGAGATTTATACAATAGTGATGTTGATTTCACAAAAAGAGCAAATCAAGAAGTGCACAAATGGTGTTCACAGCGACAACATACATTGAAAGAGAATTTATGACATATCTTAACTCAAAATATTGAGCATCTATATATTGGAATAAATATTAGAGACGTCGACGCCTTTATTATTATTATTATTATTTTTTAAATTATTTTAATACAAACTTTGTAGCAATGGACTTGCTAAGGCTCAATGCTCACGCACACCCTAAATTTATAAACTAAAATGGGTTGAAATTTTGTACTTAATTCAGCTCATTGGTTGAATGAATTTATTTCTTATAAAAAAAAACTAAATTGGGTTACGTCTAATTTCAAATATGAATTTCAATATATCTTATCATGCAAGTTAGAAAAGATCCATTAATTAAACCTTTGTGGTATGTTAGGTTTGAGGATTAAAGGAAGCGAAAATCGCCTGTTAAAGCCTAATGACTTAAAAAATATTTACATGCAATAGATGATATACTACAGGGCTTCAAGTACTTTTTTTTTCATGTAGTTCTAAGTTGTAAGTGATTCTTCCCCCCCCCCCCCCCCCCCCCCCCCCCCCCCCCCCGGCGGCGCGCCGGGCACACAAAAAAAAGTTATAAAATTGATTAAATTTTTTTATGTTCATCGAAATGAACCAACCTTCATATTTACAATTATTTTACTTAAACGGCAAAGAATTAATATATGGATTACATATTTATATCTTAGTTTTTTATTATTTAATTTAACGAAAACAATAATGTATTCTGAATGCGAGGGACTTGCAGCCGTTCACATACTTTTGACATCTTAAAGTGTTCGCGAAAAGTCATTGTCACGTCTATCAAAATATCAAAGCAATATATATTTTTCTATTAAAATGAAACATGCCTATCATGAACAATCAAGAAAATATCGTTGTAAACCTGTATTTACAGAGTACAAGATCATATAAATGCTTAAATACAATCATTAGGGCAATATCTAACATCTAAGCCTTAGTACAATATTTACAACCATATAATAATTGAGAATTTCTTTCATGATTCTAGTATGACACATATCAAATAACAACCCTTACTTAATATTGGAGGGAAATATACTTTATCTCTAAAACAGCGAGCCAAATAAATCTTTATTAAAGGGGAGTCGATTCCCAATAATGCGAATGCGGCTGAGGTTATTGGACATATGAGTTGTCAATAGGTTACAAGCCTTAATTAAGGTAACGTTTGACAACATAAACACAACTCTAATTATTATGAATGAGGAAAAATCAACTTTACACACTAAAATCTAATGAGGTAAAAGAAAAATTTTAAGAATTTGACTTGTAAGTTAAAAAAAAAAACCTCAATCAAACAGAAAAAAAGAAATTCTTGTAGTACTAATGATACAGAACTAACAAAACACGAGACAGAAACTAACAACTGCTATGTATATGTATAAAGGGTGAGGCTATATGCACTCTAAAAATTACTCTGAACACTCATCTATTAATGTTAACAAAAATTATACTTTGTACACTCTTTAAAATGTCAAAAATGTCCTCATTTAATCATTTTAAATTAATTATCTTTATTTATTCTACATTATACACACTAAAAAAATTTCTCTAAACACTCTTTTATTACTAAAATTAAATTGTTTGGTTATAGGATAAATTTTGCCAATAAGTGAAGAATGATAAATAACAAAATAGGAGCAGAACATTCATTGTCTGGTGTCCAAGTTGATGGCAGAAAGTAGTCTATTAATTGCGGAGATGACAATGTTGTAATATTGATAATATGTAATTGTTTTTGCTTGCAAATTGCAATTCAAATGGGGAGGGTTTTTCTAGTAGAGCTTAAAGGGAGGTCTTATTACAAATTCATAGAGCAAACTTAGTTGTTTTCGCTGATAGCGTTCTTCCTTGGTCTTTTAATTGTCATCGAGGAAGGGCATACATCTTCCATGATATGGAGATGTTGATGCTCTCTAGCATGCACACTGTGAAGGATATATTTTGTTGCTGGTGTAGACAAATTGTTGGCTAGAAATACATTGCTACACATGACAAAAACCAAAATACAAAGAAGGAAAGTTTGTTCTGAAAAATGGAGGATTGTTGGATAGGTCATAGATTGTTGAAGAGGTCACACAGGAACTTATTCTTGAAAGTTCCGAGTAATAATATTATTCCGAGAAATAATATTACACATGCTCTTAATAAAGTGTCCTTAATAATAATTTACATCATGAGTATTTTTGTAATAAATTTTTTTATAATAATATGAGTGTTCAGATTAACTTTAGAGCGCATATAGCCCTACCAATGTATAAAAGTTTACGGGATAACCTACGTTAAAAGTTTCTACCTTAATCCATCAAAACCTCCATGCACCAAACATAACAGATGCTATAATTAACTTTAACACAAGCATTCATTTTTTATCTAGATATTTGAGAGACACCATTTAAGAGGTCACCAAAAAAACCTTGAGGAGCACTGTAGCAGCACAAAACAAATATACAACAGCAAATATAATTAACAACACAAAAATAGAAATACATAATATTAGGTATGGGCAATTTCAAATTCTGAATCCGACCGGATTTTGATTAATTCGGATTAAAAAATATATTATATTCCAAATTTTAACCTCAAATATGATATGATCCTATCTGAATTAGTTCAAATCGAATTCGAATCAAATGAATATTTCGAATAAGTTACAATTTGGATAAGTTCGGACTAAATTCGGATTTTAAGACCTTTTTGACAATTTTCACAAAAAAATCCATGAAATTTATAGTTAATGGAAACATAAGTAATGTAAACCATAAAAAAAGAAAAGAGAATTTATAAAATAAACATTTACCTATGCATTCATTTTGTATAAAGATTCCCTTTCATAAGCAAACGATCCTGGGGCTGGCAGCAGGAAAGGAGCCAAATTTGCTATAATAGTGTCGGTGGTGAGTCTGGTGATATCAATCATTGTTGGTCTCTTCTTCTTGTTATTGATTATTATATTCAAAGCTGAGCTTGGTTAGATTTTCTGATTGTGTCTCTCCGGCGTCGTGGTTTTGGAGGACGTCGATCAAGACGCGGCTAGGTTTGTTTGGCTTGTGTCGTCGGCGGCGTAGGTCATCTTGTGTATCAAGTCAAGTCGTGGGCGTGGTTTGTTCTCGAGGGTCTGGTTTGTGGTCCGGATTCGCAGCTACTTTGTGTCTTGTTGATTTAAGAATTGAGTTTTCATTTTCTTAGTTTCTGCTTTATATTGCAATCTGGTTGGATAATTCATATTAACTCAAATCTGATCGATCCAAATAAAATCCTATCGGATTGCATAAATTATATCTTATTGGACTTGAAACCAAATCCAAATCAGATCCGAATTTGTACGGATTAATATTAAAAAAGACAAAGAAAAGAAAAGAAATACCCATATTGATTGTATACACTGACATGGCAACAGCAGTTTAGCTCTCTTATTACGCGACCATCATTTTTCTTATGAAGAAGAAAGTCTTCGATGGTGACTGTGTATCGCATGACCAACTTATTAGATGTTAAAATTACCATTCACTTATATGCCACACAATAGATACACAATATACTGATATTGATTTAAATATCACATGTCTAAAATTTGTCAAACTATTAATACGTTTGAACATGCATCTAAACAAATTCGTTTTATTTATTTATTTATTTTTGAAAATAGAAATAACTAAATCTATAAATTTCACAATAAAACTTTAGCCAGAGAATTCTAATCTAGCTTTCATTACACAAAAACATGTATGGAGTGCGAATGAAATCACGGGTGCGTGTTAATTCAATTAAGGTCTGTTTAGCACAATATATTGTATTGCTTAACTATATTACATTAGGTTGTATTATATATTATATTTCATTGAGTTGTAATGCAATAGTATAGTTTGCATACCATAGATTGCATTATATAATATAATCTTTTTATTTTAATATTTATATTAAACTAATAATTTAAGATTAATTTATACTTTATTATTTTTATATTCAATTAAAAATTTAAACTTTTATAAGTATAATAAACAATTTTCATCACCAGCCACCACAAACCACTGCGCAGCGCTGCCAGCAATTATATTTTAATGTTATTTGAACTATATTTTAGTATTACTAGAATCCTTATGATCTAAGGTTACAACAAAGAAATTTTCATTAGTCGTAGGTCTATAGTCAGAGTTTTAGTTTTTAAATTTTTTACTATGAATGTATACAAATAGAAACTTTTTTGCCGGTAATAGTTGTACCATTATGTAGCCTTAATCTATTGGTACCAAATTTTCGTACCAAACACCGTGTTATGTAATGACCACCGGTGGCTGGATGCTATTGAACTATCATTGGCAGTTCATCGGCGTGGATATCAGCATTTTGCATTTTTAATTTTATTTAATATTGTGTACTTTTATTTAGTTTTTATTAATTTAATTATAATTTTTTTAAAAAAATTAATGTGAACAGGAAAATTTACCAAATTTAGACTTGCATCGCATTAGAGGTTTGAGATTCGAACCCTAGTCACGTATATACAGTGGTGATGCCGGCAAGGATTTCAGATAAATAGGTTTTCTAATGAAAATGAAAGGAAAAAGGAATCACACCCTTTAACCACCGCCCACCTTGTGTGTTTCTACTCTGCCCATTTCAATCTATCACTTACTGCTTAGTCCTTGTTTATAACCAACACATACTGCCGATGTAGATCGGATCATTGGAATGATAAAGCATTATCGTTGCCGTTTGTTTTGTTATTTCTCTAATCAAATAGCTATGCTTAAGGACAAACCGCCCCCTCTTAACACGCTCACTGACTTCAAGCCATCCAGAACTTCCCATCGCTTCCTTTTTTCTTTTTTTTTTTTCCTATTATTGTCATTTGTAAAACCTATTTAATTGAAATTCGTACCATCGTTGCCAGCGATTTAAGTTAAAGAGCTTTTGGCCTGGGAAGGATTCTCTCACGCCCTTTCCAGGTAGCACGACATTGTTTCTACCCTATTGCTTGTTTTTGTCTGAGCTTTTTCTTTCTTATACCTTTCATTTTGTTTTTTTTATTTGTTGGTTTTTTGTAATTATCTCTGCTGCTTCGGGAGGTGTTTCTAGTGACTATTGATGGCGCATCGAGAGTGTACGTACGCCTGTGTTGAAGTCTCTTTTTTGGCTTTTTGTCAGTGGCGCATCGAGGTTTTCGGATGGCCTAAGGCGAGAGTTTGTCGTGGATTTTATTTATTTATTTTTTTAATAATATCACCGGATTTAGTTCAAATCCAGTGACTATGTTGTTGTTGCGCAATGTAGTAGTGATTTTACCTTACAAATTTGAGTTCAGTAGTCAGACCCATAAAATTCTCCATTACCTCATGAGACCCATCATGCGAAACTACTTTTCATTTTGATTATAAAGAGAAAATTCTATAGTCAACAAGGGTCGAGTCTTAAACTATCTTAGATATTGCATTTCTGTCTATTTGTAACGACATATTAATTATTGACAATTTTCGTCTTTAATGAAAGATTTACTTTTCTTTAAAAAAACGACAACCACGACAACAACGACATCATCGACAATAACAACAACAAAATGACCACGGCAAACAACAAAAACAACAACTTCACTCCACCGTATTCTCATTAAATAAAGAAATTTTCTGGTTTTCAAAATTTATTCTGTGGTCCTAAAAAGGAGTCTCGTTTGTACAAACTTTTACAGTTTTGATAAGGTGTTTCATGCAGTGCACGCACGAAATTACTCTCATTGGTAAACAAATATGCCTGAAATTAAGTTATTCTTGAAGCAATAAACTCACCGGGGGGAAGTTATTGACAGAACCAATCCAAAGACTTACATTAAAGGTTTATAGTAAGAATCTGTAGTGCGGTGAAGGTGCTTGTCACAAAAAGGATTCTTGAATTTTACATCCGTACAAATTCTCACTCTATTATCTTTAAATAAAGGTGGGACTAATGAATATGATAACCACGTGCTTTGTTTCTTTTATGGGTTCCCTCCATGGTTTGCCGAAGGGTGAGAATCAAATTTAGATGAACAAAAATTTCCCAAAGCCCATTTAGATTTTTTCTTCTTTTTCTTTTCTCTCCACACGATCAAAGCTCAAAAGAATCCCCTTTTTTTAGTTGATTTTGTTTCTTAGAATGCTTGTGTTTCTACATGCAAAATGAAGTCAGATGCAACCTCGCAGCTATTGTTTATCACTTTATTGCAACGGTCAAATTTTTTTTTTTTTTAATTACATCTATCAGCTCCTACTTTTATTTTATCTTTAGCACTACAAAATTTTAAAAATATAGTGAACAATTTGCAATTGATAACAAAAAAATTATCCTTGTAAAATATATAAATGGTTATAAATTAAAGTAGACTGACTCAAAATGCAATTGTATAGTTCAATAAGTGGCACACAATTAAGAGAGAGTATGGGTTTTTACTCATGCAGTTATGCGGTTGCAAAACTAAAATTTTGGGTGGTCTGCAACGTAATATTAATAAGGGAGCCTCTAAGTTACAATAATTGTACCATACATCTCTCATGTGAACCACACAAAATTATAGGACCCACAATTTGTGTGGTTCACATGAGAGATGTATGTTACAATTATTGTAACTTAGCATTTGCCTATTAATAAACATTAGTGGGCCATATCATAAAAATGATGAATATGGGTAGCCAACAAAATTTCAGCATAACCTGTTATGTTCTTAGAAATTCCTTTCGCCAGCCTATTTAGTCTTGTACTCGTGGCAATTTGTAAGTCTTGTAACAGATATAGAGTGTGTTTAGAATTGAGGTATTGAAGCTTTTTAAGCTACAGTTGCTGCGAAAAAAAACTGTAATTATGAGATAAAAGTTAGTAATTTATAGTAAATATAAATTTTAAATAATAATTTTGATAAAATTATTAAAGATATAATAAATTTTTCATTATAAAAATAAAAAATCATATCAACATAACTTATAAGTTACAGCAGCTAGTGTTTAAGATACAGCTGCCCAACCTCAATGTCAAACACACCCATAATCCACAGTTATATGTTTTCTAATGGCAATATATGAGTAAAATTTAATTTGTTTCAATTTATTTATTTATTTATTAACTATTCAAAGTTACAGCTGCCCAACCTCAATGTCAAATGCACCCATAATCCACCGTTATATGTTTTCTAATGGCAATACATGAGTAAAATTTAATTTGTTTCAATTTATTTATTTATTTATTAACAATTCAAAGTTATAGTTGCCCAACTTCAATGTCAAACGCACCCATAATCCACCGTTATATGTTTTCTAATGGCAATATATGAGTAAAATTTAATTTGTTTCAATTTATTTATTTATTAACTATTCAAAGTTATAGCTGCCCAACTTCAATGTCAAACGCACCCATAATCCACCGTTATATGTTTTTTAATAGTAATATATGAGTAAGATTTAATTTGTTTAAATTATTTATTTATTTATTAACCATTCATCACCGTTTAAATTTTTACTCCATATAAGTCCATTAGCCAAATGATGCTTTGTTTGCGCAACTTCTTTCGCAATCATAATTTTTGTTTGAACAATAATGCGGGTTAACTGAGCATGTGTTTAGACAAATTTGGCCTTGAAAATCAAAAAATTCTCCTTCACCTACAAAGATGAAAGGACATTAATTAATTGATTAAACAAATTTGCATGACCCTCGTAGCTCGCACCAAGTGTTGATGAGCTTGTACTCTCGTCTCGATTCGAGGAGACCGAGAAACCTCAGGTGGATTTAATTTGCTAAGCCCAAAGTTTTTCCCCCCTTTTTTTTTAGAGAAAAAAAAAGTGTAAATACAGGTAAAAAAAAAGTGATTGCTGCTGCTGTCAAAGTTTCTAAGTTCTATGGTGATGTGTTTATTGCAGAGGCTGAAGCAATCGAATGGGGGCTTCGTCTTGCAGAAAATACCTGTACAGAGCCTTTGATTGTGGAATCAAATGCGCAAGAGGTTGTTAAGTTAATTAACAATAGTCAGGGCTGCAGATCCGAGATCTTCTGGACCATTTCAGAGGTGCAGAGAGTTTTGAAGAGCTTTAGCTCAGTTTGTGTCCAATATACTCATAGATCTTATAATGCAATAGCCCACTCTTTAGCTAAATTAGCTCTAGAAAAACTCGAAACGATTATTTGATTGGGTTCATACCCTCCCTACTTGTTGTACTTGTTTTCTTCTTTAAGCTGAAATGAAGTTATTTTCCTTTCAAAAAAAAAAAAACATCGAAGGAGCTTTACAAAATAATTGGGTATTTTTATGGTGATTTTTGGTTCAACTTTTTGTCAACCAATTAAATCATTCATTGGCTACATGTCAGCACACGTGCATGCGTGCTATGATCCATTAGAATAATAGGATGTATATATTAATTTTTTGAAAGCAGCATTAAGCATCATTTTACAATCCCAAAGTAATGGAAGTAAGTGACATTCGCCATGAAAATGTAATGTGGTCAAGGAGAATCTCATTGCTTCTGATGTCTGAGCTCAAATTTCAGCCTTCCATTTTCATACAACAGAGAGGTGATGGGGTTCAAAAACTTTATATTAGATGAAATTAGAAATTATGGCTGTGGCCTGTGGGTCTTAATATCTCGGCTAAAGTTATAGTCTTATAGGTTGTAATTTTAGGAAAGTAAAAATATAGACTCCGATATAAATCTTTTTTACTTTTACTCGTTATAATTCGTTCAGTTTTTGTCATTTCCATTGACATGTTTAGGAGGCTATAGTGACGGTAAAGTAGGTTGCACGTCACAATTTTAAGCGTTGTTGAGGATGGGCCGGCAATGACTGTAAAAAAAGGAGGCCCATAACGTTTTCAAAAAGAGTGGAACTATATGCACCCCTGTGTTGTTCTAATAAAACCCTACACGTATATTTACAATGTTATCCTTAATTAAAATAAGTACTTTTTACTTTCAAGCTACAAGAATGATTAAACTAAGAATTTGAAATGAGTGCTTTTTACTTTCAACTGCAAACAAGAAAAATAAATCCACCCCATACATGTATCCAACCAATACAAATTAAATCAACTATTAAAATTATGAAAATTATAGTGAAAATTTTTATTTGTGAGGAGACAATATGGTGAAGACTTTTTTTACGTGAGGTTTTAGCGGAAGAAAAATATACGTGGATATTAAGAAAGAAACAAAAGTTGGAGCAGGGTTTTACATAGAAAGGTTAGTTTTGGAAATTGTGGATATGTTAATAGAAGTAACATTTTCCTTTATTATTCGATGGGGTTTAGTTAGAAAAGAGAGCTCAAGGGGATTTCAATAATAAGGGTGCTACTAAGCTCGCCCACTCTTTGAAAAAAAGCCGAATTGCTGTCACTCTTTCACTCTTTCATGGGCTACCCTCCTCGAATTAGAAACCCATCCAAACGAGGCCCAGTTTTTAGACTTTCTTTTTTTCCCCTTTTTTGGCAAGCAGTTTTTAGATTTAAATTATCTCAAGTCCTCAACACCGCATGCATCCCCAGTTTTGGCGAAAATTTATGCAGCCATTGAGGATTATAATAATAATAATAATAATAATTCTGGAGCATTTAAGTTTTACTTCTTGATAAACTAATCATTACACCGTGTATATATATGTATATATGATAGCTATAATATTTCTTTGATTTGTTGATAGTTTATAAAATAATAAATATGTGAGTTTATGTGAACTCAAATTTGACAAGAGAAACAAATTTAAATGTTAGTTCTAAGTTTTGTTATTTAATTTTTTTTTATTTCTAGTTTTTTAAATGCGTAAAACATTTAAATTTCAATTGATATAACATTTATATATTATATGGTTAAATAATAATTTTACAAGAGTTATGCATGATAATCAAGATTCAAATATTAAGAACTCTATTACTATTGTTTTTAAAATTATTTTTTTAAAATCAAATAATTATTCATGTTTTTATATTAGCCCAAGGGTTGCCAAGTTCGCGATAGTAGGGATAGGCAAAATAACCACTGCCCTGAAAAAATCAGACCAAACCTTAATTTTTTTTTTTTAAGAGAAAGAAGATTGATTTATATGAGAAAAAGCCATAAAAAAAACCAATAAAAAACAAAATGATCTGTAGTTGGAAATTGAAAAACCAAATCAAACCGAAACAAAATATTGTTCGTTCAAGGTTCAAATTAAAACATTTCAACTCGAAACAAAATATACACGATGGAATTTTTTTTTTTTAAGAAACAGAAATTGAAACATCATATTCAGTATTCACACGCATCACACATTAGGTCTTGTCAGGGAATTAGAAACCCTATTATTATTGTTTTCAAAATTATTTTTTAAAAAAGTTAATAATTATTCATGTTTTTATCCTAACCCACATATTGCCCAAGTTCACAATAGGAGTAAGAAAAATATTGTTGCTGTAAAAAAACACAAACCAAACCTTAATAGTGTGTTTACTCGAGAGTTTAGGGAATAAAAATAAATAAATAAAAATAAAACACATGTTTATTTAATAAAGTGTAATTTGGGAATGTGAATAAAATTTGTGGGCCTCACACAATTGGGGAGGTTGGGAATGAGGATTCACATTTCCTGAACTGACTTTTGTATTTTTATAATTTTTTTATATTTTATGAATTACTCTCGTTCAAATCACAATTAATTTTATTATTTTAAATGTTATTATTATTATTATCATTATTGAAATTTATTATTATTATCATCATTATTATTAATTTTTTTTAATTAATATCATTTTTATAATAATATTTATACATATATCTAGTTAATGAAAATTACATTATTTAATATTACGAGTATTTTGGTAAATTGATTCTCATTATCATTACTTATTCACATTTATTTTACCGAGTAAATACATTAATGACATTCTAGCATATTCTCATTTTTATTTCTTTTTGTTAAATAAACATTAAAATCTCATTCTCATTCCTCATTCTTATTTCAGTCCATTCATATTCCCAACATATTCTCATTCTACTCCATCCTCATAATCACACTATAAATTTTATTTTATTTTATTTAAAAAAAAGGATCGGTTTATACGAGAAAAAGTTAAAGATTTGAAAAAGAAATACAAAAGAATTTATAGTTTGAAACCGAAACAAGAATCGAACGGCACCCACTTTTTTTTTTTTTGGGAACAACAATCGAAACACAATATTCAGTTATTCACACGCATCACGCATCTGTTCTTGTCCGAAAGTGACCATATTATAATACTAAACCCGCACCACTCATCCTTAAGGACTAATATACCCTTGTCCCCTCGGTTTGTTCATCTGCCATTAAACCAAAACCAAAAGTTCATTTGATTTTATATTTATTTTACCTTCATAACAGTCCCAGCATTTTCTCGCTCCCCAAACAAGACTCGGGAAGAAAAAAGAAAAAGCCAGAAATTAATGGAACCAAATTCGAACAGAGCGGAAGCGGAACGCTTGCTGGGAGTCGCGGAGAAGCTCCTAAATCAACGGGATTTAAACGGGTCAAAAGAATTCGCAATCCTCGCCCAAGAAACCGAACCCCTTTTAGAAGGCTCAGATCAGATCTTGGCCGTCGTCGACGTGCTTCTTGCCGCAGAAAAGCGTGTAAACAACCACCACGACTGGTACTCCATCTTGCAAATCGACCGTCGAACCGACGATCAGGATCTAATCAAGAAACAATACCGCAAACTCGCCCTGCTCTTGCACCCAGACAAGAACAAATACCCTTTCGCAGATCAAGCGTTCACTCTCGTCGTCGACGCGTGGGGGGTGTTATCAGACACCCGTAAGAAAACGCCTTACGATCACGAGCTCAGTCTTTTCACGAAGATCGATTTAACGACTCATTCTGATTCAATGCACCAGAGTAATAAGTTGCCTGTGAGAAGGAGCCAGAGGCCGAGTAGTAATACGAAGAGGCCGAGTAATGCTAGAGGAGTTGATGGCGAGGATCAACGGGCGAGATTGTCCAGTTTCTGGACGGCGTGTCCGTACTGTTATATCTTGTATGAGTACCCGAGGGTTTATGAGAACTGTTGTTTGAGGTGTGAGAATTGTAAGAGAGGGTTCCACGCGGCGTTGGTTCCGAATTTGCCCCCGTTGGTTTCCGGGAAGGATGCGTATTACTGTTGCTGGGGGTTCTTTCCTCTGGGGTTTGTGGCTGGGAATTCCGAAAATGGAGGGCTGCCCACTTCTGGGTTTCCTAATTGGATGCCTCCGCTCTTTACTGGAGGAGGTGGCGGCGGCGGCGATGCTGGTGCTGGTGCTGGTGGTGCTGACGTGGAGGGGCGGGCGAAGGTGGATGGAAATGTTGAGAGAGTGGCCACGGGAGCTAAGAAGAGGGGAAGACCGAGGAAAAATCCGCTGTAGCTGTGACTTTGGGGGCTTGTTAAACATGTTAGAGCAATTACAATGCTTTTTTGGCATGTCTATTCACAAAACCTACTGGATGACAGAACAGAGCTAGGACGGCGATGCTCAGGCTGAAGCTGCTCCTTTCTTGAAATTTCTAGGTATTGTTGTTGTAGTTGTTACTTTTTGTAACTAACTGCTGGCTAGGTGCAGTCATTGTGATATGAGTAATGTTAATTTTTGTTAAGTTCTTAACTTGATTGGATTGAGCCTTGTACATAATGTTGAGTTGAATTTACTGTTCTTGGTTGCTGGTTTTATGTATAAATCATATGTTTTATCTTCACCAGTCTCAAGGTTATAGACCAATTGAATCATGGTAATCTTAAATTCTTGTTAGATTTGTTTGAACATTGGATGGTTATGATGATTTAATTGCAATGTTGCAGAACTTTGTGCATACTGATAGACAGTTGAGTAGCGTGGTATGTTATAAGATTAAAACTGGAAGAGAATAGCTGTGGGTTTGTTATTTGCTGTCGGATTATAGCATTATATGCAATACCCAACAGTGGGGAGGATTCAATGGGTTTTATAAGCATTAGGTTCAAGCTATTTTTATGAATCAGTTATTCTCGCTACGCACCAAATTTTGCTGAAATCTAGGGTCAGTATGGATGGTGAAGTTATAGTAGTTTTGATTTAATGCGAATCATTAACAGCAGGTCTGTTGTTGCATTATTAAAGGCAACAGAACTGAAATCAGTGAAAGATCATTGTTGTTAAAACCTTTTCTATATGAATGATTTTTGTATGTATTTTTTAGTGTGTCATGCTCAAAACTACTTAGCAAGGAGAAATTGATTCTTGATTACTTCTAGTTCAATGGGAAAAATTCGTGTTAAGAGTTATTGATTCTTAATTGATTTTCATTCTACAACTGATATCTGATTTATTCATTTGGTTTACCTTGCATGTTGGTCATATATCGTGCAATAATAACCTCTTTCCAACATTGCAGATGCTCACTAACAATATATTGGTAATGAACCAGCTGCGGAGAACAGAAAAGAGTGGGCTAAATTTGGTTTGTGAATTAAATTTTTTGTGCCTTTGTAATAATTTTCAGTTGAATATTTGGATTGTAATCCTAGAATGAATTGAGGGGAGTTGAATTTGCAGTTGATAGACATCAAGTTGGTGACGAGGAGCCTTTTTTTTTTTTTTAATTGCTCTCTTTCTATTTTCATATTGGCATAAGCGGCATCTTGTGTTGGGCAACTAGTATTATCTCTTAGTGATAAAAATGAATTCTGTTTTTATATTGCGTTTCTAGAAAGCTTGTTTTGTACTTGCTTACCAATTAGACATCCATACATCATTTTCATTCTCCTTGGTGCATAGACAGTTTTTTGGATGAGCAGTCGTTTTCACGGATGCTCACACTTAATACTCAGTTAGATATTTCAAATAATGGGGGAGCCTGTGGCGCAAAGTCTAACTTTAATTGAAGTTAAACCATCCGACCAACTTGAAACTCTTATGTTCCTAGACCATCAACTTGAATAGAATACTAAAGAAAAGGAATAAAGACCAACAAGCTCGTAAGCTTATATGTGTATAATCATCTTTTTTTCAATCAGTATGGCTCAACTCCAATTGTTTCTCAACCATATACACCATTCCCTTCAGGGTTCAAGCACAAACGCAACTTAAACTTAATTCCATCTTCTCTCAATCCGTCTGCTGATGCATAAGTTGTACTTCTCATAGAGTCATACCCAATACAATTCTTACACTGTCCTAACAAGTTTTGGCAGAGTTAAGTTCATTGAAGATGCCAATACATTAAACTGCTACATAGAAGCAATTTTCAGCAGACATGTTAACTCTGCTGTGGTTAAAAACTACTTCTTGGACCCTCCATGGTAAATTGTGCATAAGGAAAACGAAAATGAATGGGCATGCAGTAACCATTCCCCCACCCAAAAGATTCCTACAACAGGAATCATTCCAGTCTGGTGGCTTAGTGGTGGCTGAACAATATTTCCTCCAACCAAGACTGAAGGAAAGGCACCACTTTCATTCTAGCGATATAGCACTTGGGACTTGAAAGAGGATATAGCACTTGGGACTTGAAAGAGGATATAGCACTTGGGACTTGAAAGAGGAGAATAAAATGGAGAAACAAACAATAATTTGAAACATCATGAGAAAATTTTCTAACCATCCTGATTACTAACTACATTGGGCCAACAAATATGATAATCTAGAATCAGATTCTGACAACAAGAACGCAGTTTCAACAGATATAATTGGAACTCATGGAATAGGTATATCAATTCACTAAATTAAATGTATATTGCAAGAAACTAGTTTTAAAAATTCCAGCCAAATAGTAGATAGGGCAACATGAAGACAATGCTATTATGACATGACAGAGGAATTTGATAACCTAAGGCACTCACTTTGGCACTTCCTAAGACATATATCATTCCAATTGGGGACTTGGTGTTGATTGACACAAACAGTTCTTGCACATGCATCAGCACAAGCATCAATCTGAGAAACACCACAAACAGTGACACAAGTGTCAATGGTCGGCTCTTTAGATAATGAACCAACCTTCTTTAGCATCCTCTTTGAAGTGCACACCCTCTCGCATACAAAGATATCATCAGAGCTCTTCTCACGCCCTCTTGCACTCTTCAGCCTCTGTTCTTCCGCTCTCCTTTTCTTCATCCTCAGAGCTTGTCCCATGATTACAGCTGGTATAGCTGCGCCTAATAGTGACCACCATGGATCCACCATGACTGTTAAAAACAAAAACTTGAACGTAAAATAAACCTATACTCTTTCACCTATTGAAGTACAAGCTCAGTTGAGGAATGCCCAGAAGCAAAATCTAAAACACTTGAAGCATGCAACGGGCTTCTTAATATGAATTCCAATTCAACAAAAAATCACTTCGGATGATAAGCCGCCTTTTGTTTGATGAACGTCTAAACAAAAATCTAAGGTGGAACTACACGCGCGCGCACACACACACAGAATTTATACAATGTAATAGGTAATTGAACAGGAATGGATTAAATTAAAAAGAAAAAATCATTTTTTTCTCTAACCCACATGCTTATCTTCCTTCTAATTCAAAACCCTTGAATCATCGGTCAACGCCAAGTCATTTATACCCAAATTGGGCAAAAAAGTTAATTCAAAACATTTTTCACGCTTTACGACAATCTGATATATTCTTGAGCAAATTAATGACTGCCCATTTGTTATTAAGTACCAGGGTGTGTTTTGGACGACGGCTTAAAGAAAAGATTAGCGGAAGTGAGTACAACGGAGGATTTACCTTCAGTGGGAGACGGGGCTTAATGATCTCGGCGATGGCGATGGCGATGGCGGAACGGAGCTTATCGACCGGAGAGGACACGGAAAGAACAGCTAAAGGAGTTTTGCAAATTGGGGTTTTGAGTTTCAAGGGTTTTGGATTTGTTTCTAACTCTAACCTCTTTAAAGTTTGGGGTTTTTTTTTTTTAAGGGTAAAAATTTATTTAGTTTTTATATTTTAATATTAGTATCTGATTAGTATTTATATTTTTTAAAATGGCTCGAAATATTCTTATTATTAAAGTATTGATACTCTTATCGTTATTTTTTATTTTTTTAACTTATTTTTATAATATTATCCTTTTATAATAATTTTTTTGTTTGAACATTAATAAAAAAAATAATTAAATTACTAATTTCACCTTAGAAAATAAAAAAAATTATATTAATTTTTTTACGAGCACCATTTGCACACTCGGTAGTTTGCATACAATTTTTGACAATTTAATTTTTGATAATTAAAAATTAATATAATTTTTTTATTTTTAGGGTTAAATTAATAATTTAATTATTTTCTTTTTATTAATGTCCAAACAAAAAATTATTATAAAAGGGTAATATTGTAAAAGTAAATCAAAAGAAATAAAAAATAACAATTTAATTTTTGACAGTTAAAAATTAATTTTTTTTATTTCTTAGGATTAAATTGGTAATTTAATTATTTTCTTTTTATTAATGTCAAAACAAAGAAATTATTATAAAAGGTTAATATTGTAAAAGTAAGACAAAAGAAATAAAAAGTAACGGTAAGGGTATCAATACTTTAACGACATAGATGTTTCGAGACATTTTTTAAAATATAAGGACTAAATGGATATTAATCTTAAAATACATGGACTAAATAAGCTTTTATCCTTTTTGCAAAAATAAAGTTGACTACTTCTGGCCCATTGGCGTGCTCATGCCCTCAGCGTGCCCTCAACAACCTTGAGGGCATGGGTTCAAGTCCCAACGCAGGGTCATTGTTGGGACTTGCCTCCGTGTAAAATGAGAGTTAATTGGCTCCCCACATTGGGGTAGGATCAATTTACCTCTAATAATGGTGAGGGTAAATCTTCTTCCAGTCTAATGAGGATTTATATTCAGACTCTACTGTAATAGAATTACTCAGATAAAATTCCGACGAATTTATGATTATAAATATCATGATTGTAATATATAAGTGTATCCAAGAAAAAAAAAAGTTGACTACTTCTGACTTGGGGAACTGCCTCCACTTATTAATATTTTTTAATTATATTTAAATTTACCTCTTATTTTTTATAAAAAAAAAAATTTCACTCGCATTTTTTATTTTTCACCGCTTGAAAAGTCTAGGATTCAATTCTCACCAGGACGAGAGATCTTCATCTTAAATGAGACAAATTCTCAGGACTTCGACTGTTATAAGATGTAAGTAATGATATATAGAATCGACACGATCTAAACTCTGAACAATAGAATGTCATTGATTTTCCAAAATTTCGTCCCCACATTTGCTTCTCATTGCAATTATTATATTGTCATATCTCGGATACCCAAGGCTTTGAAGCGTGATATTACCAACAAGTTTGAACCTAATAATACAATTCATTTTTACATCCACTTTCTTAATAAATTCTTTATTAAAAATTTAAGAACAAGACATACTTTTCAAACATATGCGTGAAAATAATGTAGATTGATTTAACAGATCTTTGATTGGAAACTACCAATAATATTATAATTTAGAGTTCAGTTATGTTGTAATTGTAGTACCTTACCACAGTTATAATATAATTTTACCTATAATTTAAATAAAAAATGTACTTTTAGATAATTTACTTCATAAGTATATTTTTAAAATAAACTTTTAGAAAAAAAAGGTAAATTTTTTTAAAAAAATTTTATTTGTTCAAATATCCTCATATTTGATTTAAAATATTTTACTGCAATGTAAAACTGTCTATACATATTTTGTCTTTTCTCTTTTTAAATGGAAAGGAGGTACACCTTCCCTTTTCTAAAATAACCTTTTCTAAACAAAAAAAAAAAAAAAAAGACGTGTCGTGTAAAAGTAGATTTTGTTAAATTTTTGAGGGCCCTCCCAGGTAACGTCCAGCACTCTCTAGGGTGAGTTATGTGAGTATCTAACTGGGAGTTTATTTTTGTTCATAATTGAGTAGGAATATATAATACTTTCCCGAATATGTTAAGAGTACGTATGCAGATACATACATATATACTTTTATTTTAAATATATTTATTGCACTTTAAAAATTTATTGAACTAGAAATCAAGATACAATACATTTATAGTGCATCCATAAAACATAAAAACTTAAAAATTTACCCCATAATTATTTAAGAGATAATTACTTTTATAATAGTAATTTTTTTTCCCGAAAACTTAAATAGTTGAACACTTGAACTCATGCTCTCAACATTAATAGAGCATTTATTTGTTGAATTGAGGAATTAAAATTAAAATGAGAATGATCGATGGTGTTTATTTAATAAAATAAAGAGAATGAAAATAAAATATGCGGGGTCTATATATTTTTTGAATTGTGGAATGGAACTCGATTTCCACAAAGGGGTAGGGAATCATGTTTTTATTCTTTGGACTCCCCATTTTATTCCCACCTAAATTTTATAATTCCACTTTTGTCTTCAAATAAAATATTATTATATTATATTATATTATTGTTATTGTTATTGTTTTATTATTATTCTTTTTTTAATTGTTGTTGTTAATAATAATAACGACAATAAAATAAATAATCTGTTCTGATTCTTATTCTCTGTACTTATTCTAATCCCTTCGATTATTATTTAATAAATTCACCGTATAAAGGCACGATTTCTTTTGCCATTGAACTGGGCTGACCTACGTTAGTTTGTAGACGTATTAAAAAAGAAAAGAAAAGAAAAGGAGTGAAGGATGGTATGTTAAAATTTTTAAAATAAATTTTTTAATAAGTAAAAAAATAAAACATTCCCGAGTGGCCGGCCTGCCGAGAAAAATAATCGGGCTTTGTTTATAAGTGAAAATGCAAAAAGGTACGGGCTCCTGCAAATCACAGACATAAAGCTGTTGGATTAGGTGGGTTGCCCGTTTTGCTTGTTTCAAGAACAAGAACCTCCCATGAGTCACAATAACTAGGACTGTTTTTTGCTTTGACTCTTCGCATGAATTTGGGGCCATAACCAGCCAATCCCTTCTCTGCTTAGACAATAGACGCAACGCATTTTGCCAGAAGCTGCAGAACTGTAAGCAGACACAAAACAGCATTCCTTTTTTTTTTTTTTTAATTTTCTTTTCATTTTTTTTTTTTTGGGTTATCAAATTGTTAAGGCTTTTGAAATGTGTGTATACTGTTTGGTTTGCTGAGAAATGTTGGGAAGACGATTAAAGTTTTGATTTTGACACTTTTATATGCATAAGCATAGACTGAGCTTAAAGAGACTACCTCGCGTTGATTGATCGCAGAATTGGCATGATCAAAGATAATAATAATAAAAAAAAGAAATTCTTATCAGCTGTGTGACTTTATTTGGGTCACTAAAAGTTTCATGGTATTGAACTTGTAGATTTGATGATATGAGATTCGCTCTCGTTAACTTTTGTCTGTGGAACATGAAATGGGGATTGAAATTGACAGTTTTAATGCAAAGTAATTTTTTCCCCCCGGCGCATTACTAGTACTTTATCCGGTAATAGAAGAGCAAATGTAGTAGATTTACTAGATGGGTAGTAAGTGTGAAAAGTCAGTTACCTTTGAAAGAAATGTCAATTTTGGTTTTACGTGATGGAAATGTCTTTGTTTGGTTAGGCTTCCTATCTTATTTTTCAGAAAAATTATTTATTGGTAGGTAGTGTTGCACGAAGTATTTTTTGATGTGCTTACTTCAAAAGCTCTGATCATTTACATTTAGGTCACAAAAACGAGCAATGAGAAGTAATCGAGTCTCTGGTGGCAGAAATTGTGATAGTGATCGGGATGGAGAGAAATTTGTGGTCAAGCAGTTAGAAGGACAGTTCTTCCCTGGGGATGTTACTTGGGCTAAGCTCCGTGGTAACAAATGGTGGCCTGCAGTGGTATGCAAATCATGTTTCGGTTGTTTTTATGTAGCATTTTCTGTATGAAATTTTTTATGGTTATGTTTTGTGCCACATAAGTTTGATGCCTAATTTGGCTGAAAATGTTTGACTGCTCAGTTATTTTTTAGGTCGTTGACGAGAACACTGTTAGTGAATGCAATAAACCTAGTAAGAGAGCATCTGGAGGCTTTCTTGTCAGGCTTTATGGAAGCTATGAATAGTTTGTACTATCCCCCCTTAATAATTATTTTTTGTTAACTTCATTCACTAACTTGCAGTGATTAATATATATTTTTTTTGCTTGCAGTTTATATGTAGATCCTATTAAATTTCATTTAGAGTTCCAGAAAGTAAGTTTTGATACAAAGAACCATCGATTTGATGCGGCCTTTCCGCTTTGTAGCTAGATCTTCTTGTTTCTATGCTTTTAAATATTATCAAATGATACTTTGGTTTGAATGCTCAGGTACTTGAACAAAGCAATGGTTCTCATAGGGAAATATTTGAAAAAGCCTTGGAGCAGGTAACCTTAATTTTTGTTTGAAGTCTGTATTCTAGCAATCCTGAGAAGGTTGTTATTCTAGCTAGTTGCTCCCCCCAAGGTATCAAATAATATGCTTTTAATGTGCATTTCCTTTTCTCTTTCGGATATGGATACAGGATTTGTCTCATATGAAATCTGGTTGCTCAAAAGGTATAGGATCAAAATCTACAGGTCAGCCTGTTTTTTTCTTGTGATAATGATTTCTTGTTATTTCTTCTACTTTGTATTGCTTAGGACTACATATGGGATATATGAATAAGTTAGAGGTCAAACACAATTAATATTTACTAAAACAGCACACCCGCTTTGGATTGGAACAATAGTGATAGTCTAAATACAGAACTGCTGGTAACTTAATTGTTCGCATAGAGGAAAACTTTTGGTTCTTCTAGTTCTTTGAACACTTGGAATGGAGAGGAGGTATTCATTTTCCTAGGAAATGTGTGGCATTGTTCTTTGTGTCATGGTAAAAGAGAGATAAGAAGACTTTATGTTGTTTAAGTACATTCTTGGTTAAAAATTTCATTACATTCATTGGGGTGGCATTGTACATGTCACAGGAGATAAATATATGCATTCAATATGATAAGTCTACATAGGCACAAGGAGAAGATTGATCTGTAATGTTTTCATTAGAAATTGCCATATACAGCACTCCATGCTCTTGATGCAACATGAGCTTCTATGTTATATTCACTGAACTCAATAAGTTGAAACTATTACAGAAGGTAAATACAAATCAGATAGCGCAAGTGTTCAAGAACAGCTGAAACGGAAATATTCTAAGCAAGGAAGTGGACACAAGAAGCTCAAGCCAAATAACACAAGTGATGAGAAACGAAGAATGAGTGAGATCTCTATGGAAGAGCAAGATGAGAAACCCATGCTGAATAGCCCTAACTCTGTGAGTTTTATTGCAATTCTTTTTCCAATTTCTTCAAGAAGCTTGCCACTTTACCTTCCTTCCATGCAGAAGCTGAGTTATTATATTGATTATTGCTTCCAGGAAGCAAGTTTATTAGGGACATCTCATGAACTGAGTGCACGGAGATTGAGAGTGATGCAAAGTCTTGGTTTGGTTGCACCTTCTGGATCTCCATTCAGTTAAAATGGACAAATTTTTGTGAGCTCATGATATTTGTTTGAATTAAGTTGTTCTTGTATCAAATATCATGGTACTTGCTCGTCAACTTTTGCACAGTGTAAGACTGTTGTTGCTATTAAATACTGTATACCGTGTCAGCCTTTTGTCGGCAATTTTTTCATACATACTCTTGCTAGTCGATTTCAGGCTTGTATGGGTGGTGCAAAGGATTTTGGCCAGATATGCAATCTAGCAATTGTGTAGAGCACATTCTTATCTTGTCACTGTATCGGATTTCTCTTCAACTTGATATTGACAATCTTTCAGGTCACAGAATAGACCTTGTTTATGGGGTACAATTCTCTTGCTTATGGTTTTCTTTCCACCCAAACTCCCCCAACCCCTCCCCCCCAACACCCCCCTTTCTTTTTTCCCCTTGAAATTTTTAGGCGAGGAAATTGTTTTGCCCGAATAGAAATAAAAATAATTAGAAAAAAAAAAGAGAAAATTACCTTGGCATTGCAGTGAAAAGTCAAGATAGAAAAGAGCCGAAATTCAGATTTAGACTTTGGCAACTATCCTTGTATACGCTGTATATTGAGCATATTGATTGTGCGTACTTTGTGCGCTTATTGTAGTAAACCAATGCCTTAACGAATTCCTTTCTTGGAAGATTAAAGCTGTTAGCCCCCTATAAATTCCTAAGAGTACCCATAATTTTTTTTTGTTTTGGACAGAAAAGTCATGTTTTCATCGATTCAAAGCAAAAATAAACACAAAACTTCGGGTGGCGCATTATCCATCTATACAATAGGTTCTTTGCATCCTAAAGCCCTCTTGGCTAAGGAATGGGCATTAGCATTATGGATTTGAGGAGTGTATTGTATCTGAAAAGTTTGAAAATCTTTCTTTCCTCCGATCTTGATTTTCAAAAACTACCCAGTAAATTTCTGTCCTGTTACCCTTCCTGTTGTTTGCCAGATTTGCAACAACTTGGCAATTTTTTTTCAAAAATGACACGTGATAATAGCAACATCCACATTGGCCCGAAACTATCCACAAGGAGGGGGTCTCCATTAATTGTTCTTGGCAGATTTCTTAATATGTGCTTGACCTTTCAATTTAACTCTCTTGAAGGATTCTAGTACTGCTTCTGCTTTGGCAAAGGACAGAAGAGGATTTGACTTCTTTCCTTCAATAAGAAAACGGTTTCTTGCATTCGAGGCCACCTACCAAATGCATTTTTGCAATTCTCATTTCCGTCCTGCTCAGATTCTGTAAAGCATCTAAAGTAAAATTCATCCAGTCTTGTCCTGGGAACACTGACTTTTCTTGATCAGCAAAATAAGCAAGCCTCTAGAACTCTATCAATACCTATACTTAAAATTCCTTTCCCGCTCAGTCTTTTGTCCGAAAAATGGCTATTCTAAAACTCTATCAATACTTATAACTGATTTGAAAGGCTAATCCTCATTGAACAAAAAGTATCAACATTGTAGAAAAAAAAAAAAATCATTTATTGAAACTGATGAATCTTGAAAGTCATGATTTAATCATCTTAACAAATAAAGTTACGTTTCAACTATTCTTCTCTTTTTCTTCTCATGATCGTGGGATCATGAGTCAAAATTTCATCATTTACAAATGAATTATATTTCTTTTTGTTTTCTTATTTTTTATATTTTACGATAAAAAGAGTCAAAAAAGTAAATTGTTATAAAGAACTACACACTAATTCTAAATTCATTAATTATCGCTTTTCCATTCGGCAATTTCTTTATCCATTTGCGTCAAATTATTATTATTTTTTTAAAAATTGCATCAAATTATTATTATTTTTTAAAAAATTGCATCAAATTACGTTTAAAAGAGAGAGAGTTTGTATTTATGGGGCGTCAAAAGGATAAATTTAACGTCATTGTCTATTTGTGCAATTTAAAAAATCTTTAAATTTATAAATGTTAAAATGGGGTTTCTTAAGGAAATGCAATTGGTTAATAAGGCCTAATTATTGACTAAAACTAAAGAAATCAAAGAGTGACCAAATGCCAAGAGATGAAGAAGATTGTGACCAATGCTCAGATTACAACTCATATTATATGAAATTATTACTGATATATTATAATCAGACAATTCCTAAGATTATAGTCTAAATTTTTACCTTATTTAATATTCGAGAAATGTTTACTCAACTCTCATTTTGAGAGAGAGAAGAGATGAAGAAAATTGAATTAAATAAGATGAGGTTCAAATCAGAAAAAGTTAACTGATATTGAGTCAATTAAGCGTCAGCCAATTATAGTCGATGAACTGTTATAGATAGAGAACGTATTTTAGCACATAATTAGAAAAATCTAAGAATAGTTGTCATTGTTATAAGTCACCGTTGTAAAAAGAAAATAGTTCTGTATTTCGAAACCTCTCCATCTTTCTCCTTGTGTGGCTAATCCCAGCATCAAAACATGGATTTTGTTGGCTAATATATAATAATAAGAAAAAAAATTTGTGATTGTTCTAATAATTCAAATGGAACAGAGAAACACATAAATAAATAAAATAGCCAGAATAATTATCGTATGACATCTACCTTATTTTAGATGCAAAGGCACATAACAGACCAATAAGATATTTTCTTAGTTTATTTTCTCAGTTGGCATCTACGTACTGTTCTCATATATTCATTATAATGTTGAGTAAATTTTTTCTTTAAGAGACATCATATACACTTCGATCGAGTCGCAGTGTTCTTGTTTTTTTGCTTTATATTCGGTTTGTTGTTATCGTATCTTTCATCCATGCAAGTTAATGCTAGTGGTTTGCGAACACAGAATCGAACAGGAGGGATTTTCTGAAGGGTGTGTGCTACTTACTAGAGGACAAGACTGATTAAATGACAAGTCATGAACGAGAGAGGTCGACATGTCGTCAAGGCAATACAAAAAGCAGGACGACAGTAGTGTGTGTTGGACATTAAAGTAAACAATAAATTTTTAATATATATATATATATACACATATTTATTTGACTATAAATAAAATTACCTTAATCTCTTTTCTAAGAGTAATGATACAGCCACAAACTCTTGTACAAACTTATTTTGTACAAACTGACGTGTCATTAATTCATTGGTTGAATGAAAATATAAATTAATAAAAACAAATCATGTAGGCCAAGTGATATTTAATTCAACCAATTTTATCATGCCACATCAGTTTGTACAAAATAAGTTTGTACAAGAATTTGTGGCTGTATCATTACTGATTTTCTAAATACACGATTGACCAAATCTAATAATCACTTTAATTTGCAATACGTTGCTGACCAGACACTTCAGTCTTCACATGACTTAAGAGCAAACGTTATACTGTCTAATAAGTCACAGAACAAATACCAATTAATAAAATAAAGCAAACAGGAGCCTAGGTGGACGGGGACCAATATTCAAAAATGAGTAATGACATTGTTTTTACAAAAATGGCGGTAGGAAACAGCTTCTGAAGATACTATAAATATCAGTGATGACTGAAGACCACAGCATTAGTTACTGTTAAAATGTCAAGCTTTTAGAGGACCCTCCCCAGTGTTGCTTGTCTTAATCATTTTCTCTTTTAGTTTCCTCTTGTTTCTTCAAAAAATTTGGGTTGGGTAATTGGGTCGAAAAAAAAAAAAAAAAAAACAAAGTGAACACCAGAAAATCCATCAGGTTAATTTTCTGGCAAAATGCCCATGTCTCCTCTCTTCACGTGATGTGGCATCACCGTTTTGTCCCTTGGACTTAGTTGCAATTTTCACATCGTGTTGTTATATAAAACACTCTGGATGGCTGGCTGCATCTCTCTTTCAAAAATTATGTAACTTGTAAATTTTCTTTTGAGTGATTCCAGACGTCCGATAGTTTGAATATTCCTCCTCATCTGAATGGAAAGAGAGTTTGTTGAATGAACACACACTAACTTACAAAATCTCACGAACAGTTTGATTCGACTTTTAACAGTTAGGTTTGCGTAGTTGCAATAGCAAGGCATGTTTCTCGGTTCAGATGGATCACAAATGACATATATTATACCATACAAGTTGGGGTCCACGCCGGGAAAGGAGACGCCATTGGTGCCTAGAATCATGCTAATTGCATCAACGAAATGTCATCATCATTCTTCACGAACTTGGAATTTTTTTAATTGCTAATGTTGTCTCTGACCATTAGATGTTGATCGCACCTTTCTGCTTCGATCTGATCTGATCTGATCTGACGGACTCACCGTGGGGGTCCACCCTACACTTTCACATGCAATTTCAACCGCCTTGTCCTAACCTCTAAATTTTTCTTCTCGTGGTGATCTTTTCTTTTTTGTCCCTTTTGTTTCAACTAATTAATCAAACAAAATTATGACTATTTTAATTAATTGATAATTTGGCGTAATGACATAGGATGAATATTTTGCACAACAAACTCAAATGCGCACACTTAAACAATTTTTGCATGAAATTGTTAAGAAAATCTATTGAACTTCTTAACTAGTTAAGTAATATTGTTTGCGAAAAAAATTATGGAGAAGAAAGAACAAATATAAACCAAATAATAAGTATACTATTAATAAGAGTGTTTACAAGGGAGATTTAATTAATAGCTTACATGTATGCTTGAGTTGCACTTACTTGTTGCTTGCTATGTCTCTCAAATAACAAATGCTAAGCCCTAAGAGGCTTGCCAATTCCTGAATATTCTAAGTTTAGAAAGTTTTCAATCGATTATTGAGGATTCTTATACCTAGCATGGCCTTATTGAGATCAAGGGAATACTATGTATAAGGTAGCTATAAGCTACACTAACCTCATAAATTTTAAAGAATTCCTAGCTATGTACAAGTCATGAGGATGTTGTTAAAATATACTGAAAACTTTTAGAATCAAACCAAACTAGCACACTTGAAGAATCAGTTTACCCCCTTTACTGAAATATCTGAGCGGCTCGCGACTGTAGGCTTGATTAGCTTTTGCAGTTTGAACACAATGATAACAAGGGCCAGAAGGCAGAAAGGAAGTGTGGAAGTGAAGCAATGTATTTTTCTTTCTTTTTTCCCAAAGATATAAAGAAGTTGTCGGCCTATGGAACGATAATAATAATAATAGTTAGTGTGCTGTCAACTTTTAATTCTGATTTCAAATTAAGAAACCAGTTAATTTGACTTGGCGCCGCCGTGTGCTTGTAACTAGTGATGTGCAGCTGCTGTACTTTGAAAATGATGGCCCCACGTTTCGCTACTGATCTATACATCCACCACTACCAATTTGTGGTGGAATTAGCTTTCATGATCGTGACTCACCCCACTACAGCAATTATAGATTTTAATCCCTAATTAGCCATGCACAAGCCATTTGTTTAATTAACTTTTGACTACATACACCAGCAGGTAACGAGTTTTGACCATTATTCTGCTTTATTTTATGCAGAGCAATTCACTATCTAAATTTCATTTGGTTTATTTACCTCTTTACCTTCATAATCCGCCCTCGTATAACGAAAATTAACCTTTTTTAACTGTCAGCTCTGCGGTAAAAGCCACCCCTGTCTGTCTCCTATTTAGTTTTACATTTGTAACTACAGTTCTACTTCAAGTACTTCAACTTTAACTTCTCTCTCAGGATTCTCGTCGCCCTCCTCTTACTACCCCTTTAAAGCTAAGATGTTTCCGTTTCAAAGTCACCATGGTTCATACCAGAACTACTGGTCTCATCAAAACGGCTTTGTTCAAGAACCCAACTGGCCGGGAACGTTGATCAACGGTGAAGGTTCAATCATGAGTAGTACTTCATCGGCCTCAAAGGTGGAGAAGAAATCAACTTCTGATGCATGCAAGAGTCACAAGGAAGCTGAGAGGAGGCGCAGGCAGCGTATCAACTCTCATCTATCCACTCTCCGCACGCTCCTCCCCAACACCATCAAAGTAAACGTTCTTCATCAATATTCAATCCTCTTTATCGTCTTTTTTTGTTGAATCTTGAGGCTATTTTCGGGATATTATTTTTCTAAATGTTAAGTTTTTGTTTGTGAACAACAGACGGACAAGGCTTCGTTGCTAGCAGAGGTGGTGCATCACGTGAAGGAGCTGAGAAGCCAAGCTACGGACGTGGCGGAACGTGATTGGAACTCATGTTGGAGCAGCAGCAGTGGATCGGAGGAGGAGTCATGGCCATTTCCGGGAGAAACAGATGAGTTGACTTTGACTCCTTATTCCGATAATGGAATTGAAGAGAGGCGGCAGGAGCAGCAGCTTATAAAAGCGACTTTGTGTTGCGAGGATAGGCCAGGACTAAACCGGGAGTTGACCCGGGCCATTTCATTGGTCCGAGCTAGGGCGGTCCGGGCTGAGATGACGACGGTTGGTGGGAGAACTAAGACGGTGGTGGTGATAGAATGGGTTGGGGGAGGTGGCGGAAATGAGGAAATGGCGGTTTTGCAAAGGGCTTTGAAAGATGTTGTGGAAAATCGAGCCTCTGGTTATGGCCTGGGCCGAATCGGATCGGGAATTAAACGGGCCCGGGTTGGTGGTTTGGTTGACGAATGTGATCATCGTGATTAGGCTTTTGTGATGTGTTCGTGCGATTTTGTAAAAATTAAGAGGCAAATGAACTTGTTCATATTTTCTTGTTCGCCAAAAAAGAAAGAAAAATTGTTGGTCCAATGTGTTACAAGAAAAGAGATGGAAAGCTGTTTAATTACACAATGTTGGTCGTTGAATATTTTTAGTAAACTAGGGGGTTACAGAATACTTCAAACGTTTTTATATTAAAGTATATGGAGTATGGAGTATGGACGGTGCACTTTCTGCGAGCGTAATGTAATTACTAATGAGAATGGAAAGGAACGGCTGCTGCTTTGTCTCAAAAAGAGAAAAAAGAAAAAAAATTAATAATAAAAATAAAATAAAAAGGCGTTGGTAGTTTTTACCTTTCACTTTCAGGCCCTCCCTCGATCGTTTGCCAACAGTACTGCTCGTTATTTTCACATTTTAAATAAAAAAGAAAAATCTAAAGAAATATTCGAGCATGCACATACCACAAAAGATTGGATAAACATTGGCCACTGGTAATTGGATAAGCATAAGCTTGCGTGTTGTGTTGCCTTCCCATCTCAATTATTATTATTATTATTATTATTATTTCTTGTCTGTATGATCACCGATTAACGTTTAACGACTTTCCAGTTAGCAAAGGCGGGAAGATAAAAATGGTCTACTCAATCCGTAAGTGCTAATAACTAAGCTTTATTAGAGTTGAAATAAAATGATCCTAAATGAAATTTCTCGATATTTTGTTGATGATAATTCATCAGGATCAAAATCTCGTTCTATTATCTCGTCCATGGCAGCTCTAAAAACTTCCGTTGAATCTACATTTGCCAGTTCTCCCATAAACCGCCCGGCTGGTTCAAAGACTGTGAGTTATCTGTTTATAAGATTTGGTTGCAAAATTATTATCACATCTTGATCCTGGTGCTTTCTCTTTTTTTATTTAAAGATGAAATTGGAGAAAATTCGTGATGCCCAGCAAGGATTTACTCCTGTATTGAAGTAAGTCCTTCTGTAGTATTTTCAACAATATAAACAAAGACTTTTAATATGTATATGTGTGTGTGTGTGTGTGTGTGTGTGTGTGTGTATTATCTCATCTGATGCTACAGTTCTGCCACACATCTTGAAAAACAAATTCAATTTGAATATTTTAAATTTTAAAAACTTGTGAATTTTGTGCATTCTCTTTCGTATGTATTGCACTTCCATCAGTTGTATCCATCTGAATGGCAAACCATCAAGCAGCCTAAAAATGGCTCCCAGAACTTTATATCACTGCACAATAACTTTTGCTTTCGGCTCAAAAGATAAGGAAGTATTGCAACACGTTTTACTCTGTGAATAAAGAACGGGCTTCTTCATTTGTAGGAGAAGATCATTTTCGAAATTAGAGACTTCATCTTCAAGCACTGCCGCAGCACTGACTCGAGATCGTACAAGCTATAAAGTGCAAGATGTGGCCAAATCTTGCGGTGGGTTGGACTATTTTGAAGAGATGAAACAGAGGTTTCTCAGCTTTAAGAAGAACAAATATTTGTGAGTAGGCGCCGCAGTTTTTATGTTCTCTGTGATAGCAATGTACTTTTTGTCAGTTTGGTAACGTGATGCTTAATTTGGACAGCGAAGAGTTGGAGCATTTTCAAAATCTTGCCAAAGCTCAATCACCAAAGGTGATCATCATTAGTAAACAAACTCATCCTTCCGTTGCTTTGAGTACACTTTAGCATTTAATTCTGTTTAAATTGACAAGTTGGAGAACAGTTTATGGTGATTGCTTGTGCAGACTCTAGGGTATGTCCCTCTTACATCCTCGGACTCCAACCTGGAGAAACTTTTATGATTCGTAATGTTGCTAATCTTGTTCCCCCGCTTGAGGTATCTGTATAATAACATGTCTAAAGTGTTAACTATAGTGTTTGCAAAGTTGCAATATGAATGTTTAAATGACTTTGCCTAATTTTCCCAAATATGACGCGAGTAATTATTCCTTTACTTGCAGAATGGACCATCAGAAACTAATGCCGCCCTCGAGTTTGCAGTCAATACACTCGAAGTAAGTTAAGACTGCCTATATTGAATCTTCCAATATTTCTGACAAGACAGAAGTTTGATTTATTACACGACTCCTTTTCCGGGATCTGCAAAATTGTTAATGCCTTGTATAGGTTCAAAATATATTAGTTATTGGACATAGTGACTGTGGAGGAATTCAAGCCCTTATGAGAATGCAAGACGACGTAGACTCAAGGTTTTGATACATCATTCATCTTTTCAATTTCTTGTGCACCTGCAGCTTCTGATGATTAAATCTTACTGGAAGTTTTGCTTTACTTTCTCATTGCAAATTTGATTTGTTCTTTCAGACAAAGCTTAACTGAAAACTGGGTTGTGAATGCTAAAGTTGCCAAGTTTAGAACAAAAGCTTATACAGCCCACCTTAGCTTTGACCAACAATGCAGGCATTGCGAGAAGGTATGTTTGGAATTCGCCACCAGAAACCAGTGCATTGATACTAACCCAAGATTTAATTGATAAACTCAAGCATAACTTTTGCTAAGATATAGGTAGTTAACTTGTTAACTTGTGACAGGAATCGATCAGCCGTTCAATACTTAACTTGTTAACATACCCATGGATAGAAGAGAGAGTCAGGAAAGAGTTACTATTTATTCATGGAGGATATTATGATCTTTTGAATTGTACATTTGAGAAGTGGACACTGGATTACAAGGGAAGCAAAGTTGATGAAGAAGAAGTGGGCAGACACTCCATCAAAGATCATTCATTTTGGTCCTGAATTTTTTTTTTCCCCCTTCTATCATTTACTGTACTGTAACTATTATAGATGTATATAATGTAAGCAATTTGTCACTTTCTAAAGTTACTTAACAAGTAATAAATTCAAGTCCATAAGCTCGAAGAGAACAATATGCCAGTTGCTGAGCTGAACAAAAAATTTTCTGTCACAAAACTAGAAATCTAGAATTACTTTGCTGCAACTTCGTATTATAAAGAAATGTCCTGTGAATCTACCGGGTGGTGATATCAGTTTGCGGTACACATGTAGCATTAATCGCAGTGACCCAAACTAAAAGGCCATTGTTGAAACATTGGAGGTCTATATAGTCACTAGACAGCAAACCTTAAAATCAACATGTCCTTTATTATTTTTTTCCCTTGAATGTGTGACATTAATTTTTAACAACACATCGGGATACAGCAATGTGTATGGGTATGACTTCAATACTGCCCAAATGTTAGGGGTCAAAGTATAATTAACAAAAATTACACATAACGCGCACAAATTGACAAATAAGACTTGAACTCATCAACAAACGAAACAAGCATCAACTCAACACAGCAAAAGCATCAGATCTTAAGTTCAATTTTGCAGCAGGAAAAATGATATCGCAATTCTTCGTACTCTCTCAACGAGGCGATAACATCGTCTTCCGCGACTGTGGGTTCTGTCTCCTTAATTTTCTGTTGCAATCTCTTTCTTCATTCATTTTAATTTTGACACCTGTAGCTCGTTGATCTGAATTAAATTTCTATTAAGCTAGATTCAGCGCGATTCAATTCATTATAAGAGCTCTAAAACGACTATAATTTTCACCGTATTAGGGGTTTCTTAAGTTGTAGTTACTAATATTTTTTAACTGTAGATCGAGGCGAAGTTCAGAAAGGAAGCGCGGAGATATTTTTCCGTAAAGTGAAGTTCTGGAAAGACGATGGAGAGGAAGAGGCGCCACCTGTATTTGTAGGTATTATTTGTAATAATGAACGTTAGGCAATAATAATATGTTTTATTAGGCGCGATCAAAATTCTCTAGCAATTTGTTTAAATTTTTAATTTCAATTCTCTGATTTCAATCTACATTTTAAATTTGTTTCTAAGTGTCGTTACTTCTGTTTGCAATATAATCCATGAAATTGATAACTGATTTTTAGGTTAGTTTATTGATGTTTCTAATTATTCTTTGTTTTTGATTGATAGAATGTGGATGGTGTGAACTACTTTCATGTCAAAGTTGTTGGATTATTGTTTGTTGCAACTACGAGGGTTAATGTGTCACCATCTCTGGTGTTGGAGCTTCTACAAAGGATAGCTCGTGTCATCAAAGATTACCTTGGGGTTCTCAATGAAGATTCACTTCGAAAGAACTTTGTGCTTGTCTATGAATTGCTTGATGAAGTCATCGTAAGTTTTTGTGTGATTCTTCATATCATTTCGGTGGTTTATTTCTTGAGCAAAGTATTATGATTTGCACCCTTTTAATTTTCCATTCATATGCTTATCAGGCCTGATTTATAGATTAGTCTACAACTGTAGGAGCTCTTGGATGCTTGATAATTTCCCCAACTGCAGCCTGTTGTCTTTTCATGATATTTATCCACTAGTCATGAGCAGTTGTTCTAAAATTTGAGACTGTCAAGTGTTAGTGCTGATTGTACGGGACAAATTTGTTCAGGATTATTCCATTGTGATGTAGCTTATACTAATCAGTAGGAACATGTTGTAGAAAAAAGTATTAAGTGTCTCTTTCTGTTTAAGAAGTATTTAGAATGTCTTTCACAAAACTTGTTAACCCTTGTTACTTTACTCATGTTTGATTATTCTTCAATTGGTATCTTTGAAATATCGACTATTGTCTTTTTCCACCAGGATTTTGGTTATGTGCAAACAACGTCTACTGAAGTGTTGAAGTCCTATGTATTTAATGAGCCAATTGTGGTTGATGCTGTACGCCTGCAACCGCTAAGCCCTGCTGCTATTTTTATGGTATGTTGTCGTCTAATCAATCACATTCTCTAGTATATTGTTAACTTGATAGTCAACTTGCACATATGATTTGATTAACTCTAAGAGTTTGGATTTCATGCAGCAAGGGACCAAACGAATGCCAGGAACAGCTGTAACTAAATCTGTTGTGGCGAATGAGCCTGGAGGTAGGAAGAGAGAAGAAATTTTTGTGGATATTATTGAGAAAATTAGCGTGACATTCAGCTCAAGTGTGAGTAGCCATGTCTCCATTTGACTTCAATTTCTATAGTGATTTTCATGCTATTGTCACTTTATGTGTGGATGAATTTTTATTTTTAAGATACAATGTGCATTTGTGGTGCAATTTAAACAAACCAACCTTGATAATTTACAATTAAGTTTGTCAAGAATAAATCTTATCATCAACAAGTAGCTTTGGAAAAAGACAGAGACTACATTAATTTCATAGTCTTTGTCTCTAAGCTTAATACTAGAAGGATTCTCATTCAGGCGTCTTTCTTATCTGCCAGCTCTCTTTATTGATGACGAATCGGCCCCTAAAGTAATATGTCTTGTTATATCATTTAGGTTATTGTTCATACAAATTCTATGTTTATCATTTTTTTTTCAGTTTTAATATATATTCATTTACATCATTAGTTATTACGTTGTTTCATAGCTTTCAATCATGAATTTCATTTTTAAGCAAAGTAATGATGTTTTAACAGGGATATATTCTGACTTCTGAGATTGATGGCACCATTCAAATGAAGAGCTACCTCACTGGAAACCCGGAAATACGTTTGGCTCTTAATGATGACCTGCTCATTGGGAAAGGCGGAAGATCAATCTATGGTACTGAATCTTATACTGTCTTTGTGACACTTCGCAAGTCTATTGCCTTTATTAAAATAAAAGAACCGACATGAAGATTTTTAAGCTTTTAAGCCATTGTTGTTTTTGCATGTGGTTAAAAGTTTAGTTTATATTGGTTTGACAGCTTTTATCATGGCTTTCCAGTCCGTTATTGAAATTATGCTTTTGAAGTTTGTTCTAAGATGGCTATTGCCTTTCTGTGCCAGCAATTAGTATTTAGATATGCTATTGTGGTTTCTTAAAACGTATAATTCAACGGTTCTTATTAATTTCATTTAAAATCTCTCTCTCACCCTGCCCTCCCCTCCCCCACAAAAGAAAAAAGCCTTTTGCAAATCTCATCAGGTTCTTCTTTCTGTGACAGATTACAGAAGTTCAACTGGGTCAGGAGCTGTGGTACTTGATGATTGTAACTTTCATGAATCTGTACGTCTTGATAGTTTTGATGTGGACAGGACTTTGTCCCTGGTGAGTGAAACCAAGAAGATGTGGCTTTGATAATTGTATATAAATTGAAAAGATAATCTATTTCTATGCTGTTGTGTAAAAATTTGTTTAATTCTACTTTTTGTGTCAGGTTCCACCAGACGGTGAATTTCCTGTTATGAACTACCGAATGACCCAGGAATTTAAGCCTCCTTTTCGTATTAATACATTGGTTGAAGAAGCAGGAGCCCTTAAGGTGACTTTTGTCTTTGTTTATGGAATATTTAGAAAACAAGCAGACATGACGCAAGTAAATTTTATTGTGCTGTAACTGTGGATGCCTTGGCTTATTTCTTGTTATTGCCTTATTATTCTCTAGAATATGATCTTTAGCTAAACCTTGACTATGATGCTCTGTGATTGTATAGGCTGAAGTGATCATTAAAATAAGTGCTGAATTCTCCGCAAGCATTACTGCCAACACAATTGTTGTAGAAATGCCGCTGCCAAAATACACTACCAGGTACTATTTTTTCAGACGCCATGTCTTATTTGATGATGTCACTGGATGATTTTTTCTTTGCATCTCCTAGAACTCTTGATTAGATAATTCATGTTCGGTTAAAGTATTCATTTTGTTTTATGGTTTTAACATGTTGCAGTTATTCGCATTATTCCTGTTTTTGCTACTTTATGCAGCCTATTCATTCTTTTCTGGATTTCTATTGATATTCTGAAAAATTTTGATTAACCCTTTGCTCCAATACATATACTCAGAAATAGATAGATGGACTTATAATGCACTTGTTTACAGAAAACAGAATGTGAATTTGTTTTTAACTTATTGGAATGGTTTAGAGATCATGGTTCATTTTTTGTAGTTGCAGATGGTGAATCCACGCAGGTTATACTGCCTTTTCTGACCCTTTTAGAGGAGTCATGTTCAGAATTAAAAAAAAGGGTTTAGAGAATGGTTTCATAGGCAGATCCTTTAGATTTTTCTTTGTATGTTTATATTTAACAGTATACGTGCTCACTTTTTTGGATTATCATTTCTACAGAGTGAGTTTTGGGTTGGAACCTGGAGCAGTTGGGCAAAGAACAGATTTCAAGGAAGCTAATAGGAGACTTGAATGGGGTCTAAAGAAGGCAATAATTTCTTAGCAATTTTCTTATTAGTTGGTGTCTGTAAATAATTTGTCAATTAATAGTACTAGGTTTTCGCCTATGCATTATTCAAAAGTGAAAACCACTGATAAGCACTATGCATAACAGATTGTTGGGGGATCTGAACATACCCTACGTGCAAAGTTGACATTTTCACAGGAATCACACGGTACTGGCTATAGACTTTTGGCAACCATCATTCTGCAAAGTTTAATTATTTTCCCCTTGTTTCCATGTGATGGCTTCTACATTATCTTTTCTGCCTCATCTTTCTTAATATGATTTCCTTTTCCTTTTCCTGCTATATTCATTGTTTGATGCAGGAAATATCACGAAAGAAGTTGGACCTGTTAACATGACTTTCACGATCCCAATGTACAATGCATCAAAGCTTCAGGTAAGATACTATGTTGAGGTTGCTAGTTGTACAACTGTATTCTTTGCTAATAAAAAGTTTCTAACTTAAATTTGTATCGAAATAAAAGTTTGTATCACCTTAATGTATGTTCACCCCTCTATCAAAACCATCTGAGTTGCAATTTTACTGCAAGAGCAGAAGCATTAAGGTTACAGTAGGTTAAAGTATTATGAAATTCTCAATGTGCCATTGTAAATGATCAGCTTCAATATGATCCTCCATGCAGGTGAAATACTTGCAGATAGCAAAGAAATCCAGTACTTATAATCCATATCGATGGGTAAGATATGTAACTCAGGCCAATTCATATGTTGCCCGGATATGAGGGTAGAATTTCCGTCCCATTCCTACCCAATCTGTTGATGTACCCTGTTTATGTGGTGTCATTTTTTAACTACTTGTTACGGGTCAAGTGAAACGAAACTTCAAAGTTTGTAGTCGTGGCTAAGTGGAACTAATCCTTGTACGATTGTATCAATGTCTGTTATATTTACTAATCTTGCAATCTCTTCATACACTTGTCTTATTGTGGATTTGTGAGTTGTTAAAGTGACGGGTAATGTTTTAGTGTAAGATAAAATATCAATTAGGTAAACAAATGCTGACTTTACAAAAATTTGAGCTAATTTGGGCAGGCGCGCTCATCAACCTGTTTTATATTTGTTTTGGTAGATAGATGGTGTTAAACTAACAGCCCCGTTTATGGTGTGTTTCTGTATAAAAGAAGCAGACCTCTTATTTCAAACAATTAAATGATCCTGACATGGCTTCTCACCTCAACTCATCCATTCTCTTCGCTCTGTTGCTCACAGCTCTACTGTTTATCAGCGGCAATGGCGTTGCTGGCTCTCGCCAACTTTTAGAGAAAACGGAGCCTGAGATTCCTGAGTTTCCTAAGCCAAACATTCCAGAGTTTCCGAAGCCTGAATTTCCACCTCTTCCTACAATCCCAACTTTTCCAAAGCCAGAACTTCCACCTTTTCCTTTTATCCCTAATGTGCCAAAGCCTGAGTTTCCATTCGTGCCTCACGCCCCTGCTCTTCAAAAGCCAGAGGTGCGGAAACAGCCTGAATCGCCCCACTCTGCCTCATCTCCCTAATCTGCTGAAACGGCCCCACATTGCCGACCATTCTTCCCTCTCTCTAATACACTCGTTTGTTAAGCCCCAAGTTTCCTATACTATAGCCGCGTTTGGGACAGCTGATCTGTGGTCCCAAACGGGTTCTATGAATATTTACGGCTGCATTGGGACTTAGGATATTTTCTATTAAATGAATGATTAGTGCAGTATTTAGTTAATATAATAGTGATGATATTACTAATAAGATTTGTAGCAATGTTATTATATATATATTTCCGTTGGTTTGCCATGTAAAATATCTTTGTGATTACTAGTCGGTCGATGTGTTTGCTTTGAATTTGTTGTTCTCTGTCTGTTAGTATATTTTGCTGGTTATTTTCGTTGTTTCTTCTCAAAGAATCCCCCTTTCAAGTCAGAACATTCAACGTTGTAGGTCAATAAATGGGATTTACTTCCTCACTCTCTGTTGATACACAAATTTCGGACGCAAGATGAGGTCAAATACTCATAATCCCCAATTTGAAAACGTAATTAAAAACGATTTGTTTGACTACATAAGAAAACTCCAATAACTACATTAAATCATCACAGGAAGAAAAATATTCTAAACCCACCGATGAGAATATGAATTTTTTTAAAAAAAAATTCAATGAATTTTAAAAGGTCAAAAAAAAATTTTTTTTTAAAATAAAGTATGGCTACTGCTTCAAATCTCCAAGTGTATTCCATCGTCACTTATGATAACTTTTAGTTGCCCGAAAATTGCCGCCTTCTACCCTTTTGCTTTTCCAATTGAATGAACAGACGAGAATATGAATTTTAATATCAATAACTTGTACACGCAAAGGCCTCAAGTTTCAACCATGTCTTATCAAACATCCCATTAGTTATCTTTTTTTTTTTTTCTCGCCACGATGATATCACACATTCATGATTTAACCCTAAGAATACGTCCATCTAATCAAATGATGATCTTTCTTGTAACGGCGACCAAATCAATTTGAAGAAAGAAAAGGGGGGGAAAAAAAAGGGCAGAAAAGAAGTTTTACTTGCTTTGGTTTTGCTTTTATTTACTGATTAACTAAAGCAATCTAGGTGTCTACCCTAAAGTGATTCCTCCCTCTGCATGTAAGGTGAACCTATAAAACTCGGCTATATTTAGAAGGAAACGCATCTCTAGCCCTACCGATCTAGGCATCTTGTAGCAGTTCTTTTGTTTGTTTTTAGCCAAAGTGATTTTGGGAGTATCCTTCTGTTCACCATTAATGCGACACCACCCTTCCCTTTTATAAAGAAAAGGAGAAACAAATTACTTGAGGATTCAGTGACATTTTATAAAGATTAAAGAACTTTTTGAATTTGCAATCAATCACGTGAGTAGATAGCTCAGTAATTGGATCAAGTGCAACTAGAAGTCTTGCTTCCGAATAATTGTCGTAACGCACGGGGGATTCGAGTCATTTTTGTACGTGGGCAGGAAGGTGATTTACCACCGGACTAATAGGCGATCCAAGTAAGATTGTGGCTTCTTCTCTTCATACAGGTTCTGTAACGTTGGTTGCCATTTTCCCAAGATAACAAAAGTTGAAATCGTCTGGTTTAAGTTTCAACTTTGACTTAACGACCAACACTCTCAGAAAAAAGCTTTGGTTTCTTCCACCTACTTCTTCTCCTATTTTGACATAACACGATCTCACTTTCGGCTTTTGTTGCACGTGTCGAAGTTGGTGTCCAATTGGGTACCAAAAAATTGAAATTTATGCTTTCGAAATTGGAATCCATGCCCAGTCACTAATATTCTGTACTTGCCATTCAAGCATTGGCATTTACTGCAAACTAAATGGCACGAATCTTTGTTTCAATGGAAATTACGGTATCGGTATCGGTATCGGTGTCTAAGTTAAGCTAATAAATTAATGTGGAACTATTCTATGCATTCAGTCCACCCATTAAAAATGCTTCAGCCAAATTTTTATATTATAAAGAGCAGCAAATTGAGCCCGCCGTCCCAACAAGCATGATTTCGTAAAGGCTACTAAAATTTCGTGTTACGTTAGGATCCTTGTGCTATCAGCTTCCACCTTTTAAGTCAATTCTTGTCTTTGAATCCAATCAATTACGTTCTCCTGCATGTGTTTGTATGTGAGCGAGCTTGTGATGAGTGCGCTGAAAGCACCGTTTCAGGCACCGAAAACACCAGTGAAGTGATACTGCTGATGCCCATATCTAATGGAATTTTGGAAAAAAAATACATTAATTTTGAAATTGACGAATTACTACGACAGTGAATATTAGATAAGAGAAGGAAATACGTGACGTGATTTTTATTTTTTCACTTATTGTACTTTTATCTAGGATCGAAATACCTAAATCTCTTGAAAATACGTACAAATTACGGAGAGAAAATTATTATTATTATTATTATTATACTATAAATGTGTTCATCTCTTGAAAATACGTACAAATTTTCTATTTCTTTTCGTTTTAAATACATAAAAAAATTATTTGCAACTATGCATTTGTTTGAGAATTGAGATGGGGGAATATTTTCTAGAAGTTCTAGGGCTTTCAGTCTTCCTACTTGTTCCTGGATGCCCATCATCAGTCATTTGAAGATAAAAATTTGATTACATCAATGAATGAATGTTCCCTAAACGAGAAAACTCGCCATTTTCGAACACGGTTTTCGCCCTACGACTTTGAATTGAAATTTCTTTTTAGTTGACAGCATGCTCGAAATATCTATAAATGTTCCTTTTATCCCAATTTCTTCTAGGTGCGGTTGCTGTTTCGCTTACTTTTCTGTAATCTGACGTCTCTTGGAAAATTGAATACGGAGAGCTCTAAATATATGATTTTCTTAGTTATAAAACTTTTGTCACGAGTTTAAATATATTGACTCGAAGTAGATAAAATAAGAATTTAAATGGAATATATATATATATATATATATAACTGATCCTACTTGTTAGGCGTTTAAAAAAGAAAAATCCTTGTTAGTGAAATAAAAGGGTGCTAGTTTATTTTTATCATATGCCAGAGGGTCCACTTTGATATTTACTTTTGCACATTTTCTTTGGTTAAAAAAATAGTTTTTTCTTTTGGAGGGGGGGGGGGGGGGAAAAAATGGTTAAAAAAATAGGTTAAAACAGAAAAGTAGCACTAGTCTTTCTCCTCTTTGTCTTTTAGATTAACCAAAATCCAAATGTGATTCCTAAGCAAAATGATTATCATGCTTGAAAATGGGTCACCTTTGAAATGGAGGCTGAAAATGCTTTAAAAAAGAGTGGGAAAAGTCACCCTTGATCAACCGAAGGAAGTTTGCAGAGAGAGGGCTTCATCTGATTCAAAACAAAAATGAAAAATAATAAATAAACCTCAAGTCAAAGTTAGTGAGCTGAGGTTTAGAATTTAATGCAGATTGGAGAAACTGAACTGCCCGAAAACCAGCCCTAAGCCAATATTGCTCCCATCACTCAGATAATGACTAAAATAGATGATGAAAAATGCGGAACCCACGTTAATGTGAATATGATTGAAACAAAGACAAAGATAAAGAGAATATATTATTATATTCATAGATTGAGCTAGAAATGTGGAGAAGAATAATGTTATTAGTTATTAAATTAAAAAAAAAAATTGCTGGTGCGAGTTTAAGTTTTCGTGAAGAGTAATTTCTTCTATGTAAATTAAATACTTCTTAAAATAATTATAATTATAAATTTTGAATTATGTCTCAACAAATATTTAAAATATATTTTAATACATGTATTTAAATTCATATATAAATATATACATATTTATAGTCTTATCATGCATATTAAAATATAAAAATTTTAAATTTTAATACATTAAAAAAGATAAAACTGCGGTGCCACCGTGCCACAGTTGCACTCAATCGTTGAATTCTTACTTATTTAAATGGACCCTATTTATTTAAGTGGATCCAACCTCTGATGCAATTGTGATACGGTACTACAGTTGCATCAGCCGATAAAACTGTAGCCCCCCATTAAAAAATATATTTTTGTTTATTTATAATATTGTCATTTATCAAAATAAGAATATTTTTATTAAAAAAATTATTATTTTTGTGTGCGTTTATATATGTATGGTTGAAATAATTAAAAAAAAAAGAAAAAAAAAAGGGACATCCCCCATTACCGAAAAAGAAAGAAACATCAAAATTGTCACAATCAAATCAATCCGCTTCGGTCGGATTGGGAAGGACCCAAATGACTTTTCCTATTTGTCTCTCACTCTCTTCAAACTTGACGAAAAGGAAAGCTGAAAGAAAAAAAGTTAAGGCGGTGCAATGTTAAGTTGAGCTAACGAAAGCCGAATCTCTTTGACATTTTTGCCCCTTTTAGCTCTTCGCTTTCTTTCTCTCTCTCCATGGAATGGGCCCTACGTATTACTATTTAGCCCCCAACCAGCGGCGCCACTAGTCTTTTTGTAACTTGGTTTCCAAGCTCACCCACCCTCTCTCTCTCTCTCTCTCTCTCTCTCTCTCTCTCTCTCTCTCTCTCTCTCTCTTCTTTCATTTATTATAAAACAAATCTAAATAGCCAACATCTATCTTCTTGCTTGCTAGCTTAGCCGCTTCTTTCTTTCTTCTCCATAACTGTGTCAACTTCTCTCCTCTTGTTCTTTCTCTTCTCTTTTTTTTTTTTTTTTATTAATCATTTACACCTACAGCCAAAACCCCAGATCACCCAACCAATCATTCATACGTATACATCAAACCCCATTAAAAATATTAAACCCCCAAAACCCCTCCCCCCCAAAAAAAAAGAGGGTTATAATTTAAAAGAAAATAAAACCCAAAAAAATAAAGAGCATGAAAAGTGATTATGTAGTAGAACCCAAAAACGCAAACTCTCAAACCATGTTCTCGAAACTTCATCACCACCAGCAGCAACAACACCATCCTTTCTCTCATCACTTCCAGCTCTCACGTGACTCTCAGGCCTCCGAGGAAGACACCAACAGCCACAACTCCCCTGTTACCACTCCTCCAACCACCAACCCCGCCGCCGCCGCCGCTAAATCAAGACAACAACAACAACAACAACAACAGCTTCAGGAACCCACCACCACCGGAGGGGATGGTGCTACTATCGAAGTCGTCCGCCGCCCTAGGGGCAGACCCCCTGGCTCCAAGAACAAGCCCAAGCCTCCTGTTTATATCACCCGCGAGCCAGAACCCGGCATGAGCCCTTACATTCTCGAAGTCCCCGGCGGAAACGACGTCGTGGAGACCATCTCCAACTTCTGCAGGCGCAAGAACATCGGTATCTGCGTGCTCACCGGGTCGGGCACCGTCGCTAACGTTACCCTCCGTCAGCCCTCCGCGACTCCTGGGTCCACCATCACGTTCCACGGGAGGTTCGACATTCTCTCGATCTCCGCGACGTTCTTGCCCCAAAACGCAGCGTATCCGCCCTTGCCCAACATATTCGCGATATCTCTGGCTGGGCCGCAGGGGCAGATCGTGGGTGGATCCGTGGTGGGACCGCTGCTGGCTGTTGGGACGGTGTTCGTGGTGGCCGCTACATTTAACAACCCGTCTTATCACCGGCTGCCGGTGCAGGACGAGCAGCAAAGGACTTCAGTTTCAGCTGGCGGTGAAGGGCAGTCGCCTGTGGGATCTAGTGGCGGAGGAGGAGGTGGAGGTGGAACAGAGAGTGGACACGTGGCAGGAGGAGATTCATGTGGGATGTCCATGTATAGTTGCCATTTGCCTCCTGGAGCCGGTGGTAGTGATGTGATATGGGCTCCGACTGCAAGACCACCACCACCGCCTTATTGATTGATGATATGATTACTCAGCGGTCGTTAATTTGTTTTTTGTTTATTGGTTAGTGTTTTAATTTCCTTTTTTTTTTTTCCCTTCCTTTTTTTTCTTTACACTGTCAACTAGAGCGCGAATGATTGAGATTACATCATTTTACATCGCTTGTTAAATTTTGAAAGTTTGGGACATGTTAATGTTAATTATGTAATGTTAATTAATTAATGTTTTAGATTAGTGCAAAGCTAGTAGCTGCTGGCCTAATAGCGGAGGATTTCAGTTTCACTTGGAAATTAAGCAATGAAAGGAGAGAAAGAAGCGCAATACTTTTTTTATTATTATTATTATCTTTGAATTCCGTTTGATGGTGTACTGGTAGTGTAAGTGTGTGACTCATGCGTCTCAATCAAAATTTTGTTTATTTCTTTCTTTCTTACCCTCCCTTGGGTCCTTGCTGCTGCTGCTGCTGCTGTTTAGTTCTGTGAAGCAAATTATTAACAGTTGATGATGATATTGTTGCTGTTGTTACACGTTAAGTTAATACAATAAAGGGTAATGACATGGGCTGGGCTGGGATTAGGATAGATAGATAAATAAAGTGTTTTTTAACTGTTGGTTCGTTTGGGTTTTTTTCTTTTTTTTTTTTGAATTAGTGTTTGGTTGTTTAATTAGCTTTGAAGTTTGAAAAGGAAGAGACGTATGTCGTGTCTGTGGAATCTGCATGATCTGCAGGCGCAGAAGAGTGCAGCTACTGCGCCACTGGCTGAAGAGATAATGCCGCTGCAGATTCCAGTTGATGATGAACGATCTTTTCCTTTTCCTCTTTTTTTCCTTCCTTTTTTTTTTCTTGTCTGGCATAACAGCAAGCAACAGCAGCAGCAGCACCTACTTGAATCCGATAATAAAGCGTATGGCAGTCAAAGAACGTGGCTTAGGGTTATGCTTGCCAGAGAAAGAAAGATATAGATGCAGCGAGAGAGAGAGAGAGAGAGAGAGAGTGGTGTGGTTTGATTTGCTTGATTCAATTAACAATGACCAACAGCTTCTTCAAAGCTGCGTCTGAGACATCCATTCAAAAGAAAGACAACCATATCTCTCTTTCGATCTGAATCCAAAATACGTGTTTTGTACTTTGGTTTGTCTCTTTCTTCTGTCCCATCTGCGTTTCTTTCTTATGTCCCATCTTTGTTTCGTTTGATGGGCAAATTGAAATTAGAAAAACGGAAAGATTTATGAAAAGCAAAGACAGATAGGATTTTTATCAATATATATATCTAATATATCTATCCACCCATCCATTCTGCTGCGATGCGAGCATTTTTTTTTCTTTTTTTTTTTTTTCTATATTTCACTTTGAATCTTAAGCTGTTTCTCACCGTATTATTAACAAGCTAATTGAAGACACTAAATAGCAGTAATATATGCCGGATGTGAATTTTTTTACCCGAGTTAGAATGGGCACCGAGAGACTTTAATGAAAAATCTGATTTGATGATAATTCATCGACTCCCATTCTGTCATTTCTGGGTCCACCAGGGTAATCTCTCTGTAACGTCCGTGTGCCAGCAGTGACCGCCCGCCAGTTGCACAATTGCCCATCATCAACTTGTTCTTCTCTTTCCTGCTCCATTCCAATCCAAATTTGATATTATTAGTTCACTTATAATAACGATTTCTTATTTTCAGAATTTACATGTAAAGATATTTGATTTACACAACCATGCATACTCTTGAACATGCATTGATATCACGTGTATTTAGGGGTTTCTTAAGATTTAGCAACCATACACTTTGTACATAAATGCTACTTTTGATTATATATATATATCTACAATAAAGAAGTAACAATTGATTGTCAAGCATGGATAAAAATCACACATGTCAAAGAATCATCAAGAATGTTAGGATGATGCAGGATCATAAGAGGATTCTTAACTCATATTTCTCATAAATCTCTCAAATTTTAGCACTTCTCCTTTATACTCATATATGATTGCATCATTAATGTTAATTCCAGTTTATATGCATAGAATAGTACATAATTAAGTAATATGTACCGTTTTTTAACAACTAGTTCAGTTATCAAGTTGATAGGTACAAGGGGCATTCCTTCTTTAGTTAGTAACCTAGGGTTCATTTGATAGGTATTAAAGAGGACATCAGTAAAGTGTTTGCAAGATACTTCCAACTATGTAAAAGTTAAGGCGATTTTACCTTGTAGTTGTTTGGTGAAAATCTATATTACTCTTATCAATTAGAACTTCTATTTTACCACAACATAATACCAAATTAAGTCTCATAAATCTAGAAATCTTATATGACTTGAAGATTTGTATGTATGAGTTCCTATAATATTTTCATATTTTACAAACACGAAATAATTTTTTTCTCGAACAAAAAGTTATTAATTCGATAACTAGTGTTAAATAGGTCTTGGAAATTTCGATCTATGGGAAATAAACTATATGTCTAACTTCTGTTGCGAAATGGAGCTCTATTGGTTTGGTTAATGATTAAATCTTTATTCTAAGAAACAACTCAATATGTGGCTACATAATTGTTTCCCCAATCAGGTCTTTTACTTCTTCTGATCATCACTAGCTATTTGAGGTCCAACAAATGTATTTGAGCTATTTGTGACAAAAAGTAACTAATTGCCAAAGGAACCTTATGTCCATAGCTAGTGTCTTTCTCTTTTAAACAACATATAGAAACCCCCAATATCACATTCATAGGTTACATGCATGCATATGCAACTCATTTTTCTTCAATTCTCTGCTCACATCGTGAATGGTTAATTAGGTTGCAAAAAAGTCCAAATTGGTTGGTCGAGATAGCTCTTACCCATCTGCCATTGTCAATTATTGATGATGGCACTGATAACGGATGCTCTTCATCAATTGAACAATCTTTTTCATAACATTGATTTTTAGCTCTGCTACTTTCTTCCCTTTTGGTTAGTAAACCAAAAGTTAACACGAATGTTTACAAATAAGGGTAAATGCTCCGTTATTTTAATTTGAATCAAATACCTAGTTGATCTTTATTGTTTGTAACATTTTGTTCGAATTTTATATAAATATAAATATTATTTTACTCTGAAAAAAAAAAAATTCGTCTGATAATTACCAAAATAACGAAAGGAGTATTTTGAATAACTTTTTCAAAAAATATATAAGAGTAATTAGAAGTCGTGACGGCCATTTTATTTGACCATTCATTGCCTTGATTTCGCACATTTAAATGTCATTGATGCGCATTGCACTTCTTCACGAATATGTTATAAATGAATCAATTGATCAGCAATTCTACAGCTTCAAGCTTTGTCGTTCACTGGGTTTAATGATTGTTACACAGCACACGATCTTTCTTTAGTTCCTTGGGCACCGCCGCGATCTGATTATACTTCTTGGTCTGTCTTTTGCATAATAAAAAAAAACATGCATGCTTAGAAATCTGATGATACTACCTTTTGCCGTCAGCAGTTGACTTCAGTTCCCATTCTGTCGGTGTCGGCGTCGGCGTTTATGCGGTCCATCGGTGGAGATTAGCGAACCAAGATTTGCCTATTAATTAAATTTGGATTTAATTGTATTAATTACAGACAAACAACAAACAGTAAGCTCATCATGTGCACGCATGCATGTGTGGCTGCTGCTATCATCTATCATATACTTGGGATCCGTTTTCTACTACTGTGTAACAGTTGAGCTACCAAAGCAATTTCAACTTTGCTTTAGGGCCTTTGGCCAAAAATTAACAAGAGAAAAAAAAAAAAAAAAAAAAAGCACACTTTCTTTAGGAACCAAGTTACTTGTGATTTTAAAATATTTGATGCAATTTTACCCTTGGCTTCAATTGTCTAAAGCTATCAGTGTCAATTTATGCATTTCCAATAGTATGATCACTTGACTGCTTGCTATCTATGGATGGAGAATAAAAATGTTTTTTAAAGGTTAAAAATAACAAATATATAGTGTACAAATATTCGATTAATTGATAATGAAGCTGCTACGTACTTTAATGGCGTATATTACTATATATATATAGATAAATGAAAAATTTTTTGTACCTAACAAATAAATATAAGAGGATGCAATTCAATGAAAAGACAACTGGAACATGCTTACATAAGGCAATCAAAATATGCCTTATAAAGGCGGTTTATTCCGTTACCACGACAAACACATTGGCTTGGATAATTTTTATTATAATTCTTCATCTCCATCAAGGGTATAAATATATAAACACTTGTGCATTTTGCGCACAATCATTGGTGCCTTTTCATTAAAATTATTGATGCTTTTAAAGGCACTACTCCAAATTGTATTGAAAAGAAATGTATGTAATATTTAATATGCCTATATATAATGCATGCAATACAAGACTAACAAAAATAATTGAGCCGATAAGACAACCAATAATTTGGACATGTGATATAGTTAGATTGTGTAACACTTTATTTTAATCTTTGATATCTTGAGTACATGATTTATATCAAATAAATGAAAAACTTTTCTTATATATATATATATATATAGTATGAGAAAATATAACGTTATGTTAAAATCTCTTATTTTGAGGTTTGAAGTTCTCATTCATATTAGTAAGGATGGAATTAGATAACTATTAAGCATAATTTTTTTTTGGGGGGAGAGGGGGGGGGGGGGGGGGAGTTGTATTATGTCACAAGTGTTGAGTGCTAAAAAATGAAAGTTTAATAATTGTTTGGTCTTTACTATAAAAACATGAAAAATCTAAAAAATGATCCTTCTAACCTTTAGCATCAACTTTTAAAGGTTAAATTTCTTTAATTTATGATTATAATTTATACACTGAATAAAGTGCGAGAATTATATATTAATTTGCCTTGCATTTTATTAAAATGAAGATGTCGTAATTAAAAGAAAACTTTTGTGTGTACATTTGAATTAGGAATATTAAAGTGAGAGATAAGTGTTTTTTTAAAAAAAAAGATTCCAATATAATGTATTTTGTCATGTAAATTTTTGAAATGTATATTTTTTGTATTTTAAATTTTTATTAGATCTGTAATAAGAAACTCACTATATATATATATATTCAAACCGAGAAGTATTGCTGATTAGCCTCCCAAATAGGAAGCACGAGTCAAATCTTATGACTATTTCTTTCACTTTGCTTGCTTAAAGAATGACTAAAATTAATCAATTTTGGAGCAGGACTGAGATTTTTCATCTGAAACGAAAAAGTTGCGGCCTCTCAAAGACAAAATCGAGAAATATGCATTGCATCAATGATTATTGAATATCCGTTTCCTAATAAAAATCAGGGTCAGGGTCTGGGTTATTTTGTGAGATTGGAATCAATTTTATGTTTGGTTCAGACAAAATGGATGCGTCTTGGGTCCACATTTTTTAATTCTTGACAAAAAAATTTTTTTATCCCAGTTGACACTTGTATTCTTTTAGCTTAAAATAATTAGTTGAATTAGTCCATTCAAATTTGTACGGTGGTGCCACTAGGCGTGGCTTAATCATAACACAAATATGCAAAGCTTGAAAACTGGGTGATTGGAAAGATCCGCAACGAACAGAATGCCAGATGGAACGCCAAGCCAAGCCACCATGCATTGACTTCACGGAATGTCCATATTAATTGTGCTTATTTTAATTATGGGCTGGGCGAGTTGAAAAGAATTGATATGGTGATAAAGATTGAAGAGAGATGAGATTTGAAGATAGACACGCACCATATTGTCTTGCAGCTGGAGCTGCTTTCTTGGACATCTCCTCAACACAAGGGATTCTTGCGTGTCGGCCGGACTCTTTCCTTTTTTATTCTGGCTCAAGTTCAATAAATATATGGATTTTACTTGTTTCTAGGAAAAAGCCACACCAATTAAAGCGTGTGTATGGCGATCACCATCACCATCACCATGACTCTTTGACAAATTTGGCAACTTGTCTACCCTAAAGCTAGATTAACGATTGCCTCAATATGAAAAAGGAAGCTAAATTAATGTGTCCAAGTTCATCCAATCTTCGACTATTTATTGTTGTTATTTATGACCCGTAAATCAAAATCAACTTTGCCAAAATCAATCTCTCCAACCACTTATTTTGAAAAATAGGGAACGAATAGTTTTTAAATTCTAATTTTGAGAATTATTTTTTTCCTTCAATATAATTTTACAAATACTCTTAAAAATTATTACTTAAACCTAAAATTATTCTTATTCAAATTGGAAATAAAATTAATATTTTAATAAATTTTTATTATAATTCATCAATATAAATTTATTAATATCAATTTGTTGGTCGAATTGTTATTAAATTTGTTTCACCATATCATAAATTTAATTATCAGTTGTTTTAAAATAAAAAAAAATCATTATATTATAAATTTTTATTTTTAGTAAAAGTTATTAAATACATAGTTAAAAATGTAATATGTACATGTTTTTATATGTATAAATAAATTTTATCCTACATTATGTATGTTTTAATCATTTATTTTCTCTCAATAATTTAATAGTAAAATTTATCAACTATTCGTAACTACTTTTAAAACTCACAGTACTTTTGAAAATAAAATTTAACAAATAGTTAACCGATTCTCTTCACAGTTAATTATTTATACAACATAACTAACGGTAATTATTTTAAAAGATACAGCATTCCCAAACTGACCCTTAGTAGTACTTGATTGTTGCAATTTTAAAATATCTGCTATCAATTTTTATGTCATAATTGATTAGTATTTCGATGAGAGTTAAAAAATAGATTTTACTAAAATATAAATTTTACTCAGAGCAAGATTCTTGATGTATGCATGCATGTTTTCATCTAAAGAGATGTTCACAAAAATGTACACAATACATTTATAATTCATTCCAACCTCATGAAAGACCGTCCGTCCTTGTGACGACAGACCATATATAATGCCCGAGCCGAGATCGAACGACGAATTTGAGAGTGGGTGACATAAATAACCTCACTGTACTTTTTTATTTAAAAGAACAGAATTAAACATATATGAGATATTGTTTTGGCTTTTGATTTGAAAGCAAAATCGTGTGAATTGGGAACCCATGTCCCAAAGCGAGCAACTTGAAAGCCAAGGGGGGTCCCATGTTATCCCCTGGAAAATTGAGATATGCTGTCTGTGTACTTTTAACTTAAAAAGTTTCATTTCAGAGAGAAAGAGAGATGTAATTATGGGCGTGGGTGGGGACTCCTTTCTCACGGACTTACTTTTGCAATTAATGCTCCCCTCGCTCTTTATGCCATTACCAAATGCCAACTACACGACCGTGTATTCATGTTTACTTCCTCTCTTTCTTTCTTTTCTTTGACAAACATCTCGCATGCATTCAATTCAATTCAATTCAATTCAATTATTCTCCGCCTGCGTTGTTTATTTAGTCCATCTCCTTTTAACTGAATATTGGAAAGAAAGGGCTAAAAAAAAAGGCAACGGTGAGCTGCAGATGCGGCTGCTCTCTGTGTGTGTCCAATTTGGATGGACTAGTATGAGAAAGTGGACTATTTTATTATTTACGACCATCCAATAATCTCATTACCACTCACTACATATCGTTTGTACTTTGCGAACTTGCTTGTAAAGAAAATAAAATGATCACGGATCTTCAAATTCAATTCTCCATTAAAGAATCTGCGTTTGGTGCAATTTCGTTATCGTCTTCGCTGTTCTTCTTCTTCTTGATTGGATTAATAAGGCAGATGAGTAGAGCGAGAACGACCAAAGCAGTTAGGGTCATGGCACTTAAAATAAGCCGCGCATTTCTGGATTTGTACAGCAGAAACAGGTACAAGGCGACACCAATAATACCAATTCCTGTTATACACATCCCTGCCACCGCAACCCATACCATTATTTTTTGTTTTTGAGTCGCCATCTTAACATTCAAGAATGAGATTGTGCTACAAATTTTGTTCTTCTATGGAAGATGCTGCTGGAGAATGACTCTTTGACCACAAAGGTTAATTTATAGCTTTCATTGCATGTCTCATATACTTAGTGACCATGATTGATACATTTAAAAGAAAAGATTCAGGTATGAAATAAATACACAGCGATCACAAAACTAATTAATTATGAGACATGCCTGCTATATTATTATTATTATTATTATTATTATTATTATTATTATTTGAAAAGAAAGTAATTAAAGATAGTTGGCAGTCTCGGAATATTATGCAAAATCATGTTTTAATTGAAAAAAAAATTATTACAAAAATGCACATGTTTTAAATTTAAGTATAACTTAGGATGATCAGTGAATATAGCATCATCACACTCTATCTATATCTAGGAGGCATACGGACCTATTCAAACTACGATTTTCTTGAACTCTAATCGGAACTTTTCTCTCGAACATCTCAAATTTAATAGAAAGCAAAAAGAATTTGAGTTTTAACAAATACTTTTGGAAAAGCAAATAAATATTTTGGGTTACAAAATTAATCCTTTGTGCCACTGATTGTTATTTTGACTATGACTATTGACTACCATCCCTAATAAAAAAAACCCAGCGGCTTCAGTCAAAAACAAAATAAACAACAAAATAAAGGTACCCAGATTATATAGCTTTTTTAATATTCTAATAAAAAGTAAATAGGAGTAACGAAACTTAAAAAAGAATTAGCTTTGAGTATATGTGGCAAATAATTTATATGGCTGTATGGTGTATTAGCGTTAATAAAGATGCTTCATGCTAAGGGTTATTGTGAAGATTTATTTGGCATTTGAAAGGTAAGCAAAAAGAATTAATTTCTTAAATTTATAAAATGGGTATATAGAGAAAAGTTGTTTAAAGTGTAATTTATGAGCAAAATTGCAAATAGTCCTGTCCAAAGTAAAAACAACATTTTCATATTTTTGTAATAAATTTTTTTACCGTAAAAGACCTTATTAATTTTTTTTTTTTTTTTGGGGGAGAAAAAACAGAAAAGTAAAACAAAAGGCAATGGGGAGCTAAAATGGTTAAAGCAATAACGAATGGCTGCGGTGTGCGTTCAATTTGGTTAAGACTTTTTTTTTAAAGAGAGTGCGTGAGCTATCTCAATGAGACCATTCAGTAATACACCACGAGCTAAAATTATTTAAATTTTTAATGCACTTTGCGGTTAACCTTACTTATAAAGAAAATGATCGTGGACTACTAAATTTAGTTCTTAGTATGTTCATGTAATCTTCGGCATGAATTAAATACAAGAGTAAATTAATTTCAAATTGCTTAACATGTATCGTCAATATGTATGCATTAACTCCATTACTAATTTTTCTTTTGAGTTGAGTTTTCTGAAATTCTGTGTGTTCGGAATCTAATCCGATCCGCTCAATTTGTCTAATCCGCAAAAATTCGATCTATGGATTGGTGGATTAGATTGGATTCAAATTTAAAAAATACACAATCGGTGAATTGAATATGTATTTACTTTTATAAATCCGCAAAAAAAATGTATTTATTTAATTAAAAAATAAAATTTGTAAATGTGGCGTTACTATTTACTAATAAATAAATAAGTTAAAATGTAGTTACATTAACACTATACATATCTTATCCGATAATAATATATAATAAACATGATTAAATAATTGAATTTTAAATAAATAAATATAGATTTCTAAACAATTAATTTTCGTTAATTTTTATGTATTGATTTAAACAAATTAGATTTTTTCTTTTCACTGTGTTATATTTTGAGATTTTGAATGTATTATTCTATCTTTATATAAACACTTAATTTATTTAAATTTTATTCAATTTGAATTTGATTGGTAATAAAATTATTTTTATTTAAGATTTTTTATTGAATTAGTTCGTAGAATAAACATAATTAAACATTTTTAATCCGCAGACATATAGATTAGATTTGGATTGAATTCGACAATCCGTGAATTAAATTGGATTGAAAATTATAATCTGTAAAATCATAGATAAGATATGGATTGATGTCCAATCTGTAAAATTCGATCCGCGAACACTCCTACTCCAGACTATGAAATTAAATCAATAATCATTCAAGGGAAAGTCATTTGCTGAATTTTTTTACTAAAAGAGATAGAAATTGTTTCCAAATTGAACATTAAATCAAACTACAAAGGTTAAAATAATAATAATAAAAAGAAAGATCTTTCCAATTATTCATTAACATTTAACATTATAGTGTAAGCTAATTAAAACGAGGAGCTATGCGGGTGATTCGGCATCTGCCCTTGAGTCTTTCTTCTTGAGCCAGAAGAATGTGACGAGAAGCAGAATGATGGATGAACCGAGGGCAATGCCGCAACCCAAGAGGAGTCCAAGAATGCCTGCTGCTATTACATACGTCGCAATCACCGGCACGATCCCTATCATTTTTTTTTTTGTTTAAGAGTCGACATCTTTTCAAAAAAAAAAAAAAAAAATTCAAGAATGATCGAGACGGTGACACGAATGAATTTTGTTCTCCTAGACAATATGTTATATACAAAGGGAGAAATTAATTATATTGACGGTAGACATGATTGGTACATTTAAAGAAACAGAAAGATATTTTGACATAAACAAAAGCGCACACAAAACTAATTAATTACGAGACATGCATTGCACGCTATTTACTGGACTTTGAAATTAATGTGCGTGTCAAGTCGGCAAAATTAATGTCCAAATCCAAACAATTAAATTGCCGGGGATCCACATGCAGATGATCTGCTTCCACCTACTCACTAATTTCTCGTCAAATGACGAACTGATTGTACACGTTTACGGTTCCATGTGTAATTTTCGTTCAATTGTCAATTTAAGGGGCCAGGCCGAATGCAAATGCAAATTACAAAGTCAATACAAACCAAATGCTCTTACTCCTAATCCACAAGGATCATATCCATAAGTAGTTGTAGACCATTAAAAATAAAATTAAAAAAAAAAAATAAAAAAAGGGCAACAGAAGGTGGAGAGTATGGGATGTTTGTCGTGTCATGTACACTGAATGTATTGTACACGTATCCATCATGGGTTATCATGTATGACTTACACCCATTAAGATGTTTGATTTGGTGGGCACTACTTGTGGTTGGATTCATTAGTCCGCTCTCTCCCCGCACTTGCAGGTCCTTCTGTCATGCGCTGTTCAATACCGAACGTGCATCTCTTTGACGAAAAATACTTGTATGGGCTGGCCCAATCAGGGTCAGTCAAAATGATAGAATAAGTGGGTCCTATATGTATGCTATACACTACTTTAAAATCAAGTACCTAGAGGCAGGCCGGCCCTCCGGCGCCCTATTTTACAAAGCGTGTAATTTACATTTTATGTAATTTAGTATCACTTTTTTTTTTTCTTTTTAGTTTGGTATGACTTTTTTTTTTCAATTTTTTTTTTTTTTAAATTTTGGTCAAAATCTAGTGGTGGGATCATCTACTTTAATGTTCTGGGATACTCATCTACTCTTGTCATTTGCTAGACCTCATCGATTGACTGAAACTGGACTCCACCTCAGCTGACCCACACAAACTTTTCTCCTATTTGGGCTTGGCCTTCTCCACGCTGCGATCCGTTTCTTAATAATTCAACACATGATACCATAAGAGTTCAAGAAAATAAAGAGTTACGGAAATTAATTATTGTATTTATTCCATTGTAATATGAAACAAAGAGTCGATTAAATTTACATCCCCTAAGGGTCTCATTTCATGGGAGCTCCCTTTCCGCTGTACACTCTATGCAAATGTTCAACATACGACCATTTCTTCTTGAAGGGAAAGACATGAGACAAAATGGCAATAGCTGAATCTTCCCGGCTAGCTACAAGAGTACATTAGATACTACTACTGCCTCTCTCATATTCTTCATTTACTCTCCCTCTCTTAACCTGTTCTAGTCCTCCTTAAATAAAACTTTGTTTAATCTGTACTTACCTTAGTTGGTTTTCTAAATACTACACTAGATTTTACATCATTAAAAGGGCTAACCCTTCCTAATCTCTCTGAGTCAGTCTCTCTACAACCGCTACCACTACTAGTTGACTTTCTACATTGTTTACTCGTGTCGGAATACAAAAAAGGTTCACTTCCTGTACCTTCCAAATTTGCAAGCCTGTTGTTACTCCTACTAGATATCCTTTCCCTAAGGCCATCGCACTCCATACTTGGTTGTGCATTACCAACTTGGATTCTACTTGTTTCTGGACAACTAGAAACACAAGGGACTGAGTTGGCAAGGGAAGAATGCCTTGAGTACAACATAGAGGAAGAGGAAGGCGACGGTGTGTCCGAATCAGAATAAGTTCTCCAGTGGCTGTTCCAACCACAACCTGGATCACCACCAAATATGAAATCAGAAGTGTCATCAGCACTGGAAGAGTCTCGAGTGCTCTCAGTACTGCAGGAGCCATCATCAGAGTTGCTGCTAATCAGAGAAGAGCAGTCACTTGATGAGTCCTCTTCTAAAATCCTTTGCAGTCGGTGGAATCTTGAATAAAATGTTTCAATGCTCGCTGAACCATCGGGAGGATTAGAGCCAGGGTGACACTGATCAACATTTGATTGCAAGGAAGGTGATCTTAACCTCGACATAGTACTCTTCCCGGTGACCCACGAAGGAAGAATTTTGTTTCTACCATCATGAGATATTATGCTGTTCCTTATCAATCTAGGGGCCCTGGGTGAGCACCTGGAAGACAAATAACTAGTCACATACATGACCACTAGATTATTGAAATCTTATAATCTTTATCCAGAGAACAATTTGCAAGATCTGTCACCTTGCATAAAGGAGCATGTATGCCCCTTCTGTTAATACCCTTTCCCGTTCCACAGCTGTTACCTATCCAATCAAGACAAAAATATAATAGTTAGAAGCCTACAAAGCACTTCAAAGTAGGAGGAAAGAGAGGCATGTGAAGAACAATATGGTTCCGGAGTTACAATAATTTGGTAATGCTACTTAGCTGAACCCAGAGTCAATAAAAATGAAAGCGAAAAAAGTTGGGAAATGACATGCACCAGCACAAGAGAAGCTAGCACACAGAATAAGATTAAGGAAATAGCTGACGTACCGTGCTGTCGTCAACCTTGAACCACTTGTTTTGGGTACTTTTTATGTAGCAAACATAATGACCAGAAAATGCAGCATTCATGATATCCAAGTGGACCACAACTCCATAAAGCCTGTATATAGGCAACTTATCACTCGTCCCACTCATATATGGAGCCAAGTCCAATATTTCTGGGAACTGAATGGATTTATTGAGCTTTCCAAATTTACCCGACTGCAACATCATGTAAGATGAAGAAAAAGATAATGAGAATCGGTAAATAGCACACTGTAAAATATCACGCTTGATTCAAAAAGAAATAGGGAGGGGGGAAAAAACCTGAAATCGCTTTAATGCAATTGTAAGGATATTTGGAGCCTCAACTATTGTCAGTTTCTTCTTGGCCTTCTCATAAGATTTGCATCTGATTCAAGATAATGATAAAAAGGTAAGTTAGTTGTCTTCAAATTCCAAATAAAATAGAGAATTTAGTGCAAGAATCACTTATTTAAAAGCTAAGAAAAAGATAGCCAGCAACCTTTGAAAACCATAAAGTAGATGTTTTCCACTAACATCAAAACCCCAAGAGAAAAAGGAAACTCTGGGATCTGGGTAAGTGCTTTAAACCAAACTTGAAGTCAACAATTCTCAGAAATTTCACTTCTTCACAGGGCAGAATTACTTATTTTCAATAGGCTCCAAATGTATATAAGAACATTATATCCTATTCCTAGCCCTAGATGAAGCATATGACAACAACAACGATATTCAATCTTAACCAATATACAGCTAGTAAATCTAAGAATCTCTTTCCAGAGATGACAATCATTTTCAAACCATCATTTGCAGCAGTTTCATATGAAATTGAACTTTTTAAAGCACAAACTCTGAGAGTAACTTCGCCAGATCTAGCACTCACAGGCCACGACAGAGCAAGATAACTTACTAGGCTTTTACTAGCATAACAGTTTGTTTGACGAAGGGAGGCCTCATCAAACATCTCAATAGCCAAATTTAATCAGCAGAGTCGGAACTGAACTTTCTGCTGGTGTAGGTTATTATAAGATTAGAAAAAAATCCAATAATATTCATAGTCGAAGAAAAGATTCAAATTCACTATTTCTTCTAGGCAATGTGTTTAAAGTCTGACCAAATTGTAGATCTTTGTATGGAAGATTCTTTATGGCACAAGCTAAAAATGCTTAATCAGTGAACTCCAAGCCAACAATATCCTTAAGTTAAAAAAGCACAAACTCTGAGAGTAACTTCGCCAGATCTAGCACTCACAGGCCACGACAGAGCAAGATAACTTACTAGGCTTTTACTAGCATAACAGTTTGTTTGACGAAGGGAGGCCTCATCAAACATCTCAATAGCCAAATTTAATCAGCAGAGTCGGAACTGAACTTTCTGCTGGTGTAGGTTATTATAAGATTAGAAAAAAATCCAATAATATTCATAGTCGAAGAAAAGATTCAAATTCACTATTTCTTCTAGGCAATGTGTTTAAAGTCTGACCAAATTGTAGATCTTTGTATGGAAGATTCTTTATGGCACAAGCTAAAAATGCTTAATCAGTGAACTCCAAGCCAACAATATCCTTAAGTTAAAAAAGAAGCCTATCATCATACTCTACCTCGTACAATAGTCTGCTCCAATAGTAAGTGCATATTATATCCTGAATATTGATGAAAAAACCAAATGTTGCTCTCACAAGAACTTCCCAAACATGAGTAACCAGACTAACCTGTCACATTTGTACTTATTTTCTCCATCCAGGATCTCGGTTCCTGTATAGCGTCGAAGAGCCTCTTCTAGGTTTCCTATATCCCCTTCTATCTCAACAGTAAGATCCATCATCCTTTCCTGCCGTTCAGATTTGCCATGGCATTTTGTGCATTTTATCTGCAAAATAACAATAAGAAGGTACATGCCTCTTTTATTGTACACTATGGAATTCATAGAAGTGGCAACAAGATATTACAACTTGAAATCGGGACAAGGAACAAAAACTTGCACGGCTGTTAAAATTTTGGACAAAATTTGTTTCCATGGTATTACCTTTGATCGAAGGTAACCTCCAAATGTAAGGCCTATAAGAGTTGTTTCATCTTCTAATGGGCCAGAAGCATTCACCCCAGCTTCCTTAATGCAGACAGATTGCATTGTATCAATAGCATACCTGTCAAATCATTTCATTAACATTCCTTTCATAGAAAGATAAAATGATAAGAACATAGAAATTATCTAAATTCAGTAATATGCTCCATAATTGAAAACACAGCTCACCTTAGAAATTCATGTGCGTCTTCTTCTCTCCCATTACCAAGTTGACTTCCTATACTTTGTAGCCGTGATAGTATCCCAATGGGAGACAAAGGGGATTTTCCGTCTTTTGCCCTCAAAATTAGATTTTCTAACTCACAGGTGAAACACCAGTCTTTCTTTGCACCTGTTATAGAAAATAATTTTGAAGAAAATTTATATTACATTAAAGTTTCCACAAATACTATTTACCAAAATGATACAAGTCAAAAGTATGTGATAGGGATAGTGATCTTAACATACATTCTTTGGAATGGAGTCCCTGAAGAAAGTAAGCAGTCAGAGGAGGAGTAAATGCCAAGCACTGGAGCACAACATTGGCATAGCAGCTGCAGAAAAGATATAAACATTGTGTTAACATAAGTGGCGGGAAATTTCTACAGGGTACACAAATTAAATATTTGTTTAGTAGCTCTGCAGCCCTTAAGACTGGTGCCTGAGACATAAAATCTCCAAATTGGACTGCGCATCCTCAAAAATTTAAATAATAAAGAAAAAAAAAAGTACTTGGGTGTGAGTGTAGGTTGATCAAAATTTGATGCATTGATAATGAATCAGTAAAAGGTGAAAAATGGAAAGTAGCTATCAGTACGGTGAGATTTTGGGGAAATAGAAATGATGCATGATCACCTTGAGACTAGGAAAGGTGAGGTGTCACCAAATTCCCAAAAGTTTGTTAATTGACGGCAAAGATACTTACTATCTGTGGTGAGATAGAAGACACCAATAAACTATTTAATTAGTCACCAAACTGAGACTGCAGATATACTTCACACTACTTTACATGAAAAGAAGAGCAAAATAAACAAATAGAAAATATCATGCATCCATTAGTTTAATAAATTATCTACAGGAAAGAACATTTCACATCACCTGTTTCCACAATTTATGAGACCGCATGGTTGCAGTTCTACCTTATTCCAGTTATATAACTTGACAAACAATTCGTACGAGAAGAGCCCCTGCAAAACATAAACACAGCAGGAAAAATTCAATATACATTCATGCGACAGAGGATAAAATGTTTTCAGCCACAAGATGAAAAGATAGGATCCAGTCAAAACCTTGTCACTATATCTTCCAGCGGTCTCACACCCAACTGACAGACATTGCTTTGAAGATTTAGATCCTCTAAACTGGTCAACTGCTTTCCACAAAGATGTTTTCAAACCATTCCCAACATTGGATGGGCTATTCTCAATCTGAGCAGACATAGATGAACTTCTCTGAACATTATCAAATCTTTCAGATCTCACACTTGGAACTGAAGGCATTCCAACAAAATTTGATGAACTACCAATGTCATTAGTCACAATATTTGACTTTTCAAACCTCAAGGATGTCCCACCACTAATATTCAAGCCATTGGAACAAACCGAATCTCTTCCAACACAAGAAAGTGGAGGACCGTAAGATGACAAAGATACTGATGATTTAACTTCTCCAGACTTAACCATGTGTGAACCACTTTTAGTGCCATTTACTGCATGACTGGATGATTTGCAGTTCAAGGATGAGGAATTCTTCACCTCTGGAGCATCCATGTTAGTATTTTCCATTAAAACTACTCCTTCAGTATCCCTAGTGTTCCCCAGCACGGCTGGATGAACAATTTTGGGTGAAAAAACATTCGCCTTAGGACTTTTTTCAGGCAAAGAAGGTGAAGGGGACTCATTAATTGAAGATAGTAAGGAAGATCTAGAATCAGATAACTTGCTCTTACTAGCTCCATTGGAATCAGGCAGAGCAGCATCACTGCAACTATCCATTTTCGGCTCAAGTGTTCTTCCCCAAAAACTAGAAGAAACAGTAGAACGTTCAGCATTTACATTCATGTGACTAGCTCCCAAACCCAAAGAATTAGCTGGTGTGCACTGAAGATCCCCACTACAACCAGGTTTAGTCTCACAGAATCTATTTAATTTGGTAAAATTGTCTACAGAATCGACCAACTTAGCAAATTTTGGGGATAACGGCTTCCTCTCCTCCAGTTTTTTAACATTCAAAGCATTATCAAGCATGTCAAGTGTAATATCAGCAGATAAAGGCCCATCCAATTTCTCAGACTCATTTGAAATAATGCTCTCACAGACAGAAACATCATCAGATGACTCACTACTTGTATGAGAAGCAGAGAATCCAGAAAATGATGCATCAGAAGATTCATAAGTACAACTTGCTCCTTCCCCATCTGCATGAAACTCAACTTCTACCTCATCATCCTTCCTTTGTGGAACTTCACTAGAGCTACTTCTATCAGACGATTCAGATTCCTCAGATGACATTTGAATTGGTTTTGCAGGTAGTTTGCTTTCAAACTTAAATCTATCGCCATACGCTTCAGATTGGTCTGGCTCAGCTGCCTTCTGACTTGTAAAATTGCCAACATCATTAATCTCATGAGAAATGCTAGGAGGTTGACATTCGTCTTTGTGGCCTTGTCTCCAATGCACAATTTGACACTTCCCAGAACTATAACACGAAGAATCAGAGTGTCATTTATATGAAACATCTCAACTATCATTCATGTAAAGCACATATAACCAAAGAATAACAAGCAAACCAAATACTCAGACATTTTCTGTGTCGACAAATGGATATATCAACATATAGTAGTACTGATCAAGTCTTTTATTAATAGGAACATCCCTAAACATGAAAGAATTTAACAACTATTACATAAGATTACAATGTGGACTCATAACTAATCCTTTTTTGTGGGTAAGAAAGAAAAAACAAGTAACTTTATCCAGTCAACCCAAATTAGCAATTGACAACACATGAAACATGATTACCTGCAAATGATACATACATCTAACAGATACTGTTCTAGATAACAAGCTAGATCTTCCTACTAAACAAAAGAAGCTTGACATAAAAATTCATATAAGAAAACAAAGCTTAATTCCACATACAATAGGGTGGTTTATAGGGGAATTTTCATCTAAAAATCAGCATTACCATTTTATAGCATTCATAGAATGCAATTATTCCTCTGCCTTTGGTCTATCGTTCAAATTTTTAAATTAGGTACTCATCACCACTTCCTACTTTATACATTGTTTCATTTTCCTTTTTCTTTCAGTTTGCATCTATAGCACAGAACAAGTGCCAAAAGGTCGAAGTAAAGAATCAGATTCATGCCAAGCACTGTTAAAACAAATTTGCCCTTTTTTTTTTTTTCCACATTAATGAAATCTTAAGTTCACAAACTAACACAAAATAATCAATTTTATTCATAGTTAACGTACCAGTAACGAACGGCCTTGCACCGGGCACACCGAGTGGTGGTTGGAGAGAAACAAACGGCGCACTGAGGATGCTGCGGGACATAAACGGTGGTGCTGTATCCGTAAGAGGCCTCGAACTCGGCCCTAGCAGCCTCCTCGGAGGCCAAGATCAACAGCCTCTTGATCTCCTCCTTTCTGGCAACAGCCCGCCTCCATTTTCGGCGGATAATCAGAGCGATCGCCGGAAAAACGAAACTAACAACAAGGACCAGAATAGAAAACCCTAGATCCCCAGTCACATGCATTTATTATCCCGTTACCTAATACCGCAAAACCAGCGAAATCATCACATTCACACCTAATCCCTCCACTACACATACACATAGATTGACTGCTTGTTGTCACGGCTTCTGCATGCACCGATTGATAGCCGATGATCGGCGCGCTCCGATGATTTGTTGCGATGACAACTTTTTTAAATCAACGGTTAAATAAAAATGTCAGAATTGCTTGTGGTTTCTAGAAAGGGAAAGTGAGTTTATCAGTCTGTGACTGAGTGAACTCGACGATTTTTCAACAATGAAAATTTTGTGATCAGATCGAGAATTTAGGGCTAGTATTTTTAGACCAGAAATGAAAGAGAAGACGCGGAAAAATAAATTGATTCGGTTAAATAGGATTTTAAATTAATTATAACTCGACACGGAATATTTTTATTTAATTTTCGTACGTTTAAAAAGAGAAAAATATAAAAAAGGAAATTTGATGGTCGACGGAAAAGAATTTTGTTTTCAGGCATTGAGAAACGTGAATTCTTTGCTCATCAAATATTCGGACCGTTTGGGCCCACCGGTTCGAAATGAAACTTCCCGGTTCAGCTATTTATTAAATTAATTTATTGGCGGTAATAGTTAAAATAGTTAGTGTTATATATTATTTTATTCACCGGTGTTTGATTTTCTTTGTGAAAGGGACTGGATTGGATTGTTGCCTGTTGGAGCATGTGATGGGTACATGGGGAGGAGGAGTGGAATTGGACGGTGGAGATTTGTTTGTGATTACTTGATTCGGTGGGGGGAGCAGGCTTGATGATGATGGCTCACTCACCATTTTCTAAAAATGGTTTGGCTTTCATGTTGGATACTTCTGCACTCAGCAGGTAGAATTAACCATCGAACAAGTAATCGCCTTTACAAGGCATTTGATTGGTGGAAGAGACTATGATATAATTTTAGCATTTTGATAATGAGTAGCCTTTGAATTTAGTTGCTTAGATTGATAGCCAATTAATGCGATAACCATGTAATTTTTTTTTTTTAAAGATGATTATTAAACTGTTATTATCGCCAATTAAGATATTGGGTTGGGCTTTAGTCGGTGATTACAAATTTGTTTGATGCGTGGACTGGGTCCAAGAATGCACAGAAGAAATCAAGAAATTAGAAATTTAGCGGGCGGCGACTCTGTGGGTCAATGACCAGTGCATTATTTCTAAATAAAGTCTAACACACGACGTATCAATTTTCTAACTTGTGTGAGGCGGAGTAGAAATTAATTTGTATGAAAGCGAAAGGTGACACATGGATGACTAATGTTGACTCGATAACCTTCAATTGGGTATTATGCCAGCCACAAAATTTATGCCTTCTTTTAACGAAGTATACTAGTTGGGAGTTGGAACTAAAGCTTAGTTAAATGGTTACCGAATCGTATTTGCATAGTCACAAATTTAGGCGGATTCAAATAACATCTAGTTAATAATCGCATCAAAATATTATGATCATAATTTAATAAAAAAATAAATGAATTTATCTAATAACCCAGTTTATATTTATATATTTAACAAAATTTATTTATATATAATACAGGTCTATCAATATTTTACACATTTATACTATTGAACTTATGAATTTATATAGAATTTTATAAATGAAACACCGTGTATATATTCATCCTTTCAAAAAAAAAAGAAAAAGAGAAAGAGATTATTATGCCCAATATTTAAGTTTTAACGACAAGAACATACAAATTGATTTAGAATAAAAAAAATATAATCGTGTCATTAATTGAGTAAATGGGTCAAGAACTTGACTCAAGATTTAACCCATTAAATAATTGTGTCAAATTTGACTACTCGTACCTATTTATTCGTATTCATGTCGAGTAATAAAGTCATATCAAGTTTTATCAATTCTATTTAAAACCACCACGTCACAATTGTTATGGGTTGATGTTCTTGTTGAATTTAGTTTTAGGTGTGCAAGTGTGATAATTATTTGATTCGACAAATTAATTTTATTACAAAAAAAGTCTTAGCTCTCTAGTATCCATATCCATAATTCTGCACGTGCCAAAAGATTGGCAACTGAATCTTTGTTGTTTAATTATTGCATGTAATAAGTTCCCCACAATATTGTACAAATGTACAATAGAGTTTCATATTCATCATTTGTGATTTTAATGAATGGGAGCTGAATAGATATGGTCCAACATCAATTAGAGATAGCTCGTTTTGTAGCCATGAAAAATAACTCGCAAACATAAATGAACTAGTTCGCCCATTGGCGTGCCTGAAGAGCCGTCACATTCGATAACAGAATTGCACAGTTGCACGTAATAGTAATACAACGACTAAGAGTGACATCAACATCTGTATCTCTCGAGCATCCATCATCAGTTGAGTCAAACCCCAAATAATAATCATGTCTAGTGACTTAGGATGCGTGATCGTGGCCGTTGATGGCAGCGAGGAGAGCATGGATGCCTTGAGATTGGAGATCAATAACCTCAAGCTCCGATCCCCTGCTCCTGGTTCCACTAAGCCTCCCGATTCCTTCATCGTCCTCCAAGTTCAACCTCCACCTACCATCGCCGCTGGCCTTAATCCAGGGACCATCCCTTCCAGTGGGCCCAGTTAAGTCCACTTCCCTAAGCTAATATGAATTTAGTTGAAAAAACCAGATGACTCAATTAGCGTATTTGCTGATTTATTTCAAAATTTTGAAGTTTTAGGTCATGTGGAAGTTCCTGCCTTTACTGCAGCCATAAAAGCGCAGTAACTTCATATTTCTTTCTTAATAATTATTTTCTTGAAGGAATTTGAGTGGATGGAATTTGGATGCTTGAAAGAAAAGAACAATTAGTATCTTTCTCTTTGGTAAGTAATTTAGACTTAATTTATTCTTTGATTTCAAAATGAAAAAAAAAAAGTAATAGAAAACAATTGATTGGCTTGTCTTGAGTATTTCAGTTATACATTTAAGTTTAATTCTTTACCAAGAAGTGCTGTATAAGGAAGCAATACCAACTGAATAGCAACAAATATCTTAATGGAAAGGGCAAAATGGTTCAATAATAAAAAGTAAAACAAAATGTTGCCTTAGTAATGATCATTTATCTTTTAACACTGGTCTGCTAAAATTTGAATGGCCAATGGGCGAGGATTAAATTTGTGCTAAACCGCTATATTTGTGAATGGGTATTAGGTCCAAGTATTAAACAATATTTACAAAAACCTTGTCATAGAGATGACGTGTCTTTTTGTTTATTTTATTTTTTAATAAAAAAAGTGCAAATGTTGTTTTAGGTAAATGTTAAATCAAAGGTGGTCATTGGGGATGCAATGGAAAAAGTCTGTGAACTAGTTGAGAAGTTGCATGCTGATTTGCTTGTGATGGGCTCTCATACTTTTGGCCATATTAAAAGGTATTAAATCTTTTAAAATAAACTTTTTAAAATTTTTTTTACTTTATATTCATAATTTTAGTCTTCCATTGTGGTTATAAAGTAACTAGTATTAGTTACTATCCTTACAGAACTGGTGGCCATCTTCTAGTCATAGAATTGCAAGTCATATTTCATATATTGCTTGATCAGTAATTTGCCAAGATTTGCCTATATTAACTCTGTTATGGTGTAGCTTGAATATTTGTCTCCAGAATGGGCATGTTTGCTACCAAATATTTGGACAATAATCTCCCCCCACTAATAATCTAATGGGGGCACTTGAACTCATTCCCATGTTAGAAGGAAAGTGTGTTGCCACTCAATTAGTGGGATGTTTCTGTTACTCTTCCATTTAGGATTGTTAGAAATGCTGATTAGTATTCAATAAATGATTTGCATGGAATAAATGCCCGGCCCGGCCCAAGTCCATACCCTTAGCTGACAGAGGGCCTGGACATGGGCTTGAAAAAACCCGGCCCAGGCCCGCTGTTTGCCATCCCTAGATATATCTGTCCAATCAAACATTTTTATTGTGGAGAGTTGTGTAAGGCTTTTTGGGGGTAGAGCATATGACTTACTTATTTTTATTTTTTGGTGTTGTCTAAGAATACTCTTCAATGTTCGAAGTGTTACAAAATTCATTGTATGTCAAGAGGATGTTCTTGGGAAGCATAAACAATTATTGTGCCAACCATGCACAATGTCTAGTTGTGGTAGTTAAACGGAAGGGCATATCTTCTTAAGTTAGGTATGAATTTCGCTACTCTGTTTGATTATTGCAGGATTGCACATTGCCTTATCTAACTTTGAAGTGTCCGGTGTAATAAAGGTTGTGTGGTCAATGGATTTTTTTTAAGGACATTAATTGTCAAAGAATTAATTAAACATTTACATTATTGACTTTTATGATTCCCACATTCCTCTCGCTCATTGTGGTACAACACAATTTAGCATACATCTATATTTTCTTTTCTGGGTGATTAATTGGGAAATATCCATGGTCATTTCCTTTTTAAATTGCCATAAAATATTTTTATGGACTTTTTATTACATTTGATGGATCAAAATTAAAAGACACTCCATATTAATAATATAGGTCAGCCTACTAATTGTTGGTGTAAAAATTAACAGCTAACAGGTATAAAGCCCATACAACAAATATTAATGGAGAAATTTGATGAATCTTTCTTTTTGGGGGGAAGTGGTTTGATAAAAACAATGCAGCTGGAGAGAGGGAATGTGATTTTTCAGATGCTAGAGGTAAAAAGACATAACTTGATGATTCGGGATGGTATTTTTGTAACCTTTTTGCATCTTCCTTTTCTATAATTAGAGTGAAAGACCTTGCGGCTTTTATAAGTGTAATATTAGAATTTGAGATACATTTTTAAAAAAAAAATTATTATAAGTATATTTATAGTAATGTATTAGTTTAAAAGTTTATTTACGTATTCTTTCTTATTTAATAATTATTACTTGCGAAATTATACATAACTCAGCACAAAACTATCATCTTAATTATATATTTATGTCTGTAATATTTACTTTATAAATAATTTGGCATACAATGAGGATAGAGAAAAATAATATTACATTAATTATCTAAAATAGTTAATATTAATTAAAAACATGATGGTCCACGAGATGAAGTTAATAAACAAATTATCAACAATAAATAATGTATATGACGTACAATTCTCTGAGAAATCAAATGAATATATATGACATCCCATAAAATAGAATTCGACAACCAATAAAGTGAATGGACATACAAATATCATGGTCCACCAACTGAATTAAACACTTAATGCCTGAATTCAATTGAAGTATTATCATGATAATTAAAATTAAATTCTAAGAGACTCTTCTAACATTTTTTTCTCGTTCGCTAAAATATGTATGGCTAACCCCACCATTGGTGCGCGGCAACGCCCTCATCCCTCAGCCTCCTATACAAAGACAAACATTCCCAATATGCCCTTATACTTCTGTTTCCTTTCCCTCTTGGCTTGCACTCCAAGGAAAGTTCATCAACTAACCTAATTGTCTTACTTTTCACCACCCCTTCCACTATCTCCGCCTTTGCTTTCATCACCACACACTCTTCTTCCTTCACATTCTTCTTCACCTAATTCAACATCCCTATCTCGGCCACCTTCTTTCCCTCACATTCCTCGCTTACAATCTCAATCTTGTACATCTGAAAATCAAGATTCCTCATTGGATAATGCTTCAAAAATCAGTCCATTCCAGTTCCACTTGTACGACCCGCCTTTCTATTAATATTATCCGGCAACCCAACGTCAACAAACACGCGACGAGGGTAACTCTCAAGACTGTCCCCTATTAGATTCGATAAAAACCTTGTTTTTCTTCAAGTACTTACTGGATCTTCTTGAAGCAAACCACGGTGGTTCTAGTGAAACATCTTCTAGTTCGTTCAATGCAGCTCTCTTTGCTTCTAATGATGATATCTTGCTTAAAACAAGTCGTTTATGCAGCTGCGGACTTTGGGTGTGTTTGGAATTGAGGTTGGACAACTATAGTTAAAAGTTACAGTACTAAAGTATTTGGTAAACCCTAGTTACTGTAGTTTGAAAGTTATGTTGATGTAATTTTTTACCTGCATAATAAAAAATTTATTAATATCTTTAATAATTTTGTCAAAATTATTATTTAAAATTTATATTTACTACATATTATTAATTTTTGTTTCATAATTACAGTTTTTTTTCCACAACAACTATAAGCTACAACACTTCAATCCCAAACAGGACCTTGGTGTTTGATTAGAATTTTGTTTCATGACCAGCATTGTTTTTTTTTTTTTTTCAATGGCTGTTATGACGTTTGAATTATTGAATCGTTTGAAATACATTGTTTGGTAATTTGATGGTTTATTGATTAATGCCAAAGAAGGATCGGCGTCACACGTTTGAACAGCAATAATGCCGCCTAATTTAAGCGTCTGGTCGATGAGCTACGAGGCTGCATGGAAGTTAAATGTGAAGACAAAGTCAAATGATTCATTTAGAATTACGTCTTGTCGTTTTAAATCTTTAGAATAAACGATATACATGTCATTATTGTTTAGAATGTGAAAATTGTAAATGAAATCCTCATTAGCGTCGGTTAAGAAGAGAGCTTGATCTACGAGTCTTGAAATGCCTTCGTTTTTCAAGTCTCGAAAGAAAAACAACAAGAAATCAGAGGTAACTATGAAATCAGAGCCGACTTCATCATGAGGATCAATAATATCAACGTTATTTTTAGGGTTTAGGGTTACCCCAAAAACGAACCCTATCCAAAGTAATGAAGCAATGAGCACCACCAAGAGCAATGATCGAACAAGAAGCTTCAAGAGCCAAGAATTAGGGAGCTTGATCATCAAATACTCGTCGGATTTGAACCCTTGAATAACTTTGATTGCCATTTGAAAGATTTCTTGCGATGAAAGATGAGATGGACGATGGGGAGGTGTTGAGGTGAAACAAATAAAACTAATTAACAAGTACAAAACCTAGCACTTGTTTAATTACACAAAATGATCGATGACTCTGAATTTAATCCCCTGTACCTCCGCGCATATGTTCTAGCTTCATGCTTTTGATCAATGATTAATCCCCTTTTAACATCAATCTTTATCCATTTTCGCTGCCTATCGCAAGATCAAAATCCATATCAATGCCCCAAAAAGAGAGAGAGAGAGAGAAGAGAGAATAAGTAAAGCTATTGTTCTCTCTTCTGTATTGACTTAATTTGGGAATTATTATTATTATATTATTTTATTTTTCTGTAGGGTTTTCTTGTTTTTGGTGGGATGGGGTGATTAATTATTATGCAAGTGAAGAAGATGAATGAAATGAGGGAAAAAAATTATGAGGAGAAAATTTTTTAAAAAGGGTTGTTGAGTTTTTGGGATAATGGTGGCTGAAGATACGAGACATGAGTTTAACCATTGCTACAAGTGATGGGTTAATTTTGTTTTTGTGTCCAACGATTAAATTTAATGCATGGAATAAAATACTATTGTTTGAAATCACTTTGTGTTTGTTAATTAAGCTAATTTTGGGTGACACTGACATGCATGTCTTGACTTATATTTGGATCAATCACGAGTTTGCACTTTTTTTTTCTGGCTTTACTTTTAAGGATTAGTTGAATTTTTAGTGAGAACTGAATTAATGGCTAGAATAATTTTAAATTTTTATTTTTTATTTATCTTGTATAATAACCATTGATTCAGTAATTAAAAAAAAAACTCAGCTCAATATTGAATCCTTATTTTTTATTTTTAAATTCTAAGATCAAGCTACGGAAAAGGCAAACGTTATGGTTGGTTGGATATGTATACTTATTTTACTTATTTAGTACTATATTAGAGGTGTCAACAATTACTGATCTCTTCTAAAAATGATATATTAATCTTTTAGCAAACTTTAATTATACAACAATAATGCAGTTGCTAGTTTCCAATGAATATATATAGGGATAAAGATTCCGTCCTCTATGATTTTGCTTTTGGGCTATATGTAAATGAGCCTGTATCCCTATAATTATATAGTTTTCCTTGAATGAGAGTATCAATATCCGTATCTTATTCACACATATCTTAAATTTATTCTATTCACACATATCTTATCCGTATATGATTTAAATTTATTTTCTTATATTATTATGTGTTATAAATGAGCCTGTATCCCTATAATTATATAGTTTTCCTTGAATGAGAGTATCAATATTAATTTCATTAAACTAACATTTGTCTTCCAAACGAATATATATCCATCTTATTAAATATTTTTTTTTCACGTACACGTATATAGTGAAACAAAAATAATAACCTAATAAATGTTGAAATCAAGTACTTCTAAATAGATTTGTTGAAGTAGAAAAATATAACGAATTATTTCTAATATGTAAGCGACTAGACTCATCAAAACCGCCGATTAAGATTTTATATAATGCCGAGAAAAACCATAAACGAGGACTCTGGCAGTCTGGCTTTGGTAATTGGTAACAGAAGAATAAAGTGAAATCGAACCGATTGGATCAGTTCGATTTTAGGTTCGGTTTTGTTTTGAATGTCAGAAACCGAACCGGTTTGATTGCAGTTCGAATCAAATTCCGTCGCTGTCTTTTGGAAAAGAGGAAGTCACTGCTATGAAGCAATAGATCGCTCAACTCTCGCGCCAGTTTTTACCTCCAAAGAAATATTGTGCCAGCCAGCCCACATAACAACAATACTTTAAACTTATACTGTAATTCAGATCAACGGGCAAGAGAACATGTTCGGTGATCGAGGAGAAACTCCTTCTAGGTACAGATATTTCTTCGCACCCAGTTCAATTAGAGTGTATTTGTTTATTTATTTAATTAATTTAGATATTTTATCAAAATGCAGAATTTAGTGTCTGAAATTTGAATTCAATTTTGTATTCTGTAAAACATGTAATATTAATTCGAGTCAAATTGAGTCAAATTAACTACACACTGTAGTTTAATTAGAGACAGTAAGTTTATTAACAAACGATTTTGTTTTGAAATGAAATGTTTATATGATAGGAGTGATTTTTTTTTGAAATGAAATGTTTGTATGTTAGGAGTGAATTGTTGAGTATGGTGAAAAAGCACTCGAACTTGTTGGGGAAAACATTGGTAGAAGAGCAAGATGCAGTAGATGTAGAAATGGATTCTCGATTTTGGCACGATGTTTTCGATTTGTACTTTATCCGTGGTAAAGAGTCGAGAGGACGACAAGATGACGATCTCTTATTTTTCGTCAGGAAAGTGGTATGCTGATGTGAATGTTGAGAATTCTATATGTGGTCTTTAAACCCTGTGCTGTATTATTGATCTAGTCAAATTATGGTGATATAGAGTTTGCATGGAATCGTTTTCAATGATAACGAGGAAGATCTTACTTCTTACTTTGTACGCAGGTGGGCACCTAAGGTAAAAGCACCTGAAATAATGTAACTTCTTTTTACTTTGAGCATTAATTGTGCTAGAGTGTGATGTCAATAAATATGTGCTATTGCTAACAGTTGGATGATTTGCTTGGCAAAAACTTAAGCGAGGTGGATTGGAGGCGGTCATTTTACTTGAACATGATTGCTCACACAGCATTTTCAGTTACAGTGGCAATTTGCAGGTAACTTTTTCTGACTTTTTGTATTATTGCTTGTTCAGCAGATTCCTCATGTATTTGTTGGTATGTAGGTTAAACAAGCATTTTTAGCTGCTCTCATTATTATTTTTTCCACAATTTTATAACTGGTTCTGGAGGCAATGATGCAATCTGATTTGTTAATGTTGGTTATAATTTTACCAGTACATCAATATTTACTTCTATATTTTAGCTTTTCTTTCCGGATGTACTAACTTTATTTAAATCATATTTGATTTTCCTGAGCTATCATGGGAAAAGGGATAATTGTCCTGCTATATTTAGTACAAAAGTTTGATTGAGAATATCAATTGCTTTATTCTCGATCAAAATATAGCAGGATTTTGAAATATTTGCTGCTGTTGTATTCTTTTTTCAGTCATCAAGTACTTAGAAATCATCAAGCCGGGACAGATACACCATTATCTCCTATATACAAGGTAACCCTTGTTTCAATTATCATAATGGTTTATACAATTTTTTAAGGCAGAAAGAATTACTTGAATCTTCCCTGAAATGTTCTTGGTGCAACTTCAAAATGTTCATGGTAAATTTTAAACATACTGTTTAATTTTCTTGTTCAAAAAGAAGAAGAAGAAGAAGTATAATGCTGAAAAGGGGAAAAGAAAAAAAAATACTGTTATTGGTTAACATGAACCAGTTAAGACTTTAAGATAACCACTTATGAAAAAGTATTTTTATGAATCCTTTCTGCTTAATTGCTCCTGCCAGAGTTGATTGAGAACAAGAGGAACACATTATCTTGGAATTACTGCCCTGTTTGCAAGACTTTTTTTTTTTTGGTGTTAAGTTACAGATGTTGGTATGTGGTATTGGTTAAATACTGTTGCTAAGTTCTTTTCTTTAATTTTAAGCTTTTCAGATTAATGGTTCATCATGGTATTAAAGCCTAATTCCACAAGAGGGATCGTTCTTGGTTACCTAAAATGAATTTTGTTTTGTTAACTATTTACAGTGCAGAACAAGATGGGCTGTATTTGGATCCACATGAGAAGTCAATTAACTAAATTTGTCCTTGTATTTGAAGGCATTTCTTATATTATAAATTTTCTTGTTGGGCTTTTTTCAATAATCTTATTTTGGTATTAATGGTTGTTCAGTGGATGCCAAATAGCTGAATATGAGAATTTTTGTTCCTAAACAAATTGTTTGTAAGTCATTGTCATTATCATTCAATGGTAATTGGCCTTTTACTTTAAAGTAAGTGCTTGGCATCCTACCTGATATTGAAGATCCAAGTTATTCTATTTGTTATAGATAAGAAAACTTAAGTTCTTGTTGGAACTGTTTTTCTTATTGTATTCCTTGGGTTACGTGGATCATGGGTGAGATAAAATAATTGATTGTCAATGCAAAATCTCACATACTCTGGGCCAATTCAGTTACAATGAGAAGGAGAATATTATCTTTAGCTTCTAAGTTTTTGTGTGCATGATCCTCCCTATGATCCCCTCTTGGATTGTTCAGGGCCTGGTTGGGGTGTGGTTTTCAAGGTTTTAAATCTTAGAATTTTCTCTTTAAAACCGCTATAGTAATGTATCTAAATTAAAATCACAGTGATTGAATTCTTAATTCCTGCTAACTAGCTACCATTTCATACGGACTTTCATGTGAATATGCACAGTATCCTAATTTCTGGTTTGCCTGTGACATTAGGTTGTTAAGACTGTTTATGCATCTCCTAGCCGTGTAAATTTTCAGTTGGACTCAAAGAAGGCAAGTTTAGTTATTATCATCAAACTGCAATCAATTACATCTATCTTCAATTTCTGACAGTGCTGCTAATATGTATGTAGGAAGTAGAGACAAAACCTGCCTATCCAGATATCTGTTTTGCGGTAGATGATTTTGACTCCACTTTTGATGCTGTGGTAAGCAGGACCTTAGAGTGATTGTTGAATGTTTTTGGCATGTGATAGTTGAACCATCTTGTGCCTCTTTTAGAGTTTTAGTAAAGCTCACTGCATAGTTTCCATACATATATTGATTACTTTTACTGCATCAATTTATTTGTGCTTGCTTGTGGAGTTTTAAAAATTTTATATTTATCTAATTTACATTAACTTATATGTTGCTTGCGATAATTTAGTAGTGTCAACCTAGGTACCAGGCTTCTAGCAAGATGTATTACTGGTTACTTCACATGTTATGATGAGAAATGATCTAATTTTGTAGTCATTAAGTTTTATTTCAGACTGCATTTTCAGTTTTCATTATGCAATCTGAGATGATTTATGTACAGGATATAGGAGATAGACATGGGTATAATTTTGTAACACTTAAAAAGTGTATGAATATGTATATGCATTTGACTTGATTATATATCTCATTTATCATTAATGAAGTTTACTTATAAAATTTTGCCATCTTTTAAGAATTTTGAGGCATTCGTTTGTATAATCAATCTGTATGTGCACTTGGCTTTATCTTTATTAACTTTGTGTTTATGTATGTACATAGGTTAGGAACAGAGTGGACTGTTATTATCATCATCTTTGCATTTGTTACCATTTGCTGAAATGATTACCTAATTTGTGCAGGTCTTGTCTGACACAGACCACTGCTATTGTGTGATTCTAAATGCACACGGTGGGGCAGCATTTCCTAGTGAAAAAGAGGCCAATAATAGCAGCTCTAGTAATAGTTCACCTATGAAAACTGATATGGACTCTGGAAAGACGAGAAATGCCAAGGTTTAGTGAGCTTCATATTCAAGAGTTTGAAATTTATGGTAGTTTAAGAAATGCGTGATTTCATATAATTAGCAATTGATACCTTGAAGTTGTCTCAAATATTCCAGTAGTTTTTAATCATGTCTTGCTTAAATTGAAACTTGAGATTTAGATTATTGTTTTTGTCTTTAGATTCTTTAAAATGCTATTTGATTTCACAGAAACACATAATCTAGTTGACTTGCTGGTAGTTGTGATTGCAGCTTACTCTTTTCTCTGGATTTGTCAGCTATCAAATGGTTCGAGAAGCATATGATGGTACATCTTTTTATAAATCACTCAAAATAACTTAACTTATTAGTTTGCTATGCATTTATGACTGCACTGTTTATACTTTTACATGTAGATATTATGAACTTGATGCCAGGAATTTCATTGACTCATGTAGTTTTCATCTCCTCTCTCTTTCATATTTAGCTGGAAAATCTCGATTTGGGAGCCTACTTTCTCTCAGTCATTCCCTGGGCAAAACAGACAGACTGTATATGAAAGGCCCTGGAGGACGTGGAGAAGTGGAAGTAGCCGTTTCTGGTGTAGCAGGTAACTGAAAGAATTCATTTCTTCTATTTTTATTATTTCTTATTCAGATATTGTATGTTTTGGTGCTTTAGATGGAAAGCTGCAACTGTGATCAGTTATGACCTTTTAAAACTTGTATAATGTTTGTTTATAATTTTATTTTATACCTTATACTGATTATAATTTCTACAACTAGTCATAGCGTGTGACAATTCTATTTATTACATAAAAAACATTTGTCGATGTAATCATGTTTTTGTTTTTAGAATTTTGTTAAAAGCAAAGTGACTACTAAACGATACTAAAGAACATAAATACATGTCTTCGGTAATTATTATAAAATTTTAGAAGTATTATAAGAGATGAAGACACATGAATATTTAATTTTTGAAGTCCACTTGACCATAAAAAATAGATTGATGATTCAACTTATTGATTTTTGCTAAATACAAGTGAAATAAAATTCAATTCAATATAAACTTGAATAATAAAAAAGGAAAAAATATATTTTATTTTTTAATTACCTTTTCATAAAAATTTACCAACAAGATAGACTCTTTCTTTTAGTATTAAATACTGAAAGTTTAATATGAAAATTATGTTTATCCAAACAAAAAATATTTCATTTCTTTCCATTTGAAATATCAAATCCTTTTCCCTCTCTAATTCCATACCTGTACTATTTACATCCCATCGTTCGAACCAAACATCACCTTATCACATGATAATTATTTACCAGCGATATACAAGTGGATTGCCTGAAATGTTAAAAACCCATGGCTTTCTGGATAGACATAGTTGTGAATGTTTTGCTTGCGTCTGAAATCACTTATACTTCTGGATATCATCCCTTCTTTTTTTTTCTCCTGTATGGTGGGCTGATTTCTAGTCCCGTAAAGGAAGAGAAGAGGGACTGCTGTGCTTCTTTTTTTTTTGGAGTGAAATAAAGATCATATTGAATGATTAAATAATCATATAAAGTGAATTTGTGTAAAGACGGTGCTAAATTCTGATTATAATGTGATGACATCAGATCAAAGCGATCAGGATTCGGCCCCCTTTTCACCAGTTGTATCCAAAAGAGGATTTGCGATTGGCTCAATAGTGCGTAAAGCAGCATCTGTTGCATCAGTGGCCGCAAAGCATGCATATGCAGCTGCTGCTGCCACCACCACTTCCGATGATGAGATGTTGCCTCTTAAATGCTGCTTAATGTCCATATCTTTGCCCTGGGAACACATTGCTTATGATCTTCTGTTTAAGGTAAGCTTGCAATTCACTTAGAAAATATTACACCACAGTGTCAAATATGGTGCAATCAGTGAAAAAAAAAAGCATAACCTGATAACCATCTGATGGTCTCTGATATTGTCCTATGCTACATTATAATGTAATGATTGAAAGAATCAAAATTATTCTACAAAATAGTGTATGATAATAGTGTATGATAAGATTTGGTTGAAGTTGTAATGAAAAGAAAGTGTCTTGCACTGCAGTGTAGGATAATACATTACCTTCCACTGCAATGTAGTGGAAAGAATAGAAGAGAGTATTTGTTGCTATTAGATCTTATTGCTTTGCTAAAGTTGTGTGCTAGGTAAGACGTATATTCGATAAGAGCACTAGTACTGGGTTTGCTTTTTCCTTTCTGATAAAAATGGAAATAGTTGTTTGTGCAAAATTCTGCTTTGGTGTTTTTTAGATTTAACTTTCCTTGTTCATTTCTAATGTGATTATATAAGGTAATGTTTCCAATTGCCTTTTCACGCATGCATGAGAGAATAATAATGATTCTTATCTTGATTGTCAAATTCAGGGAAGTCCTCCTGTGAACTTGTAACCTGTCTTATTTACCTGTCGCTGGAAATTACAAAACAATCATCACCTGCAAGAACAAAACATGGAAGAGATGTGTCTGATGGGGAGACTAAATGTTGCCACCTTGGTAGAAAAGAGATTAGTCTGTGTTCGAAATTAAATTTGTAAATTCTTCTTTATGGAATAGCCCAATTTGTTTGGCCTTTTATAATGGACGCGAGAGATCAAGGGATCGATTTTCCCAAACACCAGTGTTAGAGGGGGAATAATTTATTTGGGATGAGACAACTCAAAAAAAAAAAATTGTAAATTCTCTCTGGTGTCGAGGCCATCATCTTTGGGCTGTATGTTCAAATTTATGTTGTATATCATTTTAATCATGTGTTTAGTAACTAAAGCAGCATCAATCCATAATACATTCGTTGCCAATTCTCTGTTCGGTTTCCATAGGATTCGTTTTTTGTCTCTTGGATTTGTCAGTTTCATCATTACCTTTACTATTGACTACATGACACTTGATTTCCCAGATCATTTGCTAGAGGGTTGCTCAGGGGTTTCCTTCTGAAGGAACCTTGTGGATGTATTTCCCTGGATTCAGTGACTCTTTGATTCCCCTTACTAGTTCTAGCTATTGAGATTCTTTTAAGTAGGCAGACATCAACTCGCTCAAATTTTTGGTGCTTGTGATTAGGTTTCCGCTCTAATTTCTTGTAAATGAATGGATTTGATTAGAGGTGATGCTACTCAGCGTAAGGTTGAGAAACTTTTTCTACTTTCATAGGAATTTCTTGGTAGTGTTTGTGCATTGGACGAATGGTTGATTAATTACTCATTCAGTGTTTATGAAGCAATGGTACAATTTCTTTTCGGGTAATTATCATTTAACAGCCTTTATATTGTGCCTCACAAAACGGAGATTTTAATGAACGTTCAAATGTCAACAAATCAAGTCAACGAAGATTGAAATAAGTTTTCCGAATAAAACTGAGCATAAAATACACCCATGCTCGCTAATCAGCGACGAACGTTCAAATGTCAACAAATCAAGTCAACAAAGATTGAAATAATTTTTCCGAATAGAATTGAGCATAAAATGCACCCATGCTCGCTAATGAGCGACGACTCATTTGATTGATGATTTTCTTTCACATTCAAATTTTTGTGAAACAATTTCATTAAAATAAACACAATTAAGTGACATAGAACATTCAACAAAATTGGTATATAGACAATTTATAACAAGTAATTACAATGAAGACGTGAGAGAAAAACTAAAGGTGATTACCGGTTTTGACTCGCCGATTGCTTCCTTCATTCCTTCTTACTCTGTATAAAACAAATGAGTATTCCACCTAGTATTCTATAGAAGTTACTCAAGACGAGGGAATAGTCCTTTTTAATTTTAGAATTGTCACTTCTTGTGGGTTTTGTAAACATTTTCATCGAGGAGATTGTTGTAATGCATGTGTATGACATCTAGCAATAAAATGACGAACGAAACTGTGGATTTGTGTATACAAGCGTTAAGGTGTCACCTACATATCAAATATATAACTTAGTAAAAAGCATAGTTATTTGAAGAAGTAAGACAACAGGAAGACAAAAACATGAATACTGTTTATGAAATGACAACATTGTTTAAGCTACAGTGCTATGATTTTGTCTGTTTAAACAACATTTTCCTCCATAAAATTTTAAAAATAACGTCATACAGCCTCAGCTTTTTATAGCCTAAGGCAGCTATATGAGTTGTAACTTCAAGACAGCAATAAACAATAAGTATATAACAAGCATTAATGATAAGGAAACAGAAGAAAGAGAAGTACAATATTTCAAAAATATAGCTCATTTTGACATTGGAAAATATCACCGTCCATTTGTTTTTTTTTTTATTTTTTTAAAAATACATAATTTTTTTTTATTGAAATCTACCTACAATTACATTTTGTTTCACTTTTCCACTTCCGTTTGAAATCCATTAAGAAAATTAACGGAAACTTAAAAAAATGACCATTTTTACCTCTCAAATCGAAAATTTCAATTTCACCCTAAAAATTATCAAAAATAATCAGATTAAATCTAATTATTTTCTTCATCGGTCAATAAAGAAATTAATTCCACAACCATCAAATGCATGATTTTTTTAAAAATAGCTAAATCTCACAAACCATCAATTGAATTTAAGATAAATATGAGTTGTATTATTCATTGAGTTATAATTTCTAGTAGTTAAGATTTTTTTATACTTCATTAACGTACCAATAATGATATTCTTTATTGAATCTGATTATTTTTGGCATATTTTAGAGTGAAATTGTAATTTTCGTTTGGGGGTAAAATAGTCATTTTTTAAAGTTTCCGTTAGTTTTCTTAACGGATTCCAAACGAAAGTAGAAAAGTGAAACAAAATATAACTTTAGGTAGATTTTAGTAAAAAAAAAATTATATATTTTTAAAAAAATTAAAAAAAACGGATGGACGGTGAATATTTTCTATTTTGATATTAATAGACTAGTCATTTATACCACTAAACATGTGCCACTAAGTTCGAATAAAAGTAGCCATTTAAGTAGTCATTTTACAACACCAAACATAGTATGCCAGCAAGTTCTGGTAAAAGTTACTCAGCAATTGTCTTGTCATTAAGATTGGACTCCTCTTCGCGAAACAGCTTTGAGGGGTCACACGGTTGTTTCTTCATGTTCTCCTCATTCTTCTTGTTCTTATTAGGAATGCTAAACCATTTATTTGACTAGCCAAAATGGCGAAGGTCAAGCATTTCTTCTAAAAGAAAGAAAAAAAAAAAGTTAGTTCTCGACATTAAAAATGTATAGACTAAAAATTATATAAAAAATAAATCATTATTCCTCCAACAGAATGTACTACTCATCTACCCACAAGTCTTATACTAATACAAAAAAGTTGCCTCATGTCTTAATACCTACAAAAGTAGTTAAAAAACAACGTTATACAATTAATAACTTATACTGATCAAATGTTAAAATGAAAAAAATAAAATCATTATTATGACAAATATGATATTGAACTTTGCAAAATTTGACAAATCAAATCTTTAAGTCACTCAAATCAAACCCAGAAATAGCAGCAAATCCACCCAAAAACAACAACAATCAAAAGTCTCTGTAATCAAACCCAAAAACAAAAGAAAATCAGCAAATCAAAACCAAAAATTGCAATCAAAATTAACCTACAATCAGCAAAAAAAAATTTTAAAAAATGCCAGAAATCAAACCCAAAAATAGTAGCAAAGTAACCAAGAAACAACAGAAAATCAAATCCAAAAACAACACAAATGAACACAAAAAGAGCAGGAAATCAACCCAACAAAAAAAGCAAAAAATGCCCAACACCAATAGCAAGTAAAAAAAATAAAATTTGGCGATTGCAAAATAGAATATAATATGAGTGAACGTGTTTAGAGTAATGAACGCGTTTCCAGAAGCCACATTAGGCCACCATATTAAACAAATATCAAATTTACCATCCATCACTTCACTCTTCATAGATGCCTATGATGCATCAACCATCGAAATTTATCATCCATCACTTCACTTTTGGGTGGAGTGTGTGTTTTTATAAGTCTGAAAAATAAAACCTTAGTTTGCCTTATATATGAAGTACCTTGGCTACCCCACCATGTGGCACCTTCCTAGTGGTGATTTGGCTGTCTTTTTCAAGGTTCTCTCGTCCTATGATGATTTTTGGGCCGTTAGGAGTATGCTTGGGGAGCAAAAAGAACGTTTTGAGGCATAAGTTGTTTTCTTGCACACATGGTATACGCTATAGTGCGGTCCTAGACAGCTCTACAAAAGTTATTGGGGCACAATTGAGGACTATTGTCCATGGCGCGCTGCTTTTTACTTTTTACAGGTGTGACAGCTAGTTGTCCTCTCTTTTCTAACAAGATATTTTTTGTTTAATTTTGTCAAATCAAATATTCTCTCTGACCGATGAAGACAACACGTATGGTGGATTTTTTGAATATTTTCTTTAATACCTTAATTTTGCCATGACATACCCCGCATTCCAACTCAATTAGCAGGTATACCTAGTATAGGTCAGGTACTCCACGAAAACTATTTATAGTCATAAAACCTTCATGTTGACACGTGGCGCTTCTTTTCTAATTTCGTATGTATTCCCCAAACATGAGTCAATTTTTATGTTATTATTGTTGTAATTTAATTGTTAGTGATTGTTTTGGTTAGTGAATGATTTTTTTTTTTTTATTGCTTTGAGCATATATACCTTGTGTTGGTCTAATGGTAATGGGAAAATAGTAACAGGAATTAAAAATAATAAATATACCAACCTGATGAAGTTTTTATTTTGAGAGGACTCGTGGCAGTAATTGGTTTTCCATCTGCAGCACACACGGGTAATAAGACAATTAAGAAAACTTGAGTTAAAGAAAACACAATTACATGGTACTCAATTGTGGATGAAGATAAGATTCTCCCGATATTGTGTGATATATTTATGAGAAGAACTAACATAAAATTCCTAGTAATATGGAGTATTATTAATTCTTTTGTATGGATAATTTACCCAGATTGTGTTTGTTCAATTTCTTTGGATATGTTATTATACATATATCAAATTGATGGAAACTCAAAATGTGATACGGACATTTCTTACTTATTACTACAGTATGTGCTTCTTTGAATAATATTAAGGGAGTTATTCGATTTTGGGGAGGTAAACACAAGACGACAAGTCATTTATCAAAATTTTTTAATTATGCCATTAACAAAATGAATAGACGACCAGTCGTCGTTTATTTGCTGAACACACTGAAATTGAGTTGTGATGTGTAAACTAAATTTATCTATCAGATTCTTTGAATAATATGCAGAGTTATGCAGTTTTGGCTGTGTAAACACAAGAGACGAGTCGTTTACGAAATTTTTTAATCACGTTAATAACAAAATGAATAGACTACCAGCTAATCCTTTATTTCTTAAACACACTGAAACTGAATTGTAATGTGTAAATTAAATTTATCTACCAGATTCTTTCTGCTAAACATTTAATTCTTCACTTTCTTTCCGCTTCAGTATTCCGAAGTCACTTCTTGCCCAATATTTCAGAATATGCATACTTTGAAAACAAATAGATGCAATTGATAAAGAATAAACCAAAAGAATGCATAAAGGCATCAAAAGAATAGACATTTTATTTATTTTCAGAAACAGAAATAACAAAGCTCATAATGATTCCTCAAGAATCACAAAGCAGACGATCAAGAAAGCAATTGAAACAGAAAAGCAAGAACGACAACTTGACATCTTTCAAGAATTGTAAATTCCTAGACCTAAGATTGTTTCTTGACCGCAAAAAACTTAAAAAGACGTGTAATAACAAGATTAGCCTGGACAAGATTCAGAAATTTACACTCTACTTTCGGCACTTCCGCGAATCAAATCCTTAATTCTTGATCTAATCCGTCAACGTTGCAAGAAAAAGTTCAGAATCAGAAACTGCTTCGTCATCAATATCGTCTCCTGATGAAGAATTCAATGCTAGTTTACCAAGAAGCCTCTCCATCACATCTCCATCCTTTTTCAAAAATTCCTGAACACCCTTTTCGCTTTCTTCTTCAGTACTACTAGACAAACCAAGCACAGCAAAATCAATCCCATCAATCCCAGTTCCAGTGAGGCTACTATCACCATAATGATCATCATAGTTGACATCATCAGCATCTTCATAGATCAAACCCTTGCCCTTCTCTAGACCTTCAATAGCAGTGAAAACTTTCAATCCAAGATCAATGCTACATTTGATTTCGAAAACCTCAATTATCAACTCTTTCAACTTCTTGATTACGTGGGTACCATCTTCTTTCTTGCAACCACCATCTTTGTTTTCAATCAAGATAGCATTCATCCTCTGCTTCGCATCTTCAAGATTAAGCCTCAGAAAAGAAATCTCTAACACTGAAGCCTTAGCTACGGCCTCGTCTTTCAACCACTCTGTTTTCGCCATGAGTTGAGTAAGCCTTTCATCCAATTCTTCAAAGCAAAAATTCAGCCCAGAAACTCTGTTGCGGATTCCGAGATCAATCTGTTCTGGCCACGGGCTCTTATCATCTGAAGACACCGATGATGATTCCATGGCTTACAAAGAAAGGACCAAGATTGGATCAAAGACTCGGTTTCTGATTTGTGAACTAGAAAGAGAGAGTTGGCGGCCAATGGGGAACTTTCACGAAGTGAGCTTTCAGGAGAAACGCCAGGCAGTTATTTCTGTTATGGTTAGTGCAGAGTTAGTCCTAGACCCACCTGCCGGTGACATTTCATTGAATAACAGTAGAGTGTAGACGCAACCTAAAATCAATTCTCCAAAAGCTTGGCGTTAATATTGAGTTAAATGAGGGCCATAGGATGTAAATCGTCGGTTAAGATTAAATACAAAGCACTCTTAGCGAGTGTGCGCATAATAAAGTTGATTAATTTTGAAAGTTCTACTAGACTGCGTTCCATAAAAATAGTTGGAGCTTTCTTCTCATCAGAAATAGCACATACAAGTTGTGGAGAAATAAAATTAAAAAATTGAATCGAGCTTTTACCTTCTGAAAATAGGTTTTATTAAGTGTATTAAAAAGCAAACAACTCCTACTCCTTGATGAAGTATTAGAGGGGAATATACTGAATTCCTAAAGTGCATTGCATGCTAAAGATATATTCTGTCCAATCCATAATGGAGTAAGTGCTGCAATTATTTGAAAAACTCTCCCTGCTCGTTATTTGCTGCCAACTGTTGCAATTTCGAGTTATTTTAAAAATTATGTCAATTTTTGGCTATAATGTTTCAGTGCTTTAGCTGCCAAGTCCTTCGAATGTGATGTATTTATCGATAAAATTATAAAATTATCTATAAAATTAAAATTATCTATGCTCTTAACTCAATAAAAGGCTTACCAGGTACAATTCCTTCCTCTATTGCAGCCTTGGCAGCATTTAGGGAATTCTTATAGATAATTTTAATTTTAATTTTATAGATAATTTGAAAATTTTATTTCTGTCCAACCTTAATCAAAACAAACTCATCATATACGTATTGAGTTAAGAGCATAGATAACCCACATGGTCAAGAGGCCACAACTAAACACTTGCAGAAGTAAATTTGTAATTCCTAACCTCCGAACCTTAAAATTAAATAGCAGCTCCTCTAGAAAGCTTTCGAAGCCACTCTTCTAACAGCTTAATTTCATAATCTAAAGTGCTCAATTTAATTGCGGATCCCAACTGTAACAACAATCACAGGAATATTTAGAATAATTAATAATCAAGAGGGCTAGGAAAGAAAGCTAACAATATTGTTGAAAAACATATCAAACACAGACAAAAGAAACCTGTTCACATCTTTTGTTAATGCGTGCTTGGATACCAGACCCACCATGGATAATCATCTCATTGTCTCTCACAATAGACTATGATGATGGACAGGGATAAAATATATATTATTTGAAAAAAGGTTTTCTCAACGTGAGCAGAGATGCTGTTACAATAATGCAAATCTATAATACATATTAAATATCTCACCTCTTTGCATGAACCAAGCATTAGTGGAATAACCCCACAATTAGAACGACATAGTTACAACAACCTTGAAAAAAAGAAAAGAAAAAAAAGGGAACATGCACATTGATAATGTATTCAATCATGATGCAAAATGAGAAAGAAAATTACCAAATGAACCTACCCGGCCGCCTGTGAGAATGGCAAGGTCTTGCATAATCCCTTTCAAGTTTTCCTCATAGACTGCTTTCAAATTTTCTTCATAGTCTCTGCCTTCAAATTTTCTTCAAATTCAGGAGGTTTGACGATGCAAAACTTCATCCAATTCACAAACAATACCTCCATAATTAAAATAAATAGAACACATTATTTTGTAAAACTAAAGTAATATTTGCAGGATATATGACACCAATTATTTTTTTCCACAAAAAAATTAGTCCTAACCTCGTTGAATGGCAGGCAAAAGAAACCATAGCTCACACCCAAACTGAAACAAACTGTTTGGGTTGGATTTAAAATTCATGGATTGGGTTAAGATCCGTCAATTCAAATTTATTATGAGTTGATAACGCCAGTGCTACAAAAGTCTCCATCAGGACCTGGTGATTTTTTCGCAGAACACTGATCAACTGCACTTCTGACCTCCTCGACCTCAAAAAGCCTTTCCAGCCTTGCTAGTAGAAATAGGACTTCAATGAAGGCCATAAATTCTAGGCCTTGGAATTCCTTCAGCGGAATACAAAATTTTTTAAAGTAATCGGCGATCTCTTTTTCAGCACTTCTCATGTCCTCCAGAATAATCCCCTCCCTTGACTCAATTTTGTTAATGAGGCTTCTGCTTTGCCTTCCATTAACAGTTCTGTGAAACAGTTTGGAGGTGTTATCGCCCTTTTTGGCCCAAAGAGCCTTAGCCTTTTGTCTCCACAAGATTCTTCCTTGAACACAATCTTTTCTAAATTACATATAATCTAAAATCTCTGTGTGCAAAGCTTCATTCCGTCCTCCTCCCTCCTCCGGCGAATCAAGCTCCTGAATTCGCTGCCCTAGGTGAGCCTTCCTATCTTTCACGTTACCAAAGACTTCCTTATTCCTTGTTCCAAAATTTCAATTTGTTTTTCACAAATTCTAATATTTTCAGGAACCTGTAACCTGCTACAATTAGCTTCTGACCACCGATTCTTAAAAATTTGCTTGAATTGATGATGCTCCAACCAAACATTTTCAAACCTGACAGGTACAGGGCCCCAAGTAATAGCACTGGAGTCTAATAAGATAGGACACTGATCTGACACTGATGTAGTCAAAACTTCTTGTCTAACACTGCCACAACCACTCTCCCACTCCATCAAAAAAAAAAAAATTTTCTGTCCAGCCTTCAACACACTGCATTTAATCTAAGATTCCACCAAGAAAATGCAGCTCCGTTTAAAACTGGAAGCGCAACCGAATTCTAACTTTAACGCAAACTTCCTACTCCTTTCAGTAATTTTTAACGCATTATGATGAGCAAATGTAATTGATGTGCTATTAATTAATTAGTTCAACTTGGGAAAAAATTAATCTGAGTTTGGGCTTATTTCTAGGGCCTAAACCCAAACTACATAACCAAAGTTGAACAGAAGCAACTTTAATTGGTTTACGTTGGGCTGAATTGTATTCTAACTACACCAACCCTTTTGGGTTAGGTTTTGAGTTATGTTAGGTGGGTTTAGACACGCCCTGCCACCAAGGCACCCCTAACTTTGATTACCGCAGTTTGAAGATATGTCTTGTCTAGAAATAGAGATCCTCCCACTTCCAATTCAACATCCTTGGCAACAATCAACAAAGGTCGTTTCTGAAAAAGACAAAAAATGTCAATCATATTCGTTAATCAAACAATAAGCCTTAACGTTCACTTTCTTCAGACAAACCCTCTTACATAATCAGTCCATAAACATGCTTGCTTAACAATATTCTTGTCCGAAATTTTATTCTCATGAATTAAAACAAATGAATTTCTCAAAACCTGGCAAAATAAAAACAGTAGCTGTGTTATAACGAAGAATGAAACATCATTATACTACTGAAGAAAAATCAATGCAACATATATTTAGCTTCTTTCCCTTGAAATTTACGAAATGCTTACACAAGTTCGGTCCACCTCATTCATAAGGTAAGAAGATACGGCACCCCAATCTAGCTTCATTCCATTCACAAACTCTATTTTGTTAATAGATTTTTTCTTACCCTGCAACATTTTCAAGGAAGACGGTGATCTCAAATTCTCAATTACTTTGAGTATGACAATAATCTTGTCATTTTCGAATTTTAAGAAAAAGGAATAAATATAATTATAAAAAAAGAACAAGATCTGTGGGAATAAATATATTCCTTCATACTCATCAAACTCCATCCCATCCTCCTCAAGTGCAAACGCAAAGAAAATTCAATGACACAAGTCCTACTATTAAAAAGACCCCAGGTTCTGGAATTAAGTCAAAATGCTCTTAAAATTAAGGATTTCCCTAACGTACATTTAATGTATGTTAGGGATTGCCCAAAATTAATTAAGAAGTGTTAAATTATGTGATCATTCCTCGTCTTTACCATCTTTAATAAGAGAATATATGAGCCGATAGTCCATTGAAAAGTCAAGGACTTTTTCCACTAAATCTTAGTTTTTTATGTTGTGGAACCAACATGACTTTTATAGGCAACTTGAAGATTTAAATGCTCCTCAAGTGATCCCTCTATCCTGATTTTGAAGCTAAGATTCCTACTGAAGCGAAGGTGTAGGTTTGCTTTCCCACCCAATATTGTTAAGAGAAGACCAAATATATCTTAATGTGAGATGAGCTCATCTAGTTATGGGGTCATTTAGTTTTTAATCTTATTTTATTTTGATTAGGATCTTATTTTCTCATTTGGGTTACTTTTTTCAGTGGATTTAACTCTCTTGTCCGAGACTGCTCTTCGTTGTGTTTTTTATAAGAAACTCAAAATTGTATTAATGATGAAGATTTAAAATAAAGAGTGGACCAGTTGTCCTAAAAAAACAAAAAACTAAAACTTTTTGTGCTATACAAAAGTATAGCCGTTAACCCCTACATAAGGCTAGATCAGCTATAACACCTTATCTCAAAACTCCATTCCAGTTTAGATGAATGAAGAGAAAAGCTGAATCTTGAAACTCCTTGGAACCAAAGCCCAAAGCGAAGCAAGAAGACGAGCACTATCCCACAGTTCTTCAATATCGTTTGCAGTTTTGACAGTTCTTATTTGAGTTAAGAGTAGGTCTTTTATTTCAATGTTTAAAGAAGGCTACTGTTTATGGGGTTCTAATGGAGGGATAAGATTATGGCTATTTTCTGAGTGTTGTGGATATAGATAGAAACATAAGAACTTTCAAGATTGAACCTATGAGACAGAGTTCATATTTTGGCCTCTACTTGATCAGAGTTTAGAAATATGCCCTTAGCTTTTCATTTTTCCCTTTGGTATTGGGAAAAAACAGTGTGTCTAAAGATATCCACTTCTTCTTAAATTTAAGAGTATGGTATCTACATCTTAGTTTATTCATTTGTTTTATCAAATTTTTCTTGTTACCTAGCTCTAAGCAGTCAAACACATTCTTATGGATTTTAAGAACAACAAAAAGTTTAAAAAGAAAAAAGAAAGAAAGCTATCTTGTTTTCTATATATATTTTTCCACTTTAACATCTTAGGTATCCTTTTACTGATACTTTACCTTTCTCCAAATTGTTCAACTCCCTCCAAATGAAGATGAGAAAGATTGACAGTAATTAACACTTAAGAGCATGACATATTTTATTAAAATATTAAAGAAAAGAAAGAAATGTAATACACAAGTGTAATGAAAATTAAAAAAAAAAAAATGCAACAAACGAATAATTAACAGCAAACAAAGAGGAAGGATTGCATAAATTCAGTAGGCAACTCACATAGATGATAAAAGCACCCTCTTTTCCAAAAGACGTTTTTTTTGGAACCATCAACAAAGTAAAATTGAGAAAGTGCATGCCTGACTTCGAATGCGAGTCCAGCGGCAAACCGGAACATGCTTTAGGAAATCTGCGGGACGTATCTCGTCGAGAGAAAGGGAATTAACTATTTAGAATTAAGGTAAGACTGTAACTTAAATATTAAGTTAATTTAATTTTACACTTGTATATTAAAAATTTATTATATTTTTATTAATTTTATCAAAATTATTATTTATAAATTATATTTATTATATATTATTAATTTTTATTTTATTTTATAATTATACTTTTTTTCACAATAATTATTATTTAAAAGTTATGATCCATCATTGAATGTCTTATTGGTTTGCTCCCTTCTTTGGTAAACTGTTAGGAATTTGTATATTGCTAAAATCATATCATCGAAACCTTGTTACGAAATATGTTCCTGATAAGGTTAATAATAGGCTGTAACTTAAACCGGGTGTAAGTTTCTGGTAAGGCTAATTACAATGTATAATTCTTTTATACCGGGTGGTGGTAACAAGGATTATTATTTTAAAAATTATATTTATTATATATTATTAACTTTTATTTTATTTTATTGTAACGGCCGTTAGGAAATCATAATACATATCAATACCACGTCATTGAATGTCTGACATTCTCGTACGACCCAAACATTAGCTGTATATTGCTAAAATCATATGATCCACTTATAACCTAAAAGAAAATGACAAGAAAGTACTGATTTTGGAATTACAACACAATGCAAATGGAATGAGAAAATTACCGAATCAACTTACCTGGCTGCCTATAATAATAGCAAGGTTATGCATGATCTCCTTCCAATTTTTTTTTTTTTTTATCTTTAGGAGGTGTGACAACACAAACCTTCAGCCAATTCAAAAACTCACCAAATTCAGACAATACACGAAACATTTAGTAAAGCTACATGAATAATTTAATGATAAATGATACTTTTTAAATATCTTGTGATTAGATATAAGTATACAAAACCAATAAATTAAAAACTCTAAATTTATAAATTATTAAAATTCAGACTTGAGATTAAAAAAAAAAATGAGAAACCCTTACTCAAACAGCAATTTTAATTAAATTGGCAAGTGCAAAATACTTTCCAAAAGAACTAACCCCTACTCTTACCATGCACTAATTAGAGTCGTTTGATAGAAGTATTTTTCTAGCTGCTAATTGGGCCTCGGCTTGGCGTTAGGTCCGTGAAACAATGACACGGTTTTTTTGTTTTTGGCTTTTTAAATGTGCATAAAATTAGGGTTTGATATATTGAGTAACGTCAAAGTCAAAGAGCGGAACCCAACTACGCTTTAGTGAAGAACCGGTCTCCTGCGTAGCACTGGCACAAGCCATTTCCGCGTGTGCGGCTTCGGTTTCTTTCCTCCTTCCTTTCTGATTTCGCCTTCTCATTCTCTTTTCTCACTATAAATACTTCAATTCTCATTTCTTTACACACCATCAGCAAGCAAGCATTACTATTACATTACGCGCTTGACACTCTTCACTTTGTTTCCTGATCCTCCAATTTTTTTTTAATTATTATTATTATTGTTATTTTTAAATCATGGGTGTTAAAGGATTTGTTGAGGGCGGAATTGCTTCAATTGTAGCTGGTTGCTCTACACATCCTCTCGATCTAATTAAAGTTCGCATGCAACTCCAAGGCGAAAACGTCGCCGTTCCCCAGCAAGTCCACTCTCTCCGTCCGGCTCTGGCTTTTCATTCCAACTCAGCCACTGTCTTTCCCTCTAATTCCATCCATATCCCCACCACCGCACCAGAGCTGCCGCCACGTGTCGGTCCTATCTCCGTCGGAGTCAAGATCTTTCAAACCGAAGGCGTCGCCGCTTTGTTCTCTGGCGTTTCCGCCACCGTGCTGAGACAAACATTGTACTCCACCACTCGCATGGGGCTTTACGATGTGCTCAAACAAAAGTGGACTGACAAAGACTCCAACCGCATGACGTTGAGCCGCAAAGTAGCGGCCGGTTTGATCTCCGGAGCAGTTGGGGCCACGGTTGGCAACCCCGCTGACGTGGCAATGGTCCGCATGCAAGCCGACGGCCGCCTCCCACCGGCTCAGCGGCGTAACTACAAGAGCGTAATCGACGCGATCACGCAAATGTTGAGGCAAGAGGGGGTCGCCAGTCTCTGGCGCGGATCATCGCTGACGGTGAACCGGGCGATGATCGTGACGGCGTCGCAGCTGGCGACGTACGATCAGGTGAAGGAGATGATTCTGAAGAAGGGGGTGATGAGGGACGGACTGGGGACGCACGTGACGGCGAGTTTTGCGGCGGGGTTTGTGGCGTCGGTGGCGTCGAATCCGGTGGACGTGATTAAGACGAGGGTCATGAATATGACCGTTGAGGCTGGGAGGGACCCACCGTATAAGGGGGCCTTAGATTGCGCGTTGAAGACAGTGAGAGCTGAAGGGCCCATGGCCCTTTATAAAGGGTTCATTCCAACCATTTCGAGGCAGGGCCCTTTCACTGTAGTGTTGTTTGTGACATTAGAGCAAGTGAGGAAGCTGCTCAAAGAGTTTTGATTATTTTCGGACGATGATAATAAAGTTAAAACGAGGCAAATTTAATGTTATTATTGTAACTGTTAGCAGTTGTTTCGGTTAGTGAATGATTTTTTGATTGTTTTGTCACTGAGCTGCAAGGAATCGGCACAAGCAAACCTTGGATTTCTTAGCAACTACATAAAACGCGAAAACGAATCTTTTACTGCCATTTGTCTCAGAAAGAAAATATAGTTTGTTATTATTTATTTATTATTAACAGTTTTGGAGGCCAGCCTGCATTTCAAGTGCTGCAGCCTCCAGGCGTGTGGGAGGAACGAGTTGAAGACTTGAAGTGGTCGCTCGTTGCTCCAGAACCACGTGCACACACATGGGGCCATAGATTGACGTTTGGCGAAGTGAAGGTCTTTCCGTCTTTCCCGGGGACTGGGGCCCATTACTTTGTGATCGGAAGCCAGTTGTACGCCCAATTTCCTTAAGCCCTGTACGTCAATCTTTAATTGCCAAATGCTTAGACGATTCTTAATATTTGATGGCACCGAGAAATTGATGTCAATCTTTACTGGCAATACACTTGAATAATTCTTAATATTTTATGACGCCAAGGAATTGTTAAAGCGAAGCGACTTACCGTCCATTTGTTCATATTAGACCGAGAGATATATTAGAATATTTTTGAGATATAATAAATAAATAATATTATGACACATGTATATTTATTTGAAGAATTAACAGATAATTAAAGGGTATATAAAATTTAAATACACACTTCATATCTATAATTGATTGTACTACTTTTAATATATTCCAGAATTTCTCCATAACAGACCACAAAATTTGGATTCTAAGAGATAAATGTCATATTTGCTATGGTCTCAAGCTTGAGTTAGAGAGGCCTGAATTTGTGAGGCTTTCTCAGGGTTGCGCGATGCAACTTCTCTTAAATTCTCAATAGCATTTGTGCATTATAAGAATGCAAATGACTGTACAAACTACTTTGACACTAAACTAGGGAAAAAATAAAATAAAATAAAATAAAATAATCCAACAATCATCATTAACATCAAGAAGTTGATCTATACATTCCATGCTTGTCTGGGGAGGGAAAGGGGGGTTTCAGGATTTAAGACATCTCCTTCATTATTGGCATCGAAATCAATGTTGTTGGGTTCCTTTGCTGTAAATTTCCTCATCCCCTACGCACATGATCAAATGTTGAACATTGTTGTGAACATAACCAATCTCAGATGTGCACAAAACAATGACTGGGATATCATAAAAAGCCTCTGGTATCATCTGGAGAAAGTTCGAGTGGGCATGTTGTGGGATTGACCATCTAATCTTTGGCTTTTATCTGATTCATAGGACATATGACCTTCAGATTTTCCTCTGTCCAGACATGAGGTTTCAGGTCTTTGACCTCCATCCTCGGTATGGGTAGAATATATATTTGATTTCCTGAACTTTTCTGAATCTTGTACTGATTGACCTTCTTTTCCAATTCCTTTGTCCAAGTTTTGGATTGATTGACTGCTCTCACATTCTCCACCTTTTTCTGATTGTGGAACAGGTTGAATCTCTGATGCTTGAGATTTTTCTTGATTCTGAAGTGATTGTTGGGGTTCCGATCCTTGGCTGGAACCTCGACTTTTATCCATAAGCTCATTTGCTATCTGACTTCGTCGTTCTTTCAGAAAGTTCAATCGGGTTGTCAACTTTGTCAGTGCAAAAGAAGTGGGGTTGCTTCCCTGTGGTGCACACAATTGGAGAGGTGCACAATTAACAAAATGAGGTCACTAGATGACAGTCATAATTTGTAGAATCAATTAAGCAAACTCATTAAGCAATTCCGTAGGCAATGAGATTTCAGAAGTCCCCAGCCCACATAAAATTAGTCACCTGAACCAAAAAGGTTATAATAACACACATTTTTTTTCTCCCTTTTTCTGTTAATAACAATGCCAACAGTTTACAACTTGAAACATATATTCTAAACAAGCCATAAAATGAAATCAGTATTAATGTTGTGAAATAATAAGAAAAACATATTCCTCAAGATGTTTGTCTTATCATAAGCTGATTTTATTGATTCAGTGCCCCAGACCCCGCCAGCACCCTCTGTAAAAACTGAAAAAAGTTGTAACAGTCTTGGGTTCATTCAACTACTATTACCTCAACTAAACTGACTAAATATTCAAACTCAGTAAAACCTACCTCACTCCTTGTGCCAGATTTCCTAGAATTTATTGGAGCAGTGGACCTGGAGGTAACAGTATGCATTGAATCCACCTGCTGGTTTTGAGGTGGAAGCTTATTTGGAAATGATAATGATTCCTGCTTTTTCTCATTGTCACTTTCTGCTGCTCCATCTTTATTTACTTCCTGCTGTACCAAAACCTTGAGGTTCAATGCAAAAGATGATAGAGATTTAAAAACAGCATGAGCTTGATGCTTAATATATATCATATTATACTATAAGCCTGAGACTCATAATCCAATCAAATGGATAAATCTCATATTATATACCCAAGTCAACCTTGAAAAGACCTCTTCTGAACATGGCTTATTCTCCGAATCAAACATTCAACTACTGGCTTATTCTTCGAATCATATTCAAGGCATAAAGTCTACAGTTCCTTTGCCAGAATCTAAAAAAGTAAAAAACTCTGGGTCGTTGGATTACCAGTAGATAATATTATTTGTTTAAATAATGTTTGAGAAAGAAACAAATTGTTTTTTGGAACTTGCATGTGCAGTCTTCAATGCCAATAAACACAAGAGATTGATGGTGAAAAAACAATGCTTTGGCACCCTTATCTCCGAACTCACTCTCAAATTAAACCAAACATTCAACTATTTTGTCAACAATATGCCTCAAATACCAACTTATGTTAGCATCCTTATATTAACTGACCTTGATTCTCAACCTTTCAGTAGCAGCTTCATTATCCCTCTGTTTGTCCTTTCTGTGATCCGAAAAATAAATAAATAAATAAACTGAATCAACAGATAAAAGGACATTAAATGTGAGGACACACTCTTCGTAAAAATTCCAAAGTAGATGACTTTTCCATCTCCGAATTACTTGTTTTGAAGCACAAACTATGGCTTTGTGCACAAATGTTGAGTAAACATGTAAGACTCAATAGTATCTTCAGTTTCAGACTTAAAACTTACTTGGGGTGACCTAAAATTAAGAACAATTCTATGAAAAAGTCTCAGCATAAGAAGATGCAGTGATAGAAGAAAAAATAAAAATAATCAAGAGCATACAGTTTTGTTGATGTTTGATGGAGCTGATTGCTTGAATCACCTACAAAACCATCATTTTTTTCAAGCTGTTCGCTAAGCTGCACTCGAAGATCCTTTGCCTTCTGCTTTAAATTAATAATGTCTGTCTCTGCCTGAGCTATTTCACCGAGCTCTACCTTTGTCTTTAAACAATTTTGCATGTTAAAATTTTTATATGCATAATTGAGACCAATTAGATCAGTTAGTGGGAGGAAGACTAACCTTTTCATCAATTGTATCTGGAATAGGAAAGGAACCGTTAAATTCACCAAGTCCTGCTTCCATAGCTGTCCTCTTATCTCTCTCCTTTTGTAACTGATCCTTTAGTCTAGCCACCTGTAAATACAATTAACTCCTTCTGTTTTAGTTAACCTCCCTTAACAAGTTCATACAAAAGCAATAATATATACCAAATTTCAAGCACCAATATGGTGGTTAAATTTCATGGCATCATTTCCTGTGCTTCATCAAGGGCCTTACTGTTTATTAGTTTTTACCATTGATATTCAACCCACAGCACCATCAAACCAGTGAAAAGCACATATGCCAAGGCAAAATACTCAAATGATCAACCAAAATGAAACATACATCATTCTCAAGAGCAAGACGGCGCTCATGCAAGGCCTTCTTTCGGCTTTCCAGACTGGCTTCCAGAATCTCATTTCCTTTCACCTATAGCAGAACATTTATATGAAAACATTGAAAATCCAATCCATACAGGATATCCACGAGGAGACATATAGTCTCTACCTCATCTGCAATTTTTCTTTGCAGGTCAGATTTAGTGTCCTCAAGCCTCTGGATTTCAACCCTACAGATGGGCCAAAGCTCAGATGCATAGATCATAAGAATTAAGAAGTACAAAAGTTAGCAGTAACAAATTCTGGATAAAATCCGAAATGCAATTGTTCAACCTAGGAAAAACATATTGTGCATGTTCAACTAAAGGGCAAAGTTGTGTCTTCCCACATTATAAGTTCATCTCTTGTAGATTCAAGTCCAAAATGGCTTTATCAGTAGCTCTTGTAGGTTCAAGTTCAAAAATCAATTTGAATGTCATGAAAATGAAACTTTATCTGTAGACATAATTTCAAATGAGTAGCATTGCATTTAGTGTAACATCTTGAATCAGAAGACACTGAGAAAAAAAAAATTGCAGGAACCACAAAAATATAAAAAAGGCTGATGTATATAATTGCTCTCACACGAGATATTATATCACTTACTCGTTATCGGAGGGACCATCAATGGATTCCATGGAAAGGTTCTTTCTCGCCTGAAATGGTGGAAAAGAGAAATAATATATGTATGTGACTAAATTGATACAAGATACACACAGATGATAAGAAATTAAAAACTAGAGATTTGGAAGTTTCAAACTCCCTTTTCCAAGAAAGAGAATTAACACAATGGAAAACCATTTTTCTCTTGAAGTAAAGAACTAATGATAGAAACCCAAATGAGAGAGCCAAATCATGAGTTCAAAAAACTTGTACTCACAGCAGTTCGTCCCCAAACAGTGGGACGTTTAGAACCATAGACTGATTCATTTGAGACTGGTGAAGATTTCTCCAAGCATGACTTTGGACTTTGACAATTTAACTTGAACTCTGAACTTGTTCCTGAAGATACATCTACTAATAGTTCAGCAGATTCATTAACCTGCCTTGAGGAGTTATTTTCACTCTGATTCTGAATATTTTTACTATCTTTTACATCCTCATTTTGCGGCAATGCCTTTTCATGCGAAGTTGATGATGGGTTCTGATTGATTTCAGAATTGTCATTTCTTTCAGGAGACTTCGAGCCCACTCCAACATCCTGCATCTTTAGCACATAGTATAAAAATGGTGCTATATTTTTCTGAAAGAAGTAAACAACTGTCACAGTGAAAGAAGAAAACAAAATTGCACATACTGTAGCAAATGCCAACACGTGCATACAAATGGGGATAAAATATAGTTATAGAAGTCCAAAAACAGTGAATAAAATCTGCATCACTAACCATACAGAAGATTAAATTACATATAAAAATCACAAAATTGAGGGAAAAAGAGAATAGCAGAGTAATACTGTGTTGGGTTCGGTTCTATGGACATTGTGGCAGTCCATCCAAAGAAGAAAAAAGAAAAGGCGGCTGATAGCCTAAATCAGAGCCTAATTATAGCTAACCCTTCCAGAGAACTATGGTGCTTATGTTGTCCAATCAAATTAGAGTACAAACTAATTCAAAGCCTTAAACCTCTAATGTTTCATGAAGCCAAAATTAGATCAATAACATTCTAATAACTAAAATGTTTATATAACAGAGTTTATTTGTAATCTCGCAAGCAAAATATGATCAAACAATTTAGTAGTATATGAACTAAGGTAGGTTCATCATCTGGACCCAAAAACAATGACAAGGAAGAATAAAGACTTCAAGTAAATATTGTTAAGTTGATAATAATAACAGTAATGCTCCGCAAGATATTTGTCCTATGAGCAGACAGAACTAGTGTTTTTAAAAGAGAACCATGATTTGTCCAGCTAAGGTTCAGAAGCCAGAAGAAGGACTTTAGCGTCTAAGACTGACAGGTGCTTATGTTACCTACAAAATAAGATAACTCAAAATTTTAGGTATGATATTTTGTCAGAATCAAGGGACAGTATCAAATTCCGTAAATGACTTGAAATCCAATATGATCCTGCAAAGAGGAAATATGCACTCTACCAACATAACCACAAAGATGTAGAACAAATCATAACCAAATATCAATCAAACAGCCTAGGAACATGAGGAATCAATTACTCATCCTGAGCATCAAAGAGAAATCTAGCATGATGTATATAAATGGTTTTAACCATCCTAGGAAATATACAACCACAATATCATGTTTAGAAGCAAAGATGACCATGATAAGAGTGTACGGTAACAAACCTTATCCTTATACACAACACTATCTCCAGATTCACCGCTCTCACTGCAAGATCTACTTGATGCGTTATCAAGATCATCATCTGTATATGCATCTGACTCCGGCGTTGCACCATCCTGATCATCGTCTTCATAGGACTCATCATCATCAGTAGCCTCTTCAGTTCCACTTCCACTTAGTTCTGATTCTGAGTACAATTCTTCAGGGGATGCAGAACCTTCCTGAAAACACAAAGCTACTTAATAAAGTATAAACTCTCTAAGTTAAAGCTAAGTAGCTAAAATAATCAACATAAGAGAATGGAAAGAAGTGCACTTAATATTTTTAATTTTCACGTTTGTCATCATATTTTAAAGCAATAAATTATTTCAGTTATACCATATAAATCAAAGTTTTTATTGGTTTAATCCATCTTGTATTTTGCTTTACTGATAAAGAAAAACCCCCATATTTCTTGTTCCTGCTGATAAGGTAAGATCATATTAACATGGTAATAAACAGACATAAATAGAGACATTTTGAGGAGTCAAACTTAAGGTTCTATAAGCAGAATTAGTAATTAAAATTCAATCAGTGAAGTGGCTCTTAATCACTTATGATTTATGGGATTCAAATTTAGAAAGAAAAAAATGAATTAGATCCATTGCAACTGATTTAGACTCCAAAAAAGTTCATGCAGTTGACAATATCCCCAGAGAAAATGTCTAAGTACAAGACAAACTGCGGGAAATATGCATCACCCAAGTTTTAACAGAAAAGAAATCATTACAGCTTACCCCAAATATCTTATCATATTCCTCCAGCAATGTTATGACAATGGCTTGAGCATGATTTGCTGCAGCTGCTGCTTGCAGAAGCTGAGCAGAACCGTCACCACCCACATTGAAATCAGTTTCAATCTCACATTCACCAGCTAGAAGGGGACGAAGAAGTAGAGGTGCCATGCAAGCCGCCACTGCTGAAGTGCTCATTCGATTTTGATTTTTGGAAGAAGCAACAGTTTGCATCATCATAAGTATTCTAAACATAAAGAAAGAAATAAATGGATTAAAATGTGGAGCAATGCAACTGGTTGCCAAATCAGAGCGTGAAAACAGATCAATACGAACAAGAAAAGAAAAGAAATTTCTGCCCAACTTGATTACTCAACAGAAATGAAATCAAGAAAAGATTAACCTGATTCCAGTCTTAATTTAAAAAATAAATAATCAAAGGATAATTTTACTGCTTGAACAGTTTTGCATTACTAAGCAGTTTCTGCAGCTTTAAAGAATTTACTTACTATTTTTTAATTCAATAAACAGAATTTGTCATGGAGTAGATAATAAGATAAACCAAATAATTCAGACAAGATCTTGACCAGAGTTATGCAATAGAACTGAAGAAAAAGATTAATTAGGCCTCTTATTAAAACACAGAGAGCAAAACATAACCTCATAAAACTAATGAAACAACTACCTCTGCAGCAATTTACGATTTGGCTCAGGGAATGTTTCCAATATTGCAGTACGCATGGCACTGACTCTACTGCCTCGATCAGTTCCTAACGGTTGTAGACTAATTAGCAAAATAATAAATAAAAATACCATGAAAGTACACAATACTGCATAACATAGTAATTTCTACTATAAAAGATGCTGTAATTCAGCCCAGGAGAACTTAACGATTTTGATTCTTAAACAGTAACAAAAAATTCCACATTTGGTTGCTTTTGAAATTTGTCGTGCAATTGAGTGATCTAGTAACACAGTGTAAAGCAAGACCTTTGGCTAGCCCAGAACCTGGTGTTTCCTACAATACTTATCAAAGGCATACTTTCTTTAGGAACTTGGAGTCTTAAGACTCCCATTGTGAAGGGGATGATCAGATCATAAATGATGTACATTTGGATCAAAAATGCAAAATCTTAGATGTTAATGATTTGAAAGGTGTTTGTATGTAGGTTAAAGAACAAAAGGGTGTTCATAGGCAAAATAATATAATTTCATAAGCAACATAAGAACTACAGGGTATAAAGTCTTTATCTGTGGTAATATCAAGTTGAATATCACAAGGTATACCCTGCTTAACAACCTACAGTGTACAAACATTAAAATTTCAAGGACTAGAAGTTCCCCACTAAACCTGAAACCAGCACAGCACATTTCCCAAATTTTCAGATTTAAACTATGTATAAGGCTTCAAATATTTGCACATTGTTCAACAATAAAAGTATACATTTAAATGCATTTAGTTTTGGCTCTGATCTGCAGAGTATTTGTTTCTATAGATATATTGCTACTAAAGAGCAAAATATATATACAAGCAGATTTTAATTGTAAACAAATAAGAATAAAGCAAACAAGTCACGGAGAACTTTGGAAGATAATTTACATTGTTAACCATAATTTCAGACATTTCAAGAATTTAAAGCCCAGAACACCTAAATTTCTGCTTATTTTAACTTAATAGTGTCTATTTGAAGTGGTAGACGAAAGTTCTCTGCAGGATCAGACCATGCAATTCTATTTCAGATTGTATGTACGCGTAAGCTCTGCATGTGGTATTTGTAAAATAATCTCCATAAAACACTATATTAACAATCCATCACATTTCAATAGTTGTTTGTTCACTATTATTGCCAACTTATACAGTAATTAATTGAAGAAATTCAAACAAACAAATGAATATTACAGCAGACTTACGACGTGCTTCTAGCAGGGCATTACAGCATGATGCAGGTACCGGGGAGGAGGGCAGTTCCCGAATGACATACTAGAAAATTGCATTAAGGTCAATAAATACTAATGCACAATATGCTGCAACCAACAAGAAGAAATCAATATATTGTAGTAACTGAAGAGTAGATACCTTGACACAATCAGCAATGATATGTGCATCCTCCTCAGGAGAAAATTCAGTTTTTCCTGAATCAGAATGCATAACCCAGAAACTTTAGGATGCAGCGGAATGACTCGAAACAGAAATATTTCTGATGCAGAACTACCATAGATAATTTTACTTCTATGTTAACTACGTAAGGAATGAGGGTGACAATATAAATACCACACCATAATATAGCTTACAGAACTATCGCAACTCTGTATGTGATGTAGTATTTATATAACAATTAACTAAAAGGCCAGCAAATCAAAACAAAACATTTGGAAATTTGACAAAAGGACAAAACCGATTGTATATATGGAGATAAAGAGAAGATTTCAGAACTAGTAAAGGAACACAGCAGAACTGAACAAACCCTGCTCAAATTCCCGAATTCTGCGGTGAACATCATCAACATATGCAGCTTGTCTTAAGATGCCTTCTACCTGGACTCCTGTTGTTTTAGTTTCAACCGATCAGATTCATATATTTGAAAGAAAGAATAAATAAAATCACTATAGTAGAAGTGAATTTTCTTCAGGTCACAATGGCCTAGTTCCTTCACAATTAGATATTACAGCCAGAAAAAATAACACCCAGGTTTGAAGTTGGAATGATTGTGATACTCTCCTCAAAGATTCTTCAATGAAAATGAGAAAATACAGTTTCAACTTCTTGATTGCTAGATCATTCCCAAATATTAGCCTTCAGCATAGCAATAGTTCAACCAAGACAATGCAAAATTATTGTATATGTACTCCGCAACAATTATGTGACCAACATCTTAATAACCCTTTAAATCAATGTAAAGGTTTCCATAATCAGTTTCTCCCAGGTTCTGCATGGAAACTCGATTAAGTGAATTTTACAAACCCGAATGATTCTATGTGAATCCTATCAAAAAGTTAAATATCAATGCATCCCGTAGCAACAAACCCAGAGATGTGAACAAGTTGTAGAAATTTTTGGAGGTTTAAATTCCTTCTAGTCTTTAATATTCATTAAAGAAGGAAGAATGTCGGATCAACAATAATTCATCCATTACAATATAATAGCTTATAAAATGGTACAATAAAAAATTGAGTTATAGTGCCTTTAATGATGCCCACTCGCTCTTTCAAGCATAAAATACACGTATCTACTGGAAAAATAAGGAAAATACTTATAATATTAATCACGGATCATATTCATAAATAAGCGGTCTAGTTCAGTGAGTAACATGTTAAAATAGCAGCATATTAGACTGCATAGAAAAAGAAAAACTCACCATGCTCTTCTATGAACCTAATAGCTTTTTCCAAAAACGATGGAGTTCCATCAACATCTTCTAAAGCAAGTAAAATTGGTCTACCAATGACCGGGAATTTCACAGGTTTTTCTTTCACTGCAAGAGAAACGCATAGGAAAATCAATTTGTTAATGATTGGAGTAAAAAACCACAGCAAACAAGTAATCCAATTCAAAGGACTAATTGAATGACATCATTGAAGAACCCATGTCGCAACCATACCATTTAAAAGGGGGAAAAATGGAATTTGATAAAAATAAACCAGCCATGAATAGCACTCGAAAATCAGAGAGGCACAGAAAACCTGTTGAAAAATGTATGTAATTTAGATGTGAAAAAAGAAGACCATACACTGTTCCACAGAGCCATTAGCTGCCTCAGCCTTATCATTCTTGAGGATGCCATTTTGCCCAGTTGCAGAACCAGTACTTGGTGCTTGTGCCAAAGCGTTTTCCAGAGCAGTCTTCCAGTCATATAAATCCTCCAAAGACTCAGCCTTTATCACCGGTAATTAAAATATTTAAAAAAAAAAAAATCAGTCAGTAGTGAATTGCAAAGGATTGAAGTTTAAGATCAGAGAAGCTCACTTTTACTGCAAGAATTTTAAATTTGTAAAGTTTGCACTTGTAATGTTTCACACAGTAAAACGATGCATCATGGCCCCCACACCTTGTAGATAAAGATGGCCGGCATTCATTCACTTGCAATATTAATGCAACTTTCACCACTGACTCATAACAAAAGTTCCAATTGCAAAGAGATATTATTCACATAGGAATCAATTTGAAAGTCCTCGATACTGAAAAAGTTTCAATTTCTATTTCAGGCACATTTTAGTAGTCTTTAGGTGATCATCAAGTTCCAAATTCTGTTGAAACTAATCTTGATCAGGAGTAGTTTGGTCTCAATTACTGATATTGAAGTTTCTATTGTTTCATAATTGATTTCAATACTTCATACTGTCAATGATATTTTCCTCTTTAGCGAATAAAAAATAAAAGAATGCATATTAATGAAGAACACTAACGTCCCATGGGATGAATAATAATAAATAGGAAAAATGTGCTACACAATGGTGGAAAATGTAATATCAAAATGACCAAAAACGAGAGGGGAAAAGGAAGAAGGAAGCACCTTGAGTGTGAAGGCTCGTCCATCACGACCATCAGGAAATAGTACTGTCAAGAGTTTTTTATCTGCTTTGACAACCACACTAGAAATTTTCCAAGGTAGAGTTACACGGTTAGTTAACCTCTCTAACTTCCCTCACGGTAACAACTGCATGAAGAACGCCAGAATAATTTCAAAAAGCAAGCCAACCTGCCTGAATTGTTGAGGTCAATACCACCAAGGGTCAAATTGACTTCACTCCCCTTTTGAGGAATAGCACTCTGAAAAGTAAAACAACAGCAGCAGCAGATGAATTTTCAAAATCTTAATAATGCAATGAGCATTGAAGGGAGGAAAAGGTGGGGTAAGGTAACAAAATTATATACCCTGAATATAAATAAAACCAACAGAACTCATACAAGTTTTGTACTAATCCAAATCCTCTCGTCATGTCAGAAATACATAAAAATCTTACTACTCCATATAATTTAGGCTATTTTGAAATGGCCTGAAGTATCTAAGAAAACGAGAAAAAATGAAGCATATTTTTCTTCCCAACCATCAACATTAAGTTTAACCCAATAAGAATTGGGAGGATCAGAATTGTTTCCTTTCATTCTCATATAAATTATGTTTGAGAAAACCAAACAGAGATCGACATCTTATGACAATTGAACGATCGTTCTATGAGCTTTCATGATATCAGTTTAACATTAACTCCACATTATTTAAAAAAAAAAAAAAAAGACGAGACTATCTGCCACAATGCAAGTACTTACTGGATCACTTCTGAAGAAAACCAGAGAAGTATGAGTTAAGATAAACCATCTCTTCTTCCAGGATGTCCATCCAATTCCTATTAAAAGTAAATATGATAAAAAGGAAGATTTTGAAATGAAATGTTAATATCAAGCCCTTGAAAAATTGTGCCACACAGATACTATCCCCAAGCACAGGATTCCTCTAAACATAATAACATTGGACCATCACTTAGAAAAAGAAAATATTTTATTAAATAGAAACAGCGAGTTCTCGTGACTGGACATTTACAATTTTCGAAAATCAGCACCAGCATACAGAGAGTCGCTACAAGACAAAGAAAAACTATCAACTCCAATGCATTGTCGATGCAACTCTTTGTCTATAAAGTTGAGTAAATTTTTGTTTTTCAGACAGGGAGTTGCTAGTCTGAATTATAACAAAATCTCAACAAATGCAGGAGAAAAAGACTCCATAAAAAAAAGTCAGATCATTTTTGCTAGTTAAATAACAAACTATTTCATTTCAAACAAACATTTGCAAATAGACAAATAGCTGCTTTGCCGGAAAACAAACTAAAATAAAAATAGTCAAAATTTTGAAAAGATGGATCACAACAGTGCAACGCTTATTGACTATGAATTTTTCTATGATTCAGTCTAATTTAAACTACAACCCAAAGAAGTAAAAACACACCTTTAGATGATATAAAGAGTGGTCCACTTTTGAAAACCTGCATGAGTATTTCGATTAGAATTTGGCAAAATCAAGCAGTAATGTATCAACTAAAGGCATAAATCATACTCTTGAAGAAGCAATTTCATGAATAATGATAATTTCATCAAGCAAATTGTTAACAATGTTACTGGCATCTCGAATCAAATACAATTAGAGGCAAGACTCAAATGCTTTTTTAGAAATTAATTAAAAAGGAAAAGGAATTACGGCATTTCCAGCACGAGTAATGCGATGATCATTCGGGCCGGGTGGCGGACCGGGAGGCTGGCCAGATGGCGGGCCGCCAGGCGGATTAGTAGCCATAGGAGGAGTGCCTGCATCTCCCTAAAAACAAACATAAATAAATAATTACTTATTTATATTCATATTTTAAGCACTCACATTCACAAAAAAAAAAAGAAGAATAAAAATAAAAATACTGACAGATTTTTTCGCCTGAGACCATTCGGTGCTTTTACTGACCATATCCCGATCACAAGATCACCGGCGTCTGCAACAATTACACACGAATCAGAGAAACACCCCAATGCCAAAGATCAAACGAAAAAACAAATGACGGGAAGTTGAAGCTGAAGGTACCTTGAATGAAAATAAAAAAATAAAATAAAAATAATGGTTTTGATTTGGGAGAAAAAAAAAAATGAGGAAGCGTAAAGGTTAACAGGAGAGAGTGTGTTTTTTTTTTTTTTGGATTAATTGTTTTCGCTTTTTTGTGTGTTGCGCAGAAATCTTTGCACACAACGGAAACCCGCTGGTCAAGCGAAAAAGGCCCAAATAGAACGGGTCCTTCCACTTGTACACGTCGACCGTGATTGCAGCTCTCCGCGAAAATACTATGTGTTGGAGGGAAAATTTGGAAAATTGGCATTTCTGGTAATTTCAGTTATATCACTGTCCTCTTTCTTACAATTGGTAGTTGTCTGTACGTGGATTGGTCCTTTACAGACGTGGCTTCCATCTGTTACATGATGCATCACCAATCTCAGATTTCGCGTGGGACCCTTTTATTATAGAATAGAATATAATTATGGTTTCCGTTTTCCACCTCAGCAAATATTAAAACAGCAATGTTAAAACCCTTACCTAAATGCCAAATGGTAGGGAATTAATAAATACTGTCATTAAATACTAATGGTGGTATTTACAAAAAATGTTGGTTTGGGGTTGGATTTCATTTTTTTTGTTTTTTTTGTTTATATCGCACAAATTTAGAGCCAATCATATTGTTGGCAAATATCACAAAGAAGAGAATAATTGTGAAGGCTGACGTGGCGGCAATAAAGAATTTAGGTAAAGCTTGAAGAAGCACGAGCGCATTTCGAAATATTGAATTGGTGGATGTCTTTGCACCAGCTGACTTTTTCACAATTAGTGCCCTTGATGGGGGAAATGAATGGAAAAATAAAAAGCCAAACCGCATCATTAAGAAATTGTCCCCTTGTTCTCTACTGAAAAGTGTTTCGCATAATTGCCTTTTTAACTGCTGGTAGTTCCTGAAGTTATGCGTCATCAATATCGGTTCCGTGAGTAATTTTGAATAACGTGTCTAGCCAGCCAAGTCTTCAAGTATACACCATAATCTGTTTTTCATCGTCCAAGACGCTGATTCTCATGCATTTGTTGCGATGATTGCGCGCAATATTTTCACCAATGTGAATAAGTGAACAGGAATGCAGGACCTGTCGTCTAAACGACTTCGGGTAGAGTGGAATTTTTAGCCCAACTCAATGTCAATAGTGGATCAAGTTTAGGCCTAATTTAAAACTTTAACTGGATATGAATTCTAGCCCAATTGAAGCTGGTCCAAGTTGAAGCCCGAAGGAGCTTCTAGCCACATCTAGTCTAAACGTCTCTTCGGGCTCGGGAGTTGGATCACTGTACTCTGATTTGCAACACTAATGCAATTTTACTCGGTGAATAGTTTTTCAATAATAATAATAATAATATAAGTAAAAGTGAATTTCGAAGAGGGATTTTATTAATAAAAATGTAAAATTAATGTAAAATACAAAAAAAAAAATTAACAGTGTAGTAATCAGCATTTTTTAACCTCATCACTGAGATTAAGGTTTAAATGTCTCCATATGTCGTGGAAATGAAATTTCTCCTTACATAAAAGTTGATTTTGAACTGAATTTGTTGGATAATTAAGATATCACAAGTTGAAATTCCTATTAAAATTAATCACTTGACCTTTGTCTGAGTGGTCAGAGCCTACTCTCACAATTAACGGGGTTGGATTGAGTCCTCACAAAGCATTGTGTGACTTAATTCTTTCTTTAATTACATAACATAATTGAATGAAAAAAAAAATCTCCTTCTTAAAATATGAATAGAATAGATATATCTCAAATATAAAAGAGAATAAAAATCTGAATTATAACATAAGTAATAATCTCATGTAATTCAAATCAGCATTCCTATTAAGATTAAGACAAAATTTAAGAAAAAAAGAGATAAATAACTAAAACGTCACATAACACGACAACAGTTACCTAATGAATTTTTGTTGTGTATTCTAAAAATTTCAAAAATATCAGCGCCCCTCAATGATTATTAATCAAGTCAACACGTGGTTAGCAGAATTGTACCGTGCTGGCATGTTCCAGCGACTGCAGATAAAAACAAAGTCATAACTGTAAACGTAATAAAGTACATAGGTATTCGAAATAAGGCTGATGGACAAAGATCAATTTGCAGTGGCGTGTAATTGAGAGAAACCGCAAAGCCAAAGTAATTAGACCTGTAGACCTCAAAGCCATCATGTAGCTAAAAGCCTATGGCGGCTTTTGGCCCGCTTTTCGGTTTTCCTCGTGCATTTTTCTTTCCTCTTATTTTGCCAATTTAGACACACAACACAAACAAGCAGCACAACCGAAGCACATGTCAAAATTCAAAACAAACACCAGCCAGATCGATTTCGACGATTTTTTATTCTTGATACATTGAAATTCAAGGACGAATTTAATAATCGAATAAGAATTGACTGGGATTTTAAACTTCTAGGGTTTGCTATGGAAATCGAGGTGTCCAAGTCGAGTGCGTTGTCGTTGGACGTCGAGAGGAAGAGAGACGAAGAGAAAGAGAAAGTTCGCGTGAAAAGGAAGACTTTAGAGGCTGTCCTCCAGCAGTGCCAGAGAGCTCTTGAATTGCTCAGTAACGGTTTCGACGAAGACGATAACGATGTCGGCGCCGTGATGTCCGATGAAGAGACGAGCCGCGAAGGGTCGTCTAATCAGCGCATCGATCGAGAAGCCGATGAGGTACCGAACGAAGCTTCTTCTTTTTTGTGTTAATTTTGCGCTAGTTGTTTGGATTCTGGAAAATTGTTCAATTTAACTGCTGAACACAACTGGACGTGATTTTGAAAGCTTAATTTTGCTTGAATTTTTGCTGTTTGTGTTCACTGAAGCTTTCAATCGGTTTGATTTTTATATAAACAGTATTCCGCTCGTTATGGTGTTGCTATTGCTTGTGGTTATGTTGTGGATGTTTTGTCTGCTGAATTTTCTTAGCTAAGTAATTGTTTTTTTTGGCATGTGGCTGGATAACTGATAAGCCCTTGCCAGCCTACCATGAGGACTTAGTTTCTGATGATATATGATAAGTGATATGAATAAAATCCAAAGTTATTTGATCTAAGCTTTCCAAATTTTAAATTTGATAACATATATTGGATTTGACTTTGTAAGATGGCATATGTTTAACTTTATAAGCTTTTGAAAATATAATCATATTTTTTGTGTTGTCTCCACTTTTTCCTTGATGCAGCTTTGCGATCTTCTGAGATCTAGAGTTGAATGCCCTGACTTCCTCGATAAGTTGGAGTATGCACAGCTGTCAGGTCCACCAAATAATATTGGTATGCATTCAGAATAGACCCTGTGAATAACTTTTCCTTGCTCTTCATATCTTAACAGCATTAAAACTACTCTTTGGTGCCAGAAGAAGGTAGTTCATGGGACATGGTCAGTGATAATGATCTCTGGGAAAGTGGAAATATCGATTTGGATCGAGAAGATTATGTCCTTGTGAGTGAAGAAGATATAGTAGATGGTATTGCATGCTTCATGGCTGCGTATTTGTTGTCACTTAAACAGGCCAAGGTAAGGAATTTTCCCACCACCCTTCATTAAATTTCTGAAGTTCTCAAAATCAAATGGATTTTGTACCTAAAATGATTATTGTAGTCACCACCTAATTTTCTGATTGAACTATGATCTCCTTGCTGTACAGAACATAGCTATATAGATATACATGTATGCTGTAGGCCTGTAAACTTTACTGGGATGAGCTATCGTCAAACACTGCTGATGTTGTATTTTGCCTCTTCACGGTTTTATATAGTCATAACCTCATGTAACTATCATGCTTAAGATTTTTTGCTCTGCATCCGAAAGCAATAGCATGCATATAATGGGTTTAGGTTGGAGTAGAAATTGTGATCAGTTAGGTTGGTTTGTAAGTGCCCATCATAACACCTGCAAACTTTCTAGACTGCTCTGTTTTTTAACTGCTATTGGATTCAGTTTTATTTTACTACACATAAAAGGTTTTTGATTAATTGGTAACTGATACTTTTTCATGGAGTGGCAAATATTGTCTGGTTACCCAGTGTAATACCCTTAAGTTTTGGCTTGCCTTTGGCATAACTTAGATTTATAGACCTTTGAGGTGAAGCATCTAATTTGCTGTTTGTTTGCAGAATTTGACCCCCAATCAACTTCAGGAAGGTGAGTTTTGCTTTGTCCCAGTAAGGTTAACTTGCACTTATATTTGATGGCGATGTCTTTCAAAAAGGTTTCAAGAGAAATTTTTACTAAATAGCTTGCGGTATTTCTTTTTCAAACAAGCTTCATGCATTAACTGGAACAAGTTTTGTTCTCAGTAGTTTTGCTAAGCATTCTGAACATTTTATGTTGGATCATTTCAGCCTTAAGCAAGACTTTCTCTGTGAAGAAGAGAAAAGGAAAGCTTCGGAAAGCATGGGACGGAAGCAAAGTCATTTATAATGTGGCTTCCTGGGGGGCAACTGCTGTTGGGTAGGCAGTTCAAGAAACTAATTGGCTTGCTTTATTTTTCCTGCATTATTCTGTTTTATTGTTCTTCTTTGGGGTGCAAGTCTGGTTATAGTGAATGAAATGTCATTTGACTCATTTCTGTAACTCTTTCAGATTTACTTTTTGTCAACGGTTCAGCTTCCTTTACTTCACATTTTTCTTTTCCAGTCTTCTCTACTTATATTTTACTTATCCCTTTATTTTTCCATTGTGCATTCCTAACAGGATATATCAGAACCCCGTTATTCTTAGGGCTGCCTCTAAAGCCTTCTGGACTTCTTGCCATGTTATATCAAAGCTTCTCTGATTCACTTGTGTAGCTTGGTGGATAGTAGTTGTGTTGGGACTTGAGATGCAATGTTGTATCATGCTTGACTGCCAATGCAGCTCGGTCTTTCACCATTTGTGTAATGTTATTGCTATTCTTTGGGTGTTGCAGGATCTCCATTGATTGTTGTGTCATAAAATTTGTCTTGTAAATATTTCTTCCTCTTTAAGCAATTCTGAGTGCAATTCAAAATCATTTTTCATTGGTTATCTCCTTGCAACATTTTATGTCCTTTATATAAATTGTCCATATGCACTTGTATGTGTAGCTCCTGTTATTTCGATTAAAATTCTTTTGTTGAAGTAGGATAAAAAATTTCTTTTAGGCCATGTTTGGTTTGAAGAAAGGGGAGGAGAGGAAAAGAGTGGAATGGAAGGAAAATGAGAAGAAAGGAGTGGAGGAGAGTAGTGAAATTAGATTTCATTGTTTTGTTTGATATAAAATTTGATAAGGAAAAGAATTATAATTTTTTTCTTTAAACAAATTTATTCTTTACTTTAAATATTAAACTATTTATATTAGTAATAAAATCGAATTTAATATATATAAAAAATAAAATAAAATAGTAGTCCGATGGCAATCGGCGGTGGTTCGGTGACTTTCCGGCAATGCTCTGATGGAGTTTTGATGACTTTTCGGCAACATTCGATGGAGGTCCAATGACTTTTCGGCGACGGTCGGTGGAGGTTCGATGGCAATTTGTATTTTTATATTAAATAAATAAGTTTATTTATTTTGTTAAGTTTCTTAAATCATTTATTAAATTAATAAAATAAAATTATTTATAATATTAAATTAATAAAATAAAATTATAAATAATAATTATTAATGACATTAAATAAGTTAAAAAGTTGAAAGGTAATTTTAGAAACTTTAGTTTCTAACATAAGAGTAATTTAAATTCTTCACTACTTTGTGTGGAATTCAAATTCTACATTATGATAAGATTGGTTGAATTAAATATCACTTGACCCACATGATTTATTTTTATTATTTTATATTTTCATTCAACCAATGAATTAATGTCACGTAAGTTTGTACTTTAAAGTAATGATACAACCACAAACTCTTGTACAAACTTATTTTGTATAAACTGATGTGGCATGATAAGATTAATTGAATTAAATATCACTTGGCCCACATGATTTGTTTTTATTATTTTATATTTTCATTCAACCAATGAATTAATGTAACGTTAGTTTGTACAAAATAAGTTTGTACAAGAGTTTGTGGCTGTATCATTACTCTAAATTTTAATAAAAATTAAATTCTTATATATTTTCTCCAATCAAACAATAAAAATAAAAATAGAATTTAAATTCTTTTCCTCTTCTTCATTCTCTTTTACCAATCAAGTACCGCCTTAGTTCAATTCAACAGCATGTAAATTGTTGAGTTGGAAATGACTGGCGATGTCCTTCGATCGACGAGAGATCTACTTCAGTCAATTTCCAGATAAGGCAATGGTTTCTTTCTTTTGGACGAGGACTATTCTAGTCAATTTATATATTGTACTGCATTGTTTGAATTTAATAGAAGGTTTTTTATTATTTTAAAAAATATATATAATTTTTTCCGCTAAAAATGTAACAACACTAGAAAAAATAATAGTGAAATGTTTTAGAAAATGAATATAAGTCATAAGGTAGTAATTAGTGTTTTCATATAATCCAACGAACAAGAATATAAGTGAAATACTGAAATGGTAGGCAGTGTTTACTTTCTGGAGTGGGAGCATGGAGTATGAATTCCTCCCACTCCAGTGTTTACTTACCTTAAAAAAGGGGAAGTGGGAGTGGGAATCTGTGGGTCTCACTCAATTTTGGAGTGGAGAGTGAGATTCTCACTCCCATGGGAGGAGGTGGGAGTGGGAATCCACTCTCTACTCTTTTCATTTTATCCTTATAATTAAAATAAATAAATAATATTTAATAAAATAAATAATATCATATTTATTAAAAATAATAATTATATCATATTTATTTTATTAAATAAAAATAAATAAATATTATATTTAAATTAATAATATTAAACATTAATTTTAATAAATATTATTTATTTATTTAATTAATAACAATAAATATTTTATTCTAAAAAATATTAATTTTGTACTATATTATCAATAATAATATTTCATTTGTGTTACTATTATTAATAATTTTTATTCACATAATTTAAATTAAAATTAATAAAAAATTATGATTTACATAATTAAGAATATTAGTAATTATTATTAATTTATAAATATAATTATTATTAATTAATGCCACATCAGTTTGTACAAGATAAGTTTGTACAAAAATTTATGGTTGTATCATCACTCTATTATAAATAATAATAATAATAACAACAACAACAACAACATTAGTAATCATTATTATTATTAATTATTATTATTTATAATCATTACATTAATAATAATAATAATAATAATTATTATTATTATTATTAATAGTAGTAGTACAAGCAATAATAATAAGTATTAATTATAATGATTAATAATTATAATTAATATTTAATAGTAACAATTTTATCATCATCAACAACAATAAATTTATTATTAATAAAATGAAAATTTTCCATTTCCATCAACAATAAAATGAAAATTTCAAAATTTAAATGGAGATAATATGATCATTTTAAAGAATGAAATTTCCATTCTCACATCCTCCCATAGGTATAAGAACTCCTGTAATTATTCCCAATATTGAGTGGAGCTCACCACTTTAATTCCCATTTCATCTCTTATTTAAGTAAACATATCATTTATTCGCATTCCTATTCTTAGTAAGTATAAACGCCATTAGTCTTCAGGACGGGTACATGGTAATCGACAAGGAATTCGAGAAAGGAAAAGCTATTATATTATATATATTTGCAGATGTGGATTACAAAAAATTTAAATCTTTTTCAGTGACATATATAATTGAATATATATAACAAAAAACAGAAACTCGAGGGGATGCAAACTTGGGAATTTAGAGAGCAGCTGAGTTGTTTGCTTCCTAAACAAAATTTGCAGATGCTGATGACGAAATTCACCATCAACTTGTCAATAGGCCAAGGAGATCATCTCATCTCACAGCACCTTGTATGTCTCCAAGCAAAGAAATACTCATATGTACCACATTCCCTTCCAGTGCATCTCAACTCCTAATAGTAGTATGTATTATCCTTGTGATTGGGAGTATCCTTGCATAACATTGAACGCACTTCCATGATAGCTCTTGGGGGCTCCAGGTCTTTCTCTTGTAGTGCATTCCCAAGTAGCTGCTGCATCTGTGAGCCAAATGTATCATCAAGAATCTGCAAAGTATCAAAACCATAAGTTAGTTAAAAATAATAATAAAATGAACAGGGAAATTTTTGTGGACTTGGAATCAGAAGTCAGAAAAAAGAAGGAAATGGTTCTCTCATTAATTTTACAAATGGATTTCCAACAGTTGTGTAAAGATTGGCACGCAAATAAGATTTTTACAGTTATACAATATGTTCAGGCAGCAAAATACCATTAGCATTACTGCATCAATTATGAAAAAGTTGGAATTTTCAATTTCACAGCCAATGCATGTGCCTAATATGTTTTGCTTACTGCTTGTATGCATGCAATATTGCCATTGCAGAGCTCTGCTGTGTTTTCATTGTAATCACTTTGCATATATGTAAAGCTAGACTACAACTTGACAACTTGAACTTCTATAGTTGTGATGCTACTACTTACAGAAACTGCAATTTGTGAACCCTTATACCATGACCTATTCTCTTTCCTGTTCTCCAAGAAACTTAAAACATCCTGTAACAGAAAAAATTGTGCGGGGTCAGATAAAATAACAAAACTGTGACTTGGTGCCAACTTTCTACTATAAGATCCATCAGCATGCAACTTACTTGCCCCATACGGTCCCAGTAGCCCCGACAGATTGCAACAAACACACGAGTCTCGAAGACAGTATGCAGATGATTTATTGTGTTCGTCAGCTGGTCTTTAAGTGGCTGCATTCTTCCTCGAATATCAGATTCTCCCACAGTTTCCTTAGCATCTTGGAGAATCTTTTTTAATTTTGTAGCACTTTGTAACTTGGTCTAGAGCAACATTAAAAATAAAAATAAAGATAAGGACATATTCAAATATCAATACCTAGGTTGAAGTCAATTAAAATAGCCGTGCCCAACTGTCTTAGTAGGGGAAATTGATAAAAATGTTTCACATGGTAATTACAAGCCAGCTAGAATGATTATGATAAGCATCCATACAAACATTCAAATTTTATGAACCAATGATCTATCTCTATCATTTTTAAATTGATTGCTTCACAAATAAAATTCAAATATACAGTTTAAAACATCTATCGATTGTATCTTCATTCATTCAGGCTTTTACAAATTCTTTTTCCCCCCCAAAATGTCATTCTGTGTATTTTCTAAATGATAATGTTTTCCCTTTTCCTACAACACAATTTCTTTCTTCAATTTACTGAGACATGATATATCTCATTTACTTTCAAACTTATATTTCATCTCGACTCATAAAACAGAAGCCAAACAAGTAAAAGAAACTGTGTTACTTTCAGAAGGATACTCACATTCTCTGCAAGTTTCTCATCAACAGCTTGCAAATAATTTCTGAACTTTGTTCTCAGCATTACTGTTACTCCACTAAGACGCTCCCCAGGAACAGCATTTCCACGATCAGGGATGCAAGAACCCCACGATTTGAACTGACTTTCTATCTTGGGCCGCAAGACATCAAGCATCCTTTTCATGGAGTTCAGCAAAATTCCAAGCTGAAATGGAAAAAAACAAATATTAAAACAAAAAATATGCCCATCTAAAGGAGCCTAAAAAATTAGTGAAGTTATGGCACACCTCATCGGGGACAGTATAGGCACATACGGACCGTTTGGCAAGTTTCTGAACGTACTTGAGGCCAAATTTTTTAGGTGCCAAATTTTCCTTCAATGGTGATAGGACATCTGCATATTGCTTGTCCAAAGCTTCAACAATTGCCTTTTCTACATCAGCAATAGCCTATTTGTAGAAACGCAACACCCATAAAATCAATAAGGTTTTGTATTCTCTCTCTCTTTTAAAAATAATTAAGCCTCTATAAGAAGATGAAAATGAGAGGATCAGCACACTATTGAAACATACCTCCTCAAGCACAAAAACATACTCCGGCCACCGACAAATGATTACTTCATAGTCATTCAAGGTCTCTCGTAGCCGATCATACACCTCATCAATGAAAGGAGTCGTAGAATGTTGTGTCCTAACTCCTGACCATTTAACCTGCAAGCAAAATAACATGCTGTAAGTCCTTGAAGCATCATTCAATTAAAACCTTCATGTTGCTGGTAAAAGAAAATTATTTCAAAACCGTCAATTTCATTATGTGCTCTATGCCAAGCAATTTCACTTCCATATTAGAGAAAGAATTATACTCTGTCGAGTAATAAATGTATGCAGCTTGTGCCTGAATACCGAAATGCCCTCATGAGTCATGACAAGTTAAAGGAACACGACAAGTAAATAATGAAATATGTGATACTTGTACAAATAAAAGAAAGAAATAAAGCAACTGAATTAAGCCCCCAATTTTCATTAGAAAGGCATGCACCATTAAAGATCAAGAAATATAAGACAATATTATTGCTTAATCCATTACTTTTTCCTATCCCAGAGAAAAATCTACATTTAATAGAAACAAAAAGAGGACTTTACAAGGAGTGAACTAGAGGTCCACCTTCACAATTGCTCGGTGCATTGCGTACCTTATCTAATTTGCATGATTCCAGCAATGAGTGGCGCTTATCTTGAATCCACACCATAATATACAGATGGAACAAATCTTTAGCATTAACTCCACCTTTCACAGGACTGGAACCAACAGGGAAAAAAAAAAAAAAAGAATTGAGTACAAAATAATGACAAACACAACAATAGCTACAACAACAGCAGTTGGTTGCCTTGATAGTTACCTAATTTTCCAGCTGGTAAGATCTTTCTGAAAATCTGCTGTTGCAATTATGAGTTCCGCTACATGAGGTGAAGGACCTGATGGAGGGCATGCAACGAGGAACGCATGCAATCTACCAGCAAGCTCAGTGCTGTATATGGAGGAAGATAAATTTGGTAGGTCTACGAAACTGCAAGAAAAGAAACACCAATATTAGAATCTTGCATGTGAACATCAAATAGCAAAACCAGCAAGCAAGGAAAAGCACAGATAAACCTATTTCTTTAATAAGAATCAGTTCAAGAAAGTGAGACCACAAGGAAAAATTCCTCTCCAAGTGCATTTGCATGCCGATTGTCAAGTTTTAAATGGTAACCATCTTATCCTTAATCTGCTAAGTTTGAATTTGTAGCAACATTTACGAAACAAAATGGTATCGGCAACTTTTTTAGGTCACACTCCGCCATATGGATGAATTACTTTAACAAAGTTCACATGACATTCAAGGAAAAAACTTGCCTGGGTAGTGTATGTTGGTTGTGGATCTCAATGTCAGTAAAAATTTCATTTTTGAAGCTTAGACAGATGGAAGTCATCTTTTTGTAAGCAGTGGCCATAGCAACAGTGTCCATGTAATTGAATTCATTGTTGGACACATATTCATCGGTCTCAGCCAAGTGCCTTCTTGATCTCTTTTTAGCAGCAGCCTGGAAAGAGACTACCATTAGAAAGAAAATGTTTAGTAATGAAGCATCCAAAAGACAAAAAATCCAGTTCTTTTTACCTGGAAATAGTGGCACAGATTGTTCTGCGCCTCTGGAGACAATATATCATGAAGGAGAGTATACAGTTTCACAGCAGGTTCTAGTGCCAGGGGTGCGACCCCAGTTGCAGGTTTGAAGACATCAACAATCCCTGAGAAGGCTGATTCATCAACGGCTTTATAGTTCTCAAAAACAAGAGCAAGAATCTGTTCAATCTGATCCTTGGTTTCTCCCAGGATTCGATTCTGAAAATGCAGATAACAATAAAAATGTTGTGTTGAGAATTGATTCTATCCATATTATAACCAGAAAATATACTAATAATGATGGAAATAATTAAAAAAAAAAAAGACAACTCTAATAATAATGTTAATAGTGGTGATCATAGTAGTAATGAAATAATATTGACTGTTGTAGTTACAAAAAGCTCTGTTTAGAGCAAATGATTTGTACCTCCTTCCAGAGGATTTGTTTCCATTCCGGTTTACCACAGTAATCAAATAAAACAGAAATGAGATACCTCTTGATGACTCAGAGTGGTCCTGCTATGGCCTTTCATAACGACGGGCATCAATAATTCATACACCAAGTTGAGGCAATCAGCTGTGGGAGTGGCCACATCCATTACATAGGAAAGATATCTGCCAATTACATATTAGAGATAGAATCATTCTCATAAATTTCCAAAATAAAAAATGTTCAGGCTCATTACCGCAGCTTTGTATAGACATCAGAAACCCCATAGTACGAGGAAAACTCTGTTAATAACCATTTCCAAGAACCATACAGCAACAAGTTCCTTTGCTGAAAACCTTGAACCTTCATAGCACTCTCTAAAACTAGGTCATATGCAACTGTTTCCGCAACAGAGCCACACTGTGACCAAAAAGAAGGATAGTTAAGATCACTAATATATTTACCAAACCACAAATAAGTAAGACGATAATAATTCTTGTGTTTCGACTATGGTACTCCTTACATGAATAAAAATAGAAATGCATCAAATTAAATAACAAGAATATTAGCCTTTATTCAGTTAATAATGACCAACCACAGTCAAACACCAGATGATGTTTTTTTAATAATGACTTTCACACACTTGTATCTCTCCGTACCAGACAACATACCATAATGTACCTTAATTCGAAAGAGCAAGTTTGCTTCAACAGCTTATAACCCACATCGCTAGAAACAAAAACTGATACCCTTTTCGAGTTTTAAGAATGTAAAAACAAGACCATTTCCTGATTTCTAGAGTGTATTTAGCCTCAATTATCAATTCTATGCAATGATAAAAATATAAATATGTATATAATTACTAGTCAAAAGAAGTGGGAATGTGGGATTAGTAGTGCTTCAGATTACAAGGATTCTTCTTTTATTCAATAACACAACAAATTAGCAGAAACTTTTTCAGTTATTAACTTCTTTGGAAAATAAATATTTAACTTATTAAAAGGCAATTACAATATAAAATAACTCACCTTGAGATGACTATTATCATCTGAACTCGTTGAATAATAGATATACAGTTGTAATTTGCCCACAAGCTCATGTTCGGGCTCACGATAAATAGACCACCAACGCAATTTGTCAGTCTACATCAAACATTATTAGCCTTCCACCAAACTATAACCAATGCAAACTTTTTTCAAACTAAATGTAAAGGATCAGAAAAATACCAGGTCCTCAGCAATAGTTGCTACTTGAGCCAGTACACGACCATAATGCTTCCCTTTGGAATCATGGACTTCAATAATTAGATCATCTCCTAGACTATCTGGAAAGCTGTGGAAGTTGTCAATGCCTATCCAAGCAAATTCTGATTTTAAAAGAAGGTGAAAATAGGACAAGGGAACATACAAGACATGTGTTTCGCCAGATCCAGGTTGCATCCGAATGGCATCTTGTTCAGTTGAACTTTTCAATCTTAACATACAAGTGTATGTTTCTATTGACATTTGTGGACGGAGAGGAATGAGAAAAAGGAAACAAGAATAAATTAGAGATGCAAATGGGGAAAAAAAAAACACCCCAAGTCAATGGATTTGCAAGAACAAGGAGGACTTATCAAGTGATTATTCAGTATCAAGTACAACTTAGAAGACAGTTTCATAAAAAAAATAAAAAATAAAAAATAATAATAATTAAAAAAAAAACATAGAAGTCAGTACATAGCAATTCTTGTTTAAGGGTGAGAGCGGAGAGTGTGTAGTCCTTTCACTCCAGTGTTTACATGCTCACTTAAAGGTGAGAGTGAGAATAGGGTACCCAGTTTTGGAGTGTGAAGTGGGCTTCCCACTCCCACCTAGTCCTTTTTAGCCTCACCTTTAAATATAACATGATTATATTTATTAAAATAAAATAATACTACATTTATTTAAAAATAATAATATCATATTTATTTAAATAATATTATTATATTATTAAATAATATTACATTGATTTATTTATATTATTTATATATATTATTTATTTATTCATTAAAAATAATAATTTACATTGATTCCAAGTTTAAATTACTTAAAAATAATGCTATTATATTCACATAGAATTAATTATATTACTATATAATATCTTTATTTGTATTAAAATTAAATAAATATAATATTATTATATTTATTTAAAATTAATAATTGATAATAATAAATAGTTTATTCTAAGAAATATTAATTTTCTACTATATTATTTATAATAATGTTTCATTTGTGTTGCTCTTTTCAATAATTTTTAATTTACATGATTAAAATTAATATTAATAAAAAATTTATGATTTACATAATTTAGAATATTCATAATAATTATTAACTTATATAATTAAAATTAATAATAAATAAATAGTTTATTTTAGAAATATATTTTTTATTCACTTGATAATTAAGAACTACAATTCTTTATATAAGGGTAAAACTGTAATATGAAACAATTTACTCCTAATCCAAGACAAAATAAACAAATAAATGGGATTTTGATTTCTATTCCACACTCTCATTCTAATGTAAGCAAACACTCACACTCCACACTCCTAATCCCAAGATTCTTACTACTCAGAATTCCCAATATAATCCAAAAAGTAAACGCTACATCAATAGCACGGATATCATTAATGCAAACAATTAGATGCCACCATCGAAGTGGCCTAGTTCTCCAAAGCAGCCCAACAAAAGCACATTATCAAAAAAATTACTTTGAACTAAATGCTTTGTAAGCAGCTCTAAGCCAAACAACAGCACAGTACACATGTAACTGCGTCAACAGACTTAAGAAAGATGATAACGTCAACAATTAGAAAGCACCAAACCTAACAAAATCAGCACATAACTTTGCAAACAACCAACTCCCCACAAAAGGGGGTGGGGGGAGGGAGCGGGTGAGGTTGGGGGGTGGAAAGGTTAATTGATTCCTTTTTGATGAATAACTTAAGTAACAATAAAGCATGCAATTTGCAACTTTAATACCTTGCATAGTGTCATAAGATGATGAACTAGAGCGTAGACTCGTCACACCCGTTTTTAAGAGTCCAGACACCTGTTTTATATACTGAGAGCTGGCATGCACATATGCCAAGCTCTGACGTGAGAAAGAACCATTTGCAGCTAGTCGAGGTACACAACGAATTTTTCTCAGAGCTTGCCATCCAGAAGATAGGGTTGACTGAACATTATAGAAGTGATACCGGATTGAGTCCAGTTTTATCACTGGTGGCTTAAGAGATGACATACTACATCCGGTAGGTGGATCTACGCTTGTCTTCACTTTCCGTACTGCATAATGAAGAATATCTCATTAGTCAGGACATTCCATTACTTAGCTCTTGAAATGGGAGGATGTCAAAAATAGGATGACAAATTACCTTGAACCTTCATCTTCCCAATTACTTTCTTAGGTTTAGGTGCAGCACCCTCGCTGGTAGGCTCTGAAGAGGGCTTGACCATTAGTTCCTCTTCTGATTGCAATAGCACATTCTGCAATCTATAAATTCAATAACCAAAGTTTTAGATGCGTAAGAGTAAACTCCTGGAAAATCAATGATCGGGCAAATGCTGCATGCTCTACCATTTATCATGTAGAAGCAATTTCTAAAATCTGCACGGTCAGTTGTATAAGTTTTGACTTTCAAGAGGCATTTAGATTTTTGTCCCTTTTAAATGGACACTGTCATGTCAGATTGATTTTGAACTTTGTTGTCATAATATAAAACTTTGAAATGCACTGCAGTTGACAATAAAGTTTATTGCAATAACCAAAAGATCCTTGGGTTTGAAAATTAAACAAAATCAGTAATACTTTAAGAAACTTCAAGTTCAAAACCCTAGCACTGAACCAAAAAGCAAGCTACATTTCAGTTTTTTGTTTCTGTCACTTCTTCCGACAATTTCTTACATTTCTAGCACTGTTAGATATGACAAGGCCCAGTAATTGGCCATTGAAATAATACTTTTACAGAACCTTAGTACATCAGAAGTGCAGTTGTGGAAGCCACCACTGAACTGGGCAGAAATAAAATAAGTTCAACAATGACAGATGTAATTCAACACTGAGACATGCAAGCTTTGGTGAAGAACTATTTGACTAAAGGGAGAGATGGACCATCTCAATATTCCTCAATGTTCTTAGAAATAGAAGAAATTTCCTGACAGCTTTTGAATGGCTATTTCTATTTTTTTTTTTTCCTTTTGTTGATGCCCAAATCGGTCAACCTTTCCATATTCACTAAGTTTGAAATGGGCATTTTCGCCAGACTTTACAACCTTAATTGTCAGGAAACTTTTGGTGGCCCCAAGGGGTTTCAAACGACCTCTTGTTTGAATCCAACTGCATTAACCTCTCAACCCCTTTTTTCTTAGCATGAAATTTTCATAAGATTCATTCAACCTATTCCTTAGCCTTCTGATTATCAGTTATAACAGTGCCAGATTAATGGGAAAGATAGATCTTTTCAGATTAATGTATCCAGTTTCTCCCACTTAGAGTGCAGAAATGTCTGCAGGAACTATAACATAAACCCCAATTGATCACTCAACACATCATAAACAATGCAACAAACCTAACATGGTCAATGTACTCCAAAAGAACAAGGCTAAGAAAATATGACTCACCCGAATGCATCACGTAGTAGAGCACATTCATTGTCCAAAAATACAGGTGCTTCCATGCAACCCCTAGCCCAGGCATGAAGGCAAAGTCGAACACATGCATCATATGCAATTACAGCATGCCATGGCCCTAGAGCACTGAATTTGATATACGAAAAATGAGCAAAGTTGGTGAACAGAATAGATAGCAGAAATTGATTTATTGGGCAATTAGCACCATCTGCCCTAAATTGTTGGGTTAAAAATACCTTGCATGAAATGTTGGCAGGCGAGCAGGGTGGGAACTTGAAGGCACAGCAGAGTCTACAACAGCTGCAGTTCTGTAAACATAGAACCAAAAAAAGGACAACAGTAATGTTAATATATCCCAATAAAACAACAAATTCTTGAGTGTGTGTAAAATGGAACTACACCGATGTGGCTTTATGTGCACCAAATTCTACCAAGTAGAACCATCAAAAAATTTGTACAGAACTCATAAACTGTTCAGAGTACCTGCTGCCAGTATTATCAGAGGGTTTAACCCCAGACAAAGGTTTAGATGCATTTGGATCTTGCTGGGTTGATGAGGCATGTGCATGCGTTGTAACCGTAGCACTCTGTACTCTAGATGCTGGAATTTGTTCTCGACATTGTTTAATCTCCAGAGAAGAACCAGAAAACGGAGGTGCACTGGGAACATCATCATCCTCGTCATCAGTGAACTTTTCCATGTGCATGTTTCTGGAACGCAAATCCTGGAAAAATAGGCCAAGATAGCAACAGCATTACATACAATTAAAGGAGAATTAGGCTACAAAAGTTAAGAAAAATAATACGTATTCAACTTGATTTCCGCATATTAGCAAAAATAATATGTATTCATCTTTATTTCTGTAAGGAGAGATTTCCAAGGCATTCTCAAAAGAAAAGGGAAGATTCGCTTATGCTTATGCAGAGCAAACAAAACTTTGAAAAGCGAAAGGAGGCGCTCTGGTGGAAAAACAAAAAATAAATTTATATGATGTCAAAGATCTTAGTAGAGGATTGGGCAATGCTCTGTAGACCAAATGGATTATCTGTACCAGTGCAACAGGCATGTTTATACCACCAAAATCTTTTGATATGTGGATTTTCATCAATGCATCTTCTAGGGAAGTTTCAATCATAATGGGTGGTTCAACGTCTTGAAGTTTACTAAAATATATGATGTTAAGGAAAGATGTATTTTGCTGAGGATGAAGTGAAATTTTTGTATTGACATGTCTAGTAATGACACTTCATGCTTGGAACACAGTTACCAAAAAGAAAACCCACACAAATATACAATAAACAAATCAACTCAAATCTATATGCACTTACCTTTGACATAGCACCAATTATAGCTAGTGCGAATAAAGGGTAAAAGATCAGTATTAATGATTATGCAAAAAAGTAGGACAAAAGTGAAAGTTCTTCTCAAAGTTTAAGCACATAACATTTCTGAAACAAGTCAATTCAAAATATAGAAACTATCCAAACAGACAATAATACCAACCTTTTCACTTGTACTTTTTACATTGGCACCGGAAGCCACACTTGAAGCATATCCTTCCGAGACATTTGCTCTTCTCCTCATCCCACTAGCACCACTAACACTGGCCACTTGCGTAGTTGAAAACTCTGAGCTAGCAGCCGAATCCGACTCTTCCTCATCTTCCTCGGTATACACAGTCCTCTCACTTCCCCTTACGAACCTCCCTCCCACATTCCTCTCCCTCCCAAAAATGGTCTCCCTCGATGAACTCACATCTGAATAACCATAATCACTCGCATAACGTGCATGTCTTTGTGCAGAATTTCCATGAGGAGGAATTCTTTGGTCTTGTGGTGATGAATCCAGCGAGTATCTTCCACAGTACACATCATCCTCAGAATCAGTGATCATCTCATTTTCAGAAGCAGAGGCACTCTCCTCTGCATCTCTCGGTAATGTTCTAGATAACGGGATGGCAGTCGTCGGCAAGTGGCCGCTCCTGAATTTTGAGGGCGGGGGCAAGTCAAATCCCCTGCGGTGAGTAATGGGGTCAATTCGAGGTCTTAGATTTGAATTTGAATATGGAACCTGCTTCTGCATAACAAACATTTCAGAAAGAAAATAGAATCAGATTAGCCTTCAACAACGTGGATAAATTGACATACGCCATGCCTAAATCACACTACAGACTATCAGCATTAAAATTTTAAAAATAAAAAAGCGAAAAAGTGAGAATTCGTGAAACTGACCTCTCTAACCCAGCGAAGGGAACTGTTGTCAAGACCGTCAGTGAACATGACTTTTTAGGGCACTGTTTCACCTACAGCCATAACCAAATCTAAGATACATCTTGTGAACTCAACAATATAAATATTAAAACGAGGCAAAAAAGGGAAAAAAAAAACTCTGACAGTGAAGACCGACATTATAAACAAGTGCTGTACTGAAAACCGAACAGAAGGCAAAGGTGACTTACATATGAAATGAGGTTGAGGGTTTCACTTTCACAGGTGGCTGGGTTTGGCGAAAGTAAAGAGGAGAGATAATGAGTGAAGAGATCAACTTGAACAACGTAACAAGAGTACGAGATTTGAGAAGAAAAGGCTTTTGCTTCTTTTAAAAGCTTCTTTTGTTCAGCTCTCTCAGACCTCAGTTGCTCAGACCCAAAGCTGTCTCTACTCTCTCGCTAAATGGCTTTGTCACTCTTTTCCAGTGTTAAATTTTCATTTTTTTACTTTTTTTTTTTAATTTTAGATTTTAAATTTTATAGTCTTATTTTTCTCTCTCTTTTTAAATTGCGTAATTAACTAATAATCCAATGGAATTAAATATACACTGATCAAACCAATATTACGACGCCGTTAATTGCCTTGGAGTCTTTAATGACAGTACGAAGATTAATTTATCAGATTAATAAGTACGTATCGCGGAAATGAAGCGCACGTAAAGTCGTAAATTAGTCTCCTCAAAAAAAAAAAAAAGTCGTAAATTAGTGGGTGGGAGTAAGGACGGTAACGGGTAGAGTGACATGGCAAACGGAGAGCGAATTTTTTGCATTAAATAAATTTGGTGATTCGAACGTTGTAAGTGGGGACACACACAGTTTTCGTCTAATTTCCCGCGATGTACCAAAAGAATTAAGAATCACCAGTCACCACCATTGTCACAGGGCATGGTGGGTCCCCCACAGGACCCATGCTCTTTCTTGTCACGTTGTGCCGTGTTAAGCTAGGGGATTCTTCGTTTTCCTTTCAAATTTATTTATCTTTTTAATTTCCACTGTTCCGCTCATTGGCAATTACATTTATTGACCACCATCCACCATTTTTTCTCAGAGCTCGTCTGATTTATCATGCATCAACCATAGGTTTGACATTTTTTATTTATTTATTTATTGATTAAGATTGAAATTTACTTGAAGAAAGTTGTAATCAAAACTCATGTGAACCAATAAGAAATTTACTTACTCTCTGGTGGGACTAAGCTATGTTCAAATTTAGTGAAAGTCTTAGGTGTACTGCCCTATCATTCCACGTTGACGGCGGCAATCAAAAGAAAAATACTTTAATTTGAAAAATTTTGAATGTGCGAATGCTTGTGATAAGCTTCTTCTTTTTTTATTATTTTTTCAACGTATTATTATATACTCTATACTCTTGGTCGTTTAAGGGCTGGGACCACACACGGTTTCCATAATCAAAAGGAGCTTAAGAGGTTCGTCCAATATGGTATTGATCATTTATCAGGCAGTGACATTTAACCAAATTATTAGCAAAAAAGAGATGAATCTAACCAAATTATTATCAAAAAAGAGATGAAGTGTCCTTTTGAGTGGTGAGGTTAAACTTGCAGAAAAAATTCAACAGCCTGCATTATTATCCTCACCATTTGTCGTCAGTGGGGAGCCTCGCGTAGCTTGCTCTAAAGACAACGGAGCAATACCCATGGATGATGGAGCACTTACCTAACAAAATTACTGAAGAGAAAGGAAGATGAGGAACTTGATTGTAAGAGGCCATGACAAAGATGTCAAGCAGCTTTCAGTTGAGTTGAGCATTGGTCCAGCTGTTGGCACAGGGGAGACTAGTATACCACCACTATTTTCAGTGAAAATCAACTAATTTTGAGGAGTTTTTAATTATTTTCTGATCCAACAAAAATTCCCCAATTTTCAACTTTGATTCAAGAAGACAATGCTAACGCTAGTTTATTGGAGCTCTTTTGTCTAACTTAAAACACAAGCATGAACTCTGAAATATGACACTTATGAGTGAAACTTAAGCATACAATCCATCAACGTTACATTCCCCAAGATAAACTTTTATGCTACGTGGTGAACCACAACTGCCTTCAGCAATCAGCGCTCTATCATTGGCAGCCATGTGAGCAATGATCTTGTAGATCATTTCAATCTGCAGTCATAAACTAAAGGTCAGCAAAATATTTCATTGTTAAAATGGTTTTTTAAACAGGGTTAGTACATACATCTTCGGGAGTATGGCAACGTTCAGCAACTTCATCAATTGTTAATGGTTCAACAGGTTCCTTGCAGCTGAAGAAAGAAACACATATCACCAATCAATTGAAAGACAAAAAGATAATTTAAGCAAAGGAACACTAAATTATCAGAAATCAAATCACACGGTAAAATAAACTTCCTTTTCCGGCTTTGGTAAATATCAGGGTTAAATTCTAATACTGCCAAAAGCAGAGACCATGATTTCAAATTTACGTACTCCAAGTTTATTGATGCTAGTTCTTTTAAGGTGTACTCTTTTTAATTTCACAAAATTGGTCCTTCCCTATCCTTTTTTGAGCAGATGTAATTAAGCCATTGGGCAGTTTTTAAAGAACTTTCTTCTTTTGAAGCAAAAATCCAAAACCTCAGAACAAATGCAAAGTAAATGCTACATTGCTGAATCCTACCTGGCCTCATTTAGTACTGCCAGAACCCGTTTCTGGAGAGCTAACACTTCCCCAGCTGCCTTTTTCCCAGCTTCCACACCTGAATTTGTAATTAAATGCAGATAGACCCACGGAAAAAACAAAAGCAATCAGATGAACTCATTTATAAAGCAAAACAAGTCCTGTGATCGTGACAATAAGCCTTCCCTCACCCCCCCCAACCCCCCCACCCCCCCAAGTAATTCTCATTTCAAGAACATAATTTGTTAGATAGAAGAAACACATATTTACCAGGTTGATGGTAAGCATTAATGTTGACAAGTGAGGCATATATCCCAACTGCTCGCTCATAAAGTGCCACAAGAGCCCCCACCGATCTAGGTGTCACTTCTTGCACAGTGACTGTAACGGACTCCCTATCATTAGCATACAGAGCCGACCTTGTTCCCTGTAATGCTTGAATCAGTTTTATTATGTAAAGGAAGATATAATGCAATTTATCTCTAGATCCAGTGCCACCAGGCAGTGTTTAAAATGGTTTGAATCATGTACTTAACCTGAAGCATTCCAAACAAGTAATCACCGCATGTAACACCTGGTTCAAGCTCCCAATCATGACCAGGGGGTCTATCACGTAGCACTTCAATGAAAGTCGCAAAGAAATTGTGTACACCCTCTCTCAGTTGTTGGATGTAGCTAAAATTTCAAACATGAGAAGATTGGATAACTAAGCACAGCATTAATAGACTGATATACTTCATTTACCATTACATAGAAGATGATAATAATAATAAATAAATAAAACTCACGCATGCTGATCTGTGCTCCCTTTATTTCCATAAACAGTAAGTCCTTGATTCACCTGGCATATAAAGGAGTCAAAATTTCAACCCATAGAACTTCAAAAAAAGTGAAGCTAATGCGTGTATTATCAGAATCTCTGACAGCAAGAAATTGTATTATCTTAACTAACATATCGGAAGGTAAGGGGTTCTTTGTGTTGAGTTGCAACTAATGTACCCCATGGCTTAAAAGTCCATGTTATCCAGGTAAGGGGTTCTTTGTGTTGAGTTATCCAAAAATGTAATGCACGTTGAATTCAACATATTAGGTCTGAACATAAAAAGCTTATTTTCTCCACTTAGCTACCTCTAATCTTGTAACCTGATATCTAAACAATCAATATTTTTGGCAATTCAGTGACTTGTCTAAAGGGAAGAAACAGTTATCTACCCCTCTTTAACAGGTTCATGTCTGGTCTGAGTAAGATAGTCATGTTAGTAGGTTCAGGGAAACAAGATGGAAAGCATAGCAGCAAAGTGACGTTAAAATAGAATCCTTCTCACAAGGAAACAATGAAGCCTATTGCTCAATTTTATCCATATGCTATAGAATGGTGTGATCTTTGAGATGATTAACCTTCATCTCAATCCAACGATATACAAACAAAACTCGTGTGAGTTGTGTCTTCAAAATGACTAAACATACCCGATTACCATCAAGGTCAAACTCCTTCCCAAGTGATTCCATGACCAACTGCTGCAAATACCTACTAAACAATAAGAGACTATCCTTGTAGGGAAGGACGACCATATCCTGCAGAATCCAATGAGACACGAGTCAAATAACAACCATTCATAAATGAAAATAAAATTAACATATTTTTCATAGTATGCTAATCTTCAACATAGGGACTATATCATTACCTTGGATCCTACCCCGTCAGAAGCCCAATACCAACATAAAGCAAGCAATGCAGCAGGGTTGTTCCTAAGCTGAAGAGAAAAAGATGTTAATAGGGGGAAAAAAGAAAAAGATATCAAGCAGCAAGCATCTGAACTGAATATACACATGTTTTCTGTCTCCGGTGAATAATTTGTAGTGTAAGGACCAACAGTTGCTCAAACTAGACATACTGAAACAGCCCATTACACCATGGTTGGTAGGCAGTGGGGTTGGACTTGGGAAAGGCATACTCAGCAAGTTAATACAGAAGCTATTATTCTTTCAAGCTTCTTTATGACTAACAAGGTAAAAACAGAAATTTCAGGATACAATGATGTCCGGAGACAAAAATTAAGAAATGAGACTTACCACTGTAGTCCTATTTGCCTCATCCATCAATGATGCACCAGCGAGCATTTCTCGAACATCAATTCCCTGAAGGGACATTCTCTTATTAGACCAATAAGTATAGAAAGTGAAAAATGAATGCATAAAATTCTACACCAATGGCCACTCACCTGAAGTGCTGCCGGAAGCAGACCAACAGCAGACATTTCAGAAGTCCTACCACCCACCCAATCAAACATAGGAAATCTAGCTAACCAACCTTCAATTCTCGCAGTGTTATCCAACAATGAGTTTTCTTGTGTTATGGCAACACCCTGGCGAGAAATACATAAAAGTAGCATGTTCATGACCTCACAACAAAAAGAAAAATGCAAAACCTGCACAAAGACTAGAGGTAAACCTTTTACACCTCACCAAGCCAGAAATCCAGTGAAAAATCTTAATATTCATGTTATTACCAATAGTATTCAACTGAAAGTGGAATCAAGCGGCAGGTTTTAGATACATCAAGCTATTGTCTCATGACTTATCCATATGAACAACCAAATTTTCGTCTAGATGAAAGATTCCAAAAGAAAGGTTTGATCATCTAGGAAAACACATTCAACCAGTTCCAATTCTTTTACCATCAATATTCTAGAATATCTCACAGAATCTACATCTAAATTTTCAATTTTACCGAATACGATAACCAAGTACTTAGTGCTTCCTACATCAACAAGATTCTTCCAGTTCTATAAAATTCTATTCAAGTAGTGCTCAAGCTCTTATTCCTACAACACTAGATGCAGAATTGTGGAAAAAGTGCCTGTAAGTCAGTACTATCATGCAGTGTGACAGGTGGTCCCTCCCTTATTGGTTAATAGATGCACAAACTGTCATAGGCTTAAAATGTGCAACAATTCAATGATAGAGGAACAAAGAAGCAGCTACTTGTCACACATGATGCCACCTGATAAATGAAAGTTTGCTATATAATACAGTGTGTAGTGACCAACAAACTTCTTAATGCATCAGAGACTTAGCCATATCATTCAATCTGATAAAAGAAATATCATGATGTATCAAGAAATAAACCAACATTAAATATAAAGAAGAGTATGTCTATTCAAATACATGCAAGCCAATCAACATTTGATCAGCTATACAGCCTCATAATATTTTAGTCTCTGACCTTAGCTCCGCTTCTGTACTAGAATGCGGTCTTATATATTCTACAATGCAGAAGGACAATTAAGCAGAAACTAGGACCTGAGATCAAGACCTGTTTTGCAAATTCCAGGCCAGCTTCACGAAAAGCCTTCTGTACTTCCAACAAACCATTTCTAGTTTCGGGGGTGCCTCCACTCTAAGTAGAGTTAAGTTGACAATACATTAGCAACTTACTTTAAAAATATTATTCTCAAACACATAACTGAGGAATCAGAAAAGAATAGCAATATCCAAGAAAACACGATTTTCAGACAGACCTTGGAAATGACTACCACAATGGTAGAAGCCAACTCGGGGCCAAGCTGTGCAATCTGATGATCAATTCCAGCTGGATCTGTATTGTCAATGAATCTTATCTGTCAACAAGAAAATAATACTGCACGTTATATCATTTGATAGCTAGAAATATCAATTCAAACTTTTTTTATGCAAGATTATCTGGATGAAATCCAATATGAGGAATCAAGATACATGCCTAAAATAATTTTCAATCAAAGGTGAAATGGCAAATTCATTGCAAATTGATGTACTATAATAAGGTTATAAGATACCTTCAAAGGAGGATTATCAGGAGCCAATGCCTCTGCAACAAACTGTGGTCCAAGAGCTGAACCTCCAATTCCAACAGATAGTATAGAAGTAAAACGACCCTCCGGAGAGGATGGCGGCTTAATCTGCATTTTTTACATAATTAATTAAGTAAAGATCATAATATATAAACAACTATAGATAATCATTAGATATACATCCATATAAAGAATTAACTAGCATTGAAAAACTTACCTTACCACTGACGACTTCATCAGCAAACTTGCGAACAGCATCAAGCGTGGTCTCAATCTGCGACTTCAAGAACGAATTAGGAGCGAGTTCCGGCTTTCTCAACCAATAGTGTCCCACCATTCTTCCCTCGTCGGGATTCGCAATCGCGCCCTTCTCCAACTCCTCCATTGCCTTAAACGCAGACTGAAATCGGGGCTCCATTTCCTCAACGAACTCATCCGTGAACCCAACCCGGCTCACGTCGAGGTACAGTCCCAGCTCCTTGTGCTGGTACAGCCAGTCAACGTAGCGTTTCCATAACTCCCGCGGATCTTTCTCTAATCCGTTCTTCGCTTTCTTTGGGACGACGTCGTTTGTATTCGATAAATCTGCAGATATTTCGCGAGCCACGGACTGAGTCTGGACTAAACTCGGGGTTTTAGAGAAACGAGTCGGGAAAGTGACCGAGTCTTTACGAAGAATGACAAGTGGTTTAGTGATCGAGGTTTGGGACTTGATTGAAGGAGAGGACGAGCAGAGGCTCGAGAGAGAAGCCATTGAGAAAATGATTCGAGCGATGAAAACGAGAGAAAGAGAAATTTGATTATTATAAATTAAGGAGTGAGCGTCATGGCTGACTGGCTGGCTTGATTCTGTGGGCTTTCGAATACGAGATTTTTGTGAGTGAACTGACAATGGAAGCGAAATGGCTCATGTATTCGTGAGTTGGAGTTTTGTTTTGCGTGCTTGCGATCACACGTTGGATTACTTGTTGGCAGTAGAGCTGGCAAAATTTGACACGATTCGATTATCCGACACGAACACGATATAAATAAATGGGTATGAGTCGTTAAATTTAACACAATTATTAAATGGGTCGAGTCCGAGTCAACATAATTTTTTTTCCGTGTCGGGTTTGGATTAAAATTCTTGACCCATTTACCCGATCAATGACCCGATTATATTTTCTATTTTAAAATAATTTACATATTCTTATAATTAAAACTCAAATATTAGAGATGATTTTCTTTTTTTTATTCTTTAAAAGGGTGAATATAAACACAATGTTTTATTTATAAAATTTTACATACATTTAGAGCTTCAATAGTGTAAATGTGTAAAAACTGATAGACATGTATATTTTATAATATTGATATATAATATTATATATATATATAAAATTAAAACCTCAATAGTGTACATGTGTAATATATTGGTAGATATGTATATTTTATAATATCGATAAATTATGCATGTATGCATGTATGTATGTATGTATGTATGTATGCATGCATGATAGTGTGTAAATATTTGATGTAACTTTTGTTCAATATATAGATATTAAACGGATTATTGGGTAACCCGATTATTTTTCCGTGTCGGGTTTGGGTCTCAATATTTTGACACGATTATTAAATAGGTCGGGTTTGGGTTGACCTAAATTTGACACGACACGAAACTGACACGATACGAACACGACCCGATAATCCGTTTTGCCAGCTCTAGTTGGCAGTTGGTTTTCTGATTTTTGGCATCCGTTTTGACGGAAATGGGTTTTGATTTTCGGTTATATTACGGGAATGCCCTCACATATTCCACCGGTTCGGTTACTGTACTGGTATTAGTATTGACTTCCACAAAACGGCTGCGTCTAAGTTGCTGCCGTAGTAACGTATTCCAATTTTTTTTTCAATTTTGCCCTGTCACCATTTGTTTGAAATGGACAAAATCCAAATGACTATAAATATTGCACAATAAGATGCAAAAATGCAGCATCTTTAGCTGATTTTGAGCACCACCAAAAAAGACTTTTCTAATTTAATTTTTTAAATATTTGGAGTGAAAAAATTAAACATCTTTTAAAAGACCTTTTAAATAAAAATAAGTTCATATTATTTTAATCAAATTATTTCTCCAACAAAATATTAATAATTACATTATACTCTCTCTTTAAGAACGAGAGAATAAAAAATAATACAATATCAAATTATAGGCTCGAAAAGACTCTCTAATGATAACTAAAATTTCATTTTAAGAATTTTTTAGAACATTTTGTGACTCTTTAAATAATGAAAAAAATCACTTAAAGAATTTTATTTAAAAAATCTTTTGATGGTGTTCTAAAAAGAAACTTTATATAAGAGCATATCCAAAATACTCTATTAATTTTATTCTTCAAATATCTATTCGATTATCTATGTGATAAAAAAGAGAGTAAAAAAATATTTTATTCTCCAAAAGACTTTTTAAATAAAAATAAGTTAATATTATTTTAATCAAATAAATGTTTTTTAAAGAAAAAATAAATGGCAATAAAAGTACTTCTCTCTCTATAGTAAAAAGTAATAAAATAAAAATTGAAAAGAGAGAAATCAACTTTATAAATTGAAGAGAGATAATTATTTTTTATTTAAAAAATCTTAATTAAAATGTCTTTTGAAATTTTAAATCTTGACGTGACTCTTAAAATAAGTAATAAAATCTTATTTGTCCTTCAATAATGTCATAACTTTAAGCCAGCTTAATTTGGTGGCTTTTGTATTGATTATAGGGTTACATTCATTAACTATTAACTGAACAATTACTACCCACTAAGAATAATTATTTCCATAATACCCATTTTTTTTCTTCAATCCCAATTTGTTGAAATCTCGTACCAAAAGGATGAGTAACGCTATTCATCCAATTCCCATGTGGTGTCATTTTCACCCGTTGCCTAGATTGTATTTAGCGTATATTGTTGATTTGTAGTGTCAATTATAACTGACTTTGACCTATTATTAAAGTGTTTAGAATCTAACGGCTGGACCTCATAGAAGCAAATTAGGGAGAATGTTGCTCCAGGGCCAACATAGTTGGATCCCGGCAGAACCTGAAATAGTGTCACTGTAATGTCAATGTTAAAAATGATTATTATAAAAACAAATATTTAACATCAAATAATTGTAGGGGCACAAAAACAATCGAACAATTAAAGAAAGAAACCAATGAAAATAGCAACAATCTTATTCGTTGGCAAGCCGGTAAATAAAAATTCAGTCTCAAATTGGAGTTCCATGTACTATAAAGTGGAATACGAATCATTACATGTGAAAATATTAATAATTAAAATGCTGGGTAATTCATATCAAATTGGAAGTTTCCATATGGTATTGTCGTTTAATGCCTTCTAAACCACAATTAGTATGGAACGAAAATGCTAGTTGACAATGGATTCGAGTATAAGTTTGACTGATATTGATTTGTAAACTTAATTTTCAAATTAATAATTTGGAAGAAATAATTTGTTTTAGTGTGGAATCCAAATTTTAAGTATATTCATCAAACACTTTGATATTTTGATTTTAATAGTATTGTCGCAGACAATAAAATAAAGTAAATAAAGTGTAGGGTCCAAAACGATACCATCCGTAATTCATGGAGTTAACATTACATTGCCCATGACTATCTACGGTTGAAAATAAAACAAAGCAATAAAAATACTTTGATATTTTGATTGTAATAGTATCGTTGCGGACAATAAAATAAAGTGTAGGGTCCAAAGCAATACCATCTGTAATTACTAGAGTTAACATTGCATTGCCCATGACTATCTATGGTTGTTAATAAATTTAACTAGTTTAATTAGTAAAATCTCTTGATGTTATGTAAAAAATTTAAAGTTTAAAACTTTACTCATTTAGGTAGAAAGAAAATTGAATTACCACTAAATCATTAATTAAAAAATAAAATCGAAAATTAAATTACCATTAAACTATTAATTAAAAAAATTAAATATGACAAATTGAATTACCATTAAATCATTAATTAAAATTTTTAAATACGGCTTGAAGAAAATCTATGCATTGTTATATAAGCAATTGTTGTCTTCGCATATTTTTATTCGCCTACTTTACGGCTTAAAAAAAAAAATTGTAAAATTTCAGTCAACCAAAATACACATTACAATAGAGCCACAATTTTAGAAAATACATTGAATATCATCAATTTGTAAGAGATTTTTTGCAATTACTAAAGTTGTACATATATATGCATAGTTCAAATTTCAAGCCAGAAGTGTCAACGCCACATATTTTAATATTTATTTATTTTTGTAATTTGACAGTCTACAACCAATGATCCTCTTAAAAAAATAAAACTGAGAGCGAATATTCACGATTTTTACCCTTTTCACCACATTATTTACATAAATGTTAACCTGAAAATAATCATGGAGAAGACATAGAAAGTGAAAAGAAAATTGCTTTTTCATGTATCATGTTTATATTCTCAGGAATTGTAATTGAGGTGTCTATGATTGTATAACCCGAAAATCCTACAAGCATGGAAATTTCAACCAATAAGCACGATCGTTTCAAAACATGCCTAAAAACGTATAATTTTTATTTTCTTCTTTTAATTTTCTCAGTTCTCGCCTTCAAATTTTGTTGGAAACTTGGAATCTTATCTCAATTTACTGCTGCGAACAGTATTGAAATTGTTGCACTGATTTCGATCCATACATATCATTGGAGACATGAATAACGCTGCACGGTGATTTGCTTTTCCCAATTTCATTAACAAGCTCGATAACTTGCTACGTAACCACCAATTGCTCCCTTTCACTATGAAATATTTGTTTAGTGCTATCAACCTGCTCTTTACTGAATCACTCGGCTAGAGCCCGAAAATGATTCGAACCCCAAAAATACATTGCACGAGTTTAATTTAATTTTTTTTTTTTAATTTGAGTGAAGGCAGAAAAAAAAAAAATCTGCTGTTTACTGGCTTTGTTCGTACACAGCGCGCATGCAAGCATACGTGTCCAATCTAGGGCCTTCAGATCTTGTTAGCTCAGGCCCAACAATAATTGTACTCGAAGACAAAAATCAGGCTACGTTATACAACACTGGGCCTGAAATAAGTTCATCGTAGACTTGGCCTGAAATAAGTAACTGCCCTAAACTAGAGAGTAACAAATAAGCTTATGGTTCAAAAAATAAATTTTAAAAAATGAAAATTAGATATGCGTTTTCTAATCTAAACGCGATAAACATAAGTTTATTATATTATAAGATTTTCCCCTGCAACCAGTAGGCAGAGATTGGGCCCGAAGCGGTGATTTTTTTTTTAGGTAATTTTTAAAAAATTTTCCTGAGGTTTGGGTTTGTTGTAATTAGATGGCGAGAATTTATTTATTTGTAAAAAATTCCCTACCATCAGTTAATTTTAACATTGACCATTAGTTGACTGTGCAAAGATAATATTACCCTTAACAACAGTTTGTAGACTGAAATAACTAAAAAAAATTAAAATTATTGGCGTAAAAAGCACAAACCCTATTTTTTGACAATTTTATCTTTGTCAATTCTAAAGATTTACAATATCATAGGTAAAGATTATAACTATTTCATTTTCAAGTTTTTAATTTTATCTTTTTTATAGGAACTTTAAGAAAATATTAATAATTTAAAGAGAATTTTTTAATTTTTTAATTTTATCTTTCTTGTAGGAACTTTAAGAAAATATCAATAATTTAAAGAGAATAAAATAGCCAATAATTTTAATTTTTTTTAATTATTTTTATCTACAAATCATTATTAAGGGTAATATTATCTTTGTATAGTAAACTAACGGTCAATATTAAAATTAACTGACGGTAGAAAATTTTTTATAAATAAATAAATTTTCGTCATCTACTTGCAACTAGAGATAGGGATGGCAAAAATCCCCACGGGGATGGGTACCCTCGGGGATTTTCCCCATTCGGGGAGGGTACGGGGATAATTTTATACCCAATTTTTTTTTCGGGGAGGGGACGGGGAAAATTTTTTACCCAACTTTTTATTCGGGGAGGGGACGGGGATGAGGTGGAATCCCCATCCCCTACCCATTTCCCCATTTTAATTTTTAATTTTATTTTTATTTTTAAAATTACTAATAAATAAATAACAAAATTATAAATATTGTTAAAAATAATAAATATCAAAATAGTTGTATGTTGGGAAAGTGGTCACCCTTTGCCGGGAATTAGTTGAAGAGTATTAATTGAAGTTTTCACCAACTGTTTATTGCTTTGATTATACTGGTAGTAGTTCTTCTACTAGATCTACAGGGGATTCTTATAAGAAAGCAACCAAATGGATGACAGGTTTTAATGATTATGTAAACAATGGAGATTGTGCAGTTGTTGCAGATGAATTAGATTCATATTTGGATGAGAAAGTTATATCTCGGATGGAAGATTTTAATATTTTGAGTTGGTGGAAGACAAATGCTAATAGGTATCCTACATTAGCTCGAATTGCTAGAGATATTTTGGCAATTCCAATTACAACAGTTGCTTCTGAATCAGCTTTTAACACTAGTGGTAGAGTTGTGAGCTCATACCATAACAAACTTCATCCAAGCACATTGGAGGCCTTAATGTGCTGTCAAAGTTGGTTACGAGCTTACAATAGCGGTATGAGTTTATTTTAATATGATTAATTTAAAATCGAAAATAAAAAATGTATTAGACTATTAATTATTCGGGGACCGGGGACCCTCGGGGATCCCCTGTTATTATTCGGGGAGGGGATGGGGATTCTCTCAAGCAATTTTGACGGGGACGGGGAGGGGACGGGGACATATGCAAAACATCGGGGATGGGTATGGGGAGATTGGTCCCCTCCCCTCCCCTCCCCTCCCCATTGCCATCCCTAACTAGAGATGGCAAAACCCCGGGCCGGGTCCGGGTATTGCCATGACCGGACCCTGCCCGAATGCAACCGGTCCGGGTCTGGGTCCGGGCCGGATTTTAATCCGGGTACCCGGATTTTATATTTTTTAATATTTTATGTGTATATATTTTTTATTTTTTGGTAATTTTATAAGTTTTAAATTTATTTCAATAAAATTTGACATGAAAATATAAATTTTAAGTGTTTAAAACTTTATATATGTATAATAAATAAGTCAAATAAATATAAAATATTTAAAATAATATATATTTTATAATTTTTTTAATAAAATCCGGGTTCCGGGTTTATCAAGTGATGCCCAAGACCGACCCGGCTTCATACCCGGGCCGGGTATTACCCGGCCCGCAACACCCGGGTACGGTCCGGGTCCGGACCGGACGGGTATTTTTGCCACCTCTACTTGCAACAAGTCCAAATATCGGGGAGGCTTTTAAAAATTATCCTTTTTTTTAATATATCGTCCGTGCAGTACGCGCCTACGTGGCACTCCGAAAGGCAGACAGGAGTACAGGATAAACCGCCCAAAATATTTTTCTCTAACGAGCAAGCGCTTAAGCCTTTGTAACTAGTTTTGAGCTCTATTGTCTGTCTCGTGTTTGTGTCCCCTCTACTACAGAGGTCATGATGTGGGACGAATGGGTCGATTGCAACAATAACGATGAACAAACACAACAGGATTCCCATATCAATTTTGATTTTCTTTCTCTTCTCGCCAAACCCAAGGTAATTATCACTTCATTTCTTGCTAAATTGCTGTCATTTTTTGGGTTTTTGTTGGGGGATTTCTTTTGTGACTTGGTGGGTTGCTGGTACAGGATTATTATAAAATATTGGAAGTTGATTACGATGCCACGGAGGAAGAAATTAGGTCCAATTACATTCGTCTAGCGCTGGTTTGTATTATTATTATTATTATCTAATTTTGTTTGATTTCCCTTCTGGGTGTGATTTTCGTGGGGCTTTATAACTTGGGTGTTTCAGTTAGGTTTTGTTGATGGGTTGAGGTTGTTTTTGTGCAGAAATGGCACCCAGATAAGCAAAAGGATCGAGATTGTGCAACTTCGAGATTTCAAGAGATAAACGAGGCTTACCAGGGTAAGCGGAGTCTGGATTAATTAAAATGAACGCGTCTGTTTCCCTAAAAGAAGTTATGTTTGTTAATTAAATTTCTCCTATCAGAACTTATTGGGTTGCTTCTTTAATGTTGAGACTTTAAGATAACTTGCTAGATAAACTAGGCATATGCCTACTTGGATTTTACTCAACATATGCTTGTTTCATGAAGAATGTGAAGAGTTTAGATTCCAATGCCATCTAAAATTAGGGGAGTGCCAGCGTGGGTCCAGTTACTAGGCTTATGAACCTTGTGTGTTCTAATGCATCTTCCAGATATGTAGAGCATCTTCACTTTTGGGGATTTTTATTAATTGTATGGAAGAGTATGTATGTCTCACTCCCAAACTTTTCAAGTGATTTTTATAATAACATAAGTTTATTATATTATTAATTGTAATTCCTTAGAAGCAGGCATTGAGTTCTTCTTTTATAAGCAAATCAATCTAGAACCAGAATTCATTTTATGAATATGGATTTTCTGTGTATGCAAACTATAAAAACCAAGTTGTCCACTATGAAACTAAAGAGCTCAAGAAAGCAGGCTGGCTTTTGCACATCCTTCTTTCTCTCGTTCTTTCTGGTGCCGTCAAGTTAATTGATTGCACCAGTAGAAATTTCATCTGCTGTCTTCAAGATATATTCTCATGCATGTATTTATTCATACATTGTCATTCATATATTATGTACTGCCCTCCTCTTTCTCTGAGATATATTAGATCACGTAACATTGAAACTGAATGCTAATCAGTACTCCGTAACAGAGAAAAATGGATCTCTGATCCTGATGGTCAAAATCAAGTTTAATCAGGTACAGAGATGTCTGAGATAATGTCTATTTCCCTTTTTAACAAGATTCATTAAAAAGGAAAAATGAGAGAGGTTTTTATTTTATTAGAATCTTGTCTCTTCAAGTCTGTGGAAATTTTATTCAGACCCTAGTCTAGTATGTTGGGCCTCATAATTGACCATTCCACGACATGGGGTCTTCTACACACTGGAAATGTACTGTCCATCAGGATCTTTTGGTCTTTTGCTGCTGAGAGTTTTCATTTCGCCACTGATGTACTAATTTCTTTGACAAAGCTAAAGAATGTGTGGAAAATAATTTGGAACCTGACAATTGGATATTTGATCTTTTTGAACAGTTTTGAGCGATCCTGTCAAAAGGAGAGAATATGACAGCAAAGGGATGTTGCACATATATGATCGCAACATAATTGTAAGAATTTCTCCTCTTCCATCTTGGGTAGGTTCTTTATTTGCTTCCGTATACTGTTGGCTAAAATATTCCACAAATTTTATTCAAATTGTTCGCAGGAGTATCTTAATCGCTACAAGGGCTTAATATTAACTTGCAATGGTCTTGGGATGAGGCATTCAATTGTGTAATATGTTGTCAGCACAGTTGGGGCAGTTCATATTGGGAGGCATAGAATTACCAATGCTGCAAATAGCATTGAGGGCATGGAGAATAGCAGTTAATATGTATTGCGATAACTTGAATGCCCTTGTATAATAGAAACCAATGCTAAAACATCGTTGTGTAACAGCTAATGCCTGCCAATTTGGGGTTACATTGTTCTATTTTTCTCCCAATTAGCCCGGTACTGAATAATGGTAGAGCGTGAATTTGATCTTGTTGAGACACATTATTGCTAAATTAAACAACATGAACTGGCTGCTGTGTTGGGAGTTATTTGGACCAACTCAAGCAGTAGGCCCAGGCTCTGGACTTGGCCTTACAAGTGGAACGACTTTTACTTGATATGTAATTAGTTTCACCACATCTTTTTACAGATCATTAGATGTAAACTATAAAGCGCAGCTTGTAGAATAGGAGTTCCATACTGGTACAACAGACCTTCATGCATACCAATGATTTTAGTATCTATCCTTTATTAAGATAAAGTGAAATAGCAATATATTCTATTTCACAAAAGGTGTTAGTAGGTCTTTCGCTTTTACATCTTCCTTGCTGGTTACTTGAAAGAATGCGCAAGAAGAAAATTGATGTATCGAGGAGCGTATTGACTCCTTTTTCTGTTGAAGGGGGCATGCTATTTTTTCTGCTACTAATACGAGATTTGAGAATGGTTTCTGCGATGAGAAGGTATGGATAACAGGAGAAGTAACCACAGCCTTCCACTTTAAGCTTGCTGTTCTTTCCGCCGGAAAAACAGAAACTGGGCTAAAGCAAGTGGGTCCCTATGGAACCTCTTTTCAATTAAGGAACTTGAATAGTTCCGGACTCTTTAATAACCAACTCATCAAGCAATTCAAAGGCAAACAACAGTTTTCTTCCTCTACAGATCAATTCAACCAAAAGAGCCCATGAATCTGACTCTGGTTTGAACCCCATTTCCACTAATCCAAACAATGCAATAGCTGCGTCCTCTGCCATTCCAGCTTTGCAAAGACGAACCAGCAATTCATTTGAAGTTGCATAATGTGGTAGAAACCCCCTGCACAGCATCAAACGCAATAGCTCAATAGCCTTCTCCAATTCACCTTTTTGGCATGAGAAATTCAACACAATCCTGTAGCTCGCTTTGTTCAGATAAATACCATCATACCACAGTTTTTCAAGCATCCCAAGAGCCTCTTCAATCTTACCTTCTCTGCATAATCCTCCAAGTATAATGTTAAATGTTACAATATCAGCTTTGCACCCTCTTTCTTTCATCTCTTTAAGCAACTCCAAAGCTTCATCAACCCTGCCAGCTCTACAAAAGCAATTAATCAATGTAGTATAACCAATTGTATCAGGTTTGAGGAGGAAGTTCTTCATCTCATCAAAAACCTCCTTGGCCTCCTGCAATTTCCCCTCTTTGCAAAAACCATTCATGAGGGTTGTGTAATTGAACACATTCGGATTGCATCCATTATTCTTCATGAACTCCATAATCTTCTTGGCCCGATCAACTTTGCCTCCACGGCAAAAGCCATCAATCAGAACATTGTAAGTCAGGGCATCAGGCAAAATCTGATCCTTTGAGACCATCTCCTCAAACAGTTCGATGGCTTCTCTGAATCTTCCATTTTTACAGAGGCCATCAATCAAAGTTGAGTATGTGATCAAATTAGGATAAGACATCTGGGATTTTTTCATCTCCTTCAGAACTTCAAAGGCAGATTCTAAAGTTCCACGTTTGCAATGATGCTTGATCAAAATATTGAAAATGCAGGTATTTGGCTTCAGCCTGAGATGCTGATTAGAATACTTGAGGAAATTCTGGGCCAAATCAACCTGGTTTGATTCAATTAAAAGATTGAGACAAGTGCTGATAGCTTTAAGCGAGGGCTTTTCACGAGTGATTGGGTGAATTTTATGGAACATTTCTAGCACTCGTTCATGCAGAGAACAATTTGAGAAATGCTTCATGAGATTAAGGAATATACCCTCATGAAATTTGCAAGTTTCATAGGTCATCTGACGAAGAACTGCATCAACAGCTTGAAACTTTTTGTACCGCACAAGCTTGTCAAGAATTGTAGCGTAGGTGCCATTGTTGTGATTAAATCCCTTTTGCTCGGACACTGTGTTAAATATTTCTAAGGCACGTTGTGGTTCTTTCTCACATTTGATCAAACTGATGGCTGCTCCATGTGAAATAAATTTGGACCTTTTCCTTGCATCGACGCAGGTATCTGAGGTTTCGACTGGAGGGTCTGCTTTTGGCGTATTAGCCTTTATGACTTCAAGAGGAGAGATCCATGGAAGTGAAGAAGATGAGGTTGAGAAGGATGAGAACCGACAGCACTTGCGCAATGAAAACCTCACAGAATTCATTTAAACTCCTGCCGTTTTTAGAACTTCATTACCTAACAAATAACAGTAGTAGTAAGAATCTGTTAGATGCAAGCTTATGCTAAATCATTCATTGTTTTTATCGAGGGGATTCTTCAGAAAATGAAACATTTAAAAAAAAGAAGCCAAACCATTAAATTGGAAGAAATAAAAATTGTGGATAATGAGTTAATCATGAAATGTAAAGACTGCACAACATATCTGCTAAAATCCCTCAAAAAAACTCTAAGCATCATGATGCAGTAACTAAAACATCAGTGCTTATATTATATAAACCCACAAGCAATCTCATTTCCTATTTTCATTTCTTATTCCTTGACCCCATTAGATATTCAAAATTCGAATTTCGAAGAATAGTCATCATCAACTCCTAGCATTGCACAGAAAGACAAACCCAAGACAAGCAATATCTAACTGCTCTTACCGACTCAACAACTATAGTCACCGTTGTTATTTATTTTCTTATAATGCTCTCTCCAAGTTTGTGCCATCTACCACTAAATCCCGGCTCAATAAATTCTTAGCCAACGTGATTAATTGGTGGTACCAGCAATAAAAGATACTTCCATCTATAAGAAAAGATATCAAAATTGAAATTTGACAGAATATTTTGAGCTAAGTTCACGTTTGAATCAAGAAATGGGAAGCTTACCAATCAGAATAAGCCAAAATTTAACCCCCACTGCTGAAGGAAAAATAAGTTGGAGAAGAAAGAATCACCTAGTACTCTGCGCGCAAATGATACTGGCTCAGCTTTTCGGTTTCTGCTTTATCTGACGCTAAGCGCACCGTTTTATATATTCTGGAGAAACCCAGCGGATCGTGAAACTTTTTGCGGAGGTCCGTAACCAAGAAGAGAAAATTTGCCAAAGAATAGAGAGTTACTAGCACACCTCTTGAAGCCCCTTCTCAAGAATTTACATTTTAACCCGATGAAATTACCTGAAAAGACAAAGTGATGTATATATCAATACCTCGCGCTCACACTCGAATTCAAATTCTTCATACCCATAAAAGAAGTAGATATAGCGACCAGAAATCTTTTGATGAGACAAAAGTTTAATTTTCACTAGTGATGAAATGTGTTTCTTTTTTAAAAATTAAAGTTTTAATTTTTTGTGTTTGACTAGGAATGGCGGAGGGAAGACCTAAACCTATTTGTTTTGAGTTGCGTCAAGTCCGACCTAAGCATATATTATAAAGAGAAATTAACATGGCACTACTTTTATTTTATTTTATATTTATTTAATTATTAAAAAATTTTAATATATTTTTTGTGTTATTTTTTAAAATTTGTATCAATTAATAATTTTTACACTAACACTATTAAATAATTAAAATAAAATGATAATTTTACTCCTAAATAAATTAAAAGATCATTTTATCTTATAAAAATTTTAAAAATAAAAAATTATGAAATACCCCTAATTTTAATAAAAAATAAATCCCAAAATCAAAATTTTTATTTTTAATAAAAATATAAATAAAAATTATAATTATAAAAATAATTACAAATTTTTGGGATTTAATAAAAATCCCCTAAATTATTAAAATTTTGGTATTTATTTTTTAAAAAATAAATTCAGTTATTTTTATGAAAATTTTACAAAATTATACTTTGTTAATAAAAATAAGATAATTATTAAAATTTTACAAAATCTAAATTTAATAAAAATAAGTTGAGCACCTCTATTTGAGATTTATTTTTATTAAATTTAGGAGTATTTTTATAATTATAATTTTTTTATTTTTCAAAATTTTTATAAAATAAAACAGTCTTTTAATTTATTTAGGAGTAAAATTATCATTTTTTTAAAATTATTTAATGGTGTTAATTTAAAAGTAATTAGTTGATACAAATTTTAAAAGAAAAGTGGTGAAGATAATATGTTAGAATTTTGTGGTGGTTGAATAAATATAAGAAAAAATAGATATAGTATAATGTTAATTTTCCTTATATAAATATTTGGGCCAAGCTTGAGCTTCAACTAAAGTCAAGTCTGAGCGTTTGAAAAATACTTTAAAATTTTAAAATTATTTATTATTTTAATTAAAATAATAAATTTTAACATTTATTTAATCCACACATAACACATATTTAAAGTTTTAAATCATTTAAGCTCAGCTTTTAAAGCCTAATCTAACAAAAAAAATTAAAATTTATAAACCATACATTTTGTAAAATAGAATGAAAAATATTTTTAAAAATATACAATATAAAAATTGAGTTTTTTGCCTTAGCCTGTAAAAAATCCCACCCAACCAAGCTTGATAAAAGACATGCCATTCATCCCTAGTGTTGGTATAGGGCATCAAAATATACACCATTGTTTCTCGTTAATTGCTTTATTTTTATTTTTTTTCCATTAGAAAAAGATGGACAGTTGAAAAGGAAGAAACATTCATTTTTATAATTACTACTCGGATTTTTTTACGATGCTGTATGATTTTTTACAATACTAATAATGGATTGTTCTACACCCTTAAATTTAAATATTTTAATATCTACTATTAGTTAAACTAAATGGATAAATATTTTAATATAAATATAAAATAACACTCTTCCAAATTTTTAGACGCCATTAATATACATAAAGTATTCTTGTTACAGTTTTTTTTTTAGATGTCACTAAGACACAGTATTTTTGTTAAAATATTTACCAGTGGAATTAAGACTTATGAGGTATGAAATTTAAATCTTACTCATGTAAGTAAGAAAGAAAATGAATTGTCATTAAATTATTTGAATATAAAAAGAAAATTGAGTTATTATTAAACTATAATTATAAAAAAATAAACTGTACATTTCGGCTATAGTTAATTGTGGTTACCGTCCATGTTTTAATATTTTAGTTAAAAAAATCTTTTAACTTGTGAATTATAATCACAGACAAAGAATAATTACGTATACAAATAATTAAAAAAAAAATTCCACCGTCCAAAAAGCAAAGCCCAAGTCATATGCCCAGCAACTTGTGTTTATCCATCATCTTTTCAAGTCATTAGAAAGTCTTAATCCAAGTTGTCCAATAATTTTCAACCAAATTAAAAAAAAAAAAAAAAGAGAGAGAAAGAGAGAAAAAAAAGTGAGAGAGAGAAGATTTTTCTTACGATTCTTATCAATAACAGGGAAATTAATGAACAATAGCATCAAAATTAGTATTTCAAAATGTCGAAAGTTAGTATTAAAATAATTGCACCAACCCATTTATAAAATTACAAAATTACCCACCACTCCCGTTTGAGATCCCCACTCAAGCAAATATGAAAATGAAAACGAAAACCGATAACTGAATTTTCACAAATCGCAACGCAAGCCGTCTGTCTGTCTGTCTCTCTCTCTCTCTCTCTCTCATCACACTTTCAGAGCCTGTGAAAAAGATGGCGACAACAGTTCCGGACAACCTGACGAGAGAGCAGTACGTGTACTTAGCCAAGCTAGCCGAGCAAGCCGAGCGTTACGAAGAGATGGTGGAGTTCATGCAGAAGCTGGTTGTCGGCTCGACTCCAGCCGCCGAGCTGACGGTCGAGGAGCGAAACCTCCTCTCAGTGGCCTACAAGAACGTAATCGGCTCACTCCGCGCCGCGTGGCGCATCGTGTCGTCGATCGAGCAGAAGGAGGAGGGGAGGAAGAACGAGGAACACGTGTCGCTCGTGAAAGAGTACAGATCGAAGGTGGAGAAGGAGCTTTCGGATGTGTGCGCGAGTATTTTGAGGTTGTTGGAAGCGAATTTGATTCCGTCGGCTACGGCGAGTGAGTCCAAAGTGTTTTATTTGAAAATGAAGGGAGATTATCATCGTTACATGGCCGAGTTTAAGATTGGCGATGAGCGGAAAGCCGCCGCTGAAGACACTATGCAATCTTACAAAGCTGCTCAGGTAATTCATTGTGATTTGTTCAGTTATTTTTGAAAAATTATTTTGAGTGATTATTTGGTTATTTAACTGGTTGTTGGTTGATAAGGATATTGCTGGGGCTGATCTCGCGCCGACGCATCCGATAAGGCTGGGATTGGCTCTCAATTTCTCGGTGTTTTACTACGAGATTCTCAATCAATCTGATAAGGCATGCAGCATGGCTAAGCAGGTTTGTCTTGATTTTTAATTCTCTTTTCTCTTTCTGAAACATTTGGTTTGGTTCAAAAAGTTAATTATCACATTTTCACATTTACTCATAGTTGAGCATGTTTTGGGTCTTATAATGTGAAAATATGGGCTGTAACTTCAAATTTTGCCCTTTTCTAGGTACTGTTTCTTTATTATGAACTTTTAGCTCTTATAATCAGAACTTTGTGCGGTATGACCTTGGTTGTTGTTATCGTTTTTGTTGTGTGATTTATTTTTGACTTTTTATTTTTTGGGGGTTACGACTTGGTCATATTGGGAATTAAAATTTTTGTTCGACTGGGTTTTGGTAAAATTATAAGATATTAATTAGTTTGTCTTAATGTGTTAGTTATGAATTCGTATTCAAGTCTATTAGTTTGTCAACAGTGTCATTACAAACTTGACTTCCAGGGAGTCAAATGTGTTAGTTATGAATTCGTATTCAAGTCTATTTCCACGTTCATTTTAATAATGTCATCTTAAGTGTCTAAAATAGAGCTAGGAGGACAATGAAGTTTATTAACTCATTTATATTGGTTGAATATATAATTTTACTTAAATCGAGAAGGCACGATCAAATCAGCTTGGTATGTCAAATGTGTTTGAACATACACTGTAACAGTAATTTTATTAAATTATATGTTCTGTCAAAGTTTCTGTGTGATGTTCTTGTAGAGAGATATGATTCTAAAAATCTTGAATGTCAAAAATAGATAGACCAAAGCAATCTCTCATACTGCCGGTTTTGTTGTTGTCTATGTATGTGTAGGGAGTAATTAATCTTAAAAATAAAGTGAGGCTAATGCCTCAATAATTTGATGTTTACATCAATCTATACTGTAAATCATGGTTTCATTAGTTCAATTTTCTTTTTGCTGCCAATTCAATCCTGATAGGTTTGCTTTTAGCTATAATGGTTCCTTAGCAATCATGTCTTTTTGAACTCACTTGTCTGATTGTTTTTTGCCTTGAGATAGAATTCAGTCTTCACTTTATCTGTAAATGCCATAGATTCATTGGATTGCTATTTGTCTTTCTTTAGGCATTTGAGGAAGCAATTGCTGAGTTAGACACTTTGGGAGAAGAATCCTACAAGGACAGCACCCTCATTATGCAACTCCTAAGGGATAACCTCACTCTTTGGACTTCGGATGTGCAGGTCTGTGTGTCACTCTATCCATCCTTCACTCTGTCTTTCTCTAGTCAGTACAGGCTGGGGTTTAATTCGCCTTTATTACCGAAATTACCAAAAGTAGTTGTTAGGGCCTAAGTTTCTGATTTGCTTCATGCAGGACCAGTTGGATGAGCCATAGAAAGCACTGTGAGCTTGACCGGTCCTATTCTTCTTATGGAGGAGGTGGGCTTTGAATGTCATTTTGTCTGTTTTGTTTAAAAGTGTGTTATTTCAAAGATGGGTATCAAACCCATGAAATGATGTTTGCATGTTCAGACTTATATTGTTTTTATATTTTGAAATGGTCTAAATAGGTTAGATCTTGATGTTAACACCAGCAAGTCTTGGTATATAATATTTCATGCAATTTATGGTTGATGGCATACACTTTTACTATAGGGTCAAAAGGCATTGAAAAAAATTGAAAATAGAAAGTAGAAATGTGACACAATTTGTGTTTTGAGACCAGAAATTCAAGATTGTGTCGTTAGTAAGTGAACCTATAATTTTTGTTTTTGGATGAAAGTGATCACATCATTGTTTAAGTGTTTATAAAATTCAATTATTGCTATGATTGCCGTCTCTCTTAATTGATTTCTCTCCATCAGCTGCTGCTATCCTTTTGGCAGAAGCCTAGCTGGAAACTGCTAGGCAATTTGCCGTGTGTTGGCTTCAGCTATATGGTGTTATCTTAATACAGGATACCGAATTCTTGTTGCAGGAAGTAGATGATTCCTTTTGCTCTTTTTTCTTTTTTTAGTTTCCCTGGAAATTGTCATTTATTCGTTAAAAAGCTCCTGATTATGGGGCTCCTTTGTGGTTAGTTGGACTTTGGACTGCTTCCAAACAGCTAGCCTGCCATCCTCAGATCCTAATTGGGAGAGGTGTGAGTTACAATGGCCCTTGAATTTACAATTTAAAATTGAGTTCATCTATGTTCTATTGGCACCCCCTCCGAAAATATTTTTTTTAATATAACCCTTTTTGGGACCTTTCTCTCTAATAAAAAAACTCAAAAAATCTCTCTCTAGAACGCTTAAAAACACTAACTTTTAAAAAAAATAAAAATAATCAATAAAAATTTTGAAAAATAAAAATGTCAATATTTTATTTTTGATTAAATCAATTGTTCAGATGAGACTATTTAAAAGAGAGAGAGATGCGATTGAATTGGTTTTGAGCGGCAAGAACTAAAAACGAGCTTGATTGGGTTTTTCTCGATTTGTAGCAAATGATTCAACGTCGGGATTGATTTCAAGTTCGTTAATTATACGAGGATTTCATCACTTTGCGAAAGGCGTTCTAACTTCAAAGTATTACAAAGTGTTATATTTGAGTTTTAGCAATACATGCATATGAAAGAGAGAAATAAATTATAAGTGGGGTTATTATATAAGTTTAGCTCTTAACACATTTTTTAAAATTAATCATCTTTCCACAAATTTTTTTAATCTTAAAATTAAAATTTTTAAAATTTTTTTATTTATAAAATACATATAAATCTTAAACTCTTAAATTATTTTCTTCTTATCATTAATTTATATTTTTACAACTCAAAACTTTTATAATTTTCTTAAAAAATATTTTTTGACTAAAAATATATGTATAAATTATGACTTGGGGTTGGTGCAAAACATGTATTAAAGGAATAACTTATTCAAGTGTTTAATTGGATTTCTATTAAAAAAAAGAAATGAATTAAAATTATATTTGGTTATTTATGCAATTTCAATTAGAAAGGGTATTATAATGACTTTTCAAGAGTGTCTAAAGGCCTACTTTAATTTTAGTTGGATGAATATAAGGTAAAATAGAGGTGGTGCAATAATAATTTTCCTTAAATAAATTCAATTAGGCTGTTGGCAGATTTTATTGGTTAATTATTTGATTAGTTGCTATTTCAGTGCTACTTTCGTGTTTCTGTTTTTAAAAATAAAATAAATTCAATTGGGTTGGTTGCAGATTTTATTGGGTTAATTACTTTGACTTGCTGGTTTTGCATAAATTCAATTGGGTTGTTCGCTGATGTTATGAGTTTTATTATTTTGGTTAGTTGCTACCGCATCATGTATTAGGGCCCTTCCCTAATAGAATTCTTTTGCTGCATCCAAACTAATATCAATCCAACCCATTTCATGAATAAAATGTGACTAATTAATCAACTAACAAAATTATTTGTTACAAATAACATCTTGTTGTTGCATCGAAACATATAAATGTTGATTAATCTAGCTAACATTGAACTTGGTAAAAAGAAATGATTGAACAATTGAAAATAAGATTATTTAGGAATACATATTGAATGCTAAGATTACGCATTGAATTTCTGATAGTAGATCCATAATAAAAAAAGTGTTTGGGATAGTTCCAGAAGAAATGAAATAAAAGATACGATAGTGCTAGGACAGTTATTGTATGCGGTCTACCCAATCCTAGATGTAGAGGTACATAATAGATCGATATGAACATTATGAACTGTCCAATAATAAAACCAGTTGTTGCTGATACCTTTTTCTCAGTTCCATCCTTCAATCAATAAGGTTAAGAATAAAAATGAAAAAAAAAAGATTTCGAAGGGTTACTAATACTTCCACTCTTTTAAAGTCATTTGATGAGGTAATTATTTATTTACAAATTCTTATACAAACTCTACTTGCATATATCATTAATGTGGTACGTCTTTTTATTTATAATTATCATAGGTCACATATTATCTATTTTCTTTTATATCATTCACATTATCTTTCTGCTTCTTCTTCTTTTTTTTTTTTTTAAAAAAAAAAATCCGTGATACCATAAAAATGTGGGACATGTAACAAGGGACATATAAATCTACTCATTCGAACGTTCGAATTGTTTTTGTACATGAATTAGCAGTTGCTAAGTTCCATCTTAGCCTAGGTAACTTCCAATTAATCCAAAAGCAATTTTCCATAACCCCTAATTATTTAACGAACAACAATTAAGTAATCCCCAAAAAACTAACTCTAGACTGATATTAAGTTAGACGGATGACTTAACAGCATTACTTCAATTTTTACTGATCTTCCTAGACGCTTTTCATTTAAAAATTTAAGGCACGCAAAATCCATCTCTTCTCCAACAATAATTTCTTAAGCGAGCCGCGTATCATGAGATCAATGGTTGTGGATACAGCTTGAGGTCTACATCCACTAGAAGGATATAGGTACATCCCATATCGTAGTTGAATTCATTTATCTGAGTTGATAATTGAGATCACAAGATCAAAGTGATGCGATCCTCAACGGGACACATTCCATGGGTTAAGTCCTCGCCCTGAAGCATCCGTCCTAGAGTAACAGTAATCTCCACCCCTCAGCCAACATTCAAAAAATTTAAGCTTTTAAGCAACTACTATCAGCTGCTGTCTCCATATGTCCATCAGAAGTTGAGAACAAACAATTCTGTGCGGTGCAAGTGTATGGCGAGCAGAAAATAACAGAGTGAAAATGGTAGAATAGCATGTTTTCGGAAAACTAAGGGCATACATCATCTCACAAGTTTTGCCAACATAGAATTCATCACGATATGTTCCAGTTCGATTATAAAATATACAAACTTTATTCTAGTAGTACCATCTGCACACTCAACCCAACAACAAAAGGAGCTTATCAGTTACAGCGTCCACACACTACATCACACTACATCCGCGGGAGTCAGTCCCTTGTACTGCTTTTTAGCCACTCTAGGTATGGCTGGCTGCCACCAGTGATGGGCAAGGCAATTACTTCTGGCACACTGAACAAAAGCGAAGGCTATATTAAGGGCCAGAACAAAATCTAGTTGTCATAGATAAATAAATACTTCTCTTTCTTGTATAAAAGTTAGGTGCCTAACAAGTATAGGATATGGCAATTGAAGTAACTTGTTGACATTATGCTCTGAAGGAGTATTTCAAGGAAAATTTTAGTCTCCAGCCGCAATTTTTTAAATTCTCAGTTCATTGGGTGGAGAACACAACAGAGAAACTCTGGGCCTTACTCATATTCATGATTTGCCTTGACATGCTCTGTCAGAGTTTCCAAAAGGGATTGCCTAGTCTTTATAATAAGAAGTTCTTCAGCATCTGTCTGGATCTGCAATAACATAGACACAACTCAAGTAAACAACATGCAAAATGATATACATGTTTACACATATTGATTTCATATGTGCAAAATATTTAAATGCACAAAAAGGGCCATATGCAGCATCTAAACAATGAGTCCTATCCACTCTTAGGTATTCAAGCTTTTCTTTATTTATTGGGGGGATAAAAGCCATACCTCTCCCTTCCACTCGTAAACAGATTCAATACCTGCGTTCACAATACTGGTGTAATTAATAAAAATTGATTTGAAAAGAAAAAACACACAAACACACACATACTCATAAGAATATAAAGAAGCAATTTCTTGATTCAGCTACAAACTAAAAACACATTCATGCAGAGTAAGACTGTTAAGGCATGTAATAAGAGAAGAAGGGAGAGGATTTCTATTAGTCCACAAACAACAGAAATCTTTTGCAAATCGTGGCATCAAAAGTGCCCACACCTTGATTAAACAATTGTTAAAAAAGCAACAACTTTTCTACTTTTGAGCTAATTTCAAAAGCCATACCATTTCAAATCATGCCTCGTTTGGCAGCAAAAAGTAGAGCCTCGAAAATGAAATTGAGTGGAATTAGAAATATAATTATAAAATTGTTAATGTTTGCAAAAATCACAATGCACCGTCTATTCGTTATTAATCTTGAGAACATATTACAAAGCGATTTGAGTTTGCGAATTCCTAGAAACCAACTACATAAAGCTTCAAACTTTATAGTAGGGATGAAAAAGAGAAAGCAAAGACAATAAGTTGATAAGTTTTACAGATAGATAGAAAATTAGATTTTCTTTAGAGATACTAAACTCGCCAGCCAAAGTCAATTCATTATACAATGATCGTAGTACACCAAGTTCCAAGCTTCAACGTGACAACAACATCAACAACTATATTTTAGCAAACCAATATTTCGCTTGTCGACATAAAAACAAGAAAATTGCATTGTCATTGTATAAATTAAAAGAAAAAAGTCACATGCCTGGCACTCGATTCACACATGCTGCAAGTTTTGCTTTCACTATGCTTTCAGCCAGTTTCTTTCCTGCACATTATAAAGAAGGAATGAAAATTACCGCAACCTTCAACAACAGGCTTCAATCTCATATTTATTAGTAGATTAAAAAAAAAACAAAAATACCTGCTTCTTTGTTAGGAACGGTGACATAAACTACAATACTTGGTACAGTTTTGCTGTTGCCTTCCATTTTGATCGTGTTACTACTCGCGCGAGCTTGGTTACTAAACTTTGATCTAAAATCATAATTATAATTAAATAGTTATAAGCAAATATGCAATTTTTTTTTTTTTGGTTTGGCGTAAAAAATCAAGCAATCAACTAATTAAAATTAAAAAAAAAAAGTGTGAACTGTACCCGAAAAACGGGAGAGAAGGAGCGGAACCCGTTTTGAGGGAAGAAGAGAGAGTGGGACAGAGATTGGTGAGGCCCAAGCTTAGCATACAAAACGCCCCGACTAAGGGCAGACGACGTCGTATTGTGGGGGATGAAACGAGTGACGAGGCTCTGGTGCAGAGCGTCGAAGCCATTTTATAGTGTGAGTTGATGATTCGTTACTCGGAGTTTACTTGTTGCGTTTGATGCTCTCACCCTTGCCAAGGCAATTCTTAGGTCCAGAAGCTACTTCCGTTGCTCCTGATCTTGCCACGTGGGCAAATATTGATATAAACTGTGATGTGAGTGGGTCTACCTCAGACACTGGAATCGAGCCCAGATGAAACAAATAATCAATTGTTGGCCCACAAGTCATTCCAAGTTCTCTAATGAATGATTCTATTCCACCCCCGATATTAACCTTATCAGACCCCTAACCCCTAACCCAACCCAACAAAATTTCAATTCAATTTTGCTCGCAAGTTCTTTAAAATAGAGTGGATTCGGTTCGGTTCGGTTAAGTTTCTCCAACTGAAAAAGTTAAAATAATTTCAATTATTTCCTATTTATTTTTTAAATGACGAAAAATCGTCATCGTACCCAATAATTTATCTGTATTCGAAATTTAAATACATTCTTATGACTATTTTTAAATTTTAACACATTCTAAATACTAACTAAATTTATAAAATCAAAGTTACACGTATTCTATTTTAACAAATAACAACACTCATGGAGCATGGCCTTACACATAAACCTCCCCTTAAATTCCTCGCAAAATAATTCCTCTTGCATCTTGGGGTGGGGGAAAGGTAGCATGATAAGCAATGGGGATAAGCCTTTACTTCTAATGCTGTTAACAATTTGCAATGGGCTTAACACGTTTCCATTCTCTCTTTATCTCTTATACATGAAAACTGGGGGTAATTTTGCAAATAAGATAAAAACAAGGGGCTGACGGCTGTGTAGCAGTGTAGCTCATCCATTTTCTAATTTCTATTGATGAGCCTTGGAAACAAATCGATCGTGGATGGCAGCGGCAATGTGTCCAAAACATCAAATTGCAACAAAAGTTGTAATATAATAATACCTTACAAACATTATAAGTTGCATGCAGTTAAAATTGGTAGATCTATCTTCTAATTGATCAGATCATATTCCACAAATTACTTCGTATTATTGTTTGTCCGTGCAACATTCCCCAACTCAGTGTCATGCTTGAAGGAAATGGTTAATTATTATTTATTTAACAGTAACGAACCAAAATGATGACAAACATCAGTTTCCACAAATTGCTAATTACGACAGCTCAATGTGGAAACCCAATCTCGGATTCTCGATTTGACGAAAACGGAAATATATATATAAAAAAAAAAAAGAAGAAGAAAGAAACAAAACAAGCGAGACAAAAGGTTTTTTACAATTCATTGAACGATAAGAGCTACAGGCGACTCAAATTTCAACTATTAAATTGTCTCTCCGTCGACACCCCATCTCTAAGCCATATGGTCCCTGGCTGGCTCTTAACATAAGGAATCCTAAAGACCAAAACCACGCAACAGCGTTAGTATTTTTAGAGTTTCGGTTAATAAAAACATGGCATGAGCCAAAGACAGATGACTTTACCTGCTCAAACTGGTATTTAAAAATCAATCTCATGTTATGTAATTAGTATTAATCTCATGCTAATCAACTAATCAACGAGGCCTAATTACACAAAATCAAGAATTTATTTAAAATTACACGAGTTACCCAAAGAGACGAAGACGTGTGGACCCGACGCTGATCCACGTGTTTTTTTTTTTGGGGTGTTTTAAAATGGTGGAAACGAACATAAGATACGGCTGATGTCGGGGATGCTTCTGATGGAAGGCCACGGCGTTGGATGTGTAGCACATGCCTAGATTACCAATTAATTGTCACCAACTGAATACAAATTTAAGTCTTTTATGTATTTATTTATTCCTGCTTACCTGTTTTTAATTTTTATTTTCATATGGTTAATAAGTAGTAAACTCCGTTTTGTTAGCAAGAAAATAACTGCTTATTGCTCATTTTTTAAGTATATATTAAGAGATGTACGCAGTTGGTGAATCTCAATAAATTGCTTGCAGGGCGATTTAGTTTAGTGTGAAGACTATAACAAACACATGGTTTAATTAATTAAATTCAATTAGCCAATAACTTGAAGCGACAGTCGATCCGGGATCGTGATTGATTAGTAATTCTTAGATGACCTACTAGATTTGAAGTTAATAACACTGTCCATAATGGTGACCGGATTATTTTTCTCTTCAAATCTCAACCAAAAAAAAAATGAATCCAGCCAGCCAGGACGCTACATGGACATTGTTTATTGATTTTGTTAAAGGATGCGATAAATCAATGGAACCAAACAAAGGATACGATAAATCAATGAAACAAACAAAGGGGATCATGGGATAACATGTTCACGTAACCAAACGTGCATGAAGAACATGTAACATGTGTTACGTGAAATGGCAGTGAGCTTTACGCCTCTTTTTTTTGTTTTTGTTTTTTTGGGTTAGCTCAGAGAGTGTCTGTGAGAGACACGAATCACATCAGAAATAGAGTCAAATGTATGCATGCCCAATAATATTGATCTAGGCGATAAACAAAACCCTAGCTAGCCACATGATCTGGCCTTGGTGTTTGTAGAATTAGTAAAATAAAGCCAAAGGGATGAGTTTAAAAATTGTATAGTGGGTATGTGTTTGTATGAGATGTGAGTGACACACTACACTAGCAAGTCTGTGAACTGAAAGCTCGGATCTCATCAAATGAAGTATATAGTAAATAGTTAAGAACTGATCACGATCTCTTTATGGATCGTGCTTGTGCTTCTCTTTGCCCCTCGTTAAAAAAGTTGGAATACAGTGTCTTTGAAATCAGCACAAAAACTGACATTAGGCATATGGGGAAAGCAAAGCAAGCCACCAAAGTGTTCATTTTTTTGATCAACTGAAACGAATTTCTGAGCTAGTAAAACTGCAAAAAGGTGAAAAGTTAAAAAAAAAAATTCAAAGAAAATTATACAAGAAGAAAAAGGGTTAGAAATTTGTGTCCTTAAAGTCTCTTTAACAAATCCATTTTTAAGCATGCACACCGGCATCCTCTTCATCAATGCAAGAATCCTAAGTAATTTAAATACAACATATCAACAATATTTTTAGCCGTTATTATGTGTTTCCAAATAATGAGCATATAATATATTCAAGTACTTGATCTCATCTTACCGATCGAATTGGCATCAGTCACCACTATGCATGATCAAAGAGGTAGACGCCAAATTTTGTTATCATTTGACAATGAACCGCTTATGTATACGTTATAAATTATTAACGTTATTTTAAAGAAGGTGTCTATATATAATACATTGAATGCATAATATGCACATCCAGTCTGTGATCTTATGATATTTACAATTTTATTTAATGTAACCACTAGCTCGTGATAGTTTCATCAATATATTATAGATGTATTGTACTCTTTCAAGCGATTCATGATCTTAAATGCGGCCATGAATTATTCCAAGAATTTCATATTGCTTGGATTCAATAAACTACAAACATTCATGTGCTTATGGGGAAATAAAGCATACAATGTAATTTAATTAGTTATAAGTTTTTGGCGCTCTATTTGATTTGAAGGAATCGTTAATTATTATCATGCATGAGCGAAACTCCTTGTCGAGGGGCATCTAGAGATAAATATAGAACCATCAAGATTCAAGAATGGACCACGAGACCAATATGTTTTTTTCTAAGTCTCTAAAGTTGTTCTTGACTCCAAATTTTTAGCGATTCAACGACCAATTTTTTTACACCATTACCAAGGAAAATGATGGTGTTTATTGAACACTGCACATACTAGTTTTTGAAGCGATTTTGAACACAAATCACACCTGTTAATAGACTCTTAAGCTGTAATTATCATTAACTTTACTTATACATCTCTCTCTACTTAGGCATAACGATTAACAACTATCTAAATCAAAGCTGTCATTTCTGAATTGTTAGGAATCAAAATTTTGTACTTTTGATTTTCCATTTCACAACCCAAAAGAAACCCCTCTAAAAGTTTAAAAAACAAATAATATTTTTTTTAAATAAAAAGAAAAGTAAAAGGTTGTTTCTTTTTGTGATTCTTTGGCTAGTAAAAAAGACCCTTTAGTTTTTCAACAACTTTGGGTTTTTGGATGATTTTGAGGAGCGATTTCATAATTTCATTTCATCATCAAACCCTAGCTAGCTTTGTCAGTCACCGGAAATAAAACTTGCCGGGTGCCGGCCCTCCATGTGTCTCATGTTTTGTCACCAAAAGCGATGTACATTGCTTTATTTACACCTTTTCATTTGAGAAAACTTTGATTATATTATTGTTGTGAAAATAATCCATCGATTATAGACAACATTAAAACGGTATGAATTAATGGTCTGTTGTGTGCTTATTTTTTTATTGGTAATAGGTTTCGACATCTTGGTTTTTTTGTTATAAACTCACAAGGATACAAGTATAATGTGATAACCTGCCGCCCTATTTATCGGGTTAATTGATAAAGTTAAACTCCAAATTTCTATTAAGGTATGGTTGTATTTATTTTTATTTGTTTTTAACTTCTTATTTCACTAGTAAACTCCGTGAAATAGATAAGTATCAATGTATGTGCGTATATGTGTAATGTGACCGAAAATTTTTGAGTACACTCAATATAATGCACCTTTTGTTCTTCAATTTTTTTATAATATGTATTCTTCAATTAATCATGAAAAAAATTAACTACGAAACATATGTGGCAAACACAAATCCTACATTGAACACAATGATGAATTTGATTTATCGTTGCCACTGATGAAAGGAAATAACTAAAATTTATTGTGTAAGTACGTAGCTAATTTAATTCATTTATACAACCTAATTCAACTTTATTTATTATTATTATTATTATTATTATTTTCATTAAGAATTATAATCAAAAGTCAGAACTCGGTAAAATCGATGCCCATTTAAGGAAGTTTACAAGTGATTCCAATACCAAATAAACCAATATTTAAAATTTATTACTCTGATTTGTCAAAGGATATCCATAGAAAGTTTAGCAAAAATTTTGCTAATGAACTACAATTTTGGCAAAACAAAATGCAACTGGCACTACCAAATTCGCCAGTAGCTTAATATACTGCGGTCAATTTCTCTGACAATTAAGTTAATGTTAATGGTCCATGTCATGTTAAAGTAAAGATTAATTTTCGAAACCGACAACGTTTACGAAGGAAAATATTCTTTGTGCGGACGAGAAAATGCCAAAGACTCTCAAAAAGTAGAAGTCATAGCTGTAATTTCCGCAAGGAACGGGTGTTTCCAGTCAATCAGATGATGGATCTGAGCACACGCGTCAGCATGGGAACAAAAAGACAGGATCAATGGCCCCATTCGTCCCTTTCGCCACACAAATTTACTCTCTTACCCTTATACAGAATTTTCACCCAAATATGTCAATTTTGACTTTTCATTTTCACCTTCACGGTCAAACTGTAAAAGTATTTTCGATCGTCCTTTTCCGCACTTTTTTATTTCCAAAAAAAAAAACTCATTAATGAAAAAAAAACGCTTAATCCCCTAAAGGCTGGCAAAATGTATACAACATAAATCAACATCTAATATTAATTTATATAAACACACAGTCCCATTTTTACTACTAATTTTATTTACTTATTTATGATTATTAAATATTAAACATTCTATCTAATCATATTTCAAGGTCTACATAATAGTGAGACTTGTTTGCAAAAAAAGTAACTAAAAAAATTGTATATGCAACGTTAAACGTAATGACTTAACTTGAAACTTTAAGGGATATGAGTGATCATCGTTAAAATATTTAAGATTTTCTTTCATGTTAGAACAATTCTTGGGGTCTGAAATGTTATTTTTTCGTATAAATCCATTAGATCTATAACCAGTAAATTGCTTTAAAAAAATCACGTGTTATATTTTTTTTTTGGAAAAAAGAATATATAAATGGTCATTCAATTTTAGTATTTTACAGATTTTACGTCTGAATATATATATTTAAAAAATTTCTTAACAAAATTTCTTAGATTAATAAAGAAGAAAATTAATGAAAAACCCAAGAATTACAAAGGAAATAAAGGCTGTAAAGCAGAACAGCACAGTGGCCAAAAAGACACATCTCTAATTCTTTAGTTTCCACGTTAGATTATTACATGACTAGATGGTTAACACTTAAACACATATCGCTGATTTGCTGTCTAGAGACAATACTTTGTCTTAAGTCAGCATCTTTCTTTCGACAAAATCCTGTAATTGCCCTTCTTCATTTTCTTTATCATTTTTATTTTGTAATACATTTTCTCATTTCCCAAATCTCTCCATAGAGTAGATGGTATAAAATACACCATAGTGATACTGTCTCACTCTCTGTGGCCTCTGCCTTTACCCTAAAAAGAGGCACTCATTTGCTTCTTAAAACCCTCTCTTAGTGGGCAGTCTTTTCAGCCTCCAGGCCCCAGGTTTGAGATTGAGATTGAGATTGAGAGTGGCAAGCTGAGATTTTTGAGTCTCTCTTGTGTTTTTTTGTTCTCATTATATATACCGTCACAATCCCTTTCTTTGTTCTTCAATTCTTTGCTTTTTCATTACAAACACAAACCAAAACCAAGAAAACTACATCTTCTTGTTGTTTTTTGTTTCTTGATTATTTGAGGACTGAGCAATGGCACCAAGTTTTGACTGTGTGGTTTCGAGCCTTCTGTGTGCCGAAGAGGACAGCAGTGTTTTCGATGATATCAATGGGTCTGTGGTGGATGAGTTTGAGAATGACGCCACGTGGCATCATGGGAATAATCGAACACAACATCGGAGCCGGAGGTTTGATGACGGTGGAGATATGTTGTTATCGCTGCCATTGCAGAGTGATGAGTGTTTGGCTTTGTTGCTTGAAAAAGAATGCCACCATTTGCCTCATAACGATTACTTGAAGAGGCTTCGAACTGGGGATTTGGACTTGGCGGCTAGGCAAGAGGCTGTTGATTGGATTGCCAAGGTGGGTTCTTTTAAATCAATATGATATTAGCTCATTTTCTTCATTTTTGGTCCTGTCTTTGATTCGGTGAATGTTTAAATATGAATTGCAGTGATGTATTAATGTTTAATGAGTTCGGTGGGTTCTTTCTTTTCCGCTTTTTGGATTGATACCAATATGTGAATGTGTTTTAATTATGTGTTCTTTTATGCAATTATTACCAATGCGTATGAGTTGTTTCTTGCTATCTGATGTTCTCTGTTTCATCCAATTGTGTGGCTGATTCCTTCCTAATAAGCTTTTCATTTATGATCGATGCTAATAGCCTTGGTTCAACAGGTTCATTCTCATTTCGGTTTTGGACCTCTTTGTTCATATTTAACCATAAACTATCTGGACAGATTTCTCTCTGCCTATGAATTACCCGTAAGTCATCGAAGATTGAGACTAATTTGCCATTCATTTTGGTTCACATCAATCGAAAGCACTTTTTATTGCATCTGATCTTTGGATTGTTTTGCAATCTACAGAAGGGTAAAGTTTGGATGATGCAACTATTGGCTGTGGCATGTTTGTCTCTGGCAGCCAAAATGGAGGAGACGGAAGTTCCATTATGTCTAGATCTACAGGTTAATGTTCCTCCAATACATATTGCTCCAGATATGATTCTCTTTTTCTAATCAATGTATGTCCTAATGAGGATGAGTGTGTTTTAACAGGTGGGACAATCGAAGTTTTTATTTGAAGCTAAAACCATTCAGAGAATGGAGCTTTTGGTGCTGAGCACCTTGAAATGGAGAATGCAAGCAATTACCCCATTTTCCTTCCTAGACTATTTCACTCGCAAGATCACTGATGATGATGATGATCATCATCAAACCCCGCTCAGAGCTTTATTTTGTAGATCAATTCAAATAATAACAAGCACTATAAAAGGTCCCCTCTCGGTTTACACATCGACTATGTACTTGTGCCATTCATAATGATGTTTCTGTGGCATCTGCAATGCAACAATAATGATAGAGATATTTGATTAAAAGGGTCTGATGTTTTTGGTTTTGGTGGGTGGGAATTGAATGCAGGGATTGACTTCTTGGAATTCAAGCCCTCTGAGATTGCAGCGGCAGTGGCAATATCTGTTACAGGGGAAACCAAAACAGTTGTTGATACTGAGAAAGCAATTTCTCTTCTTACTCAACATGTAAAAAAGGTAAAGTTAGTGGTCCATAACCCATTATAAAGTGAACATATATAAATGGTAGTTTTTACTTTTGCAGTGACCATCATTTTAAGTTTGATTACCAACAAATAATACGAACTGAGAAATGCTTTTTTATCTATTAACTCTAAATACAATTTGTTTCTTTTACTTTTTTGCAGGAGAGGGTGCTGAAGTGTATAAAAATGATGAATGATTCTTTGATTAGTGGGTCAGTGAAGAGTGCAACAAGTGCTTCACTAGCAACATCTTTCCCCCAAAGTCCAATTGGGGTGCTGGATGCCGCATGCTTGAGCTATAAAAGTGATGAATCAACGGTTGGCTCATGTGCAAATTCTTCACATAATACCCCGGATAACAAAAGGAGAAAGCTAAACACACCTTATGAAGTGGAACTATAAATAAAGCGTGGATGGATGGCCCATTCACAGGATCGATGTGTTCTTGTTTCTTGCGTAGAAGTTTTGTTTTTGTTTTTGAGGATGCCTCCCAATACAAGGTCAAGAAACCAAAATGAGAACACAGAGAGAAAATGGAGGAAAAACAAAAAAAAAAAAAAAGGAGAGGAATGAGACGTTGGTTAATGGGCTTAATGGTGAATGCAATACAAATATTTAATGCTAGCTGTTAAATAAAATATTAGACTTCTTAAACGGCTTAGAGGCTATAGCTGTTGGGAGGATGCGAAAAATACAAAAGAAGAAAAGAAAATAGATAAAAAGGAAAAAAAAAAAAAAACTGCTTGTGAGATACAGTTTGTATGATTTAGTTTGTATTGATGTTTTGTTATGTTGCTTTCGTGGAGGATACAGAACAGGGTAATGGAATTCCATTCCGGGAATAAAATAATGAAATAAAAAATATTATATGCACAAATGACAAAATCAGTGCAGTTAAAATATTAAAATTTTCTCTTTAATTATTTAATTAGTCTCACGAACTGATGATTTAGTACTAAAATAAAAAAAAAATTAAAAAAAAATTCAAAAGCCCTGTCAGAATTTAACAACTCCTTGTTTGACTATTTGTCCGGTTAGACTGTAATGCATTCATATGCGTATGTGAATGTAATGCAATGATGCTTTGTTTAACAAACCAATGAAACAGAAGTGGAACTTACTGAGATGGGCGACGAACATTCAACTTATTGAACGTGACTACATGAGGCATCTTGTCCTAATTTAAAAAAAAAAAAAAAAAAAAAAAAAACCAATAAAAGACAAATATTGAGAATTATGTATGACGTGAGCCCATAGCCAGTTGTAGAGAACCCAATTTTCACTTTCCAATATTATATGTGTTGAACGAACTTTATGTGTAAGAGGCCCCACGCGATTTCATATTGGCTAATAAAGGCATTTTGTGGCCTGTTCCACAGATAAAAAGACGTAGTTTATTTAATTAAAGGCAAATACCAATTGAGCCAATCGCATGGGACCCTAATTACTGATCATTATATATACTTCTGTTTAAAGCCAGTAACACTGTCTTATTTGTTGGCATTCAGTATTAAAACTATATTAAGAAGATGCTTCAGAATACAACCTAAGAACATTTATAATGAATTAAGAGGATTTATAAGAGTGGTAAATTCTTCTATAAAAAAAAAAGAAGAGAAAAAGAATAAGAAAGGAAGCATTGCCCCCCCCCCCCCCCCCCCCCCCCCCCACAACACACACACAAAAAAAGAAAAAAAAAAAGAAAAAAATGGAAGTGGCATCAAATTGGCACAAGGTTTTTTAGTTCAAGTTGAAGGAAATACAAAGAAATGGACCAATTTGAAGAGAATAAATACAAGAAAACTGCTACAGCTTGTAAAGAGATAACTTGAACTCTGCAAAGGATGTTATCACAACATAATATAAATGTTATTAAATACCAAGGCAATGACAAAATAATCAAGTTGGATGTATTAAATTTGACCAGATTTCAAGATTTCAAAAAATATGAAGGTAGAGCTCTCATGAAATGTGCTATTAAGCAAGAGAAAAAAAAATGGAGGCATTTGATTAATAGACCCTAGACAAGTCCTGTTATGAGTTTTGGGTCCCTGTTTAAAACTTTAAATCTCTCCCTTTAAATTTTTAATGTTTTTTATATCTTTATTTCACATTATTGTCTTCTTTCTTATACAAGACGAAATATAAGATGAATTTATATGTAAGTCTTGTACGTATGACAAAGCGTAAGATAGAATCTTATATGCATGATTGAGTTGAATACAGAGTCTTGCAAATATATTTTTCTACAAGATAATTTAAAAGTTAAAATGATAAATTTATTATAATAAGGACATTATTATTATTATTATTATTATTATTTACAATAATAGATGTCTAAAAAATGATTTTGTTTAAACGGATTAAGAGGTTAAAAAGTCATTCTAACCCAAATAATGCATAGGGAAGAGAAGATGATGGACATACACTGTACCTCTTTTGGTTCACCTCTCTTAAATTTATTAATGAGCAGTATTTTTCCGTAGAGTTCCAGTTATACTATCATGGCAAAGCTTATGTTACATTGGCTGTAACAAACAGCCAATACATTTGGGTGGTTGGATTTTAATATTTTTCAATCCAATGAATGAAAATGACTTTAACCTAAAACAAGGTATGGGTGTAATAGCTTTTTACAAAATTTTTTATTTTGAATCACATATTTATTTATTTTTTCAAGTAAGTCCTCATTAATTTTGTATAACTAAATGACTTTGTTAACCATCTCTTCTACATTTATTCTTAAAATTTTTAAAAATTTTTACTATATTTTTATAAATATCTAAATAATTATCATATTCATAAATATTTACAAATTTTGAATATATATTTGTATATGCATTTATAATTTCTTATCTCTCCTAAGAATAAACTAGATTATATGTATGTATGTATATAAAATTTATATTTAGCATCTTGGATTATAAGAGATATTATATGTCATAAATATGTTATGACTCTAATAAATTACTAGAAAGATGTTACAATGAATAAATCATTAGAACCTCTAGTAATTTTACAAAATATATAAATTATTGAGTTACCACATTCTAACTACATACAAAGAGGATTTTCTTATGAAAGATTTTAATCTTTTGATCCGATCAATGATTTAGATATGTGGTAAAATAATCAATTAAATTGATTTTTACTATATTTATTAAATAAATTAGGAATCTCAAATTTATTTATAAATGATTTAGAAAAAGCAAACGATACCACATTGTAGCTATATACAAAGAGGATGTTCTTACGAAAGATTTTAATCCTCTAATCTGATCAATGATTCGTACATACAGGAAAATAATCAATTAAATTGAATTTCGCTATATTTATTAAATAAATTAGGAAACTCAAATTTATTTATAAATGATATAGAAAAAGCAAATAAAATATTAGAAATTAATAGTTTTAATAAAGAAAACATCAAAGAAATTAAAAAGTTAGGAGATCAAATGAGTAAAAAATTTAATAAGGTTAAACAATTAATAAAAAACTTCACATTGAAGATAATGATATATTAAAGTAAGAAATTGTTAATATAATAAATAAAAACTTAATAAATATAAGATTAAACAAGTTAGAGATTCAATTAGATAAAATAAAAATTTGGTACTGAATTTGCTATAAATATAAATAAAAAACTTAAACAAATTGAAGTACTGCATAGTAGTTTGGGGTTTAAAATAAAATTTTAAAACTTATTAACTTTTTTATAATTATTAACTTTTTTGAGGATTCAAAAATTTATAACTGTAACGTACAGCTGATGTAGTAACATAAGCTCTGCCTACAATCATTATATGAATTTAAATTTTCGTTAACTGTTACTTGTGGTATCAGTAGATTATAATAATGTAATAAGATACGGTATCATGTAAAAAGGAAAGGACAAATGCTATTATGTTCTCACAATCAGAGCTCGCCGAGTAAGCCGTCCTCGCCCACGCGATCAGCTTTCAGCTCTCTCCATGTGCTAACTTTGTTCGTGCAGAAACTGAACTGAACTGATGCTGTGTTTATTTTTTGGATTAGAGTGAGAATCCTGAGGAGTGAGAATCCTTGGATTAGGAGTGTGGAGTCGGAGTGGGAGTATGGTGTTTACTTAGACTAAATAAAAGTATGGATTATCAATCAGAATCCTAATTATTTGTTTACTTTGTCTTGGATTGAGAGTAAATTGTTTTAAATTATAATTTTATCCTTATGTACAGAATTATAATATGTAATTAAAAAATTAATAAAAAATATATTTGGAAAATAAAATAAATATTTTATTATATTTATAAATTAATAATAATTACTAATATTCTTAATTATGTAAATCATAATTTTTTATTAATTTAATTTAAATTATGTGAATAAAAATGATTAATAATAGCAACACAAATGAAATATTATTATTGATAATATAGTACAAAATTAATATTTTTTTAGAATAAAATATTTATTATTATTAATTAAATAAATAAATAATATTTATTAAAATTAATGTTTAATATTATTAATTTAAATATAATATTTGTTTATTTTTATTTTATTAAATTTAATAAAATAAATATGATATAATTATTTATTTTTATTAAATATGATATTATTTATTTTATTAAATATTATTTATTTATTTATTTTATTAAATATTATTTGTTTATTTATTTTATTAAATATTATTTATTTATTTATTTTATTAAATATTATTTATTTATTTATTTTATTAAATATTATTTATTTATTTATTTTTATAAGGATAAAATGGGAAGAGGGGGGAGTGGATTCCCACTCCCACCTCCCCCCATGGGAGTGGGAATCCCACTCCCCACTCCAAAATTGGGTGGGACCCACGGATTCCCACTCCCACTCCCCCTTTTTTTAAGATAAGTAAACACTGGAGTGGGAGGAATCCACACTCCACACTCCCACTCCAAAAAATAAACACTACCTGAAAGTAGACAGCAGTTAAAGTAAGCTTACACCATAAATACATTATTAGTGGTGGAGCGTCGCTGCATTCTGGCATTGGGTACTGTAGATGAAATAGAAAAATTACAAAATGAGGGAAAGCGATGAGAGTCTTGAAACTATAAAAATAAAACAACCACGCCCATAAATCGAATAATCAATTTAAATGAACAAATAAGTAGTGTTGAGGTAAGAGTACTTACGACTCAAAGGAGAATTGCAGCACCTGCTTAGTGCATAGGCATGTAAATATTTGCCGAGGTTACTGTACGCATCCAGTAAGATTGCTTAGAACACATTGCGTGTGAGAAGCATTACTGTAACAATTAATTACTAACACTAGAAACTGCATTGTTTATTAAGTACTTTTTTTTTTTTCCATTTTGAAAAGTATATTCAATGGATGACCAAAAATGAAAGAGAAATCTATACTATCTTGCATAGAAAAAACAGAAGAGGCCAAGGGTATATTGCGATGGAGGTGCTGTTGCCTTTAGTCTCATTAAGATAAGCTATTTCGAGATGAAATCACAGATATCAAATATAAGTTAAAAGTGTGTGTAGTAAATATTTGGCCGTAACTCTTAAACATACGCAATTATAAAATTTATAAGTGGTGCGACATCTTTAAAAAATATTAGCACAACTTGTTTTAACACTAGAACTAAATTCCTAATACATATCTAAGTCATTTTAAAAGGCATTGGACAAATTTAATTTCGGCACGCTCTCTTTTAATTCCTATCAAAACCTCTACCCTGTCATCAAAATTCATTAAAGTAGGGACGGCAAATAAAGCTCGCCTGATCCTATGTAGCTCGATGTCAGCCCACAAACTTGAGAAATGTTTAAAAAATTAAAAATATATAATTTTTTTTTTAATTAGAATACACACTTTTTTTTATATATATTTAACTCATGCATAACATATATTTACAGTTTTAGACATTATAATTCCAACTTTTAAAGCCTAATAAAACAAGAACTTAAGTTTTATAAATTATAAATTTATAAAACGTAACGAAAAAAAGTTTTTTTAAAAAATGTAGAATGCAAAATTTGAGCCTTTTGGCACAACCTGAAAAAAGCCAAACCCGGACTCAACCCAACAAAAAATGTGCTAGAGCCAGGCTCGGGCTTCGTCATATTTATCCGTTTATATAATTTCAAATAATGATAGAATTGTGATTGCAAAAGTAGGGTGATATAAAGATATTGAAGGGGTGTGAACAGTTTTACTGCTAATGAAAACAGTTCAAAAATGGCTGACAAGTTGCTGTGGGAGGGGGGGGGGGGGGCGGGGGGGACAGCCCCGCATCAAAGTTTTGCTTGGGCCCAACTTGCATAATGTTGGACACTCGGGCCTAAAAGGAAAATTGTTAAGACTTCAGAGTGGAGCTTTTAACACCCCAATAGAACTCTTGACAGACCCCACTTTTCATTTTTATATCTGTTTCCTTCCTGAATTTGTGAAAATGGACATAAAATTACACAGGACTTCAATTAATCTTTACTATCATTTAGAATCAATTAATTGAATTATAAACATACTATTTTATGTAATTTATTACTTCATTATTTCAAAATTACTTTGATTTTATAAACAAAATTAATCTTATCATATATTAGGATTAAGAAATAATTAGAGGTTCAAGATCTTTCAAGATATTATAGTTTAATTAAATTTATATTTATCCTTTTATATGTAATTTTCAGTAACAATAAAATTATGATTATAAAAATGGGGTGTTATAAGGATATTAAAAAAAGGGTTTGAAAAGCATTGCTTGTAAAGAAATTGTCGATGGATCGCCCAATTTGGGAATGTGTCTTACTATATTACAATTTCTATTAGTAACATATCGAATGAAAATGTCACACGCGTCATGGAGGAAAATGCAAAACATGTAGGTGCTCTGTTATTTGCTGTAACTGTAACTTAGGCGGGTCCCAAATTAGTGATATAGCTCCGTCAAATCAAAGTTCAATCGAAAGTTTCTCTGCAGAAAAAAGAACCAAAAAAAAAAAAAAAAGTAAGGGCAGTGACTACAAACATTATTTGTGTCTGGTTTTACAGCGTATTCAAAGTTGGCGACTCAGAAAAAATCTTAACCCCATCCCATTACACTTACAGCTAAGAGCTAAAACGCTGCGTACCCTGCTAATCGTACTTGTTGTTTCCAAGAGATGGACATTTTGACCCCACGCGCAACACCAGCATTTATTTGACTGCTGTCCGAACAGTTGAGCACAATCCTGTTTCCACTCACCCAACCATTTTGTGTTTTCTCATTAAGCGCCCGTTCTACCTTCATTGTGCAATTTAATCTTAGAGAACCATCAAGTCCGTCCAACGTCCGCCCGCCAAGGACGCACTTCAGCCCAAAAAAGTTGACTTTTCTTCCAAGCTCCAAATCTCCAATGGGGGTGGTTGCGGAATCAACGGTGTTTATACGAACCACGACATAGAAGAAAATTGTATTAATTTGACTGCCCCTCAAGATATTTATTTTCTTTCAAGCAATTTGGTGTGAAATATCCAAGTATGTGTAGTGCCCATCTTCTCTTGAAACTTACACCCATGACCTACGGGAGTGCTATTGAGATTAAATCCGATTACCTAATGTGTGTGTGAAATGAAATTTCACTTTAACGGCCCTTCTAAAGTTTTACTAGGATGCCTATACATGTGTGGTAAATTTTCGTGTGAATAGTATTTCCTCGGATACCTTGATGTACGTGCGTAAATTAATTTTGAATTTAAAGTCAATTTATGAATCCATTAAACACATAAAAGGCTTACAACGTCAACTGCTGTATAGCCTGCCTCGTTTGTAGTTGATACACTTCTTGAAATTGTTGTATTAATAGATAATGCTTCAAAGGAATTATAGATTATTTAAAAAAAAAAAAAACTAAATACTTTTGGTTTGCACGATGACTTTCAAAGAAACAGGGAAATTTTCTCTCATTGAAAAATGACATTTTTATGGTGAAAACTTTATTAAACAGAACTAGTATCATGTGGGCCTAATCAGTTCTACTGTATAACATCTCTTGTGAAGTAATAGTACAAGAAGTTATGGTTCGGAACCTGCTTCACCCAAGGACAATGATTATTGAGTTACGATTGCAGGTTGAAAAAATAAAAAGAATTATCATGATGAAAGATTATTTAAATTACCAAAAAGAAGTGAGAAAAATCTCATCTCATTTAATATTAATCTTTTCAAGAATTTTTGTTACCATTATGAAATAAATTTGGTATTATAATGTATGTTGGAATTGACCCTTTTCTTTATTTATAATTTTAAGGAGAAGTTACTATGTTTTACGACATGCAATGAGAAATGAAAATGCAAGGACGAAATTGTTAAAAAAGTAATTATTCTGGACCAAACACAAATAACATCAAACACGAAGCACCAGCACCCTTAATCACCGGAAACAATGTTGAAATTTTTTTTTTTTTAAAAAAAAAAAAAGGAATGAAAGAAAAATGGGCAGAGAAACTCCAGTTAAAAACAGGAGAGCAAGCACGCCACTGGCGGCTACGCGTCCGCAAAAGCCGCTATTTTGCGTGGTCCCCGAAGTCGATAAACTTATCTTTACGTGCCACGCGTCGCACTTCCGAGAGACCACCGATATCAATCGTCTAAAAATCGCGCTTTGGGTTGGTCCCGTACGCCCTGCTGTCACCCAAAGCCCGCGTGCATGGTAGGCCATTTAAGTAATACTTTGACCAAAGAAGCAAAATGTTAAAATAAAATAAAAGCACCACTCTGTAATCCGTTCCTTTTTAATTTTCTTATTGAAGCAAGAGCCAAAGCGTGCGCCTAATGCATGCGCCCCCCGCTATGAGATCCCGACGGTGATGCGATTGTGCAACAGTTAATAGTGTTTACCTCTTTTCACGCTCATCATTTGCTCCCTCTCTTTTATTTATATCTATTATCCATTCAGCACCGTCCTTTAAGATCCCGCCACGTGCATCCTTAAAGCCCCCAGTCTACTAATCAGACGGGGTTTTTGTCGTCTGACGTTCGTACGCGTGAGACGGATGATGTAAATGTTATAATTAATTAATTAAAGATTTTGCGAGTCGCATCGCGTGAGTTACTTTTGTAATAAAGCGCTGCTGTTTCTCACTGTTCCGAAGATTTTGTGGTCGGGAATTGCAAGATTTTCTTCCCCTTTATTATTAGCATCACCCAATTTTTTTTTTTTCAATTATATTTGATAAACCCGAATTTACTATTTTATTTTTATGTGAAATGACTGATTTATCCTTCTGTTATTGGCTGTCTACCCGCCCATGCACTGCCGACTGAGAAAAGTGTAACTAGTAATACTAACGTGGAAAGTATTGTATATTTAAAATTGCTCATTTTTTCATTTTTTCTTATATATATATATAAGCTACGGTATGTTAATGTATAATTAAAGAAAATTAACATTTATACGTTAAAAAAAAATAGAATGAATTATTTTTTAAAAATTTTGGGTCCTTTTAGCTCTATACTAGCTCCGTCGGTTATTTCAATCAATTATAATAATATTCATAAAGACAAGACATGACCGGCAATGAATTGATAAAAAGTAATACTCCCAAAATACCAAAAAGTCTCTTCATGAACGCAGCCTTATATTTGCTTAGGTTAGCTGTAGGTTTTATTTTCAATCTTGCCCTAACATAAGGCAAGAAAAAAAAAGAACAAAAATAAAATTCAAACTTTTGAGCTCAAGGTGCTTTGATCTTAATCATGTTTGGTTATTTGTAAATGTTGACTGGCGTCGCAAATTTTGTTACCTAATGCAACTTAGGTTTTGTTTCAAGCTTTTTTTTTTCCGGGGTATAGGAAGAATTTAAAGGTCTTTGGATGTGACAGTTAATGCAAATAATTGATTTGCGACAACATGCCCTAATTAATCGTTACTTATTTATTTGTATTTTTTAACGGGAAGCTTATGTGTGGGCATTGATGCAAAAATTTGACTTTCGAGTTATTTTATTTATGCTTGTGCGTGTATATACATAAGTGAAATTATTTAAATCCACTAATATCTATTTTAAATATATTTAAAAATTATGTTTATTATTAAATTTTAATTTTTCAAAATTTTCAAGTTTAGGATTATGAATATCTTTCTTCTTCAGTCTCATTGTAAGTAATTTTTTTTTCTCTATCATAGTTTTTTGTAAACAAAATTTTCTTAACTTCATATAGAAATTAAATGGAGATATTTGTCAATTTACATTATTATCTTTAGATAGAAATTAGGAGATGTTAGTTTTTCATTTTGGAAATTGTGGCGGAAAAAAATCTTGTGTTCTTTATGGTATGTGAAGATTGCATATAGATGGTTGGTTTCATTATTCTTCATTCTAAATAGATTATAACAAGGCAAATGCTATGTTACAATTGATGTAACATACACACTCAACAACAACCACACAAATTGTATGGGTCCATCATTTGTGTAGTTGTTGTTGAGTGTGTATGTTACATTAATTGTAACATAGGGGCTCCCTTATAACAATATCTATTTGAATTTTAAGCAGTTTGTCTCATCTCTCAAAATCATTTGTAATCTATCACTAAAAAGAATATATAAAAATTAGAGAAAAACTGAAGGAACCGAAGAAAAAAAAATGGTTAGTTAGAGAAAAAGAAAAATATGGTTAGTTAGGTAATTTCATCAAAAAAAAAATATGGTTAGTTAGGTAATTTCATCAAAAAAAAATTATTAATAATAAAAGATTAATTGAGAAGAGAGTGTAGAAAGAAAATTAATAGGTTTGATTAACTCTACCCATATGTATATTCTAATATTATTTGATAAATCTCCTATTTATAATTGTAAATCTATTAGAACTTTCTAGATTAGTTTAGTGGTAGGATGGTTCGGATGCTTACAAGGTTTACCAGCATAAATCTAATTAATTTTAAATATTAAAAAAATCAACAAGAACTGAAACTCGTTTCCACTCGTGATTATTAATTAGCAGGCTGTTAGGTGGGTCGCAACAATACTTTATTGTTGAATATGAGCATATTTATCATGGACATGTCATCTGTATGAACATCACGACTTTTTGGTGCCTTGAGCAAGAAAAACCTAAACGCTTGATCTCTGTTGGGGTAACTTTTGTTATGTCATTGATAATGACCATCACTTAATTGTTTAAACCATAAGAGCTATGATTAAAAGTTCAAGAAACTGTTCATCGGTCTACCTAATGCAAATTTACCTACACTCAAGTCCAACTTACCCACTAAAGTACGAATTTAATATCAATGAAATGCACCAACGCACGCACAGATCATTATTTTTACACGGGAATAGGAAACAAGTGTGATTCAATTTAGTAGCCTTAAAGTCAATATGATTATTACATTACTGTTATGGGTGGATAATTTTGACCTCAAAATCTTAACAGAGCGAAAAAAAAAAAAAAAGTACTCACCCATGTTCAAATGCATATGTTATGAAAAATCGTTCAATTGTTTTGATTACAAGTTGAAGAAAGGGCAAGAGTAATTATTTCTCTTCCTTTTTAAACTTTTAATAGAGAAGTGTAATGCGGAAGCTGAAAGCCATTTGTGGGTGGATTATTAATTGATTTTCATATAATTACAACAAAATGGACGCACGAATTCCTCATTTAAAGTTAACAACTTTCATGTTCTTATAGCTTATGAATTGATTAATATTTCTCTTCCACTAGATTGCTGCCATAAAATATTGCGACAATGGTCTTTATTTCATTGAATCTGAATTAAAGCTCATTATGCAACCACAAATCGCTCAAAAAGAAAAAGAGTGAGGGTATAACCATTATGATTATGGTCGCATACATTTTTTTTTTTTTTAATTTTGATCGTGAGTTGCAATAGACAATAGAGAATCAGTTGGTGAAGTACAATTGTATGCATAGTGATCTCCGCGTCAAATGCAAATTCAAATATAACTTAAAGAACAAAACAATGAACTCACCACCCGTTGGTGAGTTTGTGCACAAAAATTTTTATGTAAGTATTACGTCTATTTCGAATTAGATTACTTTTACTTGGTAAGACTTTAAGCATAAATGTTTTTCTTGTAACTCAAAATGCGTCTGAGAGTGTAATTTCACTTCACAAAATTTCAGAACACCCCCGTTACATTTAAATAATAATAATAATAATAATAATAGTAATAAATAAACTAAAAATGTAAGACAAAAATAAAAAATAAAAAATATGGTGTTAGTGGGTATCAATAGTTCCACCTTCCACGGCCTCATGGGGAATAGGGTTGACTTGCGTGTATAGTGTTTCTATATTGGAGTATTGCCATGATTAAAAATCTTCAGATTCACCAAATGTCTCTAGTAATAAAAACCCATTCCGAGTTACAAGATATATAAAAGGGTAACTCTTGGCGCCATTTTGGTGCTTCAAGGTTCAATCATGGTGGTGGAGAAATTAAAATTAAACAGATCATGAATTGGGAAGTAACCTTCACCGTCACATCTGCAAGATTATGATGGGGTTTTGATTCTTCTTTCTTGTTTTCCAAGGGACATAAACTTGCAACAACCATCACAGTATGATGCATTTCTATCACTACGAATATCGTGTCTTAATTGCAATATATACATAAGACATCCCACCAATCATCACATCAAAACCTCCACTTTTAGAACTTGATTGCTCATTTGAAAATGTTTTTGAAAATTTATCTTAATTGAATTAGCTTAAAATTCAATTTATATGTGGTGTTTATAAGCCATCGTGTCTTATGATGTCAAATGTAAAGAGTACTCTTGAAATTTTTTTCCCTTTCCTTTCCGTTTGAAAACAACAAATCAAATTTCAAGTGCTTCAGAAGAAAGAAATCATCCTATATCCATGAGTATTGTACAAACCCCTTTTTGATATAAAAACGTGCCCATCATGCGAGGATGATCTTTGCTATGGAAAATGGAAATCATAAGAGAAGACCCAATTGCACGTGTTTGATAATGGGAGTAATTTGAGACCTAGCTGTCTAATTTACTCTACTCAAAATTTTTCGATCTCGAGCCACTAAACCAAACTTCCAAACAACCCCTTAAATTAAATACGATAAAAAAGAGAGTTGACACTTTCTAATGGGCCAATTCTTTTTTCATTGGAAAATAAATAAATAAAAAGACACGAAATAATAAATACATAGTAGGGTGGGGAAAAAAGTCTAACAAAGTGGGTGGTATTTATGCAGCAATTTTATTTATATACAATAGTTGTGACGGGCATGGATTCTCTCTCTCTCTCTCTCTCTCTCTCTCGCTCTTTTGGTTTGTGATTGTGGGCATTTCTTTTTATTTTCTTTTACTAAAGCACAACGTATGATCTTTTGAGTGCGGGCATTGTTTTGTAATAACCTTTTAGCTTTCCAAGCGTGGATGTTTTTGTTGGAGAATCCACAACCAAAATGGCTCCATGGTCTTTTGCCCCACGCTTCCCCACCAAAACTCAATTGCATACATGTTTTTTGTTTATGGCCGCTCCAAAAACTCTTAGCTTTATAAAAAAAAAAAAAGGAAAAGTAAATATTTATTCCAATTTTAGCCAATGCTGCCCTGGCACGTGTTACATTCTGCGGCACCCGATTGCCTCATGCCCTTCTTTGTTTTTTTTTTTTTAAAAAATTTTTATCTTTTATTTTTGGGTGGGCTGGGAACAAATTGTAGTGGCTTAAAACATGGAAGAAAGTTTTTGATTTTTGATTTTTTTTTTCTTAGCAGGTTTGACTCGTATTCTCTCATCTTTGCATTTTAGGTATCGTATACTTGGAATTTCCTGCTCTTGACTATTCTTTGATCTATAAAAGTCAAACAAATTAAATGATTCTATTCGTGCATTTCCAGCTAGACCCAAATATACGATCATACTACATTTCAACTGTTTTAAGCTGTGATGCATGCAAATATTTAAGTTTTCTTGCATCGTGTATCAAATTATTTGATATATTATCAAATTCGGGTCGATGATTTAAAAAGTAAAAGAGTAAAATTAGAAGCCCCGTAAAGTATTAAGGTAGTCTTACTCAAAGCCTCCATCTTTCCAACTCTTTGTATATATGTCTTTCTTTGCATACTGTTAAGTGAATATAATTAACAGAATTTTGGGTTATAAGAGCAAAATTATCTTAAAATACTTAGAAGAAAATAGATTCAATGAACGAAAAAAAATGGCAGGAACGTGCTAACCTAGATCCATGGAATATGGATCATGTAGGGTCCACTAGAGTAAACGAATATGCAACTCAAATGGTGAATATTATGGCATGGGTTTGGTGCGTTACAAAGAATAATCCATCTTTCTCTCTTCGGTGGGTTGGCTACTAAGCTTCAAATTTGAGGAAAAAGGAAGAAAAAGTCAGTTAAGTGGTCAATCCACAACCACCATCTCCAATCCCATGGCATTTCTCAAGGCTTTATCATATCATTTTATTTGACAGCATTATTGGGAAAAAAAAAAAACATGATGATATGAGTCTTGAAATTAATTAAATATTAAATATGCAATTAAAGCGAGATATTATTGAAATAATCAAGTATTATATATGGTAAGTAAAGTGAGCAAAGTATGATGACTGTAAATAATTTAATTATAAAACCGCAAATACGCAAGTGTGTGGAAGAATCCTCTTGCTTTGCAATTTGCTTTACTTTACATCTCGTACTGATAATGTAATCGTATATTGGAGAGTAATTTAGTTTTGAGTGCTACCAAAAGTGAAGACTCAATGGGATTGTTAAGGCAGTGAAGGACTCGATTGGGCGTGGCTATTGTTCCCTCCACTCCAAACAAGAGGGCATGAAAGTATGCATCTTATTTTGATTTCTTTATTGTTTAAATTTTAAATAATCTGGGGCATTAGATCTTCTTGCCTGTGCATAAGATCTCTTTCAGGTGATTAAATCATGGTTTTGTTATTTTATTAATATTATCTTTACCGTGGGAGCCATACCCTCACTTGGCTTCATCCAGTTCTTTTAATTAATTAATTAACCTTTTTAAGGTTCTGTTTGGTCCGGTTGATTTAAGACAACAGGGGAAGAAGATAACATTCAGAAGCGATTCTTATGAGTATCCAATTAAGCCTCTAATGAACCCAATTCATTATTGGTCTATTTTATTATTCCCCCCAAGGCTATTATTGGGCAGTCCCAAAAGAGTTTACATTGACTGAAACAAACAATAATAAGGAGACATGTTTGATATGAACAAAATGCTTTAAAAAAAATAAATTGAAAAGAGACAAAAACATTTTTAACACTTGCATGAAAATATATTATTATTATTATTTTATAAAAGGACCAAGACGGCAAGGCGCAATCAAAGACGTACGTTTTATGTATCCTTAAAAAGAAGAAAGAAACTTTTACCCTTCTCTGGAATAGAAAAATTTCAATACCACATCGGATTTTTTTTCAAATAACTTAATTAATCGTTTGTTTACTGTGTAAATTATTTGTGCATCGATTTGTTGATATGGAACACGTAATTGCATATCATACATTTGGTTTAATCAAATCTTTCTTTGCTTAAAAAAAAAAAAAAGTGACGGAAAAATCAAGTTAAACCAAATATCCTGTATTATATCCACAAGTTTGGCCATCCCCTGGTGGCCGTATTTATGGCTTATTCGCATCCATAATATCATATCAAATCACATCAACAGGAAGTACTATTGTGTATTCTATGATTATGATGGGGATCCCTCTAAGTTACATGCATGTACCTTACAACTCTCTCACATGAATAGTGAGTGAACCCACATCATTCACTATTCATGTGAGAGGAGTGTAAGGTACATGCATGTAACTTAGTATTAGCCTTATGATGGAGGCATGGGGCCTGTTTGGTTAAAAATTTTCATTATAACTGTTTTACTCTCTCTCTATATATATATATATACATATATTATAGAACTGCTTCACTCTTCACTATTGATAATATGAGATATAAATACTTTTGGGCAGAAGTGTGAGGATTAGAACGATGTATCCAATGGTGATGAGTGGGGCCACATCATCTTTGTATAATTCTTTGTTTGAATGGTCAAGCAACAAATAATTGGTATTCATGTTAAACATAGGATACCAACCCCTTTCTAATCATATGATTTTTATTATCATTTCAATTCTCTTATTTATTTGCCTTCGCAATTTTATCCATCCACAATGTCTATTTTTGGAAAACCGTTCACAGGTTTGGAACATGCTAAATTCATTAAAAAGAAAAAAAAACTGGAAAAAAATGCTAAAAATGAATTTTGCTAAGGACTCGTTTTTTTTTTTTTTGGGTGTAAAGAATTATTCACAATCCATAAAATTATTTTTATATTTAAGTGAATTTACATATTTCGTTTGTCATTTTACAAATTTTTTAAAAGATTTAAAAGCATTAAGGAGATGGATAACACATGATAATTTATAATTTTGCATTACTACAATGAGTATTGTCCATTAAAATTTGTTTTGCTTTTTTTTTTCTTTTTTTTAGGTATTGCATGTTAGAACTCAAATCTCTTTCTCACTTATTACTTAGATTCTAAACCAAGAAATCTTATTTCACTCTTTAAGAGATTTTACTGATGGAAGCAAATAACCATCATCCACCATTTTTATAATGATGGAAAACCAAGTTTAACCCAATCCCTTAATTGGTCAACATGTTTACTATTTGTGATTTCTAAAGGAGAAAAAAAATAATGAAAATTGCTTGTTGTAAGATGCCTATTTAACCAAAAGGATGATATTGCATAAAAATGAAAATATGGAGCCATATATAATAGGGCCATAAAAAGATGGTTTTAAAAAGAACAAAAAAAAAATGAGGGCAATTGCATGAATCATGATGTCATATTAGTACATTACAAAGGGCAAAGATTCGTCCGTAAACATATAGCATGCATGAACTCGTACTAACAGACACACGCACAGTGACGCAGTTAATTTAACGAATGAGCTAACCCCAACGAGACCAGACACGGATAAACTTAACCAGAGAGTATGGTTTTGATTTGGTTTGGTTAGGTTTAGTTCGGTCGGTCAACAGGGCATTGACTAAAGCCCCGCAAGCGGCCCAACCGAAGGTCATGATACAACCATCCCCACACGGAGAGAGAAACCTTACTGTGTTTCATCATTGTACACTTATACCTTGCGTGCACTCTTCACACGCGCACGTATCATATCAAACTCCCCTCACTTTTTTTTTTTTTTGATGATCGATCCCATCCCGGGGATGTTTTTGTCAATTTAGTCTCTATATAATCTTATCTTCCGTGCGCTCCCCAAATTTCGACTTTGACTGCACTCTCTCTCTCTCTCTCACAAGCCATACACACACAGACACAGTGAAACCTTTTCCAAGTCTTCGTATCCGTGAGTGTTCAATTCGATCTGGGTCTTCAGTTTGAGGATTGAGCTGTTTGAAGTTGGTCTTGTCTCGTTTCTGTAACTGGGTACCGTCTCCTATAATTTTTCTGTAAGTTCCTAGCTCAAACATGCGATTTTTTTTTCCCTCTTTCGTGATCACCTGCTGTGAAGTTGGTTTCCTTCTGTGAGTCTATTTGGGGATCTCAAAGATTTGCTTGCTTCTTGTTGTGGCTCTTTTAATCTTCCCCATTGAATTTCTTAGCTTAAAATCTTCATCTGTTCTTAGCTTCAAGTAATTTATGCGCTGTTAATCTTATCATCTGATAGTTTTGTATTTGTTTCCAAGATATGTAATTTCATTCAAATTCAGGATCTCGGATGCGTTTCTGTAAGATTTTGTGTGCTAAATTTTCTCATCGAGCAATTTTTTTTTTGGGTGTGTGATCTTGCTTTGAGCAATATCTTCTGTCAGAGAGTTTAATTCTTTTGGCTATGCTGCTAATTACTTTTACATTCTAGTCTGGTTTTGGGAATGACTCGTTGTGTTAGTGGAAATGATCCGTTAATTTGTGCAAGTTCTTGTTTCTAATGTGATACCGTTTTGCAGGATTCTTGAATTGGCTGTGGTGTGTGGATACAGCCGTGGCTATCGAATTGTGGATACGAGAACAGCATGCGGTGGTGGCTTACTCTTTCTGTTGACGTGTATCGAAGAGTCATCTCGTTGAACCTCTATTGTAGAGTTATTCTGTAATTCTGTTAATTAGTCTTCACCCTTAATTTTCTCAATTTTGTTGCTTATTTATTTTCAATGGGATCCACCTTTTTCATTGTCGTCCCCTGCTACGTCCGCCAGATTAGCTGAATACTGTCTAGCCCACTTCCTCAACATTTTCCCTTTAGCTCTCGTTTCCTGCTCAGTTATCATTTCAGTTTGGTTTTCTTGGAGTCGTTGCCTATTGGTCTATCAGTCTCTCTAGTTACGTATTTTTGGTATTTCTTTCTCGGCCGTAGATTTGAGTCCTTGTTTTCCAATTCACATCATCCTGGTTTACGTGTTACTAGTAGCGAATCAATCGTCCTGTAGAAGATTGTGTTGTTCATCGTATATCGAAGGGTTGGGAAGTAGTTATGGTGTGCCAAGCAGCAAGCCAAACAAGATTCCGGGCATTGAAATACGAACATGGAATTGCAGGGAGGGCTGCCATAGTTGTTAGAATCATAGCATGCTTTCAACCTCTTAAGTTCTGTCAGGTTTGTGGACAATATGCTTGTCATTCTTTTATTAACCTTCATTCAGTTTAACTAGCAAGAAACTCATTGTTCTGTTGCTACATCGTCTGCAAAGAAGATGTAAACCCATTCACTAAAACTGTTTTTTCTTGTGTGCTTTGCAGGCTGAATATTTCCGTCATTTGCTTAAACCTGTCACGTAGATAGATTATTTTCGATCGTTTTGATTTCAAGTTTAGCTGGAGTTTTTAGCTTTTCCCTTACTATTGACACAAACAGCAAATAGCAGCTTTACGTACTGTAGACGTTCTTTTGGTACGTATGGCAATGTCTGGATTTTTTAAGACAGTCTTCATTGTTTAATTTATTTCAAAGTTTTGAATCATAAAGGAGTATCTCTATCTTAAAATGCTAGGTGATTGTTGTGGTTGGATGGGAGAACGCTGTGGATCCTGGTTTCCTCAGCAGCAATTTGATTGGAAATTGCCCTATTCGAATTATTCTAGTGCTCCAATTCTCTCAGGGCAAAATTGCATTCCTACAATTATGAATCTTGGAACTAATAACGTCCCAACAAATGGAAAACTGCCAGTTAATGCATATCCTGTGCAACCTCACTCACAGGCTGCCGAAGCAATTGAACCTCATGGTTGGTTTTATTGTTTGCCTCGCTTCAGACAGGCCTTTATGCCTGCTTCACTCTCTATTTTGAAAGAGCAATTACCTGCTGCCCCATTTGTGAATCATGGTGAGACTACCAAAACGAAGGCAGGATCTGGGTGTGCTCAGAAGAGATTTCTTGTTTTTGATCAATCCGGAGATCAAACGACTTTCATGTTTAGCTCTGGAATTGGAAATCCTGTCCAATGCTTGACTTCTTGGAGTCCAAAGCCACTTGGTAGGTATAATTTGAGTCCTGACATTCAAGGAGCTAAAGCAGATACAAATGTACTCTCCATGCCAAATTTAATTGATGACTTAGATGAAACTAATGGGGCTGATCTGCAAAGTGAAATGCATGAGGACACTGAAGAACTCAATGCACTACTGTACTCAGATGATGATGGTGATTACACTGATGATGATGAGGATGATGAAGTTACGAGCACTGGTCATTCCCCTAGTACAATGACAGCTCATGAGAAGCAAGATTGGTTTGATGGGAGCACAGAAGAGGTTGCTAGCTCAGCTGGACCTATCAAGAAGCGAAAGCTTTTTGATGGAGTTTATGATGATGTGCCCTTGCCCGTCCCTTCTAGTTCTGTCAAATGTAATTTACACCTTGACGATGAGGATGATGCAGAATCTAGTTGTGCCAACAGTGAGAATCCTGGGTCAGATGAATTTGGTTCTGTATCAACCAACAAGAGAATGAGAAAGGAGAAAATACGGGAAACGGTGAGTGTTCTCCGGAGTATTATTCCTGATGGAGAAGGCAAGGATGCCATGTTGGTTCTCGATGAAGCTATTGATTACTTGAAATCCCTGAGGCTTAAAGCCAAAGCTTTGGGACTTGATTCTCTATGAATCATGTTTTCTTTTACTGTTAGTTTTAATTTAGTACTTGTCATTATCATTTCTCCTATATTAGAAGTCGTCGTTGGAGTGTGCTGAATAAAAGTGTGGTACATATCGGGCGGGCGGGCGGGCGGGCGGGCGGGCGTGGGATTGCAGAAAATGGGGAGTTTCTAGCAATGGAGGAAATTTTGAAGTAGCGGAAAGTGAGCGTGTGTTTTTCCTCATTAAGTGTTTCTTCAATGATTGATTTGGAAATCAGCAGAATTGGCTTGGTCAAATTTCTCTCTCTAGTCGCTAGAGAAAAGAAGATAGTGCAGATATTAAGCTCTTACTTATTAAAGAGAAATGAAATTATTAGACTGTGTCTTGGGGTTTAGAGAAAGTAACACACTCATGGGAGCGGAGATGGCACTGTGAGTGTGAATGAGAAGACTAGTTATTCCAGCGGGACCCGATGAAAGAGAACAGAATGCACGCCCCATGGGTGTTTTGGGACCCAGCTCACTTTCTTTCTCCTTTTGTTTGTGTTCTTGTCAAGTTTTTATTATCTCTTGTTGTGGGGTTATAGCTTTTTGTTGATGTTGATACAAGGGACTTGCCCATCTCATGTTGCAACTTGCCAGCTTAAAGGGCCCGGCCCCCAAATCATCACCATTCCACGCATCCGCTATTGGCTATTGGCTATTGGCCTAACCATCGCTTTTCCTCTCGAGTGAAAGTGCGATGCTACACTGTTGATCTTTTTGTTACTCTTGTTCGGTATGGTGGCCGTGGGTGGCTGGACTCCCCTTTTCACTGCTATTGGTGTAATTTAAATTCAGAACAAAATATTTTTATTGTACGTACGTTCGCTTGCTGCTAATGGTAGTCGTGTTGAGTCTCGGTAGTGACTGGAGATGATGAAACTTTGTTGGGATGCTATTTATTTGGTTGGTGTTATTTGTTGTCTTAACGCTTATGTTTTTACGTCGCATGCGCGCATTTATGATATGGGACAGTGATGTATTATATATAAAATAATAGTGTATGATTCCTTTGCCCTTTCATATGGTGCAAAAATTTCTGTCCATATTTATTGGGATGATGGTTTCGTGGGACCACAAGCTTTGCATTTATTCGACTCAGAGAATACCATAACATGTGCATGCGCCCGGGTTGATCAGAAACCGGGACAGGAATAATTGCTTCGACAAGTTTTCTTTTACTAACGAGTTTAATTTCCTTGTAATTATTTGGGGTTAAATTAGAGTTGAATGAATAAATGATAAAGGAGTTATTCTGTGATGAATTGAATAGAAAAATTTGGGGTTCAAAGTAAAAATAAGTATAACTTGGAGGCCCAATTGAAAACATGTAACCTGGGCGGGCGGGCGTGCGTGGATGGTTCGTCATTGATTCGTTGTAATCTTTTACTTCCTGCATATGCATCGACGATGGAGGTGAACGGTCGAGGGAATAAATTCTGTTGTTATATCAGTTGGGCCGGACGGTGTCCATGCCCAATATGCTTTTTCTCGTTCTAGGCTCAACAACAAACTCCTTTCCTTGAAGTTGACAGTGTTTCGCTTTGGTTAAGAGCTAAGGGGATGGGCAACTTTTCGTATGCATTGAAGACATTTTCATGAGTGCTTATGTTTTAAAAAGAACCTCCCTTCTTCAAACTTTTCTTCCGTAGTTTTCAATTGATTAATGTTAAGTTTTTTATAATCTTATACCCCAAGTGAATTTATGGTCGCGTATGGTGAAAATTTAATTCTATATTATGTTGGGGGTAAAATATTAATAGGCCAACGAAGGAGTGACATGTTAACAAGATAGTTTTTTTTGGCAATAAAGCTCTTTACAAGCTTAAAATGAGAATTCAAAGGTTGGGGGCTTATGAGAGAAATAACACGAAAGGGTGCAAGCCACTCTAATAGCTCAAAAAGTCAAGGGATATTGCCATATGTCACATGGGGATCATAACAACAGAGATAAGGCCTCCACTAGAATTAATACACGTTAGCATAGGAGGGACCCCACGCGAACAAGTCTAAATCCCTCTAAAACCTCTCCATGATGGTCACACACACACTAATATTGAGAGAGGGGACTAAACCAATCAAAAGTAAGGCAGCGGGCAGAAATGCAAGCTGCTCTGAAGCTCAACTAGCTCATTTAAATGAATCAATTAGAGGACAATACTTGTTGTCACAAAGGACAATCTCCTAACCCAAAAGGAGGGGAGCGGGGAACATTCCTACATGCCAGCTTTAAAGAGGCTAAATGACTTGAGTTAAATAATTAAATTACTCAAAGACCCTTTACTTGAGGAAGGAACAATTTATTATGGCCTATCACTTATCTAAAAAGATTTAGAGACATCCTCAAAAAGACATTCCTCTACAAACGATTAAGTACGTTTCATCACAAAGAAGGTCTCTCTTCACTTTTTCACTTCTTTTTCATGTTTATATTTGAGGTTTCATATAAACCGACTCCTCTCCACCATATAATGCAAAATGACAGCAACAGAGTGCTAATCATTGGCTTTTATTTATAAAGTTTCTATTCCTTGGTAATTAAAGTTTAAAGATCTTTGAACTAACCCATATTAGCCAAACAACCAAACAACTCTACATCCTTTTTATCTATCCCAAACTTTGATTTCGATGAATATTTCACATTCACGATAAATTTTTCTCACGTTTTGACTTTGATAAATATTTTACATTCTACGATGAATTTTTGAATTTATGAAGATTAATTCACTCTTTCTTATATTATACAAATGAATCCTCTTGCCTGATTAATGAATTTGGGGGAAGATATTGAATTTTTGAATTTTTCTTAAGCTCATTTCTGACGTAGATGGTGGTTGATAAAATAATCATTACTATCTCTACTGAAAGATTCTAGAATCTACCATTTCTCATCGCATTTTTTTAGACAAAAACTCTGCATTTTCCACTTTCTCTTTTCGGATGCCAGTGACACTTCTAACGACTGTTTTTCTCTTTTTCAAGTTTATCGTGGGTTTATCCTCCAAGTCCCTCCTAGAAACCCAATAAATCATTCCTAATAGCAAGTTCTTAAATATTTTGGATAAGATAATGAGTTAACCAGAATTTTATTAATTTATAACTCACGACGATAAATATTATAAAAAGATTAGCTTAAAGCTCAACTGACCACCGAATTAAAATCCTCTTCAGTTCTGTTCCATTGGTATGCATGTTGGCATATTGCGTACGATTCAATTATTAAAAAAAAAATCAATAAAAGTAGGAGGAACGAACTTGGCCTTCACAGGAAGTGGGCTAGTTTTGTTCTCTGCAAAGGCTGCGGAGGCCACCACTAAATGCGCCTGTTGTTTATCTGATATGCCTCAATAAGTAATAGACTAAGCCCAATGGTCCAAGTTCGCAAACAGCATGCATCCGGTGCTTTCACAGACCACTGTAACAACAAATTGGCACCGGCGCGTAGCGCTTGACAAACGCATTTCATCAAATCAAGCGGCGTTAAATCCACGCAACGGTATAAACCGTACAAGTGAGTCCGCAGCCTCGTCGCTCCCACTTATTTGTTAAAAAAATTAAAAATTGTTGTGCGTGGAGAAGTGTAGAAGTAGAATCAAAGGGCTTTGAGTCTAGAGCTCACGAAACAAGAACATAAACATAGCGCATCATGGCGTCAAAAGCGAAAGCATAGTATATATGATATAAGCTATAGTGCAAAGCCGAGGCGTTACGTACAGCATTCAATCGAATTCACGTCGTTTCCTGAAAATGGAGAATTTTCCTTTTCACGATGGCAGTATTTATGATATGCTTGACACCAGACACACCGACACTCGCCCCGTAATTTTCATTTTCTCTGATCATTGTTCTTATTTTTAGTTTTAATTCAAAATTTAATTTATTTTTATTATTATTACTTTAACTTAATTTATACCTTTTTTTGTATGCCTTCTGGTTAGATTTTGCTTAAATTTGTTCAGGCTTCTAATTTGAGGATTGTTCAATCAAGTCTTTATAGGTTAGTTAAGTGAAGATGAATTTGATGCTGGTCCTTGAAATGAACAGTTATGATTGGCTTATATTGATGGTTGGCGAAGTGCAAATCAAACTTAAACATCCGATTGCGAACCTTAATTTTGTTGATAATCAGTTCGAAACCAGAAAATTGGTGGCATGTGAAATGAAGTAGAGATCATCCAAGCTGGAACCATTCTATGAATGAAATGATAAATTGGATAAGGTGTTTGAATAATACATGAAAGCTAGGATTTGGTGCTTTGCTAACTCTGATGACAGTCTTGTTAGTTGTTACAGAAGAAATATTCTGCATATGATAGAGTTGAGAGTGCAATTTCCCAGCTGTTACCTTTGTAATTCCATTAACACTGTGTCATGTTAGGCGGTTGCATTATGTTTTCTTATTATGAATCTTTTAGTAGATTTTTATACGAAATGTGCTTTGCAAGTAGAATAAATAAGCTTAGAAAGAGAAAGAAGCATGAAAAGGTAAATGATATCTTCATGCCTGAGGAATGTTGGTTTGGTGCTGGAGATACCTTTGAACTGAATCTATAAATCCATCCATCTTTTATCTGCCTGCAGATTTTCTCGCTCCGTTGTCTTCTATTATGCTTTTGTTTTTTGCTTTTTCTTTTAATGGTGAACTTATTATGAATTGCATGCTTCTTATCAAACATGATGTGTTTGGCTAGGCAAAAGATAATGCCATTCCAATATTTTGCTTAAGGAGTGAGTGCTTGCCTCTCTCATTAATCTCTAATGAGTTTCATGGTAATATTTTTCTTCATTCTAGATGTAACTTGACTTGGAGAATATTTTTTGCTGTTTATGTAGGATGTCAATCACAGTTTGCAAATGCACTCGTCTTTGGTACGGAGGCTTTCTCAAGAAAGAGAATTGGAGGTTTGTTTTGGTTTTAGGTTTTGTTAGCATGAATCCTCTAATACATTCTTTGTTTTTTCTTTCCTTTTTTTATTTCTTATTTTATATTTTTTTGGGGTACTCCATTCCTTCTTAATTAATTAGCTTAAGTTCTTTTTAATCTCTGAACAGGGGCATCAGGGTTGTGTGAATGCCATTTCTTGGAACTCCAAAGGCTCTCTTTTGATATCTGGATCAGACGACACACGTGTAAGGGATTCCTGTACTTGTCATGTGGATTTTAAAGTTCATTTCAGATATTAGATAGCATTGAAAAGAATCGAAATGTAGCTCCAAGAAGGAAATATGAAGTTTTGAAGCATAGTTGATTATTTAATTATTATCTGCAGATCAATGTTTGGAGCTATTCTAGTAGAAAACTTTTGCATTCCATAGATACCGGGCATTCTGCAAACGTATTCTGTACTAAATTTGTCCCTGAAACTTCGGATGAGCTTGTTGTCTCTGGAGCTGGAGATGCAGAAGTAATGTTTTGATTATTTTTATTTTTATTTTTTTGGCAGTGGATGTTATTTGTGAACCTAGTTAAATGTTATTGTTAAGCTGCACTTAATGATCTTTTCGTAGGTCCGGTTATTTAATCTGTCTCGCTTTAGTGGGAGAGGACTTGATGATAATGCTATTACTCCATCGGCACTGTATCAGTGTCATACCAGAAGAGTAAAAAAGTTAGCTGTAAGATCTTACAACATAAGTATCTGAATATGTATATAGATTAGATATCAAAGTGTGTTGTCTTACGTTTGCCTCTCATTGTTTTTACCTGCTTTGAGGCAGGTTGAAGTTGGAAATCCACATGTGGTCTGGAGTGCAAGTGAAGACGGGACTTTGAGGCAGCATGATTTTCGACAGGGTTCTTCTTGTCCTCCTGCCGGATCTTCTCATCAAGAATGTCGTAATATTCTAGTGAGTAATAGTTGCTGATATATTTGTTCATGTTGAAATCAAATGGCATCACATCTATGCACATTCTATATGCTTTTCAACGGTAGTTTAATTTACATTAAAGGTTATTTGCCTGGTTGGCATTGAAGATTTTTTTTTAATTTTGAAATGATTTGGCGGTTTGGTTAATGTAATGATCTTTTTGTATTCGTTATCTCTTGGCAGGCCCTTTTTTTTTCCTTTCATAATTTTAATCTAGTCCTCCTGCATCATTTTTCTTTTTCTTTTTCCCCAATTCAGCTTGATTTACGGTGTGGAGCAAAGAGGTCGCTAGCTGATCCCCCTAAACAAACTCTTTCTCTAAAATCTTGTGATATCAGTTCTACGAGGCCTCATTTACTCCTGGTTGGTGGAAGGTACATGGCTAATACTATATGCATTTGTTTGTTTGTGCTTACTTTGTATTCCTTTTTCCTCTAACTTCTCATCGCAAATCTTTTCAGTGATGCATTTGCTCGTCTGTATGATAGAAGGATGCTGCCTCCACTAACTTCCTGTCAGAAAAGGATGTCACCACCACCTTGTGTTAACTATTTCTGCCCTATGCATCTTTCTGAACATGTTAGTTTAATGCTTCTCTGTTGACTTCCTTACTGCTTTATTAGTTCTTTTATCAGTCATAATCTCATGTCCTTTTTGGTTGGAAATTGCAAATGTTATCTATTCTTGTACGAGATTTTTCAGGGAAGCAGATTGAAACTTGTTTTGAAAGTTGTGCGGTTTAATTTCATGATATTTTAAAACATGTTTTTTGGGCACTTTATGCGATGCGTAAATAATCTGTATTTTTTGTACTATTTCATATAGATTTCATGTTCTAAAAAGTTCTACAATACTTATCTATTCTTTAATGTTGTTTTATAATGTTGGTTGTGTTCTTTCCTCTTCTTTTAGGGACGCTCAAGCTTGCACCTGACTCATGTTACATTTAGTCCCAATGGCGAAGAGGTTCTCCTTAGTTATAGTGGAGAGCATGTATATCTAATGGATGTAAATCATGGTATGTTTAATCTGGCTGCAGCTTTTGCTTCTATTGTATGCATGTCAATACTGATAGCTGTTGGTTGATCTTTGTGTCAATCTAAGTACCTGTAAATCTATGGTTCTCTCTTTGTAAAGTTCAGGGAATCACCTTAAGTGTGATTAGGCTGGTAGGTTGCAAAAGGAACCATTTCCTGTTGTCAAGGGTGGGTATTTTATCAGTTGAATACTTTATCTCAACGAACGTTTAAGCTTGCCACACAGTGAAGCTATTTCTTTGGTTCTTCAGGAGTGGGTAACATTTGGGTGTTGTGTAAACTTGTTTGGATATACTCATAGTTTTCTACTTTATTTTGCAGCTGGTGGGCGTGCCATGCGATATACTGTAGGAGACGCTTCAAAAATTATGAGCTTTACACCAACACTCAATGGGTTAGAATTGCAGCCACCAATACATGATTTTCTCCAAACCAATATTCGTGTCAGGGGGGAAGTGGCCACAGGGGTGGGAATCTTTGCTTACCTTTTGTTCTTGTTCTTGTTCTTGTTTATTTATTTATTTATTTTTTTAATTTTTGGGTAACGTAGCAGTGTAGATTTGGGTAATCTTTGGGATTATTCATGCATGTAATTTCTCTTTCTCATATGCTGAGCTAGTCCATCGTTGTTGTTACAGCTTGGAAAGTGCAGAATGTTAGTTGAAATTGCTAGAAATTCATTGGAAGAGGGGAAACATCCTTATTATGGAATTGAGGCATGCAATGAAGTTTTGGAGGGGCATCTCAGTGGCATTGGACCCATGCTGAGGCATGAATGTCTTTGCATACGTGCCGCCTTGTTGCTTAAGGTTACTCGGAAACTGTTTTATGTTAGATGTTGAGATTTATCTTTCCTTCATATGAAATAAGTTTCTTATTAGTCATTTACCTTTATTTTACAGCGCAAGTGGAAAAATGATGCCCAAATGGCCATAAGAGATTGTTACAATGCTCGGCGGATTGACAGTTCTTCCTTTAGAGCTCACCTCTACATGTCTGAAGCTCTAGAGCAGGTAAGTTAAATCATTCTAGTTCTGGTTGGTTTTTTAGTTGATACTGAACAAAGGCTGTTGGTATCTGCATTGTTGGCATTCTATATTATCAAGAGCATATCATATTGTCTTGCATAGGCCTCAGTGGTTTGCTGTTCCCTTTTTAATGATTGTACTGGCTACAATTTTTTCAAGGTAAATTTTTTTAGCTTAAATACCATGATGCCTTTAGAGTTTAAACTATCAACTATAGAGTAATTCTTTAATATTTTCTTTTTGTTTTTCTGATAAGAAGAACTTTTATTATTATAAAAGAAGTGAGATGGAGTAGAGCTCCACCACCAGATTCACAATAGATCTATTAGACAACATTTTACGGTATAAATATAATCCCATGCAAAAACAGCAACATCAAGCATTAGCGCAAAACAGTTGAATGGGTTTTATTTGGATTTATTTTTGAATTTTTCATTTTATCTGTTTTCTGGGAGAACTTTGTAAAGAGTACTGAAGCAGTATGTAACCTTTATCCAAGAATTAGATATTTTAGAATATTTCATCTAAACTCTTTCTTTTATTAAGAATTGAAGATGATCCATTATATCTCATTAACTCGGCATGCAAAGTTGAAGGTACTGAAACTTTCGCTATATTTCTTTTACTCACTATTGTCACTTCCTAACTGTTAGTTTTCTGCAGCTTTGCAAATATAAGGAAGCTTTAGATTTTGCCATAGCCGCCCAATGTCTGGACCCATCCAATTCTGTGATGGCAGAAAAGGTCGAAAATATAAAGAAGCATATTGCTGCAGGTTTGTGTCTACTCATTGTTGTGTACCATTTTTGTGTTCTTCGTACTAGAGTTTCCTATCATTTGACTGTTACTTTCATGGTGGTATGTTCATGGAGGAGCTGAAGTTATTCTACTTTGGTATATGTGTCTATTAATAATGGCTGCATTTAAAGATATTCTATGAAGTATTTTGTGTGTCACTTTTTGTCCAGTAATGTTATGGTGGTATTTCATCTCAATTTTGAATTATTTTTAACTTTTTATGTCACTTGTAATATCCTTGCCTGACAAAGGTCAATTGGTGATTGGATGTGTGTTGAATGTCTTATAATATTTGAGTACCTTTTTGTATAAGATATAAATATAAAAGTGCTCGTCAATTAATACTTGAATGAGAAGCTATTGGGGAGACCGTTCCACTTTTAGGGAAGCATGGATGTGCAATGCATTTGTGTTACCAACCAATTGTGTTTTAGTCCTGCTTCTAGGATATTTGTTAGTCTGATTTTTAGTTTTAGGTGAAGGGTAAATAGTTTATTGTACTTTTTCATAATCCACGTGATGAGTGTCACCTCATTGGGATAAATCTTTTGGAATATATTTCAAGATATGTGGCATTATTATTGTTGTATTGTTGCAAAGATCGGATGTCGGAATCCATTTTGATTATTTCAACCCTCAGATAATTGAAAGCAAGCTACTGTAGATCTACTGCAATGGATGGTAGAAGGTTTTTGTTAGCACTTGCACTATAGTGATGGTATAATCCAACTAAGCCTAATCATTTACAGATATTCTTGTCACAAAATTTACTGAGTACATCTCAATATCTCATTGGAGCGGGAGAGATTGTTTCATTTCTCATGACCTGAGGTCTAGAGAACACCTATTGACTGTACCCCTTATATATATATATAGAGTTTCACTTGATTTATTTTTGGTTTTAATACCTTTTGTTTCGAGATCATCCAGTTACCTATTTGCTCAGCATTTAAAGTGAATGGCTTAATATGTGATTAAATGTTGCTTGGTAAATGTAAAATTAGTGGCTAAAGGCTTGTATGGACTTTTTTATCCTGCAGATTTTAGCTATTTTATTAATGTAATTGTATTGTTTCATAAATAGCCGAAACAGAGAAAAATAATAAGGCAAATGATGGAGGAGCAAGGTCCGAACCTCGAACTGGAAGAGTACTTTCACTGAGTGATATAATCTACCGGTCAGAGGCTAATAGCGATGCTTCACAAGATGGTCCAAGATCTGAAAGGGAAGATTCTGACTATGATGAGGAGGTGGAGGTGGATTTTCGTACATCTGTACCAGGTGATGAAGGGCGTGACGTAGAAGCCAATTTTCTGCATGGAAGTTTGAATGTGAGAATCCACCGAAGAGGTGATTCAGCTAGAGAAACTGTCGATGCAAATGGTTCCTCTGGATCGCCTTCGTCTTCCTCACAAAATGATAGGATTCCTTATCAGGTTCGTATTCATGTTTTAATTGAAAGGGTAAATTTCGGATTACCACCCATGAATTGACTATCTTCAAATCTTTTCTTACTTTTGAAAACCTCAAATTATCCCTGCTTTTATTCAAAAGGTAAGGGAAAAAGGGGGGTAGGTTGATGAATTGTTTTTGATCTTCTTAACAAAAATGGGGGATAAATTGAGGTTTTTAAAAGTAAAGGGGGCTATTTGAAAGATAGTCAATTCATGGGCGGTAATCTGAAGTTAACCCAAATTAGACATATCTGAACATTACAATGATGGAGATTCTCAAACTAGCTTCTGGTCCTCCAATATTAGATAACATATTTGACAGTTTTAGATATTTTTGATCATGCTACTCATTGCTCTGGCCTTTTTGGATGAGGGACCTATTGGCTTGCCATTCTCAATGAAAATATATACTGCCTGTTTGATTGTTTATCTTGACGCAAAATATCAGTGAAGGAAAGAGAGATCAAACAATGAAATGGTATAGAAAAGTAGTTAATCAAATAGTGTAGTACAATTTTCCTTATTTATCGGATTACTCCCCTTGTGAAATGACAATCTTGAAAATACCTTTCAAACTATTGTAAACCTCAACTTACCATGGACCTCACACCATCCCACCCCAAATAAAACTAATCCCTCTCCAAGGTTGGTGTGAATGGGGTCAATCCCCTTGACCTCTTGCATCACTACAAGAAGCCGGACCAGCTGGGTTGTCCTATTGTGGCAATAATACAGTGTCTTTCTTACATTGCCTTGTTTGATTTTTTTGAATAATACTATCTATATCAATCAACAAGCACAGAAATATGGTCTTGGTTTTCACAAAATTGGAATTTTACTATTTCATCTATATTGGGTACTCCTTTTCATTCAATCATCTTCCTTTTACCAATTATGCTATCCTTTTGCTTTATTGCAGCCTGAGACAGTTATTGACATGAAGCAAAGATACGTTGGCCATTGTAATGTTGGGACTGACATTAAGCAAGCTAGTTTTCTTGGTCAAAGAGGTAACTTTCTCTTAATATTTCTTGTTTGCTTGACATTTAGATCAGTGACTTTCTCTTAATATTTCTTGTTTGCTTGACATTAGATCACAGTGATAATGAGACATCTTATTATTAATTTATAGGTGATTATATAGCTAGTGGGAGTGATGATGGTAGATGGTTTATTTGGGAAAAGCAAACAGGTAGACTGATTAAAATGCTCCTTGGAGATGAAGCTGGTAATGTTATTTCCAGTAAGGAAGAGTGTGGGTTGCTGCTGTATTTTTCAATTCTCATCTTAAGCAATTAAGATCTCTTCTTGTCCCTCTACAGTTGTGAACTGCGTGCAGTGTCATCCCTTTGATTGTGTGGTGGCAACCAGTGGCATTGATAGCACAATAAAGGTGAGTGTGTTGAGAGGGATTAGATTCAAGTGCTGCATTACAGTTATTGTAACTTTCACTATGCTTGGTTTAGATATGGACTCCAAGTGCTTCTGTTCCATCAATTGTTTCTGGAGGAGCAGCAGGACCGGATACAGCAGATGTATTGGAAGCCATGGAAAGCAATCAAAGGAAATTATCCCGTAATCGTGAACACAGCTTGTAAGACTTGTGAATATACTTTTTATACATCTAATATGATTGTTTTGACTCATAATCGCTATATTTTTATTCGGGGTATATGGTTTTTATTCTTATTTTTATTTTTTGCACACTGTATCAAATACATTAAATCTGGTGAGGTGGCCTTATCTAGTGAATACTGGTATTGCGACATGACATATGCAAGAAGTTAGTCAGCGCTCATCTGCAAGGATATATTATTATTTTTCAGGTCCTATGAACTTCTGGAGCGGTTTCACATGCATGAGTTTTCTGAAGGGTCTCTGCGTCCATTTGAGTGTGCTCAGAGCTAATTAATCAAGTGCATGGTTCACATAGAGGTGTACAGGTAACTCAAATTTATTTATATTGACATTCCCAGTGATAAATTAGTTTATGGGTTTCAAATAATATGACAAGAAGATAAATCTTTGCTAGAATGTGCCCTGTTGGAAACTCATAATCTAACAGATAATAGTGTTGATTGTTATCGTATTACAATCTTACTGTTGTAAGCTGAAGCTTTGGTTGTGATACATATAACGTGTCAATAATCAATAGGTGTGAACTGTTGGCTGATAGCTGCTTCTGGATGAGTCAAGTTTCTTCTTAAAAATAGACTATTTCTAAGAATTTTTTTAACCCTCTTGTCCGTTACAGGCCTCACCTCACTGGCTATGAGAATTGAGAAAAGTCAGGAAGGGAGGTACAGGCAAATAAAATAATCTTGGCCGTTGGATGTTACTTGACCATGTAAAAAGCCTCTGGGTTCCACCAAAATTAGTTGTAAATTGAATAAAGCAAACCGCAGCCTTAGCCTCTTATCACCATTAAATTAAACTTTCCTACTTTTGCTTACTTTTTTTTTTTAATTTTTTTATAAAAGCATTTGATTTATTTATATATATTGTTAAAATTATTTATTTATTTTTTGAGTATACATGTTAGTTTCTTCACCTGTCGCATCATTTAATTGTTTCTTGTTAAATCTCATCTTTAGTTCATTTCCCATTTGTGGTGTTGCTTTCAATTTCTTGAAATTTCCATTAACATAGAGAAGCTCCAGCATATTTTAGTTAACCTGAATTCATCACTCATCAACGCTGACCATTTTGAAACTAATGCTGACGGGCGTTAAAATTGAAAGTTGCCGCAAAGAACATGTAATGCGGGATCCAATTGATGTTTTTAATACAGAAGGTTGGAGTAGGAAATGGCCATATAATAAACGTAGGCCATTGTGTTGTGATTTCGACTAAAAATGTTAGTCAAATTGGACATGCGTCGCTTAGTTTTTAAATTTTCGGCCTTAAAGAATTATTGAAACGAACAAGTAGGATGACACTGTCGGTTGAAACTCTATAGTGGACCTTCATAATCAAATTGGGACTGCGTTGCTGATCTGTGGTCGTAATTTTTCGACATATTAAAAAAATCATTGAAATGGACAAGCGGAATGACACGGTCGGTTGAAACTCTTTATATTTAATATGAGGGTTAAATAATCTGTTGCACAATTTTGCACTGAAAAGTTTTAGTTATTACTTACAATAAGTGTAAATCCCGCATAGAATGTTTGAATGGAAGCAGTCCGTGTATCTGTGATTCATCTCATTGGCTTTCTTGTGTGGCCTGCATCCCCTCGATTATATATTATTAAGAAATCTGCAACTATAGGTGAATTTTTTTTTTCTTTTTATGTGAGAACAATATTAAATTTCTTGAGAGTACGAATTCTCTAATTCTAATGGGTTGTTCACTAGGTTATATGAATATATATCGTACACAAATAATCAAAAAAGAAAATAAAGGAGCGTGTATGTAGAATTTTGGAGAAGAGAGACGGGCGGTGGAATTTGAGTTTGTTTCTCAGGAGAAAACTGCAAGTAAAATAATTGGAGGGGACCAGGCTTAGACTCAGGCAGGCTCAGGGATGGGTCCTCCTCCTCAGCCAGTCAGCCTCAACGTGAAGTTGATGAAACATAAGCCTCCGTTGTGAAATTGTGATGCATGCAGGCAACGCACGTTGTGCACGTACGCTGTTAAATAAGTGTGGTCCAGTTGATTGTGATCGTGACATCTATCAATCATCTATTATTGTATAAAGAAAGAGATTAAAGCAAAATTCCATGAACACGCTTATAACTGAGCATCCAACTCAAAACGTGCTAGCTAGGCCTAAGCCTAGGCGTAGGCGTGTTCCCTTTAATCTCCTCTTTTTTTTTTTTTTCCATTCCAGGTCTTTGATTCCTATCTCAATTTCCCATTTTAAGAAATCTTAATCGTGTCATTGTATCTAACAAAAACAGTTTTGGCTTGCATCAGACTTTGTATTTTATGCCATTTATCAAAAAACAAAAAAAGAAAAAGAAAAAAAGGACCCATTAAACGAAGGTATCTTCTGTTTTTTTTTATTTTTCAAACATCTAGAATGCTCTATAAATTCCCCGTTCCACACGTCAGAATATCAATATGGCATTAAATAAATATAAATAAAACAAGTAAATATAATAATCCACACCTTTGAGGAACCGAATTACACGAGAAGCCAGTCTCACATCTTTAGTAGAATCTAACATATGACTCTTGTATCAATTTATTTATTTTTTAAGCTAATTTGTAACGACAGCATAGGAATATAATAAGAGGTTGACCAACCACAGTGCAACGACAGCATGGTAATATGCTTTCTTCCCTGGCAAAAGAGAAAAAGGCACCCACAATGAACGGTAACAAGCAAAAGAAAAGGTCAATAATACGAAATATTGTCCCAAGATTACAAGAAAAATACTAATTACCGCCATGAATGTTAGTAAAGCTGCTAAGGCATCATTTGATTGCGATTTGATTTGATGTACCTAGTGCATAATTTAGTACGAATACATGTACAAAGAGAGGGACAAAAAAGGAAAAAAAAAATTGATCCCAATCGATGATCATGATGATCATGATCACACATTCACATCACACGATTGATTCATTCATGATATGATTCTTTGCGTGATGTGGCATCCAAACCAATCCCGTTTAGCTTATACACCGAATCTCCAATTTGTGTCTGGCCCATTTTGTTTATATTTTTCCATATTCGATAAATTTCCTTCCGTCTTCTATTCTATATTTATATCTATCATCATCTACTCTCTTTTCTAAAATAATATAAATATGTATATTGAATAAAATATCTTCGAACAAACAGATAAAGAATACGTATTTACCGGCCCACACCGAGCTAACCTCAATTATGAATTCCTTTCTAGGCAAACAAAACAGCTTGATATTAATACAATTGTCTTTTCACGCACGCGACAGAGAAAATGATATCCACCTCAACTTAAATTAAATTAAACCGCATTATGTGTATATCTACTTCGATATAAATAGATGGGTTTATTTTATTTTCCTTTATTTTCTTCGGGCTGTGTGGCCGTCGGGGCTGCTGCGCTATTATATATATACTGCCATTTCTCTCTCTTTTCTTCTCTCCCTCTCATATTCTATCTTTCATACAAATGAACACAGCATGACAACAAACAAAGAAGCTAACAGTAATATTATTGCGGCAACATCAGCAAAAGATTCACAATCACAAGCAAGCTGCCCCGCCGAGTGTTGCATGTGCGGTGATTATGGCGTTTCCAATGAGCTTTTTCGGTGCAAAGTTTGCCAATTCAGATCCCAACACAGGTAATTAATTTTTCATTCATTACTTGCTACCAATCAATCTCTTCTGTAAAGTTTTTGTTTCTGCATGTGTGTGTGTGTGTGTGTGGGTTGTGTGTGTTTAATCCATTTAATTGATTGCGCTTCAATTCTTTTATTTTCAGATATTGCAGCAATCTGTATCCGAAAGCTGAATCGTACCAGGTTTGCAACTGGTGCCTGAGCCAAAGGGATGAAAAAGATAAGTCACAGAATTCATCCAATTCTTCTTCATCAAACAAAATCAATGGCCGAGAAGGAGATGATAGCAAGAACGTCAAGAACAAGAAAAAGAATCATGACAGCAGTAATAATAATAATAATAATAATAATAATAGAGTACTACTTATGAAAAGCCAAAGAAGCATTAATTTGAAGCTGCAACAGCCCAACAATAAACCCATCGAGAAACAAAGATCACCAGAGAGATTGCCGCCGCCTCCGACGCCGACGCCGAGGACCCGAAAAAGGATCATAACAAATGGAGCTTTAGAGGAGAAGAATCTTATTAAGAGAAAAAAGTCAGAAGAGATGGCAAACAACAACAACAATAATAATAGTAATAGTAATAATACAGTGACCCCCGTCAGAAGACCATTTTTTAGGAACAAGGTAAGAAGATACAAGCTTTTGGATGAGGTATCAAGCTAAGCTAATCACAGTGAATGAATAATATGATGATATGCTCTATCTATATCTTCTTAATTCATATGCATGCAGAATACAAATGGTCGCTGTGTTTGTTTTCTTGTGGGATTTTTCTTTCTTTTTGGGTCCCAAAATTATGATCGCATGGACAGTCTTTAGGGTTTAATATTGAAGAAGAGTGCTTGTTTTGACTCTTTAATTCCCTCTCCATATAATAATGTCATGATAAACGTGGAAGAAATTAACATTGGAGAAAATCTGAAATGATGAATCCGCCGATGACTATCGTAATTTATGATCATGGCATTGTTCCATTAATTTCCGTTCATCCATGTTCCACAAGCCTATATACGTGTATGTCTCTGTGTGTGTGCGGAGTGGCCCTTCATTAAGTTGAAATTGTATATCTTGAGTCATAGTATCGAGATCTAATTATAATTGCATTTTGAAAATTTTTATCATCTGTGTCATATTTTAAGTAAATAAATAAGTTGTCTCGTAGAAAGCTATGATGTGGCATAAAATGAGTATTAGTTAGTGAGGTCATCAATTTCCCGTATGCTTCCTAATCAATCACAGTGAATGAGTGAAATAATATCTCAGATATGTTCCCGGATTGTTTTAATTTGCGGCCAGAATATTTCTCGTTTAAAAAGTATATATTATATAGGAGAAGATCGATATTCCAGGAGAAAGAGCAGAAAGCGATTTCTAAAAATACACTTAACTTTCAGAAAGGTTTTAATTCTAACATAATATTAAAGAAAAAGACAAAGTGAGTGATTAATTATCAGAATAAGTTGATGACTCGGCAAAGGCAAAGGCAACGGTTGTTACTTAAGCTATACGTTCATTTATATATATATATATATTTTTTTTTTCGCATATGATATTTTCAATTCAATATCATCTTTATTAATTTCTCAGTAATGCCAAAACCCTTTCTTCACGGCATCGCCTGAGATTTTTATTTTCCAAATTTGTGGACTATTTTGCTTTGCTCTTTCACGGTAGCATAACGTGTGTCACGGGCTGACGACTTGACTTTGATCGTAAGTGGTTGAATTGATATAATTTTATGTAAAGACGTACGTCTTTATCAATTATCAGAATGTGAAATTAATGGGTCCTGGCTGGCGTTTCTAGTTAAGCATTGTGGGATTGATTGTGATAACGATTGAATTCCAATCGTTTTCGTTTATGTTAGTATTAGTGAGCTGTTAGTGAGCTGATTCTTATCGTAAGCAGTTTAGCTGGTGGAATTAATGATAATTAAACCACCCCCCCCCCCCCCCCCCCCCCCCAATAACTGGCTTTTAGTATTTCGTACAAGTAAATGGACCCATTTGCACATTGGCTGCCACTTCATCTTTTGATTACAAAACTTGGGGAGTAGGAAAGCAAACAATGATGCATGCCACTACCCGCCCGGTTTCCACTGACAAGAAAAGACTTGGTAAAATTTTACAAATAATAATAATAAAAGAGCAATCATAATTAAAAAAGAACACGAGTACTAAAACTTGTGTTTAGTTTCTGTACGGTTTGTATTATAGAATTTATTTTATAAAAATGAGAGCTTCTACTCTTGTTAGTAAGAAAAAACATAAATTTCAAGTATCGTTACTTCCAAAGATAAATCAGTAAACGACACTACGTCTCTCTCATTTCTCCCACAAGTTTTGTTTTACCCCTTTTTTATTTTTCACCTTGAAAAATGGAAATTAAAAGTGTTATCTTGGTCTCTTCTGAACTGGTTGGGCCTAGTAATGGCACTCCTTTATTGCTCTCTTAAAACCCTTTCCATATTTTCGACATCATATTGCATGTTGATGACGTTCAAAAATGTAAATTAGGCGAGAATTCCACATCTCTTATTATATTAATAGACAGCTATGCCTCCGATAATTTTCGACTTTCAAGCTCAACATAAAATGAAGCAAAATGAAATCTAGGCTTCAGAAAGGCAACTGATGGTCAAAGCTGTCCCTTTGTTCTTCGCTTATCTAACAAACTCATTGATTATTATCAAATATACAAAAGAGCTTTCTTTTCACCGGTAATGAATGAGAGAGAAATTTTAAAGAATGATTGTTTGTTCGGATTCTTTCTTTTTTTCTTTCAAGTTCTTTACAATTCATTGATATACATGTAGTTTGAAATTTATGAGATTATGGATACATGCACTTGTAATACATTCTAGAGAAGTACCGAACAATAACTTAAAAATCTATGAGTGGTTGTATTTGATCCCTCAATTTATCTCACTAGCTTCCATTTTTCATTTTATCCCATTTATTTTCAAAAACATCCTTATTAACGATGAATGTTATTTTTATTTGTTTGTTTTGTCTCTGCACCCTCTCTCTCTTCCCTCGGCTTGTCAATGATAAAAGGTCTATCACTCCATTCCCAATTTCCCACTTCTTTTGCTAATGCATTTCTGGACCATGCACGTGAAATCAATTGGATATGGTCTTGTCTATGGAACCTGCAAGGAATTTTATTGTTTGGCAACCTTCTAAAGATGGAAAGTTGTCTCTTGCTTTAAGCATATTCTCACTTTCTTCTTGATTGATGTTCATGGGCTCTGATATTTTCGAAGCTTGTTCTCCAGCTAAACTTTCTTTTCGTGTCTGTAAATTGTTTGTTTGGCTCGCACTGTCTTTCCGACCTTGGGCTATTTGGAAGATCTCTGTGGGGCTGTCCTTTATCCTGCATTATTCCACCATTTTTTTTTTTTGCATCTTTGGTGGCTCACATGATTTCTAGTGCTTTATTAATATTTGGAAGTCCAAAACTTTCATTGCGAGTTGAAGATACGTAAACGTCTTTATCTTCCTTTGTGTGAGATACATAATGGTGGCAATGGTAGACTTGTCTAATTATGATATTCAGAGAGCATATGAAAGAGGGCAAAAACTTACAGTTAATTATTTTTTAAATTTATAATAAGAGTTATTTTGAAAGTAAATGAATTGATTGAAAAGTGAGAGTTGGTAATATAAATTAGAATGTCAAATATCACCCCTCGTAATATATTTCTATTAATATTATAAAAAAAAATCGTAATCTCCTTACCAGTGGGCTACAAGGCCTAGTGGTCAGAAAGCGTTATAAAAAATTACTGCAGTTTTTTTTTTTTTTTAAATATATATATATACTGAATGAAGTTTTTTTTTAATGAAATTAAGTTGGTGTTGATAGAAAAAAAAATATGATGTCCGAAAGACACTAACGATTTAACGGGTTTACTTAAATGGCGTTTGAGGGAACAAATGAAAACAGCCGCTATATCCATCCCGACTCAAAGAATTTTTTTTTTTAATTTAATTTTATTTTATGCGATAATAATATTTAGATCCCCTGAATTTTTATGCTTTATGAAAAAAGATTATGATTTATACTTTGTCTCCAATCCCAGATAAACGGTTATAAGTGATCCGATCTGGCGATTGCTACTAGATTATGGTCAAGGCACTCTTATCAGATAGGAACTCGCAAAGCTCAATATTTTTATATATGAGTAATTTGTTTTTTGAATTGGAACTCTAGACCTGTAATCTGTGTTATTAAAAAATAACCATTTTTTTCAATAGAGAAAATAAAAAAATGTGAAACCCAAATGTTATTGATAAGGATCAAGATTATCTCATTATCTGATTATATCCTCAGCAAATAACTCAATTGCTGATTGGTTATTAATAAATAAAAAAATAAAAGAAGTTAAATTTTACTCATATATTACCACTAAAAGACACATGATAGAAGATTTTAAGAGTTCAGTAGAGCTCAGATGAGGAGATGATCTTATTCCACACCACGTTTTGGTAATAACATCTCATATCATAATTCTTTTACTACAAGTACAATTTTATCCTAAATTCTTATCGAATTTTTAGTGGCTGTTTTATTAAAATGACGTCCACCAGCAGAATTTATTTCATGCACGAAATCAATTGTGCCATTTGAATTATCGAACCTAAATAAATTTGAAATATGTGGCTTATAATTACTCTTGTTAACAGTTAATTTTATATATGTTTTCAACTCAGTCGTACAATTTAAGCGCATGAAGAAACCACTCTTGCTCTTTCAACTCAAACTTCACACATTCCCGCACCCACCGGACATTAATTTTGCAGCTCTCAAATTCTCCCTCATTAATCAAACTCAATTTGCAGAGTTAATCAAGGTCTTTAAAGCTTAGTTTGGTCAAAAGAAAAGCTTCCTTGAGTGCGATGCTTCTTTTTCCAATTATGGATGAAGAGAACATGGTGGGTGCAAATAATTAAAGAAGATACAAATATTAAGAAAATTATTATTTTAGGGGTAAATTTGATATTAATTTACTCCCTTATATGTATTAACATTCACTTAGATATAAACAATAAATTTATAATTTAATCCAAAAGTAATGAAAAATCTTAAGTCCACCCGTGATCAAAGGGAATGTAAAATGACACCACTCGATTTCCTCATAATTTATATTCGACTTGAGATCTCACATTCCTCTTGTAAAGTCAACATATATATTCTCTCTCCAAAGTTTGGATAAACATGGATTTGATCCTTGATTTATAAGTTATTTTATTTTTCAGGTAAAAAAAATGATCGCATTGCGCTTAAATCAATCCAATAAATTCCCAGTTCTAATAAATATTATTGAATTTTTGATTTATTCTATCTAAAATGATAATTAAACATTGTGATGAATTTTAAAATTTGAACAAAGCTCCTTCCAGTATAACTTTTTAAAAAATAACTTCGTTTAAGTAGAGTTTTTGCACATAGAGTTTTACTAAAAATATTTTATTTATTTGGCTGTTAATGAGAGATTTTATTAGAAATTATAAAATTATTTTAATAGATAAAGTTTTTAAAGTTATATAATAAAAGCATTGAAACAAGATCGTGATTTTGTGAAATAAATAAACGGCATTTTAGAGAATCTAATTTTTTGAAAAACTCCACAATCTCTACTCCCAAGTGTTTAAATTTTGAGTTTTTTTTTTAAATAGAGAAAAAATAACTTATTTAATTCTCATAAGCTCCACTCAAAATACAACTAAATAAGACTAAAAAACTTTTTAAAAAGACTTATAAGATTAAATAAGTATTTTTTACTATTACATAAGTTATACTAAGGCTCCGTTTGGTACAACTTATTAAATAGAGCTTATATCAATAGAGCTTTTGGACAAAAAGTCATTGAGTGTTTGGTTGTCAATAAAAAAAACACTCTTGAACCATTAAAACGTGTGATATTTTTTATATTATATATTTTTTGGAAAAGTTCTCTAACCTCTACACCCAAAAGCTTAAATTTTGGGCTTTTGCTAGTAGAGGTAAATTAGTTTATTTAAGGAGTATAAATGCTTATTTAATCTCATGAGCTCTTATCATAATTTTTGTTATTGTTTGGTTGTTTTTCTAAAAGAGCTTTTAAAACTTAAATAAGCTATTTTACCTCTACTAGTAAAAACTCAAATTTTGGACTTTTGGGAATAGAGGTTGAAAAACTATTTTTTTAATGTCAAAATATCTAAAATGTCATCTATTTATTTAACAATTTTATTTTATTTTTTTCATGATATAACTTTAAAAAGTTTGTCTATTGAAATAATTTCATAAATTTGTAATAAAAGTTCTTATTGACAACCAAACAACTAAACTTTTTTAGGTAAAATCTCTATTTAAAAAACTATATCAAACAGAGCCTAAATATGCTTTAAATATTATTGAGTAATTGATTAATTCTTCAGCACTAAATTGATTAACATCGTTATATACATCTGACTAAATATTAGTGAATCTTTGATTTATTTTATTTTTTAATTAACAAAATCTGCTTCGAGGAAGATTTTGTAGTATTGGATCTTGTAAAATAGTTTGAATTCAGATTTTCTCTCCCTATTTTAAACAAAATTATTCAACGTCCGCCATTTGGAAATTATTTGTAGCCAATGAAGTTGCCTTTAACAAAGGGCTAAAGTTATCTACTAGCCCATCAGGGCAGCGCCCATGGCATTGGATTCACCACTGCGTCGGGACAATTTTATTTTTAATTCAATTTGGTATTCCAACCGTCCATTGTGACTTTTGCTCAAATCTTTGAATTGTGGCCATACCCCTATCTTCTCCCCCATTATCAATTGCTAAGATTCCAAACTCACCAATCCTACTGCTCAATCTTTTAGTAGTAGCCATTATTAATCATTTTACACCATTTATTTTAATTTATTCTATTTAGCTGGGTCGACAGAACTTACCAGTCATCATCATAAAATGTAATCAACTTTCAATTAGTAGCCAGATTAAACTAACCTTCATACGAATTAAAAATTTGAAAGTTTTAAACTGTCTAATTGAGAAGAAGGATTCGCAAATCGCAATGCATGCGCTGTCCAACAAAATTATTACAGGCTTTTAAATGATTGATGCCAAATACAACAATGGCGCAGCTTTTTCTTGCAGCATTTCATAATTATTTGCCCACAACTTTATTACTTTTATTATTATTTCCCTCATCGTTTCAAAAATTAAAAAATTAAAAATTAAACAGTTCAAATAAATTAACTAAAGAATTAGACGAAATGGGGCACGTGTAGATACCGTAATTGTTTGCTTTATGTTGTACCATTTATTCCATCCATCTCACCCAAGTCACTTTAGTTAAGTTATTTAGTATAGTTTAAAAACAAATAATTATTTCCTAGAATCTAATTAAGCCATCACATATTATCGACAGGTCATGTGTCACTTAATTACTAAGTATATTTAAAAATTTAGATAATGATAAGATAACATGTAACTCATCACACACAATAACGTACACGACAACACGTACTTGACCAATTTCCTTATTTTCATTCGTAAAAATCTTTTATTTTTGTAACTCCTCAACATTTAATAAATAAGAGTCAAAATCTGACTTTAATATTTCTCCAACCATTAATCTAATCAAAATGATCGCCACTGATTGATTTCTTTTACTTTCCCCCGCATTATTAGGAATAATAAGAAAAGTATCCCAAATTCAAAATTATTTGAACATTATCCGTTTTTGTTTGGTACCGAATCCTGTAGACTCCGAGACATTGGAGCGTGAGTGTGTAAAAGGCAAATATCATTACGGAAGTCGAGTTGAAGCGTTTTTTTGAAAGAGATAATATAAGTTTCATTCAACACAAGCAAACGATACAATACATGAGAGAAATTGATGTACTCAAAGTATCAACAGAAAATATATCTTCATCTCGTGTGTGCGTGTGTGTGTGTGTGTACATAATGAATTTGAACTCTGTTCAGCACCACTCAACTCTTTTTAACAGGACCTGTCTACCTTACAGATTCTGTAACATACGCACCCAATGCATGCACCACACCTGTCCTGCATATGGAGAAAAAGCATGCAATTGTTTTTGTTTGGTAGCTAGCTAACCAATCAGGAGCTGGCTAAGTTGGATCTGTATGTTACAGAATCTGTAACTTAGCCAGCTCCCTTTTTAACATATTAATCGGTCTTACCACCTCGTATTGCAACAAAAATGCTGCAAAATTTATGTACAATAAGGATTTTTTTTTTTAAAAAAAAAAAAATCTGAAATATGTACACTTTGGATCTAGAGGAGAGACAACGAAAATACTATGAAATCGTCACAAATGAAGATCCAGACGAACAAAAAGTTATTATGAATAAAAATTAAGATAGATACAAAACATCATTATAACTTTTTTCACTCGCATAGAAGGAGGAAATTGTAAGAAGAAACCAACAAAGGAGGAAATTGCCCACCGGATGAAAGGAGGAGGAGGAGGAAATTGCTTTTTGTTTGAGAGATTTTACTAGCGTGGCTTGTCTTTGAATGCCAACTGAAACCAGAGTTGAGTTTTGAGTCCAGTTGAACAAATCATGTTGATACCACCAGTGCCATTTCGAAACAGACCACGGCACGGAATAAAATAAATAAAATCAATTATGTAATAACTCGATCGTGTGAAAGTAGGCTAATTGGTGATGGTGATCCAACGCGGACTTGTAACAAACATCTCGTTGATTTGCTTCGTATTTGGATCCTACACACCTACATAAATGATAAGTCTTCTGGAACAAATTCAAACCATAAATATGTCTGTCCTTTTCTTGATGAATCGTTAAACGACGTCACCTACATTATTGTACGCATTTGAATTTCTTCTGGAAGTGACTGTATCACAACAACATATTTTTTTTAAAAAAAAAAAAAGAAAGAAAGAAAGAAAGAAAAGTCAAAGTTACTGTTGTTGGCGGCAAATTTGGAGTCAAAGTGACTGTAATCGTGCCTCTCTCACGATTTGGATTTCGGATTGCCGTTGTGAAGCCAACTAGATCAAGATGCTGCTTCTTCACGCTTGAGTTTCTTCTTGTTTTTGCTTTCTCTGGGACTGAGAGGAGATCTATGAGAAGAGATTAACTTGTTCCTTTCTATTTCGAGATACTAATTTTGCGTGCGCCAACATGAAACAAAGTTATCCAATTATAAATAATTTAATAATTTTAAAAAAAATGTTTTTTTTTTTTTTGGGAAAGATTTATACAGACATAATTTGAGAGAAAAACTAAAACCTTATGTTAATTTTACAGTTACATGCTTTTAACAATTCGGTAAAAAAGCGCATTTATGCGGTGGACATCCACACGGACCTTAACATTTTCTTATAAGCAAGCCCAGCATTTTTAGAATAAGAAATTGATTCCCGTATTCTGACCAATCATACTAAACAACAATGTTTCTAAGAAAAAGGGAAACCATAAAATTTAAAAGCCTAAAATGTTATTGAACTTACGGAATTGGCAAATCACTTCGGTCCAAGCTTGTCAATTCCAACTAATGGGACGGTAGCATTTGTTTGCTAGTAATATTCTTATATATGATTAACATTTTTTAGCCTTTCTCCACTTAACGATTAATTACGGAAATAATTAATTTAATATCCAGTTACCACCATCATCATCCTCGCCACAAAAAAAAAAAAAAAAACCAGATAATTAACGTCGCGGATGAAAAAAAAAAAACAAAAACTTTAAACTGTCCTTATCTATCATTCGTAATTATCATCATCCTTTCTAAAAAAAACATCACATTACACATCTCACTGCGCCAAACAGAAATATAAAGACGAAAGGGATTTTATTATTAATTGAAAAGTTGACAAAGACAAATTGGAGCTCGAATCAAAGGCTGAATGTTCAAAGATGCTTCTAATCAACCAAATGTCACCTTAACAATCCACACATTAATCGCATCGAGATTGTAAATAATCAAGTGATTCTCATAAAGTGTGAATGAATGAAAGTAAAAGAAGAGAGATCACTTCATGGATTCAAGGACCCCTCTACCCCACACGGCCACACCTTTAGGACCAACCCCGAGAAATGCCTCTCAAAGTTGCATGCGGCTGCATGTAAAATACTAATAAAATTAATAATGTTGGCAGCTAGAATTAACTACCGCCTTCGACAATTTTAGAAAAATTGAATAATAATGTTTCATTTCAAATCAAAGCTGTAACACACTGTACTCTATCCCGCGACTTTAATTATTCTCTTCACACACACCACCCCCTGTCATCTTTATTTTTTTCTTTTAACAGCAATGGCTTACTTTTGCCTCTCTCGTTTCCCACCAACGCCCCCTCGGCGCCTCCTCCGTTAAAAAGCAGTCTGTATTTGATCACCAAGAGTGAGCTAGCTAGTGACTGACTAGTACTACCACTTATTCTCTCCTCAATCTCGACTTTGCTTTTTCATACGATTAATCATGGGCTACCTTTCTTGCAATGCAGAATCTGCGATCGCTACGTGCGATACTTACAACTGGGATCTTCGAAAGAAAAAGAAAGCTAAAAACAGACGCATCATCTGCATCCGAGAGTTTTCTTTCCACGACCTCACCACCGCTACTAATAGTTTCTCTGCTGACTGTTTTCTTGGCAAGGGCAGCCACGGCAGCGTTTACAAAGCCGTTCTAGATGACGGAAAACTCGTCGCCGCCGTTAAGAAGACAACCTTCTTCAACAGGCCGTCTGTTAACTGCACCAACTGTAGTACCACCAGTCCGGCGGAGAACGAGATCGAAATCCTCTCCTGGGTGCAAAGCCCGAGGCTGGTCAATCTCATTGGCTTTTGCGTTGACTACAAGCACGGTAATAAAAAGCTACTCGTCGTTGAGTACATGCCAAACGGCTCGTTGTACGATTTGCTCCACTCCGCATCCAGACCGCCCGGTTGGAGCACGCGGGTCCGGTTCGCGCTGCAGATAGCGAAAGCAATCCGTACGCTGCACTCGTCTAACCCGCCGGTGATTCACCGAGATGTTAAGTCCTCCAACATTTTGATAGACGAGAATCACAATGCGCGGTTGAGCGATTTCGGTCTCGCTCTGAGAGGACACGTGGAGGACGTTAAGATCAAGTGCACGCCACCCGCCGGGACATTAGGGTACCTCGACCCGCGCTATCTTGCGCCGGCGGATCTCAGCACCAAGAGTGACGTCTTCAGTTTCGGCATTCTGCTGTTAGAAATCATCAGCGGTAGAAACGCTATTGATTTGAACTACAGCCCGCCGTCCGTGGTGGACTGGGCCGTGCCGATGATCAAGCACGGCGACTTCGGCGGAATATGCGACCGTCGAATCGGGCCGCCGCCAGACCCGTCCGTCATCCGGCAGCTGGCTGTGCTTGCGGCGCGGTGCGTGAGATCTTCGGTTGAGAAGCGGCCCGAGATTTCGGAGGTAGTTGAGTATTTAAAAGTCGTTAGAAAGCGCGTGCAGTCACCTCGTATTTGGAGTAATATTCAGCGGCGCGTGAGGTGCGCGGAGAAATCGTCCGCGCAGCAGGTGGTTGAAATGAAACGTCAAGTATTGGATGCAAGCGAGGAGGTTGTTAAGACCAGCAGTAATAGTAGAGTAAGTAGGGTTGGGAGTAGGAGGAGTAGGCGGGTGTCCAGTGTTTCGGGTGCAGAGTACGGGAGTAGTGCAACTACTACTTGTACGGCTGGTGACCGGGTGATGAGATCAAAATCTATTGGTTCCGTTAGTGAGATGAGAGTGGGACCTGAGGTTGCCCTGGTGAGAAGGAGGCCTGGTGTGGCAGTAAAAATGCCAGTGATGAGGCTGAGCAAGTCGAGGTCAGTGGGGGTGCTTCGAAGTCCCCAACTTGTGCGTTGCAACAATAAAGGGAATGGGGGGTATGTGTTCGAGTTTAATGGGAAGAGCTCAGCAGATTCAAGAGGGACTAGTGACGTATCCAAGTTGCTGATTAGTTTCGATGAGAAATCAGAGAGGAAGATGCTTGAGAAACCGATTCTTTACTTCTAAATTAGTTTGTTGCAGCTTTTTCTAGTTTATGGTAATTAATTTTAAGCGAGTTAAATGTGTCTTCTTCCATTGGAGGGAGCCCATAACTTGATGTGTTGTAAGATGATGGATTCCAAAAAAAAGGTATGCATGCTTTCTTTTGACTACATCTTGATTAGAAAGAAGTTAAAGTAGAGAAATGAATAAGGATTCTAATCACTTTTGTGTTTATCCAACTTTTTCTTTTAGTACTTTACATCATTTCTGTCATGATGTTTATGGCAACTAGATCCAAATTTTACCCCCCAGCAAAAAAAAATAAAAAAATAAAAAAATAGTAGTTTCAACGAACGAAGATGATTTGAAAGGAAGCATATCCAGCGGAATCCATCAACTCGCGACATATTGTTATGACATTAAAAGTGTTTTCATTGTATTTGTTGTGCCATATAATTAAATTGAAGTTTTAGTTGATCTGTTCTCTCTTTCATGCTCAAGTACATACTCGATAAGAAATCATTTGTTTGTAAATTGAAATATTACGATTTCTGTCCCCATCTTATGATATCCATCTTTACGTGGAGGCTGGTATTTATGGTAATATTGCTTAAAGAGTAGTGCTGTGTAAATGTGCAGTTCTTGATACCAAAAGAATGGTAGTAACTATAAACATACCGAATTACCAACGGCCTGTGTGTGGTTCTTGAGAAAACAGGGGATGCAGATAATATCGGACTCTAGGGCGAGCAATTCATCCCCAGCCGCATGACATCAATCTCTGTTTATGTTTGAAGCGTGGTATGTTACTATCCTTTTATCTCTATCAACACGATGGAAGAATTTTGATTGCCCTTCCATTTTCCACCGCCTCCATTTGCGGTGATAATTCTTACGGAGCCAGCCACCACCAGCGTCCAAGTTATGAACCTGTGGTTGTAATTACTGATTCGTACATTCTATTATAACTTCCCTTGGATCTCCCATATATCAGTCGTTTTTGTTGATAGCTAAATCCCAAAAGCATTTAATGCCGGATGCTATCACCAGAATGATGCTTCTTCCTCTGTCATGGGGATTTTTGTGTAGCATACTTGTTTGTTTGCAGTTGCATTATTTGAGACCCATTCTGTTGTCCATCGTACTGACTTGGCCAGCCATGAAGCCGCCTGTGGTTCACATCATCGATTAAGTCGAAGTTTGACGGGAGTAAGCTACATTGCTCATCTACTGGCCCCATGAGTAATGAGCGAAAACTACATTTGACATTTTGCTTAAAATCTCAAATCTTAGTTACTGTCTCGTGACGAAACATTAGAGGGTAATGAAGTCCTGTTTGAAATATGGTGTATAATTAGCTATGCTTCTCTCGAAGCCCAATGCTTTCAGTTTCTGAACATCATTTTCGGTCATATTTTTTGCGAGGCAGTTTGTTTTAATTACTTTATTTTGTATCTGGGTCGGCAATTACACGAAAATGTCCTCTATGAGAAAGATAGCACACAGTGAATGAATGAATGAATGGAGTCTTTGGATGCCACATCGACAGCCCTGCATGATTTACTGATATGTGGCTTCTAAAGCTCGTCGCCGCGGTAGAGACCCACGCCGTTAAATGACGGTATAATGTTATTTGGTATTCCTATCACATGCTACTTGCTTGGCACCAAAACTTTCTTAAATTCCCATCAACCTCGGTCAATTCTTGGCTCGCCGGCTTTTGTAAATTAACAGGCGACGCAAAATGCAAATGGTGAAGTGACAATATGGGATGTAGCTCTCTAATTCTAAATTAAAAAAAAAATGAAAAACCTTAATTTCCATCATTACGTAATCGTCTTAATAATTTTTTTTTTCATATTTCCCATATGTAAAACATATAAAAAGCTGAATCGTTCTGCGTTTAGTTTATTTGGGCTTTAGTTTATACAGCTGCATCCTACCTGCGGTTGCGCGTGTCCTCCCCCACGTGTTTCAAGAGTTTCGAGTAATAATTTTTTACATTCTTATATTAATTTTTTATTACTTTATTACTATGCTATGGTTAATTATATTAAAAAGTTAAAAATGAGTGTTAAAAAGTATATTTTTGGGAGCAAATAGCCTCACCCCTCCATTAATTGTTGTTTCGAGTTTCCACTTTTGAGTAGCCTGCTAAGTTGGGCCAAATTAGGATTTTCACTTTTAAGCTTACCGAGCTTGAGAAGTCATCAAGCTGGCAATATGGTCCAGGCCCAACGATTATTTTCCTTTTTGCTGTCGGCCCAACGATTCCCCCCCCCCCCCCCCCCATTTTTTTTTTCTTTTTGGTAGCGAAATCTCGTTATAAAGCAACTTAATGACACAAATTAACTTCAAATGTTTGATTGTATACGGAAAGGATCAAAGGAATTGTGTAGAAGTGAAAATATGTACTTTTTGCATCCCTAATGATTGAGCTTCATTCCTCCCACGGTTCTTTTCTCTAAACTGAGGGTGGCGGAAAAGGCGACATTTGTTTTCTAAGAAGCATTCCATAATAGACTAATTAATGAATCTTTTTTATCTTCAATAATCAAATGCTGATTTTGGGTGTTTGCACATTAATTCGAAACATTTGCTAATGAGAGTCATTAGACTATGAAGTTCCATCAGTCCATGAATCCGTGATAGCGTATAAAAAGCAACCGGGGGCCCCTGGCCTCACGTTGAGATTGGTCGGTGAAAGAGAAGGACCCACATCAATTTGACATGAAATTAAGACCGACGAAGAGATGGTGCTATTTTTTTTTTTTTTTTTAAGAGATGGTGCTCTAAATAATAATTATAGAGGAATTTTATATCACAAGAAGAAGAAGAGAGGGAAAAAAAAAAAAAGCTGCCAAAAAAACATGGAAAAGGAAACCAAAGGGTCCAAGGTCAGAATTCCCACCCACACCTACGTCTCCTTTTCTCGTTTTGTCATTGTCAATGTTTTCTTTTTTACCCCCTAAATTCTATCTCTCACACAAGAAAGAGTCTTCAGTAGTTGAATCAATGAGGTTAAGAATAAGAAATTAACCCGAAAACAGAGAAACGAGTGTTCGAGATGCTTATGCCACAGTAAAAAAGATACACTATAACCTACATATCTTTTTATAGAGAAGAAAAGTGAAAAAAAAAAAGGAAACTCTTCTTGATTAAGTTTTTACTCCAAATGCATGCATTAGGATTAGGGTTTGACTGTTTGTTAAAGATTTTGGTAGTAAGTATATATCAGTAGAATCAAGGGCCGGTTTAATTGTTTGATAATCAAGAGGGTAATTGGTTGGTTATGGTTCCCCGCCAGCTGACATGAGAGTGACATGAATGAAGGGTCAGCCGTCGTGTCAGATATGCGCGGACTCAATTGGCTTTTGGGTGCAGGTGGGGCTTAATGCCGATGCCTCTGCGCATTTTGCCTTGGCTAATGGCTATCACATGGCTCACTGCTGCTGCTGCGGAAGAGAAATTTCTCTGAATTGCTAGCTGGATGCGGTGGTTTTTACCTTTATGCATTCATTGTTAATTTTATCATCTTGTATAAACATATGCAAGTATTTGCATTACCATTAAAAAAACAAAAAAAATCCATGATCTTATATGTTAATGGGTTTATGTCTTTTTTCTTCCTGCATTGTCTTTTCTTTCGGACTTTTCTTCTCACTTCAAGTTCATAGGCGTAACCACCAATGGGCCTTTGGTCTAGTGGAAAAACCTTTGCACTTACAATAATGAGTGTAAGGGTTCAAGTCTCCATAAAAGTATTTATGAGGCTTATTTACAATCATTCCTCAATTATCAAAATAATTAATTGGAGCCAATCTATTTCTCACAAAATGTGAGTGAAGTGGACAGTCCTCGAATATTTGAGAGGGTTTGAAGAATTTGGGCAGCGCTTCAAAAGAGTACATATTACGAAGAATGTCTCAATTGTAGAATCTGTTTGTAAATATTAATTGTAGTACCTACAGTCCTGTATAACAATATTAAAAAAAAAGAAGTTCCTAGGCGTAACCTCCCCCCCTAATCTCTCCTCCTCGTCACCACATTCTGTATCGTGTGAATCGGCCATTTTATCCTTTATGTATGTTAGCCTACATTTTCTTTTCTTTCTTTTTTAAATAAAATTAAACATGTATAGGGCTCACATATTGCTTTATCCTAATGTCCCCATTAGCAGTAGGGAAAGGAGGCCAGCGCAAATTGCAGCCTCGAAGAGGAACACAATTTCATTGTAATGTTACATGCACGTATACAGTGTAGCCACTGCAAATAATTTATAATAATATAAAAGCGATGGCGCTAAATTAATTACTGTATTAGAAGATGGAGGGGACGTAGGCAGCTCGGCTGGCATCAGTGCCGACAATTTATTTTTTCCCTCTTTGTTTTAGTCTCTGAATAATATAGTAGTTCCCCCTTTCTCCCTCATCTCCGTTACCTGCTTCCAAATTTTGAAGCAATGACCACCTCTGTTATCTTCTATGCCTATTATTCTTGATTAGTATAAATGTGTCCGTATGTACGTTTCTTTTGTATATACAAATTAAATCCAGTCGACCTCCATTCTCCAAATCCAATAGTATATTTCTATGCTGCGTGTCATTACGACGGTGGAGACATGAAATATAAATCAAGCAATACGGTATGTAGTATATATATGGTGTTGCTTAATTGGATATTACAAGTTAGTGAAATGGGAAATTTGAGTTGGGTCACATGAGTTGTTTGAGACGACTGAAAGATCCACAGGGAGCTAGCTTAGCTATCAATATGTGAAATTGAAGCACGGCCGATGGCTTGTCGAGTAATTCGATGAAATGATTATTAGTGGAGAGGGAGAGACGAGAGGTGAGAAGGGTTAAAGCAGCACACATGACACATGTCTAGGATGTTCCATGTTCCCAAACACCATCTCTATCGTGTAGCTCTCCCACTCCATGACACTATTTACGTCACTTTTTGGCACATCCCACACGCTACCTTCTGCCCTTTCTTTCCTATCCGTGCCATTACTACTTTTACTTTTTTTTTGTTGCCCCCTCTATTTTGTCTGATACGTGATACTTTTTTTTACTTTCACTGTTACTCACAGCACTCCTCTCAGCAAAAATCTAGCAAAAACAAAAGACGACGCAACACAGTAATTAGGTTTAAACTTTTTATTTTTTATTTTTTTCACCGTGCATGACTGCATGCTGATGATGAAATTGAAACCTCCTACACGGTTTAATTTATCAGAGGGAGAAGTAAGAGAATGGTTTAATTTATTAGAGGAAAAGTAAGAGAATTACGTAATTTTCACAAAATGGAAAGCATAAGAAAGGCTTTCGAGTAAGGCTTGTCTTTTTTGCATCAATTGATGGCCACACTCTCCTCCACCTCTTCTTATCTCCTCTTCTTCTGACCCAGTTTTTCACAAACTTAAAAATATATATACACACACACACACACACTTACTTTGCTTGTATTCATATTTTATTATATTTATATTATAATTAATAATAACAACACTCAGAGTTATTACAGCATTTGTGTTTTAGGTTAGGTTAGCTTATTAGAGCTTAGAGCTGGATCTGCTTACTAGTAAGTAGTAACCCCCCGGCCATGTAGATCTTCTCCATCAACAATTAACAAAAATTAAAGAAAACAAACAAAATTAAAGAGATTGAAGATTATTAATTAAGAGAGGAGGAGATGGAATTTGAGGAGCACGAAGAGCAAGAGGTAGAAGAAATGGGGGCAGCGGAGTACGAGTCAATGACTAACGCGTCAAAGGCAACGGGCCCCACCGCAGGAGGAGAAGGTGCATCGGCGGCGGCCAGAAAATCCATCAGGTACCGGGAGTGTCTTAAGAATCACGCTGTCAGCATCGGTGGACACGCGGTTGACGGATGCGGGGAGTTCATGGCAGCTGGCGACGAAGGCACCCTCGAATCCCTCAAATGCGCCGCGTGTAACTGCCACAGGAATTTCCACCGTAAGGAAACTGACGGTGCCTCGCCGTTGGCCTACCATCACCAGCAGCAGCAATTCTCGCCTTACTATCGGGGGCCTCCGCCTCCGGCTCCAGCTGGGTACTTGCACTTGACAGCTGCCCAGCCGAGGCCGTTAGCGCTGCCGTCGTCGTCAGCCGGTGGCTATAGTAGAGAAGAGGAAGATGTGTCGAATCCAAGCAGCAGCGGCGGGGGAAGTGGCGGAACGAAGAAAAGGCACAGAACGAAGTTCACAGCTGAGCAAAAGGAGAAGATGCTAGGGTTTGCTGAGCAGCTGGGCTGGAGAATCCAGAAGCACGATGAGGCTTCAGTGGAGCAGTTCTGCGCTGAGACTGGTGTCAAAAGGCATGTGCTTAAGGTTTGGATGCATAATAACAAGCACACACTTGGTAAGAAACCCTAATAATTTCTCCAAAAAATAACAACCTCGATCGAAGAAACAGTATCATTGGGACTGAACAAACAAAATTCTATTCCATTGACTTCAATTTAGCAGAGATATATATTAGACAGTTTTCTTTAATTAATTAATTAATTACTCCCTTTTTACTTTCAATTTGGTTTTCTTTTTTCTTTTTTTTCCCCCCGTTTAATTAATTATGATCAATGCTGAGTGTAGTGTTGCTCCTAGCTAGAGGATGGAGATGGAGGATGATGTTTCGTAATTATTAATTAGTACATTATTGTTGCTGCTGATGGGTCATTGCTAAATACTAAGACTAGCTTCTTCTTCTTCTTCTTCTAAGTGTAGTAGTTTCTTTAATCTTAAATTTTTAATTAAAAGTTTATGACAATTTTTTTTTTAAAATCATCCAGTGTCCGGTGATCGCATTGGGCCTTGATTAATCCGAATTCGGGATATAATTACAGTTAAGGCTCTTTATCCCTCTCAAATAATCTCAAATAATGTGTTTAGTGAAAATCAAATCCGAAAGCTCTTTCCACAACAAATTATGGCTGCGCTGACAACTGAGCCACGACCATTTGGTTATGACTATTTATTAATTGCATATATGTCTGCTATTTCAGAAAACCTAATCAATTTCAGTGCCAAAATGGAGTGCTGCATAACGACGAATTTGGTTAATTTTCTCTTTTTATTTCTTTGTTAGTTAATAAAATATCGCAAAACGAAGTTAAACATAAAATTAGAATCATGTGATGCCAGGAAGAAGACGAAGATGGAGGTCGAGAGAGTTCCAATGGGAAGAATCAAACGTGTTTAGCATGCAAAGGTTTATGAGTCTTGTGTGCACACACAACTGTCATCTTCTCCTTCTTTCTCTCCATCACACCGCCTTAGCCTTTTAGATTTGGCTTTTACACAAATAATAATAATTACTGGTTAAATTATATTTATGTATCAAAAATATATAATACTGTCTGATCTTTCTTTGTTGCTTCTGTCTCTTTCCCATTAATTTCGTTCAACTTCCGTCTTTTGTATAGTCTTGGAGCTTGCACTTACAGATGAATAATATAATAAATTAATTAATAAGCTCAAAGTCACCATCGATCCATATAGAAGCGATTAATGATATTGGACAAATGTTGACATATATATAGATCGATGATCGGTTGAGCAAAGAGGTGGTGAATGAATAATAATAATTATTAGTGTGTTATTAAATGAAATCAGTGAGCAAGCACTTGTATGGGAAAGGAATGAGACTCCATAATCTATATGACATACTGCCGTACATACTTACTCACACTGTATGTTGTTATTTTTTTTTTTTGGTTTTTACCACGAGGTATTCTGGGGATGACCCCAACTGTGGAAAGTACCTTTAAGCTCGTACCACAACCCAGACTAGAAATCCCCACTCGATCCGAGAGGCACAGGTTCTCCCAACAAAGGTGACTTTTCTGCGACTCGAACTGGGAGCAAACTCAGTCAAGCCACTTAAGGGGACTCCATTGCCAGTGGAGCACTTTATTGGTACACTGTATGTTGTTATATCATTACTTCATTCCTCATCATCCATCCTCCATTAATTGCATGCTATCTCTCTATCTCCTGAGTCGTCTCTGTAGTGTATGGTGTATATATGCTGCACTGATCTTCTATTATCTACAACAATAGCCTTTCATCTTATTATGTATGCGCCTCATGTTTCATCCTAGCTCCTCCCACCTCTTGTCTGTTTTCCTTTTAATTTGGATACTACCGCTGAACACATACGAAACGCAACGGCACGGCCAATGCCGTTTATATAATTAAACAGTTTAGTTTGTACGTTGCAGTCTTGCAGAAGATTAATGAACGAAATTGATTAAAATTCCCTTGGAAAGCCGACGGTCGTCACTGATTAAGCTTAAGTATTCGAAATTAGAGAGAGAGAGAGAGGAGACTGTGTGGGTAAGATATTCAACATGTGTGTGTGAGGTAGGATAATGGATTAATTGTCAGCACTCTTGAAGTTGAAGGTGTCGGAAAAATAATCAATAAGTCGGTCACTCTATTATCTCATATGTCGCTGCTGCTTTTATTCCGTTCCTGTTTAGAATTCGAGACATGTGATGATGTGGGGGCCTGGCAGAAAAATGGAACAATATACTATGATCATTATTAATGGGACTCACATTACACCCATGACATGTTGCCGGCCCGTAACTGTGACCCTGCGGTGTAGCTAGCTAGCTTCTAATTAATCAGCCCAGGAACAGTCAAGGCTTTGCTCTTGTTGGTGGTGGTGTAATGTTTGGGGTTGGGGGATTTGCCAAATGCAAATGGGGAGAGAGTCATTTTTGTGGTGGTGATTTTTCCTGCAGAGGTAGGGCTACAAGACTTGAGGGATGTAGAGGGTATGGTCGGGGAAATGAACAAGAACCTTTTGTTGGAGAAGCAAATGAGTATGACTTTTTTTTTTGGGGTAAAAACTGAAAACGCAGGGAGGCTGCATCACAATAAGTGCTTTCTTTATTTGGGCTGACAAATAAGTTAGGTGGATGGTTTTGTAAGTAAATCGAGTTGGCCCATGCTATGAATGAATTCTCAGTATTCAGTAGTCCTTTCTGACAATTTTTTTCGGGGGGGGACGGGGACTAGTGGTGGTCCCTCTTGTCTCGCCGGTCGACGTTTCCATTCGGGATGCAGACAGAGCCGGTTTTTCAGAAATCAGACTAGGCCAATCTTGGACCCTACTTGGGTAGAGGTTGGTCGACCTTTTCTTTGGACACTTTCTTGGGCCGGCCCATGTTTTTGTTAACACATTTCAGCAAGTCCGTTAACTGGGGCTGGGCTTTCACCTGATAATCTGATATGATATGATCATATCGCCGCATCCAAATAAAACCCATTGCAAAGGGCATTATTTGGAGAAATTTATTTAGTTAAAAAAAAAAAATACCTGATTTGAGCCAAACCGTGATAATTAACTTTGTTTATTTATTTTATTTAACCTGACAACCCAATTCCCTTCATGTGAGTAGGGTTCAAACTCCAAAAATTTTATTTTTAACATAAAAGATTTTACCATCTTAATTAAGTAGCAATCACTTGCAACATTCTACTTTTTTTTTTTAGAAAAAAAAATTATATGAGACTAATGTTCAAATTACACTTATATTACATGAGATTATTTACTGATATATTTACAGATAGACAATTTTTGAGACAAGAGCCCAAATTTTTACACCTTACTTAATATAACCAGGTTGTAGTAATTAGTAATTATTTTGGTATTAAAAAATGATAATTAGTTACTGCAGTCTATTATTCCAACTCAAATAATAATCATGAGAATTTTCATTTATTTTTATCGTATATAAGACTCTTTATATGCTCGTAATGCAATCACAAACGAAGACTAGTTTTATGGCTGTGGATTTTGATGGTGTGAGATTTGAAAAGGAATAAACGTCTTTTTTAAGTGGATTGAGTAAGCCCGCATTGAGATAATGGAGGAAGTTGGAGAACATGGTGCTTGGAAGCAACTACATTCCACCTGTGCACCAATTACTAAAAGCACAAAGGCAGGCTCAACAATGTCAAAATCTCAATTGATGCAGATTAACATGGAAAGCGTTTGTAACTCAGCACACAAAAATGCAAGACCAAAAGGAAAATGGACCCTGGACACTTGAGATTACTCGCAAAAGAAATAGCTGTAATCACATCATATATACAAGAAACTGCTAATTCTCACCAGGTACAAAGTTCAAGCCAACAAATCCCATCCAACATCAATAGGAATCACACGGTGACTTACAAATGAATGCAACATACATAATTTGTCTCAAATATTCAATAATTTACATATGATGGTTTGTCTACCTAGTAATACTAGCCACCACAAAAACCTATCCTAAGAAATGCATCCCGTAATGTGGCGTTATGATGTTGAGAACAAAATGTGATTTGAAAATTGTACAAAGTCACGATCCACTCCATGAATGCCATTTCACATGGCATCTCACTTGGGATACACTTTTTGGGATAAATTTTGCAATGACAAGCATTATTGTTTATCTACATTAACAATTGGTGAATGAGACTCTCCATGACATGGTCAAATGATTTGACCTCAAACGCATCATAAGCTACGAGGCCCCAATGCTCCCAGAAGATTTTTCACCGCACTATCATAATGCACAAAGCCCATGAACCAAAACTCATGGTTGTCAACAGAGATGACCTGGATATATTTCTCAGCTGGCTTGGCTTTGCTTGTTGAGGGATTGACTGCTTTCAGCTGACTCAATGGAATAACCACCTGTGTAAGAGAGAAAAAGAAATAACATGTCAATAACATTAAGGGTCTCTTGGGTATAACCTTTCGAATAGAGCTTTTTCACAGAGATCTACAAGTATAGCTTTTAACAGAATGTTTTTAGTTATTTGGCAGTCAATAAAAACGTTGACTAAAATTTGTAAAATTACTTCAAGAGACAAGTTTTTCAAAATTATTTTGTAAAAGAAATGAAATACAATTGTTTGGGGTGGGGGGGGGGGCGCAAGGGGGGAAGTAAGTGTATTCTAGACAATTGGACACTTTAAAAAGGCTCTACAATCTCTACTACAAAAAGCCCAAAATTTGAGCATCAAAGCAAAATAGCTTTTTCAATCCTTAAAAGCTTTACTCCAGTTGCAACTAAATGACTTAAACAAAAAAAATTAACTAAAGAGAGCTTCTAACATTTAAAAAGCTCTTCTAGCTAGAGAGAAGCCACACCAAACAAACACTTAATAGAAAAAGAAAAAAAAAAAGAGGAAGGAAAGATGTGCATGTTCATGCACAATGAGAAAGAGTGGGAAGAATGTAACAAAACATGAGCTAGCAATCTTTGAAAGATATCTTAAAATGACTCATTCATCTTAAAGCAATTCTGGTAAGTTGTTGGTCATGCGAGTAAGCTCGAAGGGGGAAAAATGTGAGGCAGATTGACTTGCTAGCACAAGGCGTAGATTGGCAAAGACTTTAACAGTATAGAATGGTCTGTGAGACCAGTTCTTTCTATAAAAACATGATAATTCAACAAAACATGAAAAGCTATTGAACTGGCCTGCATCATTATGAAGCCGGGTATCACTCTATTGACTAACAAAGACTCAAATGTGGAAAACTGCTCCCACAGTTTTAAATGACCATAACAAGACTCCCGACCAAATATCAAAATATACTTTTTCTTTAAAATTTCCTTTTTTTTTGGCAAGTTTTGAACCAAATATCTGCCCAACTCCCACTACCTTAACAATTGACCCAAAGCTGAGGGAAAAATTTACTATCTTTTTAGGGCAACTAAATTAACTCCGCTCTGTACACACAAAGCTTAAGTAATGGCAAAGGTCGCCAGAATTTCTTTGGTGGAAAACCTAGTAGAAATCAGGGAAGTTCATAAATTTAGAAGCTGATGAAGATACTTGAATAAAAAAGAAAACTCTCTTTAAGCAGTGTAAATGAAAGTAAATAGCTTTGGGACCGTGAGTTATAGAAGCAGATACTATAGCCCTTAGATAAGCGTTTATTTATTTGACAAAAGTTCACATAATTGGTAAAGACTAACTTAGCATTTCTGAACTCAGGGTACTGCAACTAGGAATTAACATTCTCTATCAATGTAAATAGCTTCATAAAAATATAATCATGATTGCAAGCCAGATAACAAATTACAATAAGGAAAAAGGCACTAGCTGCTGATCACAACAATAGGGGGACAAAAACCAAAACACAAAAATTAAAAATTAAATAAATAAATAAAATAAAAACAAGAAGAATTTGTAAAATTCAATTGGGAACAGTAGTAGCTAATTAAAGAATAACTTGGCCCATACTTTCAATCATATCCGAAATATTAAGTCAAACCCAAATAAACATATCATCAACAAGAAATGCAATAAAATTGAACTTAAAATTTATAGAGGCACTAAAGACTGGAAATATCTAATGGGTCACCATTGAGTAAAAAATATCCTATATTTGATGTGATCTTTACGGGCACTTTCTTTGAGGACTTCTTGCTCACTTTTTAGTACATATGTGTCTTTTTTATATAAGTTTCTTTGATCACCATCAATTAAAAAAAAAAAAAAAAGAGAGACACTTAATAAAATGTACTTGTGGTATCTGCTTAAAATCAACTGCATGGACAAACAAAAAATAGAAGACTGTCACAAGAAACATAAGTGCTGTAGTATCTAACACTGACAGGCAGGTAACACTAAAAGTTATTATACCTTATAATAGCTCCATTGCGTCTGATCACCTACTTTGTAAGACAGAGGGTCATCACTACAAAATGCAAGCTTTGCAGTCGACAAATATAAAACTCCCACTACGGGACCGGCAGATGTAGATAGGTAGCATGCATAAGTCTTCAGGAGTTGTTCCTCAGGAACAGTGTCAAAACTTTGTCGAAAGATCTTCTCGTATCCACCTTCAGCGAGCACTTTTGTTCTCTGTGCAATTCTTCCCACGGCAGCATCAGCAAGACTAGGGCCAGTTTTCACTACAAAACAAAGATACAAAGGTTAGCGCATTGATAATTAGCAAACACGCCTAAAAAATTAAAATTAGAAGCAAATTAGAAATATTTACAGTGCTGCCACATATTGCCGGCGAGATCCTCAGCTCTCTTCGTAGCCTCCGCTGCCTTCTTCCCCCAATTTGACAACGCGCCCTTCACTGACTCCAGCTTATCTAATAATAATAATATCCCAACCAACCAATGATAATAAATAAATAAATCTCACTTTTTCTCTATTTATTATCTAAATTAGATAAATAATGAAAAACTGGAACATACTCTTTGAGGAGGATGGCTCAATCGGAGAGGGGGACACGTAGGGATTGGATTCTGCAGGCATGGTGGTGGCGGCACTCTCGTTGATAGGCGCTGGCCCCGTGGCCGTGGACACGTTCGACCAATTTTGAGGAGGTGGAGCGACGTCGTTTGGGTCAATCTTAGGGTAAGGAGCGTAGTCAGATGAGTGAGGTTCTTGCTGTTGCTGCATATGGTGGGTCTCTGAAGAAGCTTTGGTTTCAATTTGATGATCGGCTTGTTGCGGATTCATCCTTTTTTACTCTTTCTAAGTACAAATTTTCCGTCGAACGGAACTCGGACCGAAAATTTTGGGGGATTCTGAATATCTCGATTTGTATGCTTTTTGTTTTGTTTCGGGTTTTTAATTCGTTGCTGTCCGATTGAGCTCAAGTGGGGGGCTATAGGCACCCCGGTAACTTCCTTTTCAAGCCCCTCCTCTGTGAATGCTTATTTTGATTCCTACAGTGTCATTTTCTATTTTTTTTAATTTCTTCCATTCAACTCTAATTACAGTTTTTTGTTACACAAAATTTTGAATGAATAAATCATGTATGTTTAACTGAAAAAATTATGTATATTTGAATCAATTAGAGTTAAAAGTGGACTCAAATAACTAATCATCAATTTTTTTTAATAAAAAAAGAGAAAATAATAAGAAAGAAAATTTATTATTTAAATTTATACATGAAATTGAAAAATGGATTAGGAGATTGATAAGAATGAGAATTCATTAGTAGAATCGCAATGATTAGAATACAAAGTGTTTGTGAGAAAGTAAAATGTATGAAAAACCGTGGTATAGTTACGTAGGTGTCAAGAGTTAAGAGAGAAAATACGGGGGTTTGTTTAGATTTATTATGTCCTTTAATGCAATTGTGATACTGAGGGTTTTTTCAAGAATTGTGGAAGGTGGTCAATAATTCGAGTCAACCGTTTGTTCAAACATGAGGTTTCATGGCTCAATAATACTTCCCAGTCCACGAGGGCCCAGGTCTTACTTATTTGGGTTTGGTCTAGTTTGTTCTGATTTTGGGCTGTAATGGGTCAAACACATGCCAAGTGGGGCTTTCAACATCCCTCCAAATCCTTGTAACACCCCTTCTTTATTTATTTACCACAAATATCACAGTTTAATTTATAAGATACAAATCCATGTATCAAATTAATTATCTTCCCATAAATTTCACCTTAAAAAAGTACTTGTTTAAATTTTTTTTAATCAAGTACATACAAACCCTAAAATTTTAAAATATTTTATTCTTATTATCTAGTTTCTACTGTCATGATTCTAAACTCTTTTAACTTTTTCAAAAAAAAAAAATCAGCTTAAAATTTAAAATATAATTATACACTATGAAATGAGGTTAGTGTAAATTTTTTTTACAAAAATCGTTTAAGTGTTTAACTAAATTTCTATTCAAAACAAGAATTGAATTAATTTATTTTTGGATTATTTAGGTAATTTCAAATTTTAAGGGGTGCTAAAAGGCCTACTCATATACAAAACTTAGGATGTGAGCATATAATGTGCAATAACGTTAGTAATTCTAATAATCTGATCTGTAATGTGCGCGCATCAAATTAAAAATTGTCAATAACATACTTGTTAGAGCATCATGTTTCATTTTTACAATTTCGTAACAATGTTTTATGAGGGCCATACTATATAGTTATTTTTCAACCTTGTAAGTATAGTAGAAGTACTCTTTTGGACCAGTTTGCAGTTATGGTGACTAAGGAGACAAACTGTATAGATAAAATAAGCTATTAATTAAAAAAATAGTTTGATATTTGGTAAATTATATTGTTGTAGTTGCTTTAGATTTGAAAAGCAAAGTACATGCACTTGGTAAATTTTATTATGAATGTTCCGTTTTATTATATTATGACCAAAATAGATATAAATTTAAATTATATTTTACTTAAATATTAAAGTTTATATAAAAATAAGACAAAATTATCTTTTGTTAAAATATTAAGGTTATTGTGAGAACTTTAATAAAATGTTGTACCTTATTTAATAAGCTACATATAAAAAATAATCTCCTCCTTACTTTTAAAAGTTATTGTAAAAATTGAGAATCTTATAAAATAAGCACATTTTAAAGATTTTACTAAAACTTTTTGTAAAAACTTACTGAATAAACTATTTATAGCATTTTAATCTCAATCTAAAAAAGGGTCTTACTTCTACATTTGATATAATTTGACCAAAAATTTACAAATATTAAGATTATGTTAGACTTTTCAAAAACCTTTATTTTGAAAAAATAAATAATAACATTTTAAATTGTTTTAAAGGTGCTTAATAAAATTTAAAACCATCCAAAATTGTTTGATTTATGCAACAAATACGATGGTACTTTGACATTGTGGCCTATAATAGATAAATTAGATAAAAAAAACCTAAGAAGTCTATCCGTATACATATTCTTGAGAAGATTTTAAAAGCTAAAAAAAAGGAAAACGAAAGGTTACTTGCACCTAAGAATCCTTGAGTTATATTGTATATCATGTATAAATATACGGTAGCACAAGCATTAGCACATTTGAAAGCCATTGAGCATTGCGAGTATTAAGAAGTGGAGAGGGAGTGGGAGGTGGTCATTCTTGTAGGTTTAAGTGTACTTTTCAATCAATTTTAGATAAATCGAGTCAGCTACTCATTGAATTTAATGATCAATGCTTCTTAATCTCAGCTTTGAGGTCAACAGTTTAAGCATTTCTTTATGATTACGGGAGTGAAATTTATCATAATTAGAAGTAGCCTCCCCTCCCCAATTCTTTTATGAGGCAAATTTCTCAACTGGGTTTAAGATGAACCACATCAAAATATGTGTCAGCAAATTTTTTATTCTAATATTTGCAAAAAGTTGCATTGTGATGTGAAAAAAGAAAGTCTTGGACAGATCAAAATCAAACGAGCCAGACCCAGACACTGTTTATAGTGAGAAATAATTTGAACATTCAACTCAACATCTGGACAAAAATTTAAACAATTCGTGGAAGTTTCTTTCAATCTTTCCCCGTTTCCTGGACCTACACAGTGATGTTGCGTCACCCATTTGTCTGATTTTTGTGTAGCTCCTGTCTCTTACCACCATAGCTGGAAAAGCCTACCTATTCCCCATGAAATTATCACTTCAAAGCTTTTTTTTTTTTTTTTTTTTTTTTAATGCTTTCAACCTTTTTCCTCCACAACTTGGACCATACAACTGTTCAGGGAGCTTATTGCTTGGTGGAAATATATAAAAGAAATTACTCTTTTTTTCTCTTTCGTCGCTGTGACTACTTGGAATCAAAGGCTTTATAGAAACCTTCACAAATTTGTTGGCAAAGAATCATTTTGAAAAGCTACCACACTTGGGTTCTTTTTTTTTTTTTTTTTTGTTTTGTTCGAATCTACGCTGTCACGCTCTTGCTTCAATTACAATTCATATTGTTCACGTACATATGTATGGATACGTAAGAGAGAGAAAAAGAAGAAGGAGGTCTTCAAGTATAATTTTGATGGTGAAAAGTCATGGAATATATGTAATTAATATTTTTGTCAATGTAATGAACATATCATATCCTTGTGTTAGCTTTTGCTTTATCTTTTGATTTTTTTTTAAAAAATTAACTCACGTATTAATTGAAACTCGAATCGAGAGTTTGAAACTTAAAAAAACTGTTTAATTTTTGAAATTTATCTTTTTACTTTAGACCTAACAAATAACATTAAAAAAAGTCCCCTTTTACTATATAAATATTCGCCGTTGATTAATGTATCAAGATTTTTACATCAAGCATAAGCCTTCTTTCCTTAAGTGGGTTAAAAGGAAAAAAAAAAAGCGTACCCCGTCCCAAAGTTAAAAGTCAGAATCTTTTTCTTCTCTCTCTTTTTTGCAAATAATTTAACCTGTTAAAATAACGTATTTTTCAACCAAACGACATACCCTTAATTGTTTGTATTTACCATTTATACAAATTGTTCCATGAGCTAAAATTACGATATGATAACAGATAGGAAATTTTAAATGGCGGCTTATAACACATGGGTATTTATTGGAGATGTTTATTTAACCTGCCGAATTAACATGACTCGATTAATTTAAATATCAACATTATCTCACAAATACGATGTATCTCAAGTCAAATTATTACTCTAATCCAGCACATAAATGGACAACATGAACCAAATGTAATGTTGATTAATAAATAGCTTGAAGATTCTGCTTGAGCTGTCATGTTTTATGTATTGAATTTGAATCCATCCAAATTTCCAAGTCACCTGTAATTGTTCTAATTGTATAAAACATGGATCTTCAGACACGAAACAACTCGTTGTACAAAACACAGCCCATGTCTAAGGTGGCCCAGTTATGAGATGATTCTCACCATATCTACACACACACACACACACACACTCAGCATCATACCAAAAATGATTTTCACCGTAATCATAAGATGCCTCTTTCAAAATAATAATAATAAGATAACTTTTTACTGATGGTTGACTATCCGTATTCCGTACGTAGTTTATACCCTATTGAGGAAAACGTATTCATTAAACGTGTTTGGACGAGAGTAATATTAAGATGTTTGACCTTTTAAGATGTCTTTGTACTACACATTTATTTATTTAAAAAAAAAAAAAAACCTTTTGTATGGTTTATCTATGCTATTGCTTTTTTTTATTTATTTAAATAAATTTATCTGTTAAAGTTGTCATATTAATTATTGAAATATGACCCAATTTAAATGTCTAAAATTATTCTATCAACTTCATGTTTGAAGCATTGAGAAAATGTATGTCTAGATTACTAGGGAATAACAAATTTCTACACGACAATGTAAGATATACAATTTGTGTAGATTTTAAAAAAATGACCAAACAAGTGTGGGAGTTTTTTCTTATGTTAAATAATCAAACAAATTAAAATATTTTTTTTCTTCATTGAATTATAGAGAAATATTATCAAAAGAGAGAGAAATTGGGGGGGGGGGGGGGGGGGGAGGGGGGGGAGGGGAAGAGTTACAAGAGAACAAGGGCCAAAACATTAAGCAGAAGCCTAAGATACAAAACAGAACTTGAATATTTGCCTAGCATTATTGAATTTAAATAAATTCTACTTAAGAAGCGATAGAAGTTAATTTTGAGGGAGGAAAAAAAAAGGACAAATCATTAGCAATCAAAGATGGTCAACACTAAAGTCAATAGAAGGGAGGCAAAATTAACCACAAATAGCCATTAAGTCTGAATGTATAAATAGGCTTGATTTGGAGTGGAATTTCACAAAAGATAAAAAAGAGATGATTATGAGTATTATTTACAAAACAAGTAAAAATGACAAGATATGACATTTCTAAAGATTAGATCCAATAAAAGAAAAAAAAAAAAAATATATATATATATATATAACAAATGATGCAAACCTCAGCGAAATCTAAAGAAGGAGAGCGAAAGAGTTCAATTACATCCACTCTCTTTTAACCTTTTTTTTTTAATAACTTTTTTAACAATTATTAGCATTATCTAAATTTATTTTCTTTTTATGTTTTCTTCACTAACACCACAGGAAAGCGAGAGAGAAAGGGGGGGCTGCTGCACCCGGCTGCCGCTTCCTGCTGAGTTATTATGTACGTAAAGATTAAAGAGAACCAGTGGGAGTGATTCTCACGCGGATGTACGACGCGTGTATAAAATAATCCATCGAGTCCATTGACTGATTTCAACTGGCTTTCTCAGGTTTTGCCCAAAGTAGCCTCTTTCTCCTCCTGAAGCTTCAGTAACCAACAACTATTTACTTCCCTTTCATTGGTCCGTGCATTTTACTTTCCTTTCAACAGCGCAGAGACAAACGCAAGCCCCTCTCGGTTTGTGGATAAAACAAATTAACGACGGATATTTGCTAAAAGATCCACTATTTTAGATATATTTCAAATTCGACAAAAAATGTTGTCTGATTTAACATTGTCGCCCGTAACTTCAAAAATGGAATGGAATGTTATTGAAGCAGACAAGAAACGTGTTAGGCTTGCCATACCCATACCCTATGTTTGGTTTTACACGTGGCATGATGGCTTGAATACCAAATACAAGTTTCGTACAATTATATATATAACATTCCTAAACTAATTATAGATATTTGAAAAAAAAAAGAGTTTATATTTTATTGGTAAATTTTAAAAAAATAATAATAGACAAAAATATTTATATGAATAATATAATTAAACTAGTATATATATTTAAATGAGAAAACTTATTAGAAAATTGAGAATAAGCGTAAGAAGAAGGCATTGACATTGTTTGTTTTGAAGAAAATTGACTAAAGTCTCTATCTTCTAGATTTTCTTTTCTATGCAACAACTTTAGTTAGTAACGAAATTTAATGTAACGACTTTGAGAATTTTGATCCTAATAGGCTGTGATATTAAACTTTAAACATATTTTATTTATGCTATTATTACTAAAGGAATATCTACTTTATGACTTAAGCATTGAATTTTTTTTTCATAAAAACTTTGACAACTCTTATTATTTATGTGCTATAAGTTTTGTGAGATCAATATCTATCTCTATTAATTATAGGCAGTCTTATCAAGTACATATTTTAAAATCAAGTGTACGTCTGTATTTATTAGAAAAAGGGTCTTGCAAATAAGTGAGTAGCTAAAATACGAAAAGAGTCAATTAACTCAATGTGAACAATACAATGTCAACTGCTTCGGTCTATAAATTCAAGTATACAACTAGATTTAGGCGTCAATAAGGTCAAACAATGTTCTGGTGTAAATTTAAGAATCTTTTAAGGGGTATCTACAAATAACACATACCGAAGGGGGGGGGGGCATTATGATTCTTTCCAGTTTCAATTATGTAATTTTTTTAAAAAGAAAAATGAAAAGCAGAATAAAAAAAGACAAAAGCTCGCAAAAGGGCAAACCCCAAATAATGGAGGAGAAGTGTGGAGAGCCATTGGATATTGCAGTGCAGCAGCAGCAACAACAGCAGCAGCAGCAGCGGATGAAAGAGAAATAAAAGAAATTGGCTAATGGAGGATCCCAATGCTCACTATTTACAATCACTCACACAGTCCCCCCTCTCATTTTTTCTCTTTCCTCTAAATCCCTAAATTCACTTACTTTCAGCTACCTCTTTCTCTCTCTCTCTCTATCTCTCTCTGATGATCTATCTATTTATTCAATCCTAAATCTTCGCCACCAATTTTTTTTTTTTTTGGGGGAAAATCCGACATCGATTACAAACAGTAAAAGGAGCCCTTTTTAAATTTAATCGCACATCTCATGCGGCAGGATCTTACCGTACAACAAATGTCCGAAGACGACGACCGATCTCCGCCGTTGGATCTCCGCTGTGGTGCCGCTCCTTCTATCAACAAAGCTCGTAATTGCTCCGGAGAAGCTGTTTCCGGGTCCGGATCCTCAACTTCATCGTCCATACCCGCGTCTGTACCCGTTACCGTTACCGAGTACCAGTCCCAGTATCCGGACCAAGTCCTTGAGATCGTTCTCGAAAACGTGCTTCAATTCTTAACCTCTCGCCGCGACCGGAACGCCGCCTCATTGGTGTGCAAGTCATGGTGGCGTGCGGAGGCCCTCACTCGATCCGAGCTCTTCATCGGAAACTGCTACGCGGTCTCGCCGGACCGGGCCAGGGGCCGGTTCAGGCGGGTTCGGTCAGTGGTGTTGAAAGGGAAGCCGAGGTTTGCTGACTTTAATCTGATGCCCCCTGACTGGGGGGCCCACTTCGGGCCGTGGGTATGCGTATTGGCTAATGCTTATCCGTGGCTTGAAAAGGTTTACCTGAAGCGCATGTCCATCACGGATGATGATCTGGCGCTGCTCGCCGAGTCATTTTCGGGGTTTAAGGAGCTGACGCTTGTTTGCTGTGAAGGGTTTGGAACCTGTGGACTTGCTTTCATTGCCAGCAAGTGCAGGTAGATTTATCTTTTTCCCCCCAAAATTTTAACATTTAGTATTTGAGATTGAATCGCTTGCTGAAGCTTTTTGTTTGATCTTGGAAGAAATGTTTAGATCTGTTATTGTTATTGGTTTAGCGAAAGTTAAGTTTGCTGTTTTTTTTTTTGCGACTGTATATGAAGTAATGTTGTACTGGAGTACAAAGCATATGAATCTAAGTAGTGGTTTGAATTTATATTAGGAGAAAATAGAAACGCGGTGAAGCATATAAATATTTGATTGATATTTTTATGTTTCAGGCAACTGAGAGTGCTTGATCTGATTGAAACGGAGGTCACTGATGATGAGGTAGATTGGATATCTCTTTTCCCTGAGGGTGAAACTTGTCTGGAATCATTGATTTTCGATTGTGTAGACTGTGCAATAAATTTTGAGGCCTTGGAGAAACTGGTGGCAAGGTCTCCTTTTCTGAGGAAACTTAGATTGAACCGTCATGTTTCAATTCGGCAGTTGTACCGCCTGATGGTTAGAGCTCCCCAGCTTACACATCTCGGCACAGGGAAATACGGTCCATCAGAGGTTGCTCAGAGACAGGGTGATACTGAACCGGATTATATAGCTGCTTTTGCCGCTTGCAAATCCTTAGTTTGTCTGTCTGGTTTCAGGGAAATCACTCCTGATTATTTGTCTGCAATTTATCCAGTTTGCGCTAATCTAACTTCACTGAATTTCAGTTATGCCACTATCACTGCTGACCAACTCAAACCAGTCATATGCAACTGTCACAAACTTCAAAATTTTTGGGTAGGTGTCCCTTGTGTTATTGATTATCAATGTTTTGAAGAAATATGGGTTTTGAAGCTTATCTTGGCTGTCATTATGCAGGCCCTCGATTCAATATGTGATGAAGGACTTCAGGCCGTGGCTGCAACGTGCAAAGAACTTCGTGAACTTCGGGTTTTTCCTATGAATGCTCAAGAGGATGTTGAGGGCCCTGTCTCTGAAGTGGGTCTCCAAGCAATTTCCGAGGGTTGTAGGAAGCTGCAATCTATTTTATATTTCTGTCAACGGATGACAAATGCAGCTGTTATAGCAATGTCTAGTAACTGTCTGGAACTTGAGGTCTTTCGGCTATGTATAATGGGGCGACATAGGCCTGATCATGCTACTGGAGAACCTATGGATGAAGGATTTGGAGCCATTGTCAGGAACTGTAGGAAGCTCACCAGGCTTGCTGTTTCTGGTTTATTAACTGATAGAGCTTTCGGTTATATTGGCAAATATGGGAAATTGATCAGGACCCTTTCAGTTGCTTTTGCTGGAGACAGTGATATGGGTCTGAAATATGTGCTTGAGGGATGCCCCAAGTTACAGAAGCTTGAGATTAGAGATAGCCCATTCGGTGATGCTGCTTTACGTTCTGGCTTACACCACTACTACAACATGAGGTTCCTGTGGATGTCTTCTTGTAGATTGACTCGCCAAGGTTGCCAGGAGATTGCTCAAGCAATGCCCCGCCTGGTTGTGGAAGTGATTAGGTCTGACGATGAGGAGGAAACAGATAATTATGTTGAGACATTATACATGTATCGGTCTCTTGAAGGACCAAGGCATGATGCTCCAAAATTTGTAACTATCTTAAGGTGAAACCATAATTTGGTTATGCTCTTGTAGGCATTTGCTATGGAGAACCAAAGTAGTTTCAGCTGTTCTTCTGGTGGCTGTTGATGAAGTTACAGGTTATTTTTTGTTAGAAATTGATTACAGTGGGTGCCTTTTATATAAGCCCGCAAGAAGGTCCTCTGCGTAGTTGTTGAACAATTACAATGATAAGAGTACCGAACTTCTATTGTTATGGACTGTTGCTATGCAATTAAAGGAGAAGCAATGCTAAGGACCACACTTATTCTTTGCTAGGGTTATTTCAATGAAGCTGGGAGGACCGAGGCTAATGAGCAAGATGGATGTCTTTGTTAATGTACTGGCCCGTGGAATATTGTTCTAGCGGTACGCATCTAGATTTCATGTTACCTTTTGTTTTCATGTTCATTTTATCATAAGAGAAGGGTCTGCCAGAGAAGGGAGGGGTTTGTTGTCCAACAATCCAACATCAAGAGTTGATTGAACATCCATGTTTTGCACTTGGATCACATGGGAATGGAGCTTGAAGAATTGGACGGGAGATATTTAAAGGTGAATCGATGAACAATTTTTTCATGCCACCTGCTGAGAATCAGAAAGGAGAAAAGCTAGCGTCCAGTGTTGGGAGACTTGGGTCGCTCATTGTGAATCGATTTTAGTTTAGATTAAACTGTAGCCGGTGGAAACTAAATGCCCTAGTCTGATACAACTCTCTCTTCTTTTCTCTTCTTTCCATGTGTTTGTTTTTGTTTTCAGATGTGTTGGTGTAGTACCTGACTGTTTAATTTATTGTTGTTGTTGTTGTTAGCAATTTGAGATGGGGAAATAAATGTCAAATCTCGATTGACAGTGATGAGGTCCATTAATTATGCGTCGAAAGTGGTGTTGTACTACTACACAGACAGATCCAGGAACCCTTTCCCCGTCCCTCGCCACGTGGGGTTTCTCTTCAATGGAAATCCTAGTTCTCAAAGGGATGATGGATGGTCCTGATCATTTTGTGTGTCCTGCGTATTGTACTCTCTGCTTCATAGAATTATAAAACCAAAGCTCATGCTCGTTCAGATCAAGTTCGCGGAACCATCTGATGTGTGTCAAAAGTGGGGTCGGGGTGGTGCCAAAATCTAGCAGATATTATGGTATTATGTGAAATGAGTCGATGAATCGTGCGGAGTTGCTCTCTGTGCATGCTCTGACTTAATACTTGTATCGTATGGATGGATATCTACTTGCCAAAAGTTGAAGGTGGGACCATTTAAATTTCGATGATTTGTCACACCCCTGCGTTTGCGTTATAAAGCAGCCAAGTGAAGTGCACCAGTCTCTCTCTTATAATTAGGAGGATAGAAATCTATCCGCCCTCTTTGTTGCTATTCTTTCTGGCAGGATTGAAAAAGCAAAGCTTATCATCGAAGTGGGATCTGACTGTACAATTACAATTGAATATAGTGATTATCATGGGAAGCAAAGCTTGGTTTTTCTTTCTTGTCTTATCCATTTTTAGTCCTAGCCAAGCAAGTGGCCCAAAATGGCCATAATACTAATTAATGCCCCCCATATGGTTTCTTCTATCCTTTGCTCGTTCAAGTTTTGTGAACAGTGATAAAACTGTGGAGTAATGTGATAACATCACTACACAAGGTCAGTATTGTTGCTTATTATAACGTAAGCAAGTAATACAGAGCCCACAGTGAATTAAAAAAAAAAAGAAAAAGAAAGGCAAAGGGTGAGAAAGCTACAGTGATTTCAGCTGCTTATCCATTTTGCTTGCGGTTAGTGTGGGGTGACCAATTGCCAATACCCACACAATGGTGAATGGGAGCCTCTGCTTTTTGATTCTATCTTTAGAGTTTGCCTTTTGTTTTTCTTTTTCGGCAACCCATCCTTGTCCTCGAGAAAAAAAATAAAAGTGAAAAAGAAACAAACTGATAATGACCCAACACAACACAGGAGCAAGGGTTGAGAAATCTTAGCCTTTGAAGACGTGAAATTGCCCCTCTTGATGGACTTATCTTACCTACTGCCTCTGGACATGTCATATCTATCCATCATTTGATGGAGAGACTCTCATTTAATTGAACGGTCCTGATTGATTGTGAACAAACAAGAACATCAGCCCAAAGTTTGATTACCACCTTCTTAGCACATGCATTAGAATCATACTGTTCCTAAAGCAACAGAACTTTGAATAAATACAATAAATAAATAAACAAATTGCCATACAAAAGTTAAGCTGCTTTGAGGCTGATTGGTGGACACCCATCTCAAAAGGAGAGGGCCCCACCATTAGATAAATGACTATGTGGGCCACGTGTACGGTATGAGAGGTGGGATACATTAATGCCTTTTTATCAAATTTAAAAACGTTATCAAACTCATATAATCATGCATTTAATTATAATATCATTTGTTGATAAAAAAAAATTAGTGGATCGCCAGAGACAGAGCAGCAGCTAACGTACAAGTAACAAGCGACGAAGTCTAAGTGGGGTGGTCTGGTGGCAAAATGGAAAAAAAGTAAAAAGAAAAGAAAAAGCGTCGGCGAAGCAAGCTATCAGGGAGGGGGCAAAAAAAAAATTAAATTTTAGATCTGTTTGACATTGATCAATTGTATTTTATAAGTTATAATTATTGTTAAAAAAAATTATAATTATAAAATAAAAATAAATAATATATACTAAATATAATAATTAAATAATAATTTTAATAAAAATATAATTTTTTTTATTATACAAATATAAAGTTAAATCAATTTAATTTTATATTACAACAAGTAGTGTTTATTAAATATATTATTATTGTAGTTTAAAAATTATAATTGATCAATTTCAATCTTAAATAAGACATTCAACACACACACACACACACAAAAACAACAAAAAAAAAGTTGTTTTGGACCTTTGGGTTGGGGGAGGGGGGGTTGGTTTTGCATTGCTTAATTGCTTTCGTCTGTTAAGCACGTTCAGAGGTGAACTAAGCACGAGGTCAACCACTAAAGTGTGTTCTTTCCTCCTCTGGCATTCTCAAGCTCAACCACTTAATTTAAATTTTGCCCCATATGCTTAGCTGCTTCTTATTATTATTATTATTATTATTATTATTATAAATTGAACCACCCTTTTTCCCAGCGCTAATTCCAGGATTGATTTTGCTTTTTCGCGAATGAAAACCTGTCGTGTTTTATTTGGAAAATTTTAGCCAACTTAACATGCAGACAAAATGAAACTTCATTCTGTGTAATAAGAAACTCGCTAAGACGGTAGTAATAATAAATATACGAGCAACCTCAATCATAAAACTTACGTTAATAAACCTCGCAGATTCATGATACGGCTGGCAATTAACTTAACAAAAAGGGGTTTGGTAGAACTGACTTAGATATTGTGGGAGAATTTACTTAAAAAGAGTTAGGCTTTGGCTTTTCACGAGTACCAACGAGCTAACTGGCGGGCCAAACATGGCTTGGCTTGCTAAGAGGTTCTATGTGTATCATCCGATCACGGGCTAATCTATTGAGGGACTTGTGGGGATAACAATCGCATACAAACAAAAAGCAAATGGTTTTGACACAGTCCCTTACATGACTTGGATGACATGTGACGTTTCTGTACTATTATTAGATATTTTAGTCACTGGGTGCTCAAATTTATCAGGAAAATACATGTGACTCTCACTCTCACTGCTTGCACCATTTGGGTAATTGATTGTCGAATACCAAAGTGAAAGCTATCTCCTTGTTTGCATACATATTGAATTAAGATCTATTTCTGTATGAATTATGATGTGAGTCAAAGTTGTTTCTTTTCGACGAGTGAAGCACAAAGTCATTCATTCTTGCAAACATCTAAATGTCAAACTAAGAATGGTTCGTGGCATGCATATATATTATTGTTTTGGTAAAATCAAATGTCAAAAGTAGACAAAAGGTTAATTCATAATATGGTTCTTTATTAAAATTAATGATTATGAGTATTCCATTTCTCTAGTAGGCTCAATTACTACTAGGTTACAGCCCGCCCACCTTTCTCCCCCAGCCAACAAAAGGAGCACAAATGAAGTATGGCTGAGAAGCTAATTCTCAGGAAAAAAGTTATTCCAAAACAATGATCGCTAGTTGGTAAAAGTTTTGAAAGTGCAAAGATGGAATCTGGGTTCGGTTCGAGAAAATCTGAGAAGATATTCTGAGCCCGCCCTTGGCGAGTCAATATTGTTCTAATGATCTTTTATTAAAAAACAAAAAAAACAAAATAATGACAATACGCTGTCTGCATACAGATACAAACACATCTCGCTTAAGCCAAATCCAAATGTCAGGACCATCTACTACAAACTGACTTTAATCCGCAATCCTCTCAATCTAATTCACTGGTCACTAAAGTTTCTTAATAGTTGGGCATTCTAAAGAGTAAAGAACACGACTTTTTGCAAATGGGTGCAAGAAAAAGAGGACTTACTGCTCATCATTTTGTTCGGAAAACCCTGATACTAGCTTATAAATGTCAAATCTACGAACTAATCCCACTTCCTCGCCAAGAGACCAATCAAATCAAAACTACAAGTCATCATTGGATATTTAGTTGATTATTATTTTAAGCTCATTAAAACACTGGGATAATTTTGTCCTGCACCCAACTGTTTCAACATATTTCACCACACACCCATATGTTTCGAAAATACTCACTCCACACCCAATTCCGTTAATTTGACCGTTTATTCTAACGGTCAAAGGGCAAATTTGGAAATTCATATCCTAAATATTATTTGATGATGATAAATTAAATTTATTTGATAATTTAATTGATGAAATTATTATTAATTACCTTTAAATAAATTTTTTTAATGTAAACATTAATTATTAAATTAATATTTTATCTCATTTTATTTTTCTCTAATTCAAGATAAGGGGTATTTTGGACATTTACTTAAATTTCAAATAGCTCCGTTAAACATAACGGTCAAATTAACGGAATTGGGTGTGGAGTGAGTATTTTCGAAACATATGGGTGTGTGGCGAAAAATGTTGAAACAGTTGGGGGCAGGACAAAATTAACCCTTAAAACACATCAAATTACACAAAGTCAAGAGGCAAGTAAGTACCGGATCTACTTTTTATCACAAACACTGTTTCCATAATCACGCAGGACTCTGCGTGCCATTTTCACAATCGTGTCCTTCATTTTCATACGCTGGTTGAGGGGCTGAAGCTCAGGGGAAACGTCTTGAGGGGTGCTTTGACAATATTCCAATGAGCCGTCATCTATACAGTAAACGAAGACCTGAGACTGACTTAATCTCAGAATTTCATCTCAATGATGAGTAACTGAGAGCCTTGTGACTCCCGGTGCATTGCACCTCTTCTATTAGATTCTTACATGCAATTGGGCACATTATCCGCCGTTAAGTCCCAATAATCCAAAGAAAGATCTATCGAAATCGATTTATGATTTATCTAACAAAGCTAAATGAAGGCAGATTCCCATTTTCGCCATATGGGAGAATTTGCAACAAAAGGACGCAATGAGTCTGTTAGTTGTTTTCGCAGGATATATTCACCACCAAAATTGTCAAAAGTTGTTAAAAACTTGGCCTCACTACATATGATACAAGTGACTGATGGGATGGAAGATTCTTCTTCTTTTCAATAATTCTGACCTGAGAGCTAAATTCTTCATCTACGACGTTAAAAGTGGGGGAAATGATGTGCATAAAACAACAACATTCTCAAAGAAATATTTTTCCAACGAACAACAACAATCTTCAACTTGGTCAGGCCGTGGCCACTTGTTTCGCAAATCAATCGGCAACCAGGCCAACCTCAATTATTATTATTATTATTATTATTTTAATCAAATTGGCTATTCAAGAGTGATACTAGTCTCTCAGTCATTTGGTCTTCCGAGGGAATCCCTACTTAATCACTGTTTGACGGATATTAAAACCTCAGGCTCCAAGGGTCATTAACCTTTTAGATGCCCTACATTGACTTGAAAAGAGAGTAGGGGAATCTTCTAATCATTTCTCCTTTAGAACTAAAAATATTTTCCTCACCTCAAGTACTTCGATCATTTTGAGTGATTTTGTAACGAGCACGGTGTCTTTGAATTCCACCACAAACCCCTGAGATCTTTGATATTCCCACTCATTGAAAATAAAGTGGTTCGATCACTTTGCACTATCTTGGCCTTTCGACCCACCCGCCCCCCCCCAAAAAAAAAAGGAGAAAGGAAGACAGTCTCAGCGTTTAGATTGGGGTGGTCAAAAGAACCTTGAAAAAGAAAGGGTTAATTTTGTCCTGCCCCCAACTGTTTCAACATTTTTCGCCACACACCCATATGTTTCGAAAATACTCACTCCACACCCAATTCCGTTAATTTGACCGTTATGTTTAACGGAGCTATTTGAAATTTAAGTAAATGTCCAAAATACCCCTTATCTTGAATTAGAGAAAAATAAAATGAGATAAAATATTAATTTAATAATTAATGTTTACATTAAAAAAATTTATTTAAAGGTAATTAATAATAATTTCATCAATTAAATTATCAAATAAATTTAATTTATCATCATCAAATAATATTTAGGATATGAATTTCCAAATTTGCCCTTTGACCGTTAGAATAAACGGTCAAATTAACGGAATTGGGTGTGGAGTGAGTATTTTCGAAACATATGGGTGTGTGGTGAAATATGTTGAAACAGTTGGGTGCAGGACAAAATTATCCCAAAAAGAAACTCACTGATTTTCTTTCATGGTGGTGGGGCCCAGTTTGGTCAGGATCGACATCAATATGACCCAACTAAAAAGCATCCATTAAACTAACACAAGCTCTACCAATTACCAGGTACACGGATTTGATGAAAGATGAAGAAGTATAACAGAACTCCAGAAGGCTTCATCTAACTTTTTTTTTTTTTAAAAAAAAATGATAAATACCAGACAGGCTACACCCTACAGGCAATTAGACATTGCAGAATTACACAAACTGATTTTGGCGATGCCAAAAATCCTTAATAATGAAAACGGCATTCATTTGTAGTTATCAAATGTAGACACTCACTTCAGTCTAAATCATGAAATTGGGATGTAACAAGGAAAGTTGAGATCCACTAATAAAGTGACTTGCCATCATACCATCAAGCCAAAGAATCCATTGTGGCAACTGCTCTAAAGCCCACACAAAAAGGGTACGTGGGTTGAATGGATAGGCAGCCAATACAATTTCTGGTCAAAACCTTTATCAACAGCAATCTTGAAAGTCTGTAATCTTGTATGTAGGGTCTTCACTGTACAAAACTCATACCATCATCAGGACTCTCTTTATTGGTTGGGGGGTTTTATTGATTGAAGCTTCGAACTTCCAACATAGCAAAACTTTCATAAGCAAAACTAAAAATTTGCTATCCTGTGGAAAACTTAAAGATTAAGTGGGAAACCAAAGAAGAAACTAGCTTAAAAAATGGAAAGGCCAGTGTTCGCCAGTTAAGTTACATACAAACGGCAACAATATCCTTTCAACAGAAATTTTCATAGATGATGTCCTGTCAACATATAGGGATTTATTACTGTTAAGAGTCTGAATGCTAAGATAGCATTACATATTACAACAACAATAGTACCGAATCTCTTAGTAGTAATAATAAGTAGCGACAGTTCCAGACAAGGGATAATGGTATCACAGTTCGTTTCCGTTATTCCAGAGAGTAATTGCCAGTTGAATATATCTTAATAACCAGTCTTGTACATATGTTAAATAATGAAACAATTGTATGGGACTTTAAAACACTTTGGAGTTGGGGGGGGGGGGGGCGCAGGGGGGGGCACCGGAGGGGGAGGAAGCCAGTTTTACATCCCTATTTAGTGTGTTTGTGGTAATAAATTTGTATTCTTTGACTCATAATTATTCGCCATAGGTTTCCAACATACTTAAGAGTGGCACCAACATATTTCGCTGAACCCCTATATGTAATTTATAATTTCGTTACATGCATATTGCCACTCAAAACATATTATATGAATTCACTGCAACAAGTTGCAGAATACCATGGATGATGAATTCACAATGAGGAAGCAGAGAATACTAGTCAGGGACACAAGCGGTTGATTTTCCATACCCGTTTTCCGTTGATTTCCTGAGGAGAATATTGCAACCTGTCATGAAAACATACATTACCAATGAGGCTTACAAATCTTTGGTTAACCACATTTATCCAACTCTTAAGGCCATGCACCCACTTAAGTTCATTCATTTGCCAAAAACAATGGAAATCCTCTTTTTGATTTTGAAGAAAACATCTCAGATATGCCTAAGAATATGTGAAAGGCAATATTTTATTTATAAGAGTTCATTTGAAACTTTAAATTGAATAAGGTTTCTAAACTCTTCAAAACAACTTAGGGAAGAGTGTCCATTTCATATAGCATGGATTAGATAAGAAGTTATCCAATGTAAATTTAGATCAAAAACCACATTATTCTGCAGAGAGCCATACGTAGATTCAAATTTAACATCCTTTTTTCTCCATCTTTAGTGTAGCCAATCAAAACAAGCATGCACAGAGGAATTGACACCCAAATAGATTTAACTTGAGTTTGTTTCGACACCACAGCACAAAGACAGTGATTCAAAAGTTGCAAATTAATCATATTAATTGTCAACAGAATGAAGACAACAAAAAACAGTGAAAAGTACAGCACTCTTCCTATTTCATATTTTTTTTTTTAAGAAAAACTGAATCTTGACAAGAAAACGTGGATAAATTAAAGAAAAGGAAAGTGCAACCCTCATATTCCTAAATACAAACATCATAAGGGTTGCACCATATTCAGAAAAAGGGTGTAATCAGGATATCTTTGAGGTGGCTTTATCATCACTCAACAAAAGATCCAAAGACCTACAAAAAGCTGGACCGCTTGTGGATCCAATCCAAATACAATTGAGATCTCATTGTTAAGGTCCATACCTAACCAATTCCAGTTACATCCAAACCAAAATGATTTTGGTCTAAAGCAGAGCTCTCCATTCTTTACAGACAAATTATTGCAACTATCGATAGAGAAAAGAAATAAAAATCACCTATCATGCAAACGAGACGTCTGTCCTTGCCAGAATTCGAAAAGCTCTGGTTTAAGCCTGTATCCTCCCCAGTATTCTGGTTTTGGAATCAAACTCCTGTCAAAACATAAGAAATTTACAAAGGATTTAAAAGCAAATTTCTCTCCTGGAGTCATTTCTTTCTCTCTTTTTTTTTTTTTTTTAATTAGGGAATAGGATTAGGGAGAATTTACAGTCATCAGTGAAATAGTATACTAATCTAACCTTAATTTTGAATATATGCAACATTGCAAATAATGTTGAATTAGGACAAATGCATTTATGATGAACCGGAAAAAGGCTGATAACCATCTAAAAGATATTAAATATTAATACACAAATCAAATCATCAAGGTAGAAAAATAGATAGCGAAAACTGAAAGTAAAATATTAAATATCTGAAATTCCAACTCCATACCCATCAGAGAATTTTTCCTCTAATTCTTTGTATTGCTGGTACAGAACATGCCTTCCAGGAATGACAGAACTCTGAATGAAGCAAAAAGTGGTAGCTATAGTATTTGCAAACATATTATTACGCACATCTGTGAATTATACAACATTTGGTCAAACAAACCTGTTTGCTAACTATTGCTCCAATCTGACTTCCTCTGGGACGGCTATGGAAGTACTGCTCAGATTCCTCATCAGAAACTTTTTCAACAGAGCCTTCCACTCTTACCTACTCATCACAGTTCACAATAACATGGCCTTAAGACAGGAAGATTGCCCACAAGAAATGCTTTTGCAGCACATCAGCTCATCAAATTATATTATTGCCAGTTATGAATTTTCAATTTCTGTCTAACTGTAGTAGATTGGTAAGTAAAAATTGAAGTTTCTACAGCTACAGGCAACCAGCGCTTGCACCAACTCTTAACTTGTCCAGTACTGGTAGAATACCAAAAACTATTTTGATAGCATATCTCAGGTCAGTATTCACAATCCTAGACTTACCATCATAATGTATAAGGTACTTCTATTCTGTCAACTCTTCTTTTTTAATTTTCATTTAATTTTATTTTTTACTCAGCAGGGAATTGGGATAACCTAACACAAAATGTGCCCCACAAGCAAGAATACAACCTACCTGTACCAGCTGCCAAATGGGGAGAAACCTCAATCCCTTTAACCCCCAACCATGGGGCACAGGGAGTAATAACTAGGTTGTAATTAAATCACTGTCTTCTTATAGATAGAAAATTTTACACTCTTATTGCTTAGTGGCTAAAAAGTTCAGCAAACAAGATTACTTCATGTATCAAAAAAACTGCTCGGTTTGGTTTTTGGCATCCAGCAAATAAGATTCCAGCTTAGACAAGGAAGGTGAAAATAGAGGAACCATTTTCAAAGAACCTGCGGGGAATGTTGACAGATGGAACAAAGCTAATCGGAGAAATATTGATACCTGCCGATTTCGACCATCCCAGTAGAAAAGAAGAGATGCGTGAGGATTTTCACATAATTCACATGCCTTTCTACTTTCATAATTGGTGTACCTGCATTCAGAAAAGATTGCAGCATAGGGGATGAAAACATTTGCCCAAAAACACTTTTGATTGCAGCATTGCCATTATAGTAAAAGAACATTACTGACCAGACAAAACCATCCCTATCAACTCCCTTGAGCAATACCATTCGTGATGAGCTGTAGCAAAGTGACATGAGGTTGAATGGATTAGAAAAGGATAATTATAACCACACACATTTCAACTACAAAGATCATCAATTAGTATCTATGCTAGTACATTGCAAATTGTAGACCCAATTTAAAAAATTTTACAACTTCAATTAACTAAATGTTTTATGCAATTGGTGCAGTGAAAATAAAGAATAATTTAACTATGACATCACATCTTACTATATTATGCATCAATTTTGAGGATACTTGCTCAACCTCTGCGGTTCTCCTTTTTTTTGACATTTAATGGATCTTTCTTAGTTTTCTCTCAAAAACAAGTGATAAAAGGATATGGTGATGTTTGAAATTCAAAGTTTATTATTATTATTATTATGTGTGTAAATGACATTGCACATAGTCCATGCCTCATGTTGAACCTTTGTTATGAATGCCTAAGTTTCTTGTAATGGACTTTATTAAGGGCCGTGTCTAAAATGACAAGATGCAAATTCAGATGAATCTACTGAACATAATATTGTTGATGAATGAAAAAGAAATCAAAAGAATAGAAAGTACGGTTTTCCATCCTTGCCAACAGTTGATAAAGCCATTGCATTTGGTTCCCTCAATCCTGCAGCAATTGCATCATCAAACCATTTCCGAAACTGCAAGATAACCAAATTGCTCACTTCAGATGCAGAGGACAGGTTTCTTTATTTATTGGGACAAAAACATGGCTAAAATTCCATTCTCTACTATAAGCCAGCAACAAGAATTGAACTCATGCATCAATGATAAAGATATGGATATTAAATGAACGACCAGCCGCACTGCTTTACTTGATTCATACCTGATTAATGGGGTCAGATTCAACTTGCTCCTCAAGGAATTCTGGAGAAATATAATTCTCTCGTAGAGCTGATATATCAACGCTTGGTGCCTTTCCAATTCGTACACACATTGAAGTACCAGGATAAGGTGGAAGACGAAGCTTATATTTATCTGCAATGACCGGTGGGACAAATCGACCACCTAGAAAGTGGTGAGGACCACTGAATTTCTTTGCACACAGTTTGGGAGCAGTTAAAGAAACCTAGAAAACACCAAAGTTGCATGATTGGAAAATTTAAAGAGAGAGAGGGGGGGAGAGAGAGAGAGGACATGGAATTCAAAAGGTACACCCTCAACAGTTTTTGGCAGGAAAAGGCAACATTAAAGGCCCCATTAAAAACTCACCAGCATGTCTGGTTTTATGCCTTCATCCCCAATATCCCCTTCTTCAACGTGCCAACCAGATGGAATATCTACAGAGACAATAACTGGGCGTTTTTGGTGTGTTTGATCATAACCATGTAGACAAAGCAGTCTCTTAATCAGATCATCAAACGGTGGCCTTGGGGTTCCTGAAGGATTTTAAGGAGATAAATCAGATTACGCTGAGGATTTGACAAGGCATTCCTGAAGAAGTTGTATGATCGCAATCTATTTAGGTTCTGTAATCTTTCTGATTTTTTTTTACATTTATATATTGCTTAGGCACAATGAGTAAAAATTATTAGAAGGATTCAAGTAGCCATGACCCATTGAGTTGCATCCGGGAGATAATTTTATATGGTTTCATATTTTTTTCTAGTTGTACAAATATAGAGCTGTTTGCCTGTACTAATGAAGGAACCTTCAATAATTTCCAGCCAGGAGTTTTGGAACTTGCATTACAACCAAATTATTAAGCCCAATAAGTTCAACACACTGGAGAATCAAACAGTAAAAAGATGAAGAGTGAAGGCTAAATATATGTAAAAAGAGAAAGACTAAAAGCAGTGTAGATTGGTTATTTTTTCTTTTTGTTATATTACAACAAAAATACATAAATATTAAATTTCTAAGCAAGCAACATAAATTATGGTTTCTTATGCTAGTGAAACAAACAAGATTTGGTACTGCAATGAAGACATGAATTTCATGGGGGGAGAATAGCATAACAGTACTTGCATCCAATTACTACAAGCGGGACTACATAAATAACGAACTCATTTCATTAAAATATATATCCAAACCACATTTCATTAACAGAAACAGCAAATTGTTATTGTGTGATCAATTGATTCAATCCATGACACATGCAATTTCCTTTTGCTCTTCAGTGTTTAATAGACACACACAAAGAAATTACCATGAAAGGAGAACCCAAACATTGCATCTACGATGATATCGAAGTCCTTTGAAAAGTCCAATGGTAGATCCTCCACCGACAGGAAAGGGATTGATAGCGATTCAAGCTGTAAATTTATCACATCAAATGAGACTCCACACAAACTCTATCTGTTAACACTTGAAAAACAATTTACGTCATTTATACCTGTGTAACCAGACCAGTATAAAGTGGCTTTTGAGTACGCTTTGGATAACAGACAAACGGCTTGTATCCAAAATGATACAGATGTCGAGCAGCTACCAAACCATCACCTCCATTGTTCCCCGGACCGCATATGGCAAGCACACGATCATATTCACTTGGTTTGTAAACCTGTCAATTATATATTTTCAACATCAAAATTCATTATATAATCCAATTTCAGCACTAGAAACAAAACCTAACAACATGTTACTACACGTCAAAACCTAACATAATTACCTCTGCTATGGATGTTGCTACACTCAAACCAGCCAATTCCTGCAAGAGAGAGAAATTTTAATAAGCGAGAGAAAAGGAAAACTGGTAAGATTAAGAAGATAAGCTAAGAAATACCATAAGCTGATCGACACTGAAGCCGAGAGGTCCCATGAGAGTCTCATCAATTTCGGCAGCTTCTCGCTGAGTGAGATGAGATACAGAATCGGAATTTTGTGCCGACGACATTGCGTCTGATTTTGAGCAAAACGCACGAATTGCGGGAGCTGAAACTGGACGGAGAAACACCTTATAGAACGAGTTATGTCATTAGTTCGTTATAATTCAATTCATATACGAGAAGAGAAGAGAGAGCGTAACCGTACCGAGGAGGAGGAGGACTGATTGGAGACGAGAAGAGAGAAGGGATTGCAAGTGGATTTGATTGCTGGAGAAGAGTTATAGTGGTAAGCGAGAGTGAGCGACTGTGCCAGAAGCGAGCATGTCATACTCATTCTTCTGCTTTTGCGTATCACCGACCACATTCTTCTAGAGTTCTAGTTACGTTTCGCATTTTCCCCCGGAATTTTTATTTTTTATTTTTTCAACTTTCGGTTTGCCGTGTGGTTAGTCTAAACTTTGAGGACGTTTGGGATAATTTTACTGAAAAGTAATCATGTATTTTTTAAAAGAAAAAATACTAATTAATTAAGAGAAAAATGAAATTCTTTGCATTGCCGTTAATTTCAGAATTTGGGATGAATTTGTGAAAACTAAAAAAAAAAAGTTAAATAATCAAAGAATACGGTAAATAATATAAACCAAAGGGAATGGCTTTTCAATGTGAATGGTGCAGACTTACACAGGTTCTCAACATTGCCATCAAAACCATTCAAGAATAAACATGGCCATTATATCAAATTGGTAAGTGTCACTTATGTGCCCGTCATTTGGTGGTTTTTCTAATTTGGATTCACGTCTTCCTTTTCTAACCAACCGAACCTTGCTTCTGATGATTTTTGGTCTTCTTAGTTTTCCACAAAAATAGAAAACCAAGTTCGGTCTTTCTTTCTTTATTCGCTTTCCATCAAGGCATAAATCAAAGGAGAGCGCCCAGCTTCACAAAATGTGCAAATATATATATATGTATATATACACATAGTTCAAGTGATTCTACTGGGAAATAGTACACAAACCCCTCTACTTATTGAATTTACCTTATTCCTACCAATCTATACCCACCTAGGAAGAATGAAAGCACCAGGTTCTATGTTGCGTGTTATTGAATAATGGCAAATAGGCCCCTAGGGCTAGAAAGAATCTCTATTTGCTGGTTCACCTCTCTGGATGATACCAGGTTCAATTGAACAAGAAAAGAAGGATGCAAAGCGCCCAACTTCACAAAATGTGCAAATATAGCAAAGAAGGATTCCACTATGCCATCCCGGCCTGTAGTTAGCCTTGTGAATATCTCTCTGTTTGAAGTCTTCCGTTAGCGGTAGTGTCTCGATGGGCGACCTCAGCCGGAACCGGGTCAAAGATACTATATATATATATATATACACACAAATTAATATACTACAATAAATATGAATTTTAAGTAATAATTTTGAAAAAAAATAATAAAAATATTATAAATTTTTTATTATACAAATGGTGGATTGAAGTAAGTTTCTAAGCTACTATCATAATAATTAGTGTTTATAAAAGACTTCAGTCTAATTGTTTTTAAGTTGCTAAACCTTAATGTTAAACAGGATTTAAAACACAATTTTCTATTAATTTCTCAATATTATGTCTTTTGAGAAGATTAATGCCGCCTTATAACTTGTGATGAAAATTTTGACATAAATTTTGAGATCACCAAATGTCGACAATTAATGGAATGCAAAGACAAGGTTCGCTAGCTCTGGCTACATCGAATCATTGTGCCTCTTATACGTTCAGGTCGCAGTTGACCAGCCATTGCTGAATGCCAGAGCTCTGAGAATATATTAAAAAGTTGATTACATCATAAAATAAATTAATGAGCAGTTACACAAACCACTGGCATATAATTTATCCCACTTGCTATTGATTCTACATTTGAAAAGTTAAAACGAATAAAATTTCAATTTCACATCATATTCTTTTCTTGCGCTTCTCCAAGCGTGTAGTTACTTTTCTTCTTCATCAAGCAAAGTCTTTTGAATCCTCTCAATGAAGCTCAACATTGTTTCTAAACCCTTTTCATCTGCAAACAAATATATATATAGGGAGAGATCCTATGAATAAATCATAAATTGAAAACAAAGTCGATAGAGAGACAGGAAGCAATGATTCAGTAAGTTAATTACCAAGCCTCGGTATTGTGTGCCCCTTGGGATGATGAATTACAAAAGGATCTACACATTTTTCCAATAGTTCCAAACCATAAGGCTTTAAGAAATCCGTCTCACCTGCAACCAAACAAGAATCAACAGTTGCATATGTATAAATTATTTATAAGTTATATATTCGTCAAACACATTCAACTTTTATATCACAACATGACAGACACTTAGTTAATTACTTTATAAAACTGAACAAGTTTCTATATCTACAAATGATGCCAAAAAACCAGTTCAATATTCTAGAACAAGATTTGCTCTCTAATAGTCCAGACACGGGAACAACTTAGATCATGATATGATACAATTTGCAAAAGGCAGTGTCTATGGTGGAGAGGCTCCACCGTAGAGCACTGCCTAAAAATCACATGGTCAAAGTGATAAATAGTAAAAATAAAGTTATTGTTAGATCATATGGTTATTAACAGTGCTATACGGTGGTGCAACTCTACAGCAGCCGGATTGCAAATTTACAGTGAACTTGTTTCAATTAATTTTAACACCAACCCATATTCAAGACGTAACACCTATGCAATTGGCATACATATTCAAGATGCGATCATATTGTAACAAATTACTAGCCAAACGAAACTGGAGATAAAATGAATTTTATTGCGCGATAGATGTCTTGAAAGTAACCTTTGTCACCGAGTCAAGGGAATCCTTGTGCTGCGCACACCTACTTTGAATGATGGGGAGCTTTAGTCCAACACCTAATGCTTTATTTTTTTATGTTTGACTCCACCTATTTCACATTAATTAATACTAAAGATTCCAAAACTAAAAATTATTGAAAAAAATGTTGCAATACAACTTGCATGTAAGTTGACGAGCAGTACAATTTAGAAAATAATTCATGGGATGACAAAATTCCATCACTTTCACATGAGTCAAAGCAGCAAAGCTATTAAATGTTTTAAAATAAGGAACGGCGAAGGAGATGGTACCTAAGAAGTGGAGTGTTGGGCATCGAATGGGCGACGAATATGCGTTCTCAGCCACAGATGGCGCCTTGAACATGGCACCTCCAACGATAATCAGGAACTTTATTTTTGGAACTTTTGTAAGAGCCACGCCCTGCAAGCAAAACAACACCGCGACACCAATTACTTAATTAATTGATATTTTTATTTTCTGCCGGTTCTCGAACTCGAAGAATACAAACAAAAGTTAACAGCCTAAACGCACCTTCGCTTGCATACCCGCCAGCCCCGCCGAGAGTATCGCCCCCTGTTATTGCCATTTAACGATACGTGAATTAATCATGAGAAATAACTAGTCAAAGATTAATAGTCGACGAACCTGTGAGAATCCCAGAAGCCCATCAAACGGGCCATGTTTGATCATGTAATCTTCAATGTATGCAAGGCACTTGTCAAAGTTTGTGTACTCTGTAAATTCCTATAATTAACAATAATTTTTTTAAAAAAAATCAGAAATTATGAACTTGGTAATCAAAGAAGGCGAAAGTGAAAGTGAAAGAAACAGAATTCGGACTTCAGACCTTGTTGAACTGGAACCACTCGTAATAAGGAGGATCAAAGATGCCTTCCACGTCAGATTTACCTTGGGCAGGGTGCGCCCCGTTGGGGAAAACAAGATCGAGATTGTCGAGTACTTGTTGAGGCCATTTTCCTATCTGTTTCTTGAGAATTTCTCCGCTTGTTCTGAATCCATGCAGACAAAGAACTCTTGGTTTCCTCACAATCCCAGCTTCACTTCCCATCTTTTCTCAATTTTCTGAAAAAAAATTATGAACGCTTTATACTTTGAGGCTTTTTCTGTTCCGCTATGTTTGGAGGTTTTTAAATGTTAAGAGCCCCTCTTTTTATGTGGGGACCTGAAATAGTGAAATTTACTCGTCTCAGATTCTGCGCGTTTGTAAGGATGCCTCCCGCGGGGCATATGCCGCGCTGAGTATAATAGTTACACGTGCTCTCCTAGTTCTAGAATGATTGGTACGTAATGGACGCTGAAGATGGCACAGATTGTTTTCTCAACGGCTGTGATCTGCTATGTGAATCTCGTGCAATGTGTCCTGTGGTTCATGCATTGACTTGTGGGCAGTAGGTAGAGAACTCGTTCAAGGGTTTGATGTGTTCATCAATTACGTTAAACTGCGCCCTCTGCCTCTTTGATAATCCGCTGCTTAGGGATGGCAATGTAGAGGGGAGGGGAGGGGACCAATCTCTCCGTATTTATCTATGATATTTTGCGTATGTCTCTGTCTCCTTCCCATCCCTGTCAAAATTATTTAAGAGAATCTTCATCCCCTCTCCGAATAATAACAGGGGATCCCTGATGGTCCCCGATCCCCGAATAACTAATACATTTTTTTTTCGATTTTGAGTTAATCATATTAAAATAAAAAATTCAAATAAAAGTAAAGTTCGAAATATATCTTACATTAATATCCATTACAAAAGTCACATACATTAAATTAGTAAGTAACGCAGCATGCGAGGGATACAAACTATCATGAATAAATTAATAGCCCAATACAAAATTGTTACAAATAAAATCAAATTTAGATTCAAAATTAACTTTTCAATGGTGGCGTGGGCACTTTATAAATGTGGATTATTCCCTTTACAACATAATAGTTAAGTCGAAGCAAATCAAGAGCAAATATTATATTAGATTAGATATTAAAATTGTGATTTTCTGTGGGCAATTATAAGATCTAAAAATAAATAAAAAATAGATTTAAGATAAATAAAAAATAGATTTAAGTTTAAAATATTTAATGAATATTAAAATTAAAACAAAAGTTTTGGGCTAATAGAATATGTCCGGTCTTTTTAATGTCATAAATAAAAATTTAGGACTTTAATTAGTTAATTAGGCCTAAAAGTTTAATAATATAAATATTTTGATATTTTTTATTTTTACCAATACTTATAATTTTATAATTCAAATTTTATAATTTATTTACTAGTAATTTTAAAAATAAAAATTAAATTAAAAATTAAAATGGAGAAATGGGTAGAGGATGGGGATTCCACCTCATCCCCGTCCCCTCCCCGAATAAGAAATTGGGTAAAAAGATGATCAGGCACCTTGATGTGTTCATCAATTACGTTAAACTGCGCCCTCTGCCTCTTGATAATCCGCTGCTTTAATGGGAAGTTCATTTTATTCTTTTTAGATTATTCCTCGTGAAATAATAGTTTTATCCTTTTTAACATATCTTTTAGTTATTGTAAATTTTAATTTTTTTTATTCAAATAACAAAGAAAAATTTATGGCACGTTGATGAAAATTTTATTATATTCCTAATAAAAATGATAGATGAGCTGAGGTTACAATAATTTAGAAAGTATTTTGAAGATCATTATTCCATGAGAGATAAATTTTGAATTATCATTCCCGTTAAATGACAATTTTCAAATACACTTTAAATTATTGTAAACTTCAACTTATTCCATTTTTATTCAAAAGATAAGGAAAAAAATAGGGGTGAATTGATGAAGATTTTTTTTTTTTTAATCTTCTTCACAAAAATGAGAGTTATATTAAGGTTTACAACAATTTCATGGGTATTTTGAAAATTATCATTTCACGAGAAGCAATACAAAATTAACATTTTATTCCTTCAAGAACGTCTCACTCAGCCACAATTTCTTTGTTTGTTTGTTAAATTTCTTAATCTATTCGATACACTTCTTTAATTTTACAAATACACGTTTTAAGATAAGGCATATGTTAATAATTATAGTAAAATAAATAATGAAAATTTCATGATGACTATAAAAAGCAACTATGACAGAATAGTTTATTTAATTTTCCATGCAAACTCTCCAAGATCTGGACGTGCCACGCTACTGACTAGTAAAATAAGAGTATGGGAGGCGCAATTATTTAGTTGATAACTTAATATGAAAGATAAGCCGTCGATTTTCATGATTTTGTTTTGTTTTCTCATTTTACATTGATTCATGTTGCACTGTCACCGCAACGCTATGTCAAGCACCAGAGCTAAAACCAAAATTGGAAATGCGATGGGCCGAAAGTCTAAACCTATGCTCGGTTGGGCGTAAACGAGGTGAGAGGTGAGCTGTTTTTTTTTGTTTTCTCTTGGCTTTCCATCGTTCGGAGCGAAAATTGACCGGAAATCAAATTCCGTTTCAACTCTAATTTCTATTATTTGAGAAATTTATTAGTTTCTTTATTGAGAAGTAAGGAAATTTGGATTCCACTCAATTAAAAAGTTACATTTTTCTATTTTACCTCATTTAATTGTTGATTTACAATTTTACCGCTGAAAAAATCTTTAAAAAATCTAACAAAATGAGAATTAGTTTTTTTTTTAATGTCAAAGTCCTTTACAAAAAATCGGTAAATCTTTTAAACTTTTGGCCACTTTCATAAGTAATAAGAGCATCGGCGATAGCATTTGAGAATAAGAGAATATTTAAAATTTCAACAATGTCTTATCTATCTTACTTTCATGAAATTGTTTAGAGTTTGAACCATAAGACTTTCGTCGGCGAGCTTCATCGATTCTCGATCGGCTATTGACAACTGCCTTCACTATTACCTTAGCAATATCCGATATTTTAGCTTTATGATTCCTCACCTTAGATGCAGTTTCTCATCTCCTCAACCTATTATATTTTGTCATTTCGGTTGTTTGGATGCTCTTGTTGACTTCTTATTGTTGGTTGTTGTAATTGTTTTGGTGAGCTTTAATGAGCTTATGATGTTGTGCATTTTGTAGACTTGGAACATGGCTATTGCAATTGTTCATGCCATAACGTCAACAGGAATCAATTTATCAACAGCGTTACGATTCATTACATAATTAATTTATTGAATAATTAATTCCAGCTTGTGAGAGCAATTATCATTGACTTGTTATCTTAATTCGGTGGGATGTGTGTGGGTTGTGGGTTATGGCTATTTTTAATTGTTGTGTTGCTTCAAAATTGCCCGTGAATGGTGGTAGTCTGATTCAATTCTTGATTTGATTAAAAATGTTGTTAGGATTGCTAACATGTGTATTGTTTACTGTGTTTCCGGTTTGACACTTGATACAACTGCTGTAAAAATGGTGTCTTGTAATTTATTGTTAATAGGAATTTTATCTAGCAAAAGAGTAAACTAATAGGGTGCCAGAATTTAAAAAGTGCATTTCAAATTTTAAATTTAGGAGTAAGTTGCCGAATTGTTTAAGTTACAAGGGCAAATCATTAGAAAGTTTACCCGTTAAATAGAAGTGATGCTCATACAGACTTATGGTGAGCCACGCCTACTCAACCCCGGCTTGATAAATACGTTATCTAAAAATAATTCTTTTTTTTGGGCCTAAAGGGCCCTTAGGCTACGAGCTCTGCCCTTGGATGCCAAGGCTCTCGTTTCGTATGTAATCTGTTGGGGCTCCATTTTAAGTAGGAAAAAAGTTAAGTACAAAGCACCGATACGATAATTAATTAGAGTAATAATACAGTCATAAATTCTTATATAAATTTATTTTGTATAAATTGATGCGGCATTAGTTTATTGGTTGAATGAAAATATAAAATAATAAAAATAAATCATGTGGGCCAAGTGATATTTAATTCAACCAATCTTATCATGCCACATCAGTACAAAATAAATTTATACAAGAATTTATGGCTATATCATTACTCAATTAATTAATTATTACTATAGCAAAAAGAGTTGGACTATTGACACACTGCCAAAAGCTCTTAAAACCCCTTCCCTTTTTTCAATCCAGTCAAATATTCAAAGATCTCGCAACAACCTTCTTAATGACATTATTAACCTCGCACTACATTAATAAAAATATTCGCCCAACCTTTCAATTTTCATTTTTATTTTCTGAAGCCCCATACTGACGTGAACTTTTGTTCCACTTCCTCTTAGATTTCTGTATAAAATAAAGATTGTTTCTTCTCTACTTCTCAACTTCCAATAATACAAGAATTTAAAAAATTTGAACAAAATATTGTTTCTATGTGTTTATCAAAGTTCTTTTTTTTTTTTTCAAAAAAAGAGACCCATAGCATTTATTTTTCATAGATTCCAAATTTAATTAGGAAATTTATAAAATTTTCACTGTTTTATTGGCACCTCTTGGCGCCGCCATATCAAATGATGAAGTGCTAATGATGTCTAGTGATGAAAATTTCGATGACGTTCAATAAAATAGAGAGAGATTTACAAATTAATATGAAACTATTAATCTGGGTGTAAATGGAAAAATAACTTCCGGTAATTTTTTTTTTCATTTTAATTAGATATAGTCCTTAAATGTAATTCCAGTGAAGGTTAAAATGGTAAATATAGGAAAGGTGTTTTAAAAGGATTTTCAAGAGGCGGCCAATAGTCAAGAATATATTTAATAGATAATTGCCAGTTGAATATATCTTAATAACTAGTCTTGTACATATGTTAAAGAATGAAACAGTTGTATGGGACTTTAAACCACTTTGGAGTGGGGGAGGGGGAAGCCAGTTTTACATCCCTATTTAGTGTGTTTGTGGTAATAAATGGTATTCTTTGACTCATAATTATTCGCCATAGGTTTCTAACATACTTAAGAGTGGCACCAACATATTTCGCTGAACCCCTATACGTAATTTATCATTTCGTTACATGCATATTGCCACTCAAAACATATTATATGAATTCACTGCAACAAGTTGCAGAATACCATGGATGATGAATTCACAATGAGGAAGCAGAGAATACTAGTCAGGGACACAAGCGGTTGATTTTCCATACCCGTTTTCCGTTGATTTCCTGAGGAGAATATTGCAACCTGTCATGAAAACGTACATTACCAATGAGGCTTACAAGTCTTTGGTTAACCACATTTATCCAACTCTTAAGGCCATGCACCCACTTAAATTCATTCATTTGCCAAAAACAATGGAAATCCTCTTTTTGATTTTGAAGAAAACATTTCAGAAATGCCTAAGAATATGTGAAAGGCAACATTTTATTTATAAGAGTTCATTTTAAACTTTAAATTGAATAAGGTTTCTAAATTCTTCAAAACAACTTAGGGAAGAGTGTCCATTTCATAAGAAGTTATCCAATGTAAATTTAGATAAAAAACCACACTATTCTGCAGAGAAAAGAAATAAAAATCACCTATCATGCAAACGAGACGTCTGTCCTTGCCAGAATTCGAAACGCTCTGGTTTAAGCCTGTATCCTCCCCAGTATTCTGGTTTTGGAATCAAACTCCTGTTAAAACATAAGAAATTGACAAGGGATTTAAAAGCAAATTTCTCTCCGGAGTCTTTTCTTTCTCTTCATTTCTTTTCTTTTTTTTTTAATTAGGGAATAGGATTAGGGAGAATTTACAGTCATCAGTGAAATAGTATACTAATCTAACCTTAATTTTGAATAGGAAAAATATCCACCGTCCACCCGTTTTTTCTAACTTTTTTAAAAATACACAATTCTTTTTTTTTTTTAGCTAGAATCCACCAAAAGTTACATTTTGTTTCACTTTTCCACTTCCGTTTGGAATCCGTTAAGAAAACTAACGGAAACTTAAGAAAATGACCATTTTACCCCCCAAAACAAAAATTATAATTTCACCTTAAAAATTATCAACCCCATCGGTCAATAAAGAAATTAATTCCACAACCATCAAATGCAGGATTTTTTTTTTTGTGGGTAAAATGATCATTTTTTAAAGTTTCTGTTAGTTTTCTTAACGGATTCCAAACAAAAGTGGAAAAGTAAAACAAAATGTAACTTTAGATAGATTCCAGCAAAAAAAAAAAGAATTGTGTTTTTTTGAAAAAGTTAGAAAAAACGGGCGGACGGTGGATATTTTCCCTTTTGAATATATGCAACTTCGCAAATAATGTTGAATTAGGACAAATGCATTTATGATGAACTGGCAAAAGGCTGATAACCATCTAAAGGATATTAAATATTAATACACAAATCAAATCATCAAGGTAGAAAAATAGATATCAAGAATGGCGAAAACTGAAAGTAAAATATTAAATATCTGAAATTCCAACTCCATACCCATCAGAGAATTTTTCCTCTAATTCTTTGTATTGCTGGTGCAGAACATGCCTTCCAGGAATCACAGACCTCTGAATGAACCAAAAAGTGGTAGCTATAGTATTTGCAAACATCATTATTACGCACATCTGTGAATTATACAACATTTGGTCAAACAAACCCGTTTGCTAACTATTGCTCCAATCTGACTTCCTCTGGGACGGCTATGAAAGTACTGCTCAGATTCCTCATCAGAAACTTTTTCAACAGAGCCTTCCACTCTTACCTACTCATCACAGTTCACAATAACATGGCCTTAAGACAGGAAGATTGCCCACAAGCAATGCTTTTGCAGCACATCAGCTCATCAAATTATATTATTGCTAGTTATGAATTTTCAATTTCTGTCTAACTGTAGTAGATTGGTAAGTAAAAATTGAAGTTTCTACAGCTACAGGCAACCAGCGTTAGCTCCAACTCTTAACTTGTCCAGTACTGGTAAAATACCAAAAACTATTTTGATAGCATATCTCAGGTCAGTATTCACAATCCTAGACTTACCATCATAATGTATAAGGTACTTCTATTCTGTCAACGTCTTCTTTTTTAATTTTCATTTAATTTTATTTTTTACTCAGCAGGGAATTGGGATAACCTAACACAAAATGTGCCCCACAAGCAAGAATACAACCTACCTGTACCAGCTGCCAAATGGAGAGAAACCGCAATCCCTTTAACCCCCAACCATGGGGCACAGGGAGTAAAAACCAGGTTGTCATTAAATCACTGTCTTCTTATAGATAGAAAATTTTACACTCTTATTGCTTAGTGGCTAAAAAGTTCAGCAAACAAGATTACTTCATGTATCAGAAAAACTGCTCGGTTTGGTTTTTGACATCCAGCAAATAAGATTCCAGCTTAGACAAGGAAGGTGAAAATAGAGGAACCATTTTCAAAGAACCTGCGGGTAATGTTGACAGATGGAACAAAGCTAATCGGAGAAATATTGATACCTGCCGATTTAGACCATCCCAGTAGAAAAGAAGAGATGCGTGAGGATTATCACATAATTCACATGCCTTTCTACTTTCATAATTGGTGCACCTGCATTCAGAAAAGATTGCAGCATAGGGGATGAAAACATTTGCCCAAAAACACTTTTGATTGCAGCATTGCCATTATAGTAAAAGAACATTACTGACCAGACAAATCCACCCCTATCAACTCCCTTGAGCAATACCATTCGTGATGAGCTGTAGCAAAGTGACATGAGGTTGAGGGGATTAGAAAAGGATAATTATAACCACACACATTTCAACTACAAAGATCATCAATTAGTATCTATGCTAGTACATTGCAAATTGTAGACCCAATTTAAAAAAATTTACAACTTCAATTAACTACATATTTTATGCAATTGGTGCAGTGAAAATAAAGAATAATTTAACTATGACATCACATCTTACTATATTATGTGTCAATTTTGAGGATACCTGCTCAACCTCTGCGGTTCTCCTTTTTTTTTCACATTTAATGGATCTTTCTTAGTTTTCTCTCAAAAACAAGTGATAAAAGGATATGGTGATGTTTGAAATTCAAAGTTTATTATTATTATTATTATGTGTGTAAATGACATTGCACATAGTCCATGCCTCATGTTGAACCTTTGTTATGAATGCCTAAGTTTCTTGTAATGGACTTTATTAAGGGCCGTGTCTAAAATGACAAGATGCAAATTCAGATGAATCTACCGAACATAATATTATTGATGAATGAAAAAGAAATCAAAAGAATAGAAAGTACGGTTTTCCATCCTTGCCAACAGTTGATAAAGCCATTGCATTTGGTTCCCTCAATCCTGCAGCAATTGCATCGTCAACCCATTTCCGAAACTGCATCATAACCAAATTGCTCACTTCAGATGCAGAGGACAGGTTTCTTTATTTATTGGGACAAAAACATGGCTAAAATTCCATTCTCTACTATAAGCCAGCAACAAGAATTGAACTCATGCATCAATGATAAAGATATGGATATTAAATGAACGACCAGCCGCACTGCTTTACTTGATTCATACCTGATTAATGGGGTCAGATTCAACTTGCTCCTCAAGGAATTCTGGAGAAATATAATTCTCTCGTAGAGCTGATATATCAACGTTTGGTGCCTTTCCAATTCGTACACACATTGAAGTACCAGGATAAGGTGGAAGACGAAGCTTATATTTATCCGCAATGACTGGTGGGACAAATCTACCACCTAGAAAGTGGTGAGGACCACTGGATTTCTTTGCACACAGTTTGGGAGCAGTTAAAGAAACCTAGAAAACACCAAAGTTGCATGATTGGAAAATTTACAGAGAGAGAGAGAGAGAGAGAAGACATGCAATTCAAAAGGTACACCCTCAAAAGTTTTTGGCAGGAAAAGGCAACATTAAAGGCCCCATTAAAAACTCACCAGCATGTCTGGTTTTATGCCTTCATCCCCAATATCCCCTTCTTCAACGTGCCAACCAGATGGAATATCTACAGAGACAATAACTGGGCGTTTTTGGCGTGTTTGATCATAACCATGTAGACAAAGCAGTCTCTTAATCAGATCATCAAACGGTGGCCTTGGGGTTCCTGAAGGATTTTGAGGAGATAAATCAGATTACACTGAGGATTTGACAAGGCATTCCCGAAGAAGTTGTAGGATCACAATCTATTTAGGTTCTGTAATCTTTCTGAATTTTTTTTTTAATTTATATATTGCTTAGGCACAATGAGTAAAAATTATTAGAAGGATTCAAGTAGCCATGACCCATTGAGTTGCATCCGGGAGATAATTTTATATGGTTTCATATTTTTTCTAGTTGTACAAATATAGAGCTGTTAGCCTGTACTAATGAAGGAACCTTCAATAATTTCCAGCCAGGAGTTTTGGAACTTGCATTACAACCAAATTATTAAGCCCTATAAGTTAAAAACACTGGAGAATCAAACAGTAAAAAGATGAAGAGTGAAGGCTAAATATATGTAAAAAGAGAAAGACTAAAAGCAGTGTAGATTGTTTATTCTTTCTTTTTGTTATAATACAACAAAAATACATAAATATTAAATTTCTAAGCAAGCAACATAAATTATGGTTTCTTATGCTAGTGAAACAAACAAGATTTGGTACTGCAATGAAGACATGAATTTCATGGGAGAGAATAGCATAACAGTACTTGCATCCAATTACTACAAGTGGGACTACATAAATAACGAACTCATTTCATTAAAATATATATCCAAACCACATTACATTAACAGAAACAGCAAATTATTATTGTGTGATCAATTGATTCAATACATGACACATGCAATTTCCTTTTGCTCTTCAGTGTTTAATAGACATACACAAAGAAATTACCATGAAAAGAGAACCCAAACATTGCATCTACGATGATATCGAAGTCCTTTGAAAAGTCCAACGGTAGATCTTCCACCGACAGGAAAGGGATCGATAGCGATTCAAGCTGTAAATTTATCACATCAAATGAGACTCCACACAAACTCTATCTGCTAACACTTGAAAAACAATTTACATCATTTATACCTGTGTAACCAGACCAGTATAAAGTGGCTTTTGAGTACGCTTTGGATAACAAACAGACGGCTTGTATCCAAAATGATACAGATGTCGAGCAGCTACCAAACCATCACCTCCATTGCTCCCCGGACCGCATATCGCAAGCACACGATCATATTCACTTGGTTTGTAAACCTGTCAATTATATATTTTCAACATCAAAATTCATTATATAATCCAATTTCAGCACTAGAAACAAAACCTAACAACATGTTACTACACGTCAAAACCTAACATAATTACCTCTGCTATGGATGTTGCTACACTCAAACCAGCCAATTCCTGCAAGAGAGAGAAATTTGAATGAGCGAGAGAAAAGGAAAACTGGTAAGATTAAGAAGATAAGCTAAGAAATACCATAAGCTGATCGACGCTGAAGCCGAGAGGTCCCATGAGAGTCTCATCAATTTCGGCAGCTTCGCGCTGAGTGAGATGAGATACAGAATCGGAATTTTGTGCCGACGACATTGCGTCTGATTTTGAGCAAAACGCACGAATTGCGGGAGCTGAAACTGGGCGGAGAAAAACCTTATAGAACGAGTTATGTCATTAGTTCGCTATAATTCAAATCATATAAATAATTAAATTAAAATAGAACAAAATATTATTAGATTTAGATAAGTACGTAGAAAGTTATATTAATATAACTATATTTTAAATTAATATAATTATATTTTAATTTATTTATTTATTAATACATACCAATATTATATTTATAAATTTTATTTTTTAATTAAATAATTATTATTTTTAAATTCGTAGGTTTTTAAAAATTTATAAAAATAGATTCAAATTCAATTCACCAATTACATATGATTAAATTTTTTAATCCAATCAAATCTATCAATCTACAAATCAAATTAGATTCAGAAAACTCATACAAAGCATCAATACAATAATTAATTAATTATTATTCTAGCAAAAGCGGTTGGACTATTGGTACACTACCAAAAACTCTTAAAACCCCTTTCCTTTTTTTAATCCAGTCAAATATTCAAAGAGCTCTCAACGCCCCTCTGAATGACATTATTAACCTCGTACTACATTAATAACAATATTCGCCCAACCTTTCAATTTTCATTTTTATTTTCTGAAGCCCCATACTGACGTGAACTTTTGTTCCACTTCCTCTTAGATTCTGTATAAAATAAATATTTTTTCTTCTCTACTTCTCAACTTCCAATAATACAAGAATTTAAAGATTTTGAACAAAATATTATTTCTATGTGTTTATCAAAGTTCTTTTGTTTTTTTTAAAAGAGGCCCATAACGTTTATTTTTCATAGGTTCCAAATTTAATTAGAGAATTTGTAAAATTTCCACTTTTTTATTGGCACCACGCCTGGCGTCGCTAAATCAAATGATGAAAATCTTGATGACGTTCAAAAAAATAGAGAAAGAGATTTACAAATTAATATGAAACTATTAATCTGGGTGTAAATGGAAAAATAACTTCCGGTAATTTTTTTTTTTTTCATTTTAGTTAGATATAGTCCTTAAATGTAATTCCAGTGAAGGTTAAAATGGTAAATATTGGAAAGGTGTTTTAAAAGGATTTTCAAGAGGCGGCCAATAGTCAAGAATACATTTAATAAATCAAATCAAAATTATTTACAAAAGCCTAGAGCCCAACACTGCATAAAAACTAAACAGTAATGGACTGTTAGAGCCAACTGAGCCCAGCACGAAAACGGGAAGAAAAACAAATGGACTTCAGATCTCTCTTTGGCTCCAACAGGCCTGACCCACGCATCATATCAAGCAAGGGCCCAAGAGCTACACAAGGATTAAATTCATACACACAAGTCAACGCAATCTTTTAAGGAGAATAACTAACGGCACCAATATCTATATCTAAATGCCGCATAAGAAACCAAGCTGCCTAAAGTGAGCGCTCAACCCAAAACGACTTGACAACAAAAACGTAGAACCTTTCAGCACCATCCGATTTAAAAAAACCAACCGTGATCCCTCACTCGAACACGTCATATCACATACCTTGAGAAATTTCCTAACTGGAAGCAATTTGGTCATATCATATTTTGGCTCGCTGATTTCCCTTGTCAAATTTTCGATCGATAAAGTCTTATTCGGCTTGGTCAATTTCATAATGGCTTCCAGTTCTCACAGAGGCGGTGCCGGCGGGCCATTTTACGGGGGCGCCGCTCCTTACAGATCAAGGTAAGATAAATTATGCAAACAATTGCTAGAACCAAATTTTTCGAAAAGAAAAAAGAAAAGAATTATATAAGTTTTACTTGTTTGATTGTTGTTGGTGCATATAGAGAGGGCCTCAGCACTAGACCGGTCGCCGGTTCAGATGAAATACAGTTGCGGATCGATCCTGTGAATGCTGACCTGGACGATGAGATCACTGGTCTCCGTAGCCAAGTTAAGCAGTTGAGAAATGTAAGTTTTTTGAAATTCGCAAACTAAATTCTTATGGACAATTGTATGACGTAACCTTTTTGAAAATTTATCAATCTTTTTTCACATGAATTTGGATTTTTATTGATGATTATTGGGAATATCGTCTAGGTTTTGCATAAAATATAGCTGATCAATTCTTGTTTTAACATGGTTTATTGATGATTAGGGTGCGATTTGGGAGTATAAAGCGCTTTGAATGTTGTTAGCAACTCCTTTATTGGTAGCTTAATTTGAGCTATATACATTGAATGTCGTATTTTCAAATAACACTAAGGTTTGCCTGCTGAAATTCTCTGTACGAGCATCTGTCTTGGGCTCTCAGCTTATTAAAGTTTATAATGAATCTTTTGATGTTATAGATTTATTTATTGCAATTAAATTTGGAAATTTCTGAGTGAGAGCCATGCGATTTCATGCATGAGACAACCAAGGCAAGAGTTGAATCTGGAAGACTCCTCTTTCTTGGGATTAGCAAAATGAAATTTGAAGATTATTACAAATGCAAATAGATCTCAGGAAACAAAATTGTCATTTTTTTTTTTTGCAATTCGCATTTCTTAAGAGCAATTCTTCCCATCACCAAAGAAACTGTAAAGAAAAAGCTCTTCCACAGACCTTCTCTTTCTTTATCAGTCTTCAGTTATTATGTCTGTTTAACTTGCTTATATGGTTGAAGAAGGCTTTGGGAATGGAAGAGAATGATATAGACAGAACAATAAAATTTGTGTAGTTTTGTACTGAGACAGCCATGGTCATGATTACTTGAAACTTCCAAAAAACTCAGATGTGGAAGGACTTGCTCTCTAAATTTTATTGTGCATAATAGAGCTGTTGCCTAATGAGCTTGTTGTATATTCAGTTGGGAATATATTTTGTATGCGTAATTGGACTTTTCATATATTGTCAACTTAATTGCCAGTCTGTAGTAGATTTAAATTTTTATTTCGTTTTATGTTTCTCTTGTTTTATACCTTACTGGAGGATGATGGTGCAGGTTGCTCAAGAGATACATTCAGAAGCATCATTTCAGAAGGATTTTTTAGATCAATTGGTATGCTATTAAACCTCGATACATCCTTGCTTCACGAAGCATTTAAAATTTGATTGCTGGTTTGGTGAATCTTGTTCTTATGATATGGTGGCTTCTGTGGCTCAACTACTTTAAATTTCAAGCTTAAATGTGATCCAATGGAAAAGAGAAATGACTAAATGAAAGTTATGAATTAAACCTATAAAATGAAGTCATAATGCAAAAATGTAGAGATGAAAAATATACAATTGATGTGATCCAAATGAGTGTTTACAATTTTAGTTATTCCGAATAATGATAATATTTCCCGCTGGTTTGTATCCTGAAATTTTGGAGGTAGTAAAACAGATTTACTTTCTGAGCACCGTCCCTGAATTGCCCTTAATGTTCTCCCATATAGAATATTATTATCATGTCATCATTTTAGGTTGTGTTTTACATTTTCATGTGGTATGTATGGTAGAAAATGATCAGAAAATTGATGCCTTAAGCTAATATCAGGAAAAACAAAGATGGCACCATTTAAGACATTTTTCAGACACTTAAACTGAATGAGAAAGGGAATCCCTGTTTCTTCTATTTCTGCTGTATTTTCAGTTCCAATTGACAAAGTAAGATTACTCATTATTTCATGTTAGTATGAGTCTTTCCTAGTCTTTCCTGCTAACAAAGTTGCAAAAGATTATGACTGCCTACTAAAAGCTCAGTATCATATCATTACAGCAAATGACTCTGATCAAAGCTCAAGCAGGTGTGAAGAACAACATGAGGAGATTAAACAAGAGCATTGTCAAACATGGTTCTAACCATATAATGCATGTGGTTCTTTTTGCTCTATTTCTTTTCTTCATTCTCTACATGTGGTCCAAAATGTTCAGACGATGAAGTTAGAATGGCTGGTGCGCACCATGCTAAGAATTCGATGACTGAAGGTGAAAGCTCCCTGGTTCTGCACAAGGTTTCTAGACTGAAGTGCTAGCACTTCATTTCCTGATGATGTTGCAGATGTAATGACTTTCTGAAATTGTTTGTTTTAGGTCTTTCATGTATCATTACAAGTTAGCTTCTGTGTGAATGATGGGATATCAGTGGGTAAAAGTATTCGCTAGGTTTCGAAGAATTATCTCTATAATAGAGAGAACTAAATCTTATTTCCATTTAAGCTTGTAAATTTTTGCACTTACTATCTTTGTGAAATGGTTATTGAGTGAATTGAATGACGTACTAGCATACGCATGCTCCTAAATTTGAGCGACTTCTTGTGGCTTGTTCTAATTTACTGATTCTCACTTGGTTGAGGATGGATCTTGCCCACTCTGCAAAGTAGGTTTCATTGTGGCCAACCTGACCGTTCTTATAGAACTTGAAACACTCAAGATCGTTATGAGGAGTCGGACACTCTTTCTGGCCGAGTGGGTCCCACCAGGCACCGCGATGTCTCATTCCAGATTGGTCTGCCATCCAGTGATGTGCATACTGGCCAACACCTGCGAGCTCCAACCATCCTTTGGGGAAGAATTCCATTACACTGCTGTTTCTATCCATGAAGAGCATGTTTGTCAATTGAGCTCCATGTGGAGATGCAACAACATCTGTTCCAGTCATTACTTTCACCTTAAAGAAAGGCACCGAAAGTTATGAACCGATCGAGTATAGCTTCTAGGAGTTAGAAATTGCTTAATAGTGAATGTCAGTTGTATGAAGATTCTCTGAAATTGGTGGATTAAAAGAATCACACGAACCTGGTCGCAGAAGCTTAAATCTTCCGACTGTTCTACCTTCAGTACGCAGCCGTCCACCATCGCACACTCCTCGGCAAATATCTCGGTCACGGCTGTGGCATTCTTGAACGATCTTGAACCTCTTCTCATTAGCAAAGTTAGCCTTATAATCGGCTGCCCTTTTTCGTTGAATTCTTGTCCTTTACCCGCAGGGTTTATACCGCAGAAACCTCTTGCTTTGCATCTCAACAAGTCAAAAACCTGAAGCTTCCTTGCCTTGCCCATGCTCCCTTCATTATGCCGCATCACTGCAGCCTTTTCGAAACAGTAAGGCCCGTTTGCTCCTCCTTCAAAACCTACGATTTCAACTTCTCCAAAGTTGGCTTGCATGAGATGATATAGCCACGATCCCATTTGATCCCTGAGCTCACCCCAGTGAAACAGTAGCCATCTATTTGGCCTTAGGCACCTGTTCTTAATAGACCAGCTGACAAAAGGAACCATAGCAGTCAATCCATGCCACAAATTTTTGTAGTCATAGTAAGTGTCTGACACAAAGGTTAAGCCTTTTAAGAGTGTTGCTGATTCTGGAAGACTTTCAGGCCACGCAAAGGCATATGAATTCTTGGTGCCATCTTCTTTGTTGCGACCCTTCATGCATAGAAGCCGCCCTTTTGATGCTTCTGAAGGGAAGTACAGATGTTCAGCTTCGTTTTCTTCGTGGGTGTCATTCATGGAGCTTATAAACCAAGTATGTCCTAACATGGCTGTTTCAACAAAGCGTAGATCCTTGATAGGGAGGAAAGTGACAGAGTCTCTGAGCTTTGATATTAAAGCTTCAGTGTTTTTGGAGTGATCTTGAGCACTGCTGCTGCTGGAATCGATTGCTAATCCTTTCCATTTGATTAAAAAAGCCCGAGAAGCAGAAGAAGTTCGAGAATATGAATATGAAGAATTGAAAGAAGTTCGTAAATGGAAAAGGAGGAGGATCATGACTAACAGTGAGGTGCAGCATATCACGAGTTCTGTGGATCGACATGAACTCTTAAGTTTGGTTAATGCTTTGGGACTGCTCTGAGTCTCCATAGGCTTCTTGAGATGAAAATGAAAGCTACCAAGAACCTTTTTAGTTTTAGAGGATTTAACGAACCGACCTCGAGATTGAGACACCTTTGATATTAAACAAAACGGAATATTTAATAAATAGCAAAGTCAATGCGAACGCAAATAGAAAATGTGCTGGTTAGTTTATACGTTGATTTGTTTTGATTTTTATGTATGTATTCGGTTGGATTTTTAATTGAATGGACTCAGCTTTTGACATTTGCACTTGGGAGTCGGGATTAAGTCATAATGAATGATACCGGCGTCCACGGGTTAATGTGGAAGCACCCTTCACCATTTTGACAAGCCAATATTATTGTGAAACTGCATTGATTGCGTGGAAGACATGTCGACTTATCTTTAGATTTATTGGACTCACAATTTGGACTCACAAACAATGAGTCGTGTTTAGATCCACCATCGTCGGTGTTTCATCTGGAACGATATTGTGAAATTAAAGCATGGCAATATCTGAATATGGCAAATCTAATCAGGATTCAGTCCCGAGAGGAATACATTTCTTGTGAAGACAAGAGAAGTATAACTACTCACTGATCTTAGGATTCAGATACCTCAATGCTTCAAAAACTTAGCAATCCCTCGGAGAAGAACAGAACTAGAACCAGAAAAATCCAGTAATATACTAACAAACAATCTATTTACATACTCTGTACAGGAATCTCTGTTAACCAGGCTAAAATGATTATTAGGTAAGCAAAGTAAATACAGAAACGAAAAAAATGTAAACATTAGTCATATCTATTGCCATTGATAAGAGATGACACTGTAGTTACCAGAGTGGTTATGTTGACCTGTAAGCATCGTCTGCCACTGAAGATTGTACCAGTGCAGGTTAAAATCTCAAAACCCCAGCTCAAAAAACAGTGGAGATGAAGATGTTATCAGTGTCAGTTTGTCAGCAGGATCAAAATGCTCTACACAGAGCGTTAGCCGTCAAATTAGATGAACACTGCTGCTCTATTGGGCCAGAGGGACCACAAAGTCTGCTCCTCTTTGGCTCCGAAATTCTCACATTGGAGATGGCCACTGCTAGTGCATCCACGAAACCACCTTCATCTTGCACCTCTGACTCACTATTCAAACTTTCGGATGATGAAAGTGCATGCGATTCGTCATTACGAGAGCCACGATCTATCTTATTTTCATCTGACTCCACTCCAGAAAGAATGGCTGGGTGATGGTGAGATGCTCCAACTTGGTTCTTCAACTTTGACTTGATGGTTAATGTTCTTAACGTGCGTTCTGTGTAGAACAATATCCACGGATGCCCTGAAAAGAGTATTGTTGTCAATCAAGTGAATAAGCGACAAACTTACTAATCCAGAATTCAGCTATCACTCAGAATTAGGAATTGTTTATGAATATAATGATGAAACAAAGTAAGTGGTAAATGAGAGAAGTTGCAATAATAAGTTGGCATAAACTTGCGAGGACAGAAAATTCAATAAATATCTGGAATGATAAGACAAACAGAGCATATGACAATAAAATGAAGAAAAGCAAATGCCTTCAATATATTTGTTGGCAGGGAGAGCACTTGAGATCAGCAGACATTAATTGGATCACTGAAGTATAGAAGATAAATCAGTTCAAGTATTGCCAGTAGAGAGAGTCAAAAAATTTTTAACTGTTCTGGAAATTAAACAGCATCAGGGGCTTACTTAGCACTTCATCAGCTGTTATCCTAGCTGATACATCCCGTGTCAGCATTCTCGCCATCAGGTCCCTTGCAGGTTTTGATACTGTCTCCCATACCCCTGAGTGGAAATCTAGCTTTACATTCTTGATAGCGTCAAAAACTGCTTCTAAGGAATCTCCTTTAAAAGGTAGAGCAGCAACCAAGAGAGCATGTAGGAGAACACCAGCACTCCATATATCAACCTTCTCAGAGTAATTTCCAGACAGAACTTCAGGAGCAACATAAGCAGGACTTCCAGCCAAACCAGACAAAGTCTGACCTGCAGAAATAGTAAATGTGTCAATTCATAACCATGGGCCAAAATTTTCAGCTTATAGGCTACTGACCTAGGGAGAGAGAAAATGACTTTCAACTAAAAATTCCAACACAATAAGCCATTAATTCACATGTTTATTCATATGTTCTGCCAAGTTCTAATCAACAGTTAAGCAACATGAAGAAAAGCACTCTGAACTTTTATATTTCAGACATATCATAAAAAATCTGTGGTTAGGACATTGTTTGTTATATACCCAGGCAGATTTAAGCAATCCATGAAAGCATTAAAAGTTCCAAACTTTATTGTAAAAATATTCATATTCGTAAGTGTGAGGTAGAATTTGGAACTCATTCATAAAAGATCAAAACATGCACATTTTTATAAGTTCGAAAGTATTCATCTTTTCCTTGTCATATCAACATTATCAAAGCCGGATGCACATACAGGCTGAAGTATTTGTTATGTAAGGTAATACCTGCCTAGTCCCAACTAAACAAAGAAATTGATATCATAATTCATATAACAAAATTTCACGTACTGAAGCCTCTAATACTCCTTAATAGAGACAAAAAAATATCTTTTGAAGCAGGTTTGTCAACATAATCTTGCATATGGACAACCGTATCATCTCCACTTAAATATATACAAGCATTCTTTATCACTGTATTGCTAATCTGGATGTCTTCCTTTCCTGAATATTTGTTTGGACCACATGAACTTTAACTCCAATTCCTCAAACTTTAAAAGAATATACCATAGAATGAAGCGAACATGTAATGATAGTAACTACAACAGAAAAGTGAATTCTGGTAAGCAGGTATTGAATCATTTACCATTTGAAATTCTCATGGCCAAGCCAAAATCTGCAAGCTTTATTTTCCCTGAGGTAGTTAGAAGAATATTCTCAGGCTTTATATCTCTGTGCACAACCCCCATGTCATGACAATACTTTATAACCCACATCACATCCTTGAATATATTGGCAGCACGTTGTTCTGAGTACTGACCCACCTCCACCATTTGATCAATCAACCGCCCCCCAGAGCACAACTCCATCACAAGATGAAAACAATCTGCTTCCTCATACACTGAGTGCAATGTCACAACCCCAGTATGACCAGATAAGTGCTGCATTATCTCCACCTCCCTGTGAACGGTCTCCTCTCCCTTACGCAAAGTCTTACATGCAAACTCTGCCCCACTAGCCTTAGACCTACACAACCAAACAGACCCAAACTTCCCATGCCCAATTACCTCTACTTTAGTATGGTCATCCTCTATCTTATTCTTCCTACCCATTTGAGTATGCACGTCTATGCACCCTATCTTCCTCTTGAGTCCTCGCCCGGCTGGCACCAAAGACGATGAGGCGCCACAAGGTGGGGCAGTCGCAATACCTGCAAGCCTACTCTTAAATGAACCAATAGGTTGGGTGCCCGCATCTTCTTTGCACCTCTTTTTTAGCCTACTGTAATCCTCTAATGAATAATGAGACCTAATAATTGATGTCCGCGAATCATGGCCTTGTTTCAATTCATCCTCAGTCGCATCAGTTTCACTTCCTTTCCTCTTCTTCCTCATCACATCAAATCAAAGATAACAACTTTATCTAAAATAATGCCTACAGTACATCAAAACTTTAATCCGAAACAATGATTGGACTACATTCAAGTAAATTGGACAAAAAATAATCCCATTTGCTGCAAAATTCACATCCGAGACTGCTATCTGTAACAAAAATTAAGCGATCGGTCAATTCAAAACCCACAATATCTTAATATGCTCGCTGATCGGTCATCCCATAATAAATATTAAATAAAACAAAACCGTTCTATTTGAAAGTTAAAAGTAAGAAAATTTCACCCTGACCGAACTACCAAAACATAATACAATCTTAACTAAACTAATCCATTCTTTAGATACCTTTCCAGGAAAAAAAAATTATATATATATATATATGCTTTATATACATTAACACAAAAACTTTATAGATTTGTTACTGTTTAAAGATCAAAAAATTAAAAAACGACAAAATTAGACTAAAAAATCACCTTGAAACTGAATCCATTTTCGTCGTGAATTAGCAAACTTCACCAAACAAAAACCCGAACCAACATTAAACGCGGACGAATACTAGCAGTTGAGAAAAACCAGAACGGAATATTGACGAATCCAGAACCCAAATGCATAGGATCGAATCGAACTAGAAACCCTAGCAATCTCCGATCATACGATTTGGGGATTAAATTATACTTTTAACGTATCAAAGGAATATCTATATTTATTTTATAAGTGCAGAGGAAAAGAGGTTTGAGGTTTTAGTGCTTTTTAATTTTTTTTTTTCATTGTTGTTACCTTTTGCCCTTTTCACCTAACCGACGTGTTCAGTTCATAAACACTCGGTTTCCGAATACGGGTGAAACCCGGAACCTTTAACTAGGGAGATTATCCCGTGTGTGAAACCGCATTATAAAATTTAATAAGGTCTAGGACTGTAATACGTTGAGTTCCTGTGATATCACGAGAAGGCTTGAGTTTCGCCGTCTTGAGATTGGTGCCAAGATACGACACTGACATGGGACCAATTTAAGTCGTGATGTGATTGATTTGATGGTATGCTTTGAGTCATACATCAATACACGCGTCAAAAATGTGCACGTGGGATTGGAGATCTGCATCGTTTTAAGTAGAGAGTAGATTTTGATTGATATACGGTTCTGTTATGGCTGATTCACTGCTTGCACGGACTTTCGTTCTCTTCCAATTCTACAATTTTGATGAAAATTTGCAGGACGTAGCCAGCATTTGCGTTCAATTGGGACACATTTAACATTAAACATGATTAAGGTAAGTGACTGCGTGTGCGGTAAGTTTTTATTGGGGTGATGTGTTGTGGATCCCGCAGTCTCAAAATGAGAACTTGTCGTGCGCACAATTACGTTCTTTAAGTAGTGTTTATCTGCCGAGGTGAAAGTGAGGAGTTTGAATTTATCCTATTTTAATGTTTATTTATTAATTTTAAGATGGGAGTGAGATTAGGGGAGGTGAGAGTGAGAATTCACTCCCCCCTCTTTTATTTTTATCCTTATATTTAATCAAATAAAATAAAATAATATTATTTTATAAATTATACTTATTAAAAATAATAATTTATATTGATTCTAAGTTAAAATTACTTAAAAATAATATTATTATACTCATAGAGAATTAATAATATTACTATATACTCTTTTTATTTAAAAATATAATATTATTATATTTATTTAAAAATAATAGTATTATATTTATTTAATATTAGTAATTAATAATAATCAATATTTTATTCTAAGAAAATATTAATTTTATATTATAATATTAATAATAATGTTTCATTTGTGTTGCTCTTAATAATAATTTTTTATTTACATAATTAAAATTAAAATTAATAAAAAATTTATTTACATAATTAAGAATATTAATAATTATTATTAATTTAGAAATATAATAAAATGAATATTTTATTTTTCAAATCTATTTTTTTATTAATTTTGTAATTAAAAACTATAATTCTTTAAATAAGGATAAAAATGTAATTTAAAATCATTTACTCCCAATTCCATACTCTTATTCCAGTTTAAGTAAACAACCTACTCTCACTCCCACTACACACTCCTAATCCTAGGATTCTCACTCCTCAAGATTCTCACTCCAATCCAAAATGTAAACTCAGTATTAATGGAGTGCGATTGGGGACATTTAATTAGCACCCCATTTAAATTTTAATACCATTTAAAAATTTTAAATGGTAGTATAAAACATTACAATTATAATATACATTGATAATAAATTTATTATTACAAATCATCCTCATCAAAGACTCTCGACATTATTTCATATGTTGAAAATAGTGTAATAGTTTCATTATTAACATAATTAAAAACATCTTTCCCACTATACATAAATAATTCATCACTTGATTAAAATTTGTTAATAATAATAAAAATATTCATATAATGCAACACAAATAACAAACTTAAATACATGATAAAATTAGGAATTTTGAAACTAGATGAAAGATCTATTGGATTGCACAAAATTACTTTCGGCTTCAGGAAGTAGAATGAAATCCAAACACCAACTCCGTGACAAACAAATAAACTAGTGTACTTCTGGTTCAAAGCATCAGGAAGAGACGACAAAGATCATAAGAGTAAGTAAATCTTTTTTTAATTTTATCTCAGTAATCTTTCGTCTTTTGTCTTTGTTTAAGTTTTATAATGTTTTAATAATTAATCAAATTATTTAGGATTGGACTTTTAAAATAGGGCCAACATAAAATCTTTTAGAATTAACTCTGGCACTTTCAATAATCTCCTCTTCTTTAGTCTTCTCTTTGCTCCATCTTCAACTGCTCCTCTGTTTCACCAGAAAAGAGTCGTGGTTGGCTCTTCATTCAGCGCAAATCCTGTATGTTATTTATTTTCGATTTTTATTCCTTCACTATGTGTAAGGGTAGGTATTCACACCAAAATATCGATACACTCAAATCTTGATCTGACGTGTGTTTATCTTTGGATAAATGTCTATTTAGTCTCTGTATTTTAACATTAGTATCTATTTAGTCCCTATATTTTTAACAATACCTCGAAACATCTCTACCGTTAAAGTATTGATATCCATACTGTTACTTTTTATTTATTTTGGCTTATTTTTACAATATTATCCTTTTATAATAATTTTTTTATTTGGACATTAATAAAAAGAAAATAATTAAATTACCAATTTAACTCTAAAAATATAAAAAAATTATATTAATTTTTAATTGTCAAAAACTATATGCAAACTACCAAGTGTGCAAATGGTGTTTGCAAAAACATTAATATATATTTTTTATTTTCTAGGGTTAAATTGGTAAGTTAATTATTTTCTTTTTATTAATGTCAAAATAAAAAAATTATTATAAAAGGGTAATATTGTAAACATAAGCCAAAAAAAAAAAAGTAACGGTATGGGTATCAATACTTTAACGGCAGGTATGTTTCGAGGTATTTTTAAAAATACAAGGACTAAATGAATACTAATCTTAAAATACATGAACTAACTGAGCTTTTACCAGTTTATCTTTCATATCCAAATTTTGATCTAGTGTAGTATGTATATACTTCACACCTAGATTGTGATTTGGTGTGTGTATGGTTTTATTTACCATTTCTGTATGTTACGGTATATTTGTCTTCTAGTTTTGTAGATTCATGTCTTCAGAGCTAGAGGAATTATTGTTATAACAAATGGGTCAAGACATAAAATCTATTCTAGTATAAATTGGAATAATCGAGTTTAAAGATGGAAGGTATTATGAAAGAGTTTTATCTGGTGAATAACTCTCGGTTGGGTGCTTATTCTTTGCTGGAAGATATAAGTCACTCAAGTATCTTTAATGCACCAGTTTTTTTCCTCTAGTTCTTCAATATAGAAATACAACGGTTCAACCAATTGTGTACTTGTAATATATATCTGTTGAGATTGTTTGTATAACTCTATATATGTACTAGATGTGACGATGTACTAATTTTCGCTTGTGGTGAATTAATGAAATATTAGTTTTTTTTGGAAAAAAAAATTAATAATATGGCACTTTCATAATTTTATAATTTAACTGGAGCACTTTGAAATTAACTATGGCCCATGCATGCCCCAGCTGGTCCGATGTTAGATACGTCCCTCAACATTTTCATATCTGATTAATGTGATTTTTTAAGTGAAATTTCTTTTACTTTTACCATAAATATGATATCTTATTGAACATAAACATTTGACATTTTAACTTCTTAATTCTGTTGGGCACGTTTAGTACATGGTACATCTTTTGGTACATGCAAAATTCCTCGAGGTTTTTTGTTTGGCACACACTTTTAGTTTTTGGACCCACACTTTATAAGGTTACATAAATAATTATTAGTCCAACATCGATATATTCTTCTTTCAAAAAAAAAAAATGGTAATTCACACACATATTTTCTGTTTTTTTTTTCTCCCTATCATCTCAATTTATAAAAGCAAATATAACAATGGCTAATTAAAATCATAATTTCCATAAAATTAATTTTGCGTTAAAAATTGTGAATGTTTTTATATTACAGTATTCGCCTTTAATGTAATATCTAAAACCTTTGGGACAAGAGAAAATTTAAATCAAAGAAATTTTTTTCCACATTCAATTTAATAGATTTAATTTTAAAATTATAGTTATTTTTTAATATTAAAAATAAGAAAATGATAAACGAATGAAAACAATACTAAAGGACGACAGAAACGGCAGCGTGGGCTGCCGTTTAACACGTTTCTTTAGTCCAATTTTTTTATTTGTGGGACCGACAATAAATTATAAAATAAAGAATAAAAAATAGAAAAAAAAAACATCTCAAATATCTTCGTTTATCATTTTCCTTATTTGAAACGTCATCCACTTATTCTCCTCCCTCCCAAACCACTTGTTCTCTAGATTTGTCTAATCCCCTCCACTTGTTCTCGTTCTCAGAACTTCGGCCCCTCCGTTCTTCACACGTTCCTTACTCTGTCCCCTCCATTCTTCACGCGTTCCTTTCTCCACTCATCCCCATCACCATCCAACACTGCAGGCAGTAACAGAACTCGTCCCCAATGCTTGCTGATGATTGATCTACAACGAAGCTGCCACTAGCAGAACAACCGAAAACGAACAAACGTCCCCTTCGTTTGAGTCATCGTTAAAGTCCCGTTTAACTCTCTCTATCTCTCATTCGTACATAATCAATATTTTATATCAAATGTTGTCAAATAATTAAAAAATATATTTTGTGATAGGAATAATGATAATTCTGTAAAAAAAAAATTAATTATGTGATTTGTGATAATTTTTGTGTGATAAGTTGATTTGGGAAATATTGTATTTGTGATAATTTTTGACTTTGAAATGCACCAAAATTTTGGCTTTGAAATGCACCGAATTTTTGCATTTTTCCTCATGGCCGTTTTTTTTGTTGTTGTTGAAATCGAGCAAATGCAAGGTTGGAAATGCATATATTGGCTGTGTGATAAACAGCTAAAAGAGATGCGAGATGCAGAGAGAGAGAGAGAGAAGACATGAAACTGATTGTTAAATGCAGATATTGGCTCACGTTAAATGCACAACTAGAAGAGATACAAGAGATGGAGAGAGAGAGATAGAGGATAAGAAACTGATTGTTAAATGCAGAAAAAAAAACAAAAAAAAACTAATTGTTAAATGCATATGTTAAATTTATTTTTTTAAAAATTAATTACGGACCCATGACTGAATTCACGCATGCATGAAACTAAAGAGAGAGAGGACAGGAAACGGCAGCATGTGCTACCGTTTTTATCTTCCTTTTGTCTTCCCTTAATCTAAATTGCAGAACTCTTAAAAATAACATTCTTATCTTTTAATTCAATTGATATATCATTTGACTTTTGGACCACTAATAGTCTACTTGACAAATTTTCAAGTTTCTCTCATTATTATAGTCTCATATTTTTATTATAATTTTCAATTTAACAGTTTTAAATAATTTAATAAATTTAAACATTAATTTGAGATATTGCTTAACAGATGAAATACAAATTATGGACAGAATTAAAAGAAATTTGTCTCAAAATGGGAAAAAACAACCCGCCATGGAAAATAAAACCAAAAAAAAGAAGAAAAATGGAGTTAAGCTTCGATACAACGCAGCCAAACAGCGCCTTTAGAAGCCGAAGAGCAACAACGCACGAAGCCTCGGAAACCTGACGCTATGTCCATTTATTCAGCCACTTAGACTCACTGTAGAGACAAAATTTCAAAGCAACAATGGCTGAGTGTATGCGTACAACCTTAAACCCTCCAAAAACCCCACTTCACAGCAACAAAATCTCAGCTCCAAAACTCTCATTCTCATCTTCTTTCTCTTCATTTGGAACAAAACCCAATTCTTCTAATTCAAACAATTATCCAAGAATCTCTCTATCTGTCATGTCCAACAAGAGCCAGAACCAGAACCAGAACCAAAACCACCACCACCACCACCAACAACACTTGTCTCTTGATGCTGTGATTAGCAGCAATCGCAAAGCAGAGCTTCTTGGTGACATCAAAGGCTCGCTTTCGAACCGTCTCTCCGAGACAAATCTTCACTTGACTGTTCCCGGTCTCAAATCCAAAACCAGGGGCAAGGTACTTTGCGATTACTCATCTCTAAAGTTGTTTCTTTGTTCATATGGATAAAATAGATTTTTTTTTTTCTTTTTGGAGGATGGTAAATGGGATGAAATTAAAATTGTACTTTGTAGGTGAGAGATATTTATGATGGCGGGGATTATCTTGTTCTGGTGACAACGGACCGCCAAAGTGCGTTCGATAGAATTCTTGCTTCTATTCCCTTCAAAGGCCAGGTTAGTGTAGCTGTTTCTTGTTTGTCGTTTTTAACTAAATGGGCTTATCTGATTACTATGTCAAAGAAAGAAGCTGGTTGAAACTGTTGTTCCTCTGTGAAATTTTGGATATTTGAAGGTGACGTGAATTAAGATCATGACTGAAAATGTATGGTTTTCTGAATTTTAGGTTCTTAATGAAACGAGTTTGTGGTGGTTTGATCAAACTAGGCACATAACTCCAAATGCAGTCATTTCATCTCCAGATAAAAATGTTACAATTGCGAAGAAGTGTTCTGTTATCCCTGTTGAATTTGTAGGTGAGTGGCATTGCTTCTCATTTTCACTTGAGCACCGACAGTTTCTCACCTGTGGTTTCTGTTGTCAAATTATATAAATATTGTTCAGTGCTGGATGAACACAGTATGATGTTCCTGGAATTCTATTGTCTTGTAAACACCGTGGACCATTTGTGCTGAAACTGATGAGGCATGTCATGTGGCAGCTGTATTCAAAGTTCACGAGTATCTTAGTGAATGCAATCTTATCTGCGTGTGTGTGTGTGTGTGTGTGTGTGTGTGTGTGTAGTTAGAGGCTGTATTCAGTGCGCTAAAAAAGAATCATGTATTGAGTGTTTTGACTTGTTATATAATAATGCAGGGATGCTTAGGTGAATTCTCTTTGAGTGATATAGCCTCCATTGCATTTATTTGGGGTTATTGAAAACTCAATGCATGTCTGTTTCTTCTTTTCCGTCTTATTATTTTTAATTAAATGAACTTGGGAAGATATTTTATTGATGGCCTGTGAGATAAAAATTTGGTTGGCCAACTGTCAAAGCTAATGATTTTCTAGACATCAACTTGCTGTGCAAATGTTAACAGCTCAAAACTTGTGGTTAGAATTGTTCTTCCATGTTCGTTGACTGGGTTTTCAGTTTCTAATGGGAGGATTATAGTGTTTTTAAGCAGACAAGTGATGGTGAAATCTTCATTTTCTAGTGTGAATCGTCATGTATATAATTTTCATTCTGTTAATTTATGAAGTTTTTGCAGCCACCTGGTGTCAATTTACTAATTCTGAAATTCTGAAATTGATCTTAATTACGTTGGTGTTTTAAAAGTCAGAGGTTTTGTGACTGGAAGTACTGATACCTCTCTGTGGACGGTTTACAATAAAGGCATCCGAAATTATTGTGGCAATGCTCTTCCAGATGGTGTGTTTTCCATTTGATCATTGACCATTTGTTCCTGTGAAAATTTTTACTATTTGATGCCCCATTTATGTGTTATAGGCTTGGTGAAAAATCAAAAACTTCCTGCAAACATACTCACTCCAACTACAAAGGCCGAAGATCATGATGTTCCTGTAACTCCAGATGAGGTTTGATCTTATGTTTCTGACAGACTTATAACAATTGTGAAAATAGCTGTATCAGAACTCCTTTTCTAGCAAAATGGTTGGACTTGTTTGGTCTTCTTTCATCTACTCAACAAGCTGGTTCATATGATGTGTTTTCCTTGCAGATAGTTAAACTTGGACTAATGACTGAATCTGAATTTGATGAAGCAAGTAGGAAAGCATTAAGACTGTTTGAATATGGACAGGTGATAAAATTGCTGCTTAAACTTCTTGTCATCATGAGTTTGTTGAAGTTTGATGGTGCAGAAACATCTTTTACCACATTAGTTTACGTAGAAGTTTCTTAAAATAGAGTCCATTCTTAATAATGCATTTGGAGAGAGTATCAATGAAGCAAGAAAGAATACATTGGCTTTAGATCCAACTATGAAAAGTTCTGAAAGTTAATAATTGGATCTTGGGTCCTATCTATGCTGATGTTTCTTTTGAACTTTCTCGCTTAAAAATTGTAGGATTGCTCAATAAGCCTTTTCATACTGTCTGTAACTGACATTATTGTCTTTGAAATTGCAGCGTGTAGCTTCAGAGCATGGCCTAATATTAGTAGACACAAAATATGAATTTGGAAAGAGCTCTGATGATTCAATTCTTTTAATTGATGAGGTTAGTAATCATTGTCAGGAAAACATTCATTACTCTCTCTCTCTCTCTTCACTGCACAGACACACATTGCTCACGTGGCGCACTGATATATAATGATAAATTATTGCAATTCTAGGTGCATACACCTGACTCAAGCAGGTATTGGATTGCCCATTCTTATGAAGAGCGCTTTCAGAGTGGTCTTGAACCTGAAAATGTAGACAAGGTCAGTTGCTCATTCGATGCTTGCTTGTTGTTCTCATTTACTTAGGTGTATGATCCTGCTGATGTAGACAAGGTTATGTCTGCAATTCTGTGTTTCTGTACTGTTATCTTTTACCAGTTGCATAAATGTTTCATGTTTAAGTGTTTTTTGGTTTTTAATAGTTTCGAGCAACTGACGCTATGCCGGATGTAAACAGTTTCCTAACCTCGAAAATTTTGACATTTTTAGGAGTTTTTGAGGTTGTGGTTCAAAGATCACTGCAATCCATATGAAGATGAGGTAAATTCACATGAAATCTTCCAGCTACATTTGCTTTAGAGTTGTGTTTATAGGCTATAGATAAATCTCATAGATGATGCAATTTTAGGTCCTCCCTGATGCTCCTGAAGAACTTATTTGTGAGTTAGCATGGCGGTAAGTGTTTCCTGCCAAGCAATGGTGTTTCATTATTAGAATTAACAGGAATTAAACCAGCAAAGAATGCCTTTTTTGATGCATTCTAAGCTAATGTTAACAATTTTGCAATGGTAACTACTGAATATCCGTGACCTTTATGTTGTTTCTCATGGTTCTAAAATAATTTGTATGAATCACATGTGAACTTAAAGGCACCACATCCAATTGCATGGTCTCTCTAGCTGGATAAGCTTCATGTTCGTCCTCATAGTTGTTTGAAAATTACTAATTGATTTCGACATTTTGTCCTAGAAGTTTTTGGTATTAGATTTATATTTTATATTGAGATGCTCGTTGTTGTTCTCATGTAGCTTCCTTTTTCTGTTTCTGAGACTTGCTATATCATAGAGAAGCTACATTTAAGGACAAGATTTTTGATGCTGAGCGATGGAATTGCTATTAGATTTTCTCTAAATAAGGCTTCGGGCATTGTTTGTCATTTTGACAGTGCAAGCATCAATTATTTAGTTGGCTCTAATGTTAGCTTCCAATGACAGATACATTTTTTTGTATGAGGCAATAACAAAATCAAGATTTGATGTGCCATCGACTAAGGTAAGATTAAATTCAGGTACACTCTTTGCCAGCTGCGTGATAGATTAACAGTGCTCTGTTTCCTATCTCGTTATAATGCTTTTTTTTTTCTTTTTGGTGACATCAAGTGACAAATTTGGTTTGATCTGGCAGGAGCCAATACATGACCGTATTTCAAGGAATGTCTTGTCGGCACTATCAGCTTTACAGTAGCAATAAATCTATATCACTTAAATGTTTCTGTGAGGAAAATTACAGTGAGAAATTAATACCAAAGTCGAGACATTCATTCTCTTGATACACGATGAATCGGTATTCAATTGTGGATTTTGTACGAAGTAATGATTTTTCAGTATGCGGAATTTTCGCATGACACATGCCGAGTGGGCAGGACATGCCGAGTTTTTGGAATCCAAGTCGGATACTACCAATGTGCATTACAAAATTACAAATTGGTCTATTTATTTTTTAGTGGTGTCGGTGCTGTTGCTATAAACCCTTTGTAGGATGCCCAAATGCAATGCTCTCAGATAATTTTTAACTTTTCTCAGTCGACGTTTTGGGGAGAACCAGCTAACTCTGGGTTCGCTACTCTTTTCAATCTACCGGCGCAAAAAATATTTAGTTTGGAAATTGGATGAGATGACGTGTTATGTGGTAATGTTTCTGGATGTTCAAGTCGCCGAGATTCGTCATTTTCATGTCACACACACGAATTAATAACGTTAGAATTTTCTCTTGATCTGATTATTCTTAAATTTTTTACGATCTTATGCCATGTATCATGTAGTAATAGTGTATAAATAAGGTTTAATTTCTTTATATTTTAAATTTATTAACCATCAATTAACACATAAATTTTTGCTAGAAAGAAGTTCAGATCATGGGAATATTTTAATTCATAATAATAATAACAACAACAACAACAATAATAATACAATTACTATATAGGCTCCGTTTGTGACTGGTGCTCAGCCGTTGGGCTACGCTTTTGAACCCCAACCGGTTCATTTCAATTTGCATATCCTTCTATATTTTTTATAAAAATCTTCTTCTATTATAATTATATTGAAGGAAAAAGTAAATTTATTTAAACTCTTATATTTCTCTCTCTATAAGTTTTATTCTCTAACTCTTTGCATCCACACGCTATAACAAAGTCTTTTGCATTTTTTATTTCCTCATAAATACTTTGCATTCTAATTTTTTTCTTATAATTTTCTCCCTTATTAGTTTTTTATTTAAAAAAATTACATATTAACTATTTGAGTGCATTTGTAATTTTACTTAATTCATATACACGCACATATATATTTCAAAAAATAGTAAAAAAAATGTAATTGTTTTTTTTTAATCAATTGTAATTGGAGTTGAGTGGAAAAAATTGAAACATTATTTTATTTTATTTAATAAAAAAGAAATCGAAAAATTAAAAGAGGATCTTTTGAAGCCCAGATGAGAAATTCTTTTTTTTTTTTCAATTTTTTTTGTTAACATAAGTTTATTGAATTGCAATAAATATGTTAAAAAATGTTATAATATTTTTACCCTACAACTGGTGATTTAGATTTACCAAACATCACAAGCAGGCCCGTCATTACAACTGTCATTCTTTGACCACGAGAAATTGAAAGAAAAATCTAAACCCAAAGAAGTGAAAAGAAAAACCAACGGGTCAATCTAAAGATACAAAAAATGGAACCTTATAGATGCTTCCACTAAACCTGATGCTAAAAGTCTTTCTGGATGAGGTTGCAAAATACAAACGCAACAAGTAATACCAATTATTTAAGACTGCTTGACTTTTTCTCTAGCATATTCATCAAATCAAAAACCAATAAATATATGTGGTCACGAAATGCAAGATAACAACAAAAACCATTCATTTAGATATTATCACGCGCTGCTTTTGCTTGGCGAGCAATAATGGCTGAAGAAAGTGTGAAGTTGCTGGGTTACTGGGCAAGCCCCTTTGCTCTTAGAGTTAAGTGGGCGCTCAAACTGAAGGGAGTTCACTACGAATATGTTGAAGAGAATCTCCCCAACAAGAGTCCCTTGCTGTTGCGATACAATCCGGTTTATAAGAAGATTCCAGTTCTTGTACACAATGGGAAACCATTGGCAGAATCACTACTGATCATCGAATACATTGATGAAGCGTGGAAACAAAATCCTCTCCTCCCAGAAGATCCTTACGAACGGGCCAATGCACGTTTCTGGGCAAAATTCTTTGATGAGAAGGTAAGCTAAGAAGCTCCCGTAAAGCTTGAAGCTTAATTATTTATTTGAATACTACCCTTTTTTTAATTTCCAGTTGTAGAGATGATATGGCTTGAGTTGCCTTGACAAAAAAATTGTTATTAAACTTATCAAGCACATAGACAGCATCTCTTGTCCATTCACTTCTTACTAATACATTAATCAATATTTTCTTCAGTGTGTACCTGAAGTCATGGGAGCATTTGCCTCAAAAGGGGAGGAACAAGAGAAAGCTGCAAAAGCTCGAGAGAATCTGAAGATGCTGGAAAGGGCTCTGGAGGGGAAGCCCTTTTTTGGTGGTGACAAGATAGGCTTTCTGGACATTGCTGTGGGGTGGATTGGAATCTGGGGTCGAATTGTTGAGGAAATTGCAGGTGTCAGCCTGATTGATGCAGAGACGATGCCTTTGCTTACTGCTTGGTTGAACAATTTTCTTGAAGTTCCTGTTATCAAAGCATGCATACCATCTTGGCACGAATTGCTTGAGCACAATAAAGGCTTCCGCAAGATCTTGACAGGTTCATCAACTTGAAGTCTCTACCATCATCAGCGGTTGCCCATGCATGAAGGTTTCTTAATATGATTTATAAATACTGCTTTTAGACTAAATATTATCATAAATAAGGCATGATCCTTCATAGGTTTGTATGAATGTCTTCTAGACTATATATATATCATATATGGTACATTATTGTTAACTGTCGCCACTGCTCAAGCAACATCCATAAAACTAGAAGCTGCACAAATGTGGCAAAATGCTTTGCTTCCATTTAAATACTGTAACTGAAGTTTCAAACAACCAATAAAATTTCCTCAGACCTCTGGTCATGGGGTAGATTTCACAGCTCCTTTGCTCACCTGGTTTTGGAAAACAAACCCAGTAAAGATTTTAACTGCTTTCCTCCAGTCTCTGCAGGAAGCCAGTAGGTTTGAGTCCATAGTTTTCTTACAAGTTAAAGGCTTGGACAAGGGTAGAAGTCTCATCATCCATCTCAATTTTATCCTTCTCCATCATTTTAAGGATGTCAAAAGCAGGTTTCTGGGCATTTAGGTGCATTCTAAGCAATGATTTATATAATGGTAAACTTGAAAGACTAAAACGATGGATAACTCTAAGATATTGGTTTGCATCTTCTATATTTCCATGCTTTTCTAAGTACTCAGCAATGGCTAATAAAGTAACATGTGGCGGCCTCCAATCACAATGATTCAACATAGAAAACCCTTTCTCCATGGCATCCAAAGCTTTGTCCATATTCTTGCTTTTAACCCATCCCTCCATGAGAATCTCCCATGTCTTATAATTTGGGCAACCACCTCTTGACAATGTGTGGGTGTGTAATGTCTCAGCTTCTTTTATCAGCCCAAGCCGCATGTAAGCACCTAAAAGAACATTAGAAACTCTAATGTCATAATTCCGACAATTGGATTCCCATTCTAAAAAAATCCTCTTTGCTTCAATGAGATCACCCAGCTTCACCAAGCACGACAGTACACAGATGTAACTGGCACAGGGGATTCTCCCACCTATTGCTTTACTAGCCTCCCAAAGCCGAAGAACTCCCTTCTTATCATTCAAAGAAGCATAGAGTGTAATAAGGAAGAAATAACCTAGGCGGTTACAGGTAGAGAGCTTCTTCTCTGCATGTTTCAGTGCCAGAAGAGCTTTACTACCCAGGCCTGCTTTTATATAAGCATTGGCTAAGCTACAAAGGGAACTCCAGCCCACTTCGACATTTTTATCACTCAGCATTTCTTGATAAACCATTTCCACTGAAGAGACCCCAGTACTCTTGGCACAAGCATCCATCCAAAGGTTGTAGGAGAGAACATTCCTGGGTATTTTATTTAGTTTCATTTGCATAATAACAAGGGGTACTTTATCATACTGAGATGTGGCCATATAAAGCTTCATCATCTCGTTAAATGGATGCGGGCTCACAATCAGCCCGAAGCCACTTAACCTTTTCATGAGAGCCTCAGCTTTGTCTATGGCCCTTTCTTTCACATAACCGTGAACAAGAGGCAAACAGGCCGCTTTCCGTGATGCACTGTTGCTTATGCTGTCCAAATACTCTTCAGCCTCCGTTATATTGCGGACTTTGATTATTAACTCCAATCTGATGGCGTGATCAGTGGCTGACATTCGGGTTCCGTTTTGAGTTTCCATCCAGGTTAATATCTGTATAATTAACATAAAGATATCCAATGCAATTAAACAAACATAATTGGGATAAATTATTCGTAAAAATATAATTGACAATATGGAAAGCGAAATCTCGAGTGAACAAAATGTAGGCAGCTGAGAAAAAGGAGGAATAAAGAAAGAAGGGGAGGAGGGGGGGGGGGGGGAAAGAAACCTCGAGTGCGTGTTTGTAACGCTTGAACTTGAGAAGCCGCCTGGAGATGGATCGGAGCTCCGAAACGTTGACCCTGTGGCCCGAATTGACCCAATTTTCAATCAACGTGGCTGCGCTGCGCCTCGGAGATTTCATTCTCAAAATGTAACTTCCAATGTCCTCGTCCTTGATAATATTGATATATGATTTTGACAGCGGTTTCATCTCTGAAACGCTTGAGGTTATGAACCTCCATGCAGATGTAGTTAATGGTTCCAACTGAACCTTGTCGCTGTAATCCAGTGGGAACTAATAAGAAGAAAAGATTACGAAGCATAAACAGACAAAGTTTTGAAACTCACCGTTTTAGATTTGCAAAAAGCGAGCGGATGGCCATAATAGACGATGATGATAGGGAAGCATCACAGATTCACAGACCACACTTGGCAGAAGAGAGCGTTCCAAAAATGAAAACTATCCAAAAATCAAAACTCATAGTTTTCTTAAAAGGTGAACCGGGCGCGCCTAGACCGTTCGTTCGGGTGGGTCCCCCAGGGGCAATGGTCCAGATGCATTCAATTGACAATTTAAACATTGTATGTAGGTCAAACGAACGGTACCGTATCAAAATATTCGTTAAGCCCCATATAAACCCCCAGAAGCCAGAACCTCCCAGCGCCAAAGGTTCATCTCTGGTTTCGTACTTTCCATTTTTATTCATCACTTTCTCCAAAACGATATACGTTAAGCCCCAAATAAGGCCCAAGCCGCCGGTGCAAAAATTTCATCTTGATTTATTTATTTATTTCTTTGATTATTCATTTCTTGCTTATCACGACAAACTTTTGCTATGACCTATCAAATTCCTTCAATTTGGCGCATAATAAACTGAAGAGAATTGCCAGCTCTTTTATCTACGGAAAATGAGCAGATTTAGCTGGCTACGGCTGGTCAGTTCATGAACCGCTAATTAATCAGTAGTTACTTTTCTTTCCTATTATTGGATGTCAATTTTAATCAATTGCTAATGCTTTGCAGTCTCGACGGCAATTGCTTTCATCTACGGCTGTGGAATCGCCGATTAATAAAGCTCATTGCCTTAAAAAAGCTGCTACATTGCCTCAATCGATACTTCATAAACGAGGTAAGCTGTTTTTTGTTTTGTTTGGAGATGCTAAGTGATCTATGGAATATTATTTATTTATTTTTCCTTTATTCTCTTTTGGTTTGGATAAGGTTTGCACTATTGTAGTTCGGTTACTGGGACACTTGCTGATTTTGGTACCACTGGAATGTTTTTGGCTAGGAGGTGTATTCATGCTACAGGTTTTGATTTGATCCTTCACAAACTTTTTATTCTTTATTTTCTAAAATTGAGCAAGCTATAGCTGTTTAGTTTTTGTTATTATATCTTAGTATACTTGTTCAGGATCATGCTACTCCAATAAGCGAGACCCCTACGAATTACTTGGTGTTCCTGAAAATGCCAGCCAGGATGAGATAAAAAAGGCATTTCATATGGTGCGTATATTTTAGACATTAGGCATTTGGTATCAGTCCATGTTAGATTGTAGACTAGTTAGTGATGCATTTTTTTTTCCTAATCGGTACCATCATTTATTCGCTTTTAGCTGTCTTTTTCTGTTCTGCGCCGTCATGTGAGCCTTTGATTCGTGTTGCCACTTAGACAGATATGTTGTTGTTCTCTGTTTGATGTTTAAGTTGCCAAGTTTCTGTTAATTGGTGCAGCTTGCGAAGCAGTATCATCCTGATGCAAATAAGAATAATCCTTCTGCAAAGAGAAAATTTCAAGAGATAAGAGATGCCTATGAGGTTTGTAAATCTGGTTAGCTTGTGGAGTATACATTTTCTTGTAAAGAATTTTCTCACGTCTCAAGTGTTTTCTTTTTCGACAACCATCTTATTCTTCCAATTAAAGAATAAAAATTATCATGTTTCATAATGGTTCCCAACTTGCCTCGATTATGTATGATAATTTTGCTTATCCTGGCATATTGTAGACTTTGCGGGATTCAGAGAAGAGGGCGCAATATGACAGGGTAACAACTATTTTCTTCTTAGTCCTTCTTTTTTCTTTTTAGCTACTTACTTTGCCGCTTCTTGTGATTCTGCGGCCAATAGGTGTGTGTTTGGTCTGTATGTATAACTGTTTGGTCCTTTGACGGTACAACAGTGCAAACTTATAGACAGTTAAAGATTTCAAAATATGTTCTTTTATTTCCCATGGTCCCTGTAGAAGGTTTTTCAAACTAACTTTGTTGTTCTTGTTATACTTTTGTTAATTGAAGAGGCGAAGTAGAGGCTCAGAAAATGAGAAATATAGCGCTGGTGATGCAGAGGGATTTAGATATGCTGGTGATGCAGAGGGGTTCAGATATGCTTATCAAACTCACTTCTCTGATTCTTTCCATAAAATATTCTCCGAGGTATCTTTACTGTACCCTTTTCATTTTCTATTTTAATGTGGTCTATTGTTGTGTCCTTTTAGTATTGAATTTAAAAGTCATTGATGGCTTACAGATTTTTGAAGATGAGACCAGTCATTTTGCACCTGACATTCAGGTGAACTTGTTTGCTTCTGATCACCAGTATGTATATCAAAACGCGACTAATTCTAAGCTAAATAATTGAGCTACGTTTTCTTTCAAATTTTACAGGTGGAGCTGGTTCTCTCTTTTGCTGAAGCTGCTAAAGGATGTACAAAACATGTGTCTTTTGATGCATTTGTGCCGTGCGATTCTTGCCGTGAGTAAAACTGATATCTCTTGGAATCATGCATATTTAGGAAATCAAGAAGAACAAAGCCTTAGTTTCTTATACGAGCCTTTTCATTCTTTTCCTTCAGTTGTGTACAAATTCATTCATTTCACTGTCATTAATGCTTGAGTTCTCTCTTGTCCCTTGGCTATTGATGCAGATGGGCGTGGCTTTCCAGCTGATGCCAAAACAAAAATCTGTTCAACATGCAGAGGCATAGGGAGAGTAAGTGATTTGAAGATCTATACTTATGATGAGTAGTGGATAAATTGTTCTGAATGGGCTCACTTTCTGAGGATAAATCTTTTGCTTGTTATTTTAGTACTGGTTATCAAATTATACATTCTTTTAATATTGTTCAACTATTAACCAGGTCACTATTCCTCCATTTACATCAACTTGCAGCACTTGTAAGGGGTTGGGAAGGATCATTAAGGTGCAGTGTGAATTCAAGTAAAAAGTTGCATGGAACGTTATATGTTGTGCAATTTTGGTAACTGATGTAAGTCATTTTCTTTTTGTCCTTGTTGTCCAGGATCACTGTATGACTTGTAAAGGATCCGGGGTGGTTGATGGCGTTAAGGAAGTTAAAGTTACAATTCCAGCAGGTTTGATTTATAATGCTTTCTGATGACACCGCTTAGCTTTTCCTCAGGTGATCAGATCATGGTTACGGAAGGTTCTAGGTTTGAACTTTTTGCATCTAAAGAAAATTAATTAATGTTTGAAGGAGAAAGATGAGACCTCAAATTGATGGGTTTGATTTTGTCATGTATCTTGGTTCATGTTAATAAGTCAAATTCTGTACATGGGGATGCCTTGGCTATTTGAACTATATAATGTCTCAAAAGAAGGACTATTTCCAACCATAATCAGTGCTAACTTCATAAAAATGTGAGTATCATACAAAAAGGGTTTATGACCTGCAGAGTTATTTTGATGGGTAGGAAAGGTTACGTGACTTACGGAGTTATTTTGATGGGTGTTGAGTAATACATAACTCTGGTCTGCTGTACTGAGAAAATCTTCTTGATTAGGGATGCAAATGAATTGAGCACCAAGCTTGGATGAACAGGAATCTGATAACTTGAGCTTGTACAAGCTTCTTAAACTTTCATTTGAGCTTGGCTAAATGTGTAGTAAGAAGAGCTCAATAGAAGTTCATGGCTTGCTGGACATTCACCAAATTTACAGCCAACTTAGGCTGGAAACTCAAATCTCAGTCGGATAATGTATAGCAATTGCTATTTTTCATTTTTAACTCAACTAAAATCTGTTGAGCTTTGGCAGTCGACTTTGCAGTAGGTATTGACATGGGTTTTACTGGGATCTTTCCATGAAGGGTGGGAGATTAAGATTGAGATATGTCCCTCTGAGCTTTCAGATGTGGGATTGCAAAAAATGTGGTATACAGTAGTTGAAGGCCTACTAAACTGATCGATTGATATATTGCTTCCTAGGAAGTTTGACTTGAGCCTGTAAAACAAAGGGCTTATGAGCCCACTGGAAAAAAACTGAAATAGTGTCTTCTTTGACTGGTATAGTGAATGCCTATACTTAATATTTAAATCTGTATCCATAATCATATCTCTGATCTATCTTTGATGATAAAATTAGGTGTGGACTCTGGAGATACAATACGTGTACCGGAGGCTGGCAATGCCGGGGGACGAGGACGTCAACATGGGAACTTATTTATTAAATTAAAGGCATGGTTTACTCTATTTATTCCTTGACTAGAGTGGCTGTATTTATCATGAGATCTTTCATTCACCTTTGCGTGAAAATTTGATTATCAAAATATTTTAATGCGATTCAAAGAAGGTTTGTGCATTCAAAGACTTGTCATTAAAAAAGCTAATGCTAGTTGTTGGAATGAAGAGGAACCAGTGTTCTCTTCACTGGAACGAAATTGAATCTTCTCTTTCTTAAAGAGTAATTCTCTTCATTGAATGGAGTCTTCGGTTGAGATGCTTATTCCCTTTACTTCTAAAGATTCATTTCTTTTGTCAATGTAGGTTGCTGATGATCCTATTTTTTCTAGAGATGGTGCAGATGTATATGTGGACTCTAATATCAGCTTTACTCAAGTGAGAACTGAATCATTATGTAAAATCTTTGTGTCATTTGTCTAGTTTTCCATCTGGTCTGATCTATGTAGTACACGATCAAGTTCTCCACTCAACATGATGATGTATCACCATTTTTAGCCATTTTTTTAAATCAAATTTTTGCTTAATTTTGTTAATTTATCTTTATCTTCTTAATCCATTTACAGATTCATAGCTTCTAAGCCCTTACTATCAACTAAAGTTTTAATTTTCTTACAGGCCATTCTTGGTGGAAAGGTTGATGTTCCAACTTTGTCAGGGAAGGTGCAAGTAAAAGTAATAGTTCTGTCTTTATTATTATTATTGTTTTATTCCTTGATATATAGTCATGAACATAGTGTTACATCTCATTTTAACTGAAGGAAGCTGCTTGTATGTTGTCTCAGAGTCAAGTGATCTATTATGTTTGAACTTGATCGTTGTTCCAAACCCAATCAGAAACAGTGGCAGACTAAAGAAACTAGAAGTCAGGAACAAAAAGTATCAAGTGAAGTTAGTTTATTGGCGTGTGAGGAGCATGTTTAGTTAGGCTCACAAACGCTGCAATTTTCAGAAATGGCTGATTTATATTGTGAACCTGGGCTTGGGGGCCACATTCCTTACACGATACTCAAATTGATTTGACAAAATTCTTGGTAACATCGTATTGACATGGTGAAAATTCAATAGGGAGAGATCATCAACTGTTGGAGTAAAGGAAAAATTCCGACTTTAAATCCTATTTTTCATTTGTTAGAATTTCCTGCCAGCATTTCACTCAAAACTTTACGAGTTCTATTTTGGAAGGTAAAGAGGGAACAAAATTCCTAGTGAATGATTTGCATGTCATATTTTTCAATATCCACGTCGTTCAGACCCACAGTTCGGAATTGAACCTCATACATATATCTGTTTCTGTTAAGTTTTGGCCTGCTTCTTACTGCTGTGATGCTAACTATGCTTTGGTGGCAATTGTGGCCCTAGCAGATACCAAAGGGGGTTCAACCTGGACAACTTCTGGTGCTAAGAGGGAAAGGTATGTCGAATCTTATATTTTCATGCTTTGAAGTTACTCCCATCCTTTGAAGTACACTTAACCGTTAAGTTCCTGTAGGACTTGCAAAGAATGGTCTCTTTTTGGACCATGGAGATCAATATGTGCGCTTCCGAGTCAACTTCCCCACGTAAGCTTTCTCATGCTGCATTACAGCATAATTGATCCTTAAAGAATGCTTGCATAACTGAAATTTTCTTACGTCTATTTGGTTGTATGTCCAATTATATTGCTAAGAACAATTATGGCTGAAGGTGTTCACGGAGGAGATTACATCTGTTGAACAAGGATGAGTGTGTGGTGTTTGGAATGCTTATCTGTTTGTTGGTGTGTTTGTTGATTCCTTTCAAATGTGGTGTGTTTGGACCTTTACATAAGAAAACTGAGCTTAATTTTCAGAGATACAAGAACTGAGGGATCAACTGTTGCATAATGGGCTATTTGGCAAAAGTGCATTGTGTTTTTGCTTCCAGGATCATGAAATAAATGTGGAAATGGATTTCTTGCTATGATTACCTTTAGTGCTTGGATCCAATTGACTGGGGTTTGTGAAAACACATGCACCAACTCATTTGTTTTTGTATCTCTTTGTCTGAATTTTGGCTAGTGCATTAAATGAACGCCAACGTGCTATTTTAGAAGAATTTGCAGAGGAAGAAATTAATAATGAAAACAACACCTCCGCTGAAGAAAATTGGTAAGTGCGTCTTCTTTCATAATGCATGCCCTTCCTAGAACTTCTCATTCTTCCACATGTTGATTCCTGCTTGATTAATTAATCCTTTGTTTTAGTTTAAACTAAGTCTAGGCATAAGATAAGTTGTATGCATGATTCTTTTTTGGAGCTTTTTCATATGGTGTTATGCAAATGGATAAGTGTCTCCTGAATTATACGTTTCAATGTAAAATTAATTGAGGAAAGTTTTTCCAGGTTTTTCTACCTTCTTAGATAATAGATTGGTTCAATAAATTACCTGCTTCAAAACCATGCATGTTGATCGACATTAATATATACTCTACAGGATTACCACGTTTCCTGACTTTCATCCTGGTGTTTGATTTATGGAATTTGTTCAGTTGGTCTTTCCATGTGCCAGAAAAGTAGGGATGGCAATGGGGAGGGGAGGGGAGGGGACCAATCTCCCCATACCCATCCCCGATATTTTACATATGTCCCCGTCCCCTCCCCGTCCCCGTCAGAATTGCTTGAGAGAATCCCCATCCCCTCCCCGAATAATAACAGGGGATCCCCGAGGGTCCCCGGTCCCCGAATAACTAATAGTCTAATACATTTTTTTTATTTTCGATTTTAAATTAATCATATTAAAATAAACTCATACCGCTATTGTAAGCTCGTAACCAACTTTGACAGCACATTAAGGCCTCCAATGTGCTTGGATGAAGTCTGTTATGGTATGGGCTCACAACTCTACCACTAGTGTTAAAAGCTGATTCATAAGCAACTGTTGTAATTGGAATTGCCAAAATATCTCTAGCAATTCGAGCTAATGTAGGATACCTATTAGCATTTGTCTTCCACCAACTCAAAATATTAAAATCTTCCATCCGAGGTATAACTTTCTCATCCAAATATGAATCTAATTCATCTGCAACAACTGCACAATCTCCATTGTTTACATAATCATCAAAACCTATCATCCATTTGGTTGCTTTCTTATAAGAATCCCCTGTAGATCTAGTAGAAGAACTACTACCAGTATAATCAAAGCAATAAACAGTTGGTGAAAACTTCAATTAATACTCTTCAACTAATTCCCGGCAAAAGGTGACCACTTTCCCAACATACAACTATTTTGATATTTATTATTTTTAACAATATTTATAATTTTGTTATTTATTTATTAGTAATTTTAAAAATAAAAATAAAATTAAAAATTAAAATGGGGAAATGGGTAGGGGATGGGGATTCCACCTCATCCCCGTCCCCTCCCCGAATAAAAAATTGGGTAAAAAATTTTCCCCGTCCCCTCCCCGAAAAAAAAATTGGGTATAAAATTATCCCCGTACCCTCCCCGAATGGGGAAAATCCCCGAGGGTACCCGTCCCCGTGGGGATTTTTGCCATCCCTACAGAAAAGTCTCTTGTATATTAAATCAACAAGTTCTAAACTGATCCCGAACCTTGTGATCGTGAAATAAATATTCTGTTTACTTTATTTGCACTGAAACTAGCAAAACAAATTAGTATTTTTCGGAAGCAATTAGCTTGCATAATGTCATTAGTTTGATGCGATTTAATACCAACTTGATAATGATTGGTCCTTTAGTCATTCTTATGTTTGTAATGAAGATCCTGAAATGGACAACAGGCTTTATCAGCAGCTATCTACTGGTTGAACTTTCAGGTGGCAGCGAATTGTTGAACGTGTGAGGGCTCCTAAGTTCATGCTTGAGTTATCTCTGTTCTTACTAATCTTGTTGTTCTTGAGTAAAACCATGAGCTGATATAAGACAAGAATCCAGATTACTTTGATAGAGATACAAGAGCCGACTCTCAGTGATATTGGAAGTGCTGCCTCCTCTGCACTGAAGGATTTCTATAGACGGAAGTTAGCAGTTAATTAACACAATCACCATCTTGATGCAACCCCATTCTTTTGCAGCAATTCATTGATCAGTTTTGGTTTCCATAGAGTTTTCTTCCTTTTTACCAATTGTAATTGTTGTATAGAAAACAGTTTCAGAGTTGTAATGGTAAATACCAATAAATGTCTCTATCTTTTTTCCCCCACTTTGAACTGTGGCTTTTTTAATCAAATATTTAGCAGTAAAGCAAAAATTCATCGAATACATCGTTGGCTACATAGTTTTCAAGGTCCCTTTATTTTTTTTTGTCTGTTGGGGGGTGGGGGTGGCGGAGTGTTTGTGGAATAAAAATTATGTTGAAGAACTGTGGGCATTTCGGCTGTTGTCAACTTATCATGGTGAATTCATGTTGGGCTACAACATTAGTATTCTTTGTATTCGTCTTCATTGGCAGCTTCTTGAGAAGGTGTTTCCAGAGTACGCAACTCGAGTTACATTTCCTGCAGTTGGGGGGAGAGCACTTCCCAGTGTTGTGAAAGTGTACCATATATTAGGTGCATTTGGCACTTTGCATTATATTATATGGCATTGCATTAGAATATTGTCTTTTTGCTAATCTATATTCGACTGTAATTTTTTATTACATCATGCTGCATTAAAGAGGTGGTTAATAGAATGAAAGGTGTATAAAATAAATTCATAGGAGTGATTTAGGCTAGATTGCAATAAAATATTATTCATATCTTAGATATGATCATTTAACTTTTATTATTTAATAAATTATAATAAATTTAAATTTATTAAATGTTAATCTATATTTATATTTAAATAAAAATGTAATTAAATAGTAATATAAGATAGTAATAAACCTAAATATTTAATAAATGAATTACATAAAATTATTTTAATTATTTTACTTTAAATATGTGAGAAATTTTTAATTTTATTACTAAAATCATAAATTTAAACTAAACAATTATATTCGATATTCATAAATAAAAATAAATTCTATAATTTAATATTATATAATTATATAGCATTATATTTTTAAGAATAAAATATTAAATTATACTATATTATAATAAGTGACATATAGAAATAAATTATATTATAATGTAATGCTATTAATAATATAACATTATATTGTAATATTTTATTATTTAATAATTGTATATTTTTAAATTATTTTTATTAAAAAATTAATATATAAAAAATAAATAGTTAATACTTAATTTCAAAAATTAATAATATATTTAAATCATATTAATATTACTATAAAATAATGTTATTTTATATAAAGCAATTCATAGTACACTAACATAATATTATATCATGGACAAAACTACTTATATTATACTATAATGCAATACAACTAATATAATACTTCAAACACACCTTTAAGGTTTTAAAGGTGTGGGCAGCTCTTTTGTACAAATATGTTAACTCTATGTGATCTTTGAGCTAAAAGGTACGAAAGTACTTGTGATTTAGAAAAGATGTGGCCACGAACTTAGAAGCAATTGCTTTCCAGCATTCCCACAGTATAAGAGAATTTTAGTATTAAGAGAAAAAAAAAATATTCATATTCAATAGTAATATGTATATAAAAAAAAATCATGATTAGAATATAAAAAAAATTTAATTATTAAGACAATTTTTTTTTGAGTAATGATATAGCCACAAACTCTTGTACAAATTTATTTTGTACAAACTGATGTGGCATGATAAGATTAGTTGAATTAAATATCACTTGGCCCACATGATTTATTTTTATTATTTTATATTTTTATTCAACTAATGAATTAATGTCACGTCAATTTATACAAGATAAATTTATATAAAAATTTATGACTGTATCACCACTCTTTCTTTTTTATCTCTTGTGGGTTTTGTGTTAGATTTTGTTTTACTTTCGATATATACAAACATTATTTATATTGTAGGGTGAACGTAGAACCCCAACAGGAGTACAAGACCAAAAGTGAATCAGTAGTGAGTAAATTTCTCGTTGTTGGCTTGTGATGATTCAACTCGAAACGACTTTGTTGCCGCCTACAGTTTAGCATTTGTAAGTTTATTATTGATGTGGACCTGCCTATGGTACAGATTCTGTAACAAACATCTCCCACCGTCCCATTTTCTATTGTTTAGTTTTTCACTTCACACGTAACCACATCCAACGGCTGATGCTGCAATCTGTAGCTCACAGATTCTGTAAGCTAGTCAAGTCTATTGATGTAATTCAATGATGACTCAACAACTCCAACGTACAGTTCGTTACAGCTATAATTTTTTTTTTTTTTTTGATAGAAAGATTTACTTTCATTAACAAAGCTTTGAAAACAAGCACATGATTTGAGGAGGGAAAGATCCCTTCCAAACACAAGATCTGTCACTACCTAAGGCTATCTTAGCAAGTGCATGAGCAATTGCATTACAGTCTCTAGAGATATGTTGAATTTTTGCCCTGCTGTTAAGTGAGCTCATCTTTTTTTGAATTTCAGCTATATTCCAGAATATTTCCGTTCTGCTGCTCTGCTTATGGAGGACTAAATCCAAGACTTCTTTGCAATCCGTCTCGACAATTAGAGGAAGCAAATCAGCTTCCATTGCAGTCTGGATCCCAATGTTTACTGCTGCTGCTTCAGCTTGAGCTACATTCCCATAGAAGGATGTTCGGTTGACAGCTGCAGCTATCACTTCTCCATTGCTATCTCTGACCACCACTCCCAGACCTGCTTCCCTTTTCTCTTCATTTATGGCCGCATCGACATTTGCTTTAAAAAAACCTTGCGGAGGAGGCAACCAGCTTAATCTCTTTTCTGGTGTGTTGCTTGCTGCTGCTAAAATCTTCCCCATTTTTACTCTTGCATAAGCCTCAACTGTGGCATCAGCTTTGGCTACTGTGATATGAGGATCTTGCTCTGTATTTTCAAAGATAGACCCGTTTCTTGAATACCATGCTGCCCAGCACAACGCAACTATCCTCCGCAACTCCTCTTTGCTTCTTCTTTTTTCTATTTCCTTCATCATAGATAACAAATCCTGGTTTATAAGCACCTTCATTTCTGCATAATAGGGAGTTAGCTTCCACATCTGCCTTGCTGGTTTACATTCCCATAGTGCATGGACGATACTCTCAGCCTTCATTTTACACCTCGAACATATTGGATCCTGCACCACTCTCCTTTTCCATAGATTTTCTGCTGTTGGGAGCCGATTTTTTACAGCCCTCCACATAAAAATTTTTATTTTCTCCGGCAGCTCCATTGCCCAAATCACATTCCATTGCCCACTGTTATTTTCAGAGCAAGATGATTCTTCAGAGTGCTTGATCTTCCTAGCTATCTGGTATCCGCTCTTAACCGAATACTGGCCTTTTTTATCATAATGCCATAAGATTTGGTCTGGTTGGGGGCTGATTGGGAGCTGGATTTTTAGAATTTTTTCAGCATCTTCTTTGCTGAAATGCTGATGAATGAGTGTTTCTTTCCACTGATGATTGGCATCTATCAAGCCTGCTACATTGGCATCCTCACTTAGAGTTGCCGGAGCTATAGGTTTAAAATTTTGTGGTCTTGGTATCCATTGGCTCTTGTATACCTGAACCGAGTCCCCTGATCCAATTCTCCATCTCATTCCTTTTTGGATTATTTGTCTCCCCCAAAGTATGCTCCTCCAAATGAAGGATGGTTTTGATCCCAACTTGGCTTGTAAGAATTCACAGCTCTTGAAGTATCTTGCCTGCAGAATTTTCGTCAGCAAAGATTCAGGGTTTTGGATTATTCTCCAGCTTTGCTTGGCTATCAGGGCTTGATTAAAGCATGCAAAGTCTCTAAATCCAAGCCCTCCCCTACCCTTTGCGTGACAAAGACTCTCCCACTTTGTCCAGTGGATACTTTTCCGATCTTTTTTTGCTCCCCACCAAAAACCAGCAACTGCTCGTTGTATATCATCACATAAAGTTGAAGGAAGTCTAAACACACTCATTGCATAGGCTGGGACAGCCTGGGCCACTGCTTTTATTAGAACCTCCCTTCCTCCGCTTGAGAAAAATTTGCTTTGCCATCCCGAGATTTTGCTTAAGATTCTCAACTTTATTTCCTTGAAAAGGCTGACTTTCTTTCTTCCGACCATGGATGGCAACCCCAAATACTTTTCATGTTTCGAAACCACCTTTAGCTGAAAGATGTCTTTTATTTCATTTCTTTGCCCAGCTGAAACGTTTCCACTAAACAACATGGATGACTACAACTATAAATTTTTGAATCCACATAAAAGTTAATAACTTTTAAAGTTTTATTTTAAACTCCAAGCTACAACCAAGCTGCACAGCAATTGTACTTCAATTTTTTTAAGTTTTTCATTTATATTTATAGCAAATTCTGTGGCAAGTTTTTATTCTATCTAATTGAATTTCTAACTTGTTTAATCTTATATTTATTGAGTTTTTATTCATTATATTAATGATTTCTTACTTTAATATATCATGATCTTCAATGTTGAAGTCTTTTATTAATTGTTTAACTTTATTAAATTTTTTACTCATTTGATCTCCTAACTTTTTAATTTGTTTTATATTTTCTTTATTAAATTAAGAATTTCTAACATTTCTTTTTCTTTTTCTGTATCATTTATAAATAAATTTGGGTTTCCTAATTTATTTAATAAATATAGCAAAATTCAATTTAATTGATTATTTTCCTTCTTGTTTGAATCATTGATCGGATTAGAGGATTAAAATATTTCGGGTAAAAGCTTATTTAGTCCCTATATTTTGATGTTAGTGTCCGTTTAGTCCCTATATTTTTTAAAATACCCTAAAGCATCCTTATCATTAAATTATTGACACATTTGCCATTACCTTTTATTCCTTTTGACTTATTTTTATAATATTACCATATTATAATAATGTTTATTTTTTTAGACATTATTAAAAAGAAAAATTAATTTACCAATTTAACACCAAAAAATAAAATAAAAATAATATATATATATATATATAATTTTTGTGGAACACTCTGCTGAGTAGTTAAAATATTAATTTTCTAAAAAATTTGATAATTTAATTTTTCACAAAATTAATTTTTTTGGACACACATGAGCTTCAACAAAAATTAATATATATCTTTTTTTATTTTAATTTTGGGTTTAATTTGATAATCCAATTTTTTATTAATATCCAAAAAAGAAACATTACTGTAAGAGTGTAATATTGTAAAAGCATGCTAAAAAGAATAAAAAAATAATGGTGCAAGTGTTAATATTTAACAGCAATGACGTTTTGAGGAATTCTTAAAAATATAGAGATTAAATGGGCACTAACCTCATAATATAGGGACCAAACAAGCTTTTACCCAAATATTTCATAAGAAAATTCTCTTTGTATATAGCTAGAATGTGGTATCGTTTGCTTTTTCTATTTCATTTATAAATAAATTTGAGTTTCTTAATTTATTTATAAATATAGTGAAATTCAATTTAATTGATTATTTTTCCGCATGTCTGAATTATTGATCGGATCAAATAATTAAAATTTTTCATAAGAAAATCCTCTTTGTATATAGTTAGAATGTGGTAACTTATTAGTTTATATATTTTGTAAAATTATTAGAGGTTCTAATGATTTATTCATTGTAACATCTTTCTAGTAATTTATTAGAGTCATAATATTTTTATGACATTTAATCTCTCTTATAATTCAAGATGCTAAATTTAGAGAATATATATATATATAAGAAAAAAAATCTAATTTATTCTTAGGAGAGATAAGAAATTATAAATGCATGTGCAAATATATATTCAGAATTTATAAACCTTTATGAATATTATAATTATTTATATCTTTATAAAAATATAGTAAAAACTTTTAAAAATTTTAAGAATAAATGTTGAAGAGATGGTTAACAAAATTATTTAGTTATACAAAATTAATAAAAATTTATTTAAAAAATAAATAAATATGTGATTCAAAATAATTTTTTTTGTAAAAAGTTATTACATCTATACCTCATTTTAGGTTAAAATTATTTTCATCCATTAAATTAAGAATATCAAAATCTAACCACCCATGCGGCTGTAACAGCCAATGACATTAATGATCTCTGGATTCTCACCCAACATCATTGATTATTGGACCAAGCGGACCGACTACATTAAATTCATATGGTTCTCATTCTCCCACCCGTAGAGTCAATTTATCGATAAATGTGCTGTTAAAATGATCAATTGACCATGAGTTAAACATTTAATAAATTTTATTTTTAGAAATATTATGACATTGTATATACCCTATTAAGATAGCCTTTGGATGTAAATTCAAAGGCCAACATTGGCTGCACATGGTTTGTTTGATCATGTGCAGCCAACCCACCATGTGCAGTTAAAAAAAAAAAAATTTAGGAGTCTTTAGATTTCAATCCAACGAACTCTCAAATAATTCTCGAACACTATTAAAACAGTGCCCTATATATATATATATATGTGTGTGTGTGTGTATGATATATTAAAAATTAAAGTAATATAATATTATAATTGACTAAAAGAAATATAATATTAAATATATAAAAGATAAAACTACTTTAAAAAATACGTTAAAGAATGAAGTGATTTTACTATAAGTAATTTTTAAATAAATTTATCAAAACTAAAATTATTTTAATTTCTCAAAATCACTTTTTTATAATTTAGAAGAAAATAGGAAAAATATAGTGTGACCCAACATTTTTTTTTAACAAATAGGGATTTTATTACTAGCAATATATCAATATAGTTAATAGTTAATCCACGTGGACTTGACTTACATACAAAATTATACACCAATATTAAACACAATCACTCAATTTATGATAGTAGGTACCGTGCAAATAATTTATGCAGCTTCAACATCTCCCGGCCAACGGAATTTAAAAAAAAGAATAGCCTATTCCTCTGTATCTCATATGGGTTTCATAATTCTAGGAATAGGCTCGATAACCGATACAGGTCTCAATGGAGCCGTTTTACAAATAATTTCTCATGGGTTGATTAGTGCTGCACTTTTTTTCTTGGCAGGAACGAGTTATGATAGAATACGTTTTGCTTATCTAGACGAAATGGGCGGACTAGCTATACCAAGAATAAGGACAAAAGCGCACATGAGTTACCTTAAAATTAAAAAAAAAAATTCATCGTGCACTTGAAAAATAATAGAACAATTGGAGGATACCTTTAAAATATTCATACAATAAGTAGATAATATTATAATATGTGTATATTTATTTTAAAAAACCTGCATATAATTAATAATAATTTAAAATTCAACTATATATATCATACATGCATTAATTATCAATTAGTTATATTACTTTGATATATTTTAGAATTCCTCTATCACCGGAGACGTTTCCTTGGCTCTAAACACACTCATAACCGGTTGTTGTCATATTTACAGCCCACCGTTAATCAGCCACATCTTCGTAAATATTATTCGCGGCAGGTATCTTAGCAGAATCGGAACGACTAACAAAAGATGAGCCTCTGAGCAGAATCAGCATCAAGGATCTCGAACAATCTTCATATCTATGTTCATATTTATATGCAATTCAATTATTATCATCTAAAATTTGTCTTAAGTTACGTTCAGATTGTTATTCGGACTAAATAAATATACCCGCACATATATCCGTATCTATTTAATTTAGGAGAGCAAGTTGCAATGAACAGCATCTGATGGTGATTGGCGTGAATCATGAATGAATGCGTGTGCCCGCAATAATCCGAAGATAAATAAATAAACAAAGTGAAGTGGGGATTAACTCATTTGCTTTTGCATGCTTTAATAAATTTATAATATGCCGGTGGGCAGGTTGATTATAACGTGAAGCACATGAGACGCGAAATTAACGGTCCCAAATAATAAAAACCCTACAAAATTTATTTTGGTCTCTATCTATCTATTTATAATTTGATCAGAATATATATATATATATATATATATATATATATATATATTTGGGTGTTTATCTTGAACAAGTCGAGATTGAAATATAGTAATCATAAATAATTCATATCGAAATAAAACTTACTATGGTAGCTAGCCAATTAACGGCATTCCAATGGTTAAACTAGTTATCATGGATTAGGAATTGGCATTTCTGTTTCTGGAAGTTGCTCCCGCTTCTTCATCTTCTTATTGTTTTTAATCTCACCATAGAAATACGAAGCAAATCCCCAAAGCGAAAGTGCAAGAGAGACTCCCTTTTCAGCTTGAAATTTTTCTTTGTAGAAAATGACTGCTAGAATCTCGGTAACTGGTAGCAGAACTGCGATTATGATTGCGGAGAGCAAAGACGAGCCACAGTAAATGACTCCAATAGCCCCTAAGAAGAAGCACTGCCAAATTAATGCACTCGCCACCACCACCGCATAGTACTTGCCTTCGCCTAGCGTGTACGCTCTTGCTTCTTTTCCAATTGCCTGCACCAATTAACTTGTTCCATTAACTGTTTCATTTTTTGCTTTAACCTTTCATCACTTTATCTCGTTTTTCATAATTAATGACAAGATATCCACTAATATTTTAAAACAATAGGTTGTTAAAGACATATATTTGGAGAAAACATATATAGCAAGATAATGATTTTTGTTTCTCCCTTTTTATCTACTAAGTGTGCTGTACATGTGTCGTGACAGAATTGAAACCTATGAATTATGATGAGTTCGCCCACTACTAGGTCCCTTTCATCACCACATTGTCGTTTATCCAGCAAAGCTGATTCATTAATCATTAACAAAAAAAAAAAGAAGAAGATAAATTTCAAGCTAGCGCATGATGCTAGAGAAGAAAATAAAGAATACTTGGTCAATTTTTTATTTTTTTTCTCCATACATTTGACCGTATATATTAGAGTAACTTATTGTATATGATTACATGAGTTTTAATTGACTTGTTTGATCAGCTCAGTCACGTTATAATGTTATTAATTTTCATATGTTGATCTGCGCATGCATAATATTATAATAACAGAAGAATCCGATGATAATTGTACGAAAAAAATGGACTGGCCGGCAAAAGAAGGAGAGAAAATAAAGTGATAATTAATTAAAGAGAAATGAAACCTGGAAATCTTTGTTGACGACCATTCCCACGGTACAGACAAGAGTTGCAAAAAGACACATGACCATCTGAATCTCCAAAACAAGAGCGTAGGTGATTTCTTGCCTGGCCCTCTTGTAAGTCAACTCCATCAACGGCAAAACAAACCCATACAAGACCGCAGCTCCGACCGTCATCAGAAACCCTACTAGATACTGTCTTGCTGACTCGTTATGCGGCCGGTCACCGTTGGTGTGCAAACCCAATACGACTGCCCCAAGCGTTAACAAGAAGACAGCGTTGAGTGAATAAGATGTAAGCTTTTGCTTGACCAACAAGAAGGCGAAAGCGGCGGTGAAAGCCAGCTGCGAGGCGATGATCAAGGAAGAAGTTGAGACGGGCAAACGAGCAACTCCGTAAGCGTAGAGGTAATTGTCCAATCCTGTCAGGATTCCAATGATCGCTGAGGCGAAGAACACGGGAGGTCTCATCAAGATCAACTTATTATTATCATTATTGGACGGCTGCGATGATGTCGATGATTCGTGATCAGTAGTAGTGCTACTGCGGCGCCGCTGCAGGTAGGATACTGTGATGGGAATGAGAATGACAGGGCAGCCGGCGGCTTCGAGCCAGCTTGAGAACCAAATCCTTTTGCCTCCATGGAGGAAATATAAGCGCATGATCAAAGGGCCAGCGCAATTGCCTATAGCCAAGAGGATGATGTTCAGGATTAGCAGAGCTATTTTCATGGTGGTTTTTTTCGCTTTAGTAGTTTCCATCATCTCCGCCATGTTTAATTAGTCGGTAAACACATGAAAGTGTGAAACTGCGCTGGATGTTATGTTTGGGGGGCAGTGAAGTTGAATTTATAGCTTAATTTCCGCAAGAGTTTTCCTGTTTTTTATGAAAACAAATGTCAAATTAGGCACCTACAACTCACAACTACTCTCTCTGTTTTCACTGTTTTATATAAGACAAATTAAGTGTCATCATATGATTAATTCTTATGTGTTACGGTAAATTAGTGACTTTTCTCAATTATGTACGCATAAGGAGTGGCAAAAATATGGAGAATCAACAATTCAACATAACGTGGCTGGGGCCTGGCCCCTGGGAGGGGAGAACACTGTAGATTTGCATATATTTTGTATGATAATTATTAAATGAACATGACTAAAATTGAGAGTATGCCCATTTTTGTCACTATGCGTTTGAAAAATTAGAGTTTTAGGTTTTTTTTTTTTTTTTTTTTTGAAGAAAACAAAAGAGTCTGCGTTGTTTGAATTAACAATTAATTAGGAATTGTCTTTTTAATATGAACAAAAGTAATAATTGCTAAAAGGTCTTGGTACTCTTGGTTCCTACTCTACCAATGTTCATAAAGAAGTTAATAGAAACATAAAGAGGAAAGAACAATACCGCAAGGAGTACTCAAGACTCTCTTACTGATCTCCCTATTTTCATGAGCTTACTTGGATAAAGTACGTAATGTAGAAATATTAAAAATTAACTTCGAAACCTTCAAAAAAAAAAAAAAAGAAAAAAGAAAAGAAAGGGGATCATTTAAAAGGCAAGGAAATATATGAAGGATGTCATTCTGACTCGTTGTATGACTAATTATTTTTATTTTAATAACATCCCTCACTCTTACAAGGTTCATATTTGGGAAAAGAAAAAGCCTATCGGGATACTATTTCTATTTCATTGGATGAATTGTTTATATCCAATTCAAGACGTATCTACTTGAGTTGATCCCTTAGATGATGTACATCTATGATCTATCCTATGTTTTAAAGTTCTAATTAACTAGGATCGACAAAATTCGTTGGATATTTTAAGGGTAAAGGCAAGTTGTCATATTGGAATCTTATATTTGTCCTCAACAAAATAAAAGTTTAATTACTTTTTCTTGAATTTTGACACATATTTTGTGCTCATCCAAGTCCTATAATTATGAAAGACTTGAACGAATCTAACTATAGATAAAGAAAAGATATGTTGACCAACTTAAATATCTACTTACCTTTAAGGAAAATGCTTTAACATGTGCTGTTTTTTCGCCTCTCCCCTCCTCTCAGCCTCATAATAATTTTTTATTATTAAAAATTAAAAAAAAAAATTATAGCATGATTGATGGGGATAAACAAAAATTTAATCATTCAAGCATTATGGGGACAAACAAAAGCAAGCAGTTCACGTGCTTTCTATTTGTCTCACTTTTTTTCTTTTTATTTTTTAATTAAAAATATAAAAAAATTAAAGAGATTATCAATTTTTCTCCTACAATAATTAATATATATCATTTTTTTATTACTTTTATAATAACTAAAAAATTTAATATTACTCTTATTTTTAAATATTTTTTTATTTATATTTATTATAAATTAAATAAATCACATGAATAAAAATTAAATAAAAATTAAGTATTTAAAATAAGAAATATATATTTTGATATGAGTAAAAAAATTAATATTAAAATTTTTTTCTTGTACTTATTTTATTTTGTGAAATTTTTTTATAATAAATATATAAGAAAATTATTATAAAATGATAAAAAATTATTATAAAAAAATTTAAATGACAAATAAAAATTTATTATAAGATAAATAATAAAATATTTTCCTATACTTTTTACATTTAATTTTAAAATATTACAAAATATTTATTATAAAAAATATTCACAAAATAAATAATTACAAAAAATAAAATTTATTATTAATTTTTTAATATTAAAATATATATTTTTTTATTTAATTTATATTCATGTAATTTATTTAATTTATAATAAATATAAATAAAAAATAATTAAAAATATGAATAATATTATAAACTTATGTTATCAAAAATTTTTTAACCATTATCAAAATAAAAAAGAGTAAATAATATGCGTTCATTACTGTACGGTAAAGTGACAATCCCCCGGAAGAATTATTATAACTTGCATCTCCCTCACCTTCCTGCATAACTCTCCGACCTCATTCACTCGACTCTATCTGACTTTCTCTCTTCTGGCAACTAGTAATTTTCATACAATTAATATTCCAAACCAAAAATTCATCTTTATCATGAAATAATTACCACCAAAATTTACGAAATTAATCCAAGAATGCACACACAAAAAAAAAAAAGTCATTTTCTTTCACTAAGCATCTTCTGTATTTGGCAGCCGGAGAGAGGGAAGAACCGGTGGGGGGTAGCGACAGTTCGGAGAGGAGGATAAAGTCGAGAATGAGTAAAGAAGTGAGTGAGGTGGGACAAGTTTGAGTTGTGCAGTAGTCATGAGTGAGGGAGGATCGCGATCTCTCTAGATCCACTCACACTGAGAGAGAGAGCACTAGTCGAGAGAAGGACAGAGCACTAGCAGAGTGATGATGTCACGCGAACTGAGAGAGAGAGAGAGAGAGAGAGAGAGATGTTTTTAACTTTTTATCCCATCAAGCCTTTTTTTTTTTAAATAATAAAAAAAGTAGTTTATGGCTGAGAGGAGGAGAGAGGCAAAACGGCAGCAGAAGTTGCCGTTTCTCTCAGCCTCTAGATGTTTAGCACTCCTCTACTTTTGATTCACACCATAACTTTTGAGAGAATTTTTTAAGACAATGCCGGTCAATAGCACTTTGAAATAATTAATTATTATATCGTTTTGGATTGTGAAAATACAAAGAGGCGTGCGGAAATGAAAAGCTATAAATACCAAAATTCTCAAACCATGACCACGTTAATAATTGGCGGGTCAACCTGTCGCAGGCACTATACATATGGAGGCCGGTTGAGAGTCACAGTCGCATTAGAAATCGATCATATAAACTTTAAAAAAGCAAACTAGTGACTCCAGATAAAAGCCATCTTAAAGAAAAATACCCGCATCTTTTTTTAATATGATGCCAACAACAATATCACTTTGAAATGATTAGTTATTACAGATGCTGATCTCTCGGTCTCTGCATGTAACGTCCCCCATTCCTTCACCGTCTGCACAAAAAAGCCTTGGATAAGATTGGATTTTATTTGATTTGAATATTGAAAGCAAATTTCTGCGGTTCTGGCTAGAAAGAAATTCAATCATCTTCGTTAGATTCGTACGTCATTTCACGCGGGAGCAGATGTGACCCGAAACATCAACTTTTAAACAAACACGGGAATGAACTCAAATTAAAACCTCGCTGATCGAAGAAACATTGATGTGACGTGGCAATATATATTACTTGCTCTAGGAGCGCCTGCTAGAGCTGTAAATGTGGCATCAAAATCGAGGTAGTCAATACTCAATGCGTATAGCAAGTGGCAGTTAGCAGCTTTGATAAAGCTAGTAGTGGCAAATTTGCTTATTTGTTGACTCCTCTTTATACCAGTAAGTATATATGCCGGTATAGGTGTCGGTCCCAAGCGCGACCAAGTCATTTATTTTTTCGCCGAACTTCCGTTCTTGGCTGGCTAACGTTTGTTGTGTTTGGCACTTGGACTTGAAGTCGTAGTTGATGATTTTGGGTTAAAAGAGATGTCGTCCGCAATATATCTAGTTGCGACAGGATCTCTGACTCTTTGATTATTGCCCTATTTTAAATTTGCAGGCCGTAACATCTTTACATTTTATGGAGGAGAGAGTGTTGTCATTGCCGTTTATTTTCATATTTGTGACAGCAATAATTTAAGTTTTTATAAACTCAAATTCTCTTTTAATTAAATATAATTGAGTGGAATAATATATTTACGTTTTCTCATATTTCTATTTTGTAAATATATGTAACTGAAAAAAAAAAAATTAGTACCATATGAATTTTATAGTAAGACAAATATTAAATTACATTTTATATAACTTACAGTCATTTTCTTTCCCCAAATCCAATTTGAATTTCTTCTAAGTTCTATCCAAGGTATCTCTCTCACCCCCCAAGTCTCCTACGTTACGGGACTTTCACAACAAAACTCCATTATTATTATTTATTTATTTATTTATTCTCCAAGATTTGTCGGAGTTTCGGGGTCAAGTGTTGCGGAGCAAAATATTATGGATTTTGTTATGTTATATTTAATGTAATATACACAACCCACAAGAACCACATAATTATGTGGGTCTCACAATTTGTGTGGTTCTTGTGGATTGTGTATGTTACATTAAATGTAACATAAGGACTCCCAAATATTATTATTATTGGAGTACAGGCCAAGTTGGAGTAGAGTTAACAAATCAGAGTCGTTGGATCATTGCAAAAAAGGCAACCGTCCTGCGGACTAGATTTCCAATTTGATTACATGTAATTAAAGCGTGACACGTGCACCGAATAGCAAAACGACAGCATTATTATTACATAAATTAAAGTGCATATCCGAAAATACCGTTTATGAAGGTTTTTGAGGATTTCAGAGGGCGCTTACATGCCTATTCGACTGCTTGCATACAATCCGATGTGAGCGAATCCTAATAGGTCCGGCCCAATTATTGAAATAATGGGTCAAGAAAGCCATATTTTTTGCTTTAAATTCGAATTTTCGTTGTCCCTCATTTTGAATTGGGTTGCTTGCTGTCCATTTTCTTTGATTCAATTGGAGGTGATACGAGGCCTGAATTTATATCTCTTTTGAACTGCCCGAATTTAGTCCAACGCAAGTCAACTCTTATCAAAGTAATGATGTCAATTTTTCTCATATTTTCAAATAAAAACATTTTCTTCCTTATTTTGTTACTTAATGGACTGGATAATTGCAATAAAGAATTGTGTCGGGAAGTAGACTTATCCAATCCTCCATGATAAATATCCATAATATTTGTATCCAACTGATGAGAAATTAAATAAAAAAAAAAATTAACAGATTCAGGATTCAGCATAATTACGAAAATAACCACTCTGTAGAGATCTGTCCCATTTTCACCTGTAGTGCGAGTGAAGGCGGCCGTTAAATTGGATTTGCCCAATTAGGAACGTCAGAATCTGTGAAGAAATAATAATAATTTTTTTTTTTTTAAAAAAAAAAAAGAAACCGCCAAAAAAATATAGATACTAACAGCACGTCGTTTAGAAATGAAAATTACTACAATACACACGACTAGTATTGTTTTTGTTGTTACTTCTGTAAATTGATCAAAAATAGTAACTTAAAGTGAGGCTAATGAAATAAATTGAGAAAGTTAAAAAAAGTTTCATTATTCTTTTCAGTGATCACTCCCTCTTCTTACGCGGGCAGTGTTTTGTGATTTGTGACGCCAGCCCCACAATTCAGGGGTCAGCGGCGGCGGAGAATCTTTATTAACTATTATGTATAAAATTACAATAGGCACAACAATGCAGTGAATCAGTGATCAGTTGAGTTGATGTCGACGTCCTAGAAATAGCAACAACAAAAAATTGATTTCCCCCGATCTTTACATCATATCAGCCATAAGCGAGTTATGGGCATCGGAGAAGAAGAGAACCCTCTCTTACTCTCAAGCATTTATGAAAACGAAACACCACCTCACCTCCAAGAAATATCAAACGATGATTCACTGGTTAGTAAAACATGGAAAGAATCAAAGAAATTATGGCAAATTGCAGGTCCCTCCATCTTCAGTCGCCCTGCTATGTTCTCTATGACTGTCGTTACTCAGGCATTCGCTGGCCATCTCGGTGACCTCAATCTTGCTGCCATCTCCATTGCCACCACTGTCATTATTTCCATCAGCTTTGGCTTCTTGGTAACCCTAATCTAAACTCTGAAAAACTATTTTATTTCACTTAATTTACTGCCCTCTACCATGTCCTAATTAAGTTTTTTTTTGTTTCCCTTCTTTTAGTTAGGCATGGCTAGTGCGCTAGAAACATTATGTGGCCAAGCCTACGGGGCAAAGCAGTACCACATGCTAGGCATTTACATGCAAAGATCGTGGATTGTTTTGTTCATATGTTCATTTCTGTTGATACCCATGTTTGTTTTGCATCTCCTTTATTGAAGCTCATTGGACAGCCAACATCAGTGGCAGAGCAGACTGGTATTTTTGCTGTATGGCTGATACCATTTCACTTGTGTTTACCATTTCAATTCACTTTGCAAAGGTTCTTGCAGAGCCAGTTAAAGACTGCAGTCATTGCTTGGGTCTCTGGTTGTGCTCTTCTGGTTCATGTGATCGTGAGTTGGGTTTTTGTTTATAAGCTGAGAGTTGGACTTGTTGGGACTGCTATTACTCTTGATTTTTCATGGTGGCTCTCGGTTTTGGGTCTTTTCTTGTACACTGTTTGCGGCGGGTGTCCTCTCACATGGACCGGTTTCTCTGCTCAGACCTTTGTTGGACTTTGGGAATTCTTTAAACTCTCTGTGGCTTCCGGGGTTATGCTCTTGTATGGTTTGCTCTCTCTTGATTTGTTGATTTACCGAATTTTTAGATTTATTAGATAGAGGAATTGAGCAACTGAGTTTGTGTTTTGTGACGACTGTTTAGGTTGGAGAACATTTACTACAGGGCATTGATAATAGTGTCTGGCTATATGCATAACACTGAGGTTGCTGTTGATGCCCTTTCCATCTGGTAGGCTCCTGATCCCTGACTTTGTTACTGCAACCTACATTTATTTGTTTGTTTGTACACATTTCAGTTCCATTGAATTTTCACTTTTTTTTAAAAATTAATCTTCAGTGTAACTGTATTTGGCTGGGAATCCATGATTCCTCTTGGATTTTTGGCTGCCACCGGGTATGTTTTTATTCATTATTTTCCCTTGCCTTCCCTCTCTTAAATCCAGAATTAATTGTAATAATCAACTGCGAATACAGAAGAAAGATTACTATTTGAACCAAGAGATGGTACTGAGCTAGGTTCTATAATATAAAGCATCAGGGTCCCCAATGTTGGCCCCATGGTTATCATTCTTAATTGTCCACTACATCCCCATGGTTATCATTCCTAATCGTCCACTACATTCCTAACAAATAGTATTAAGTAGCTTTTCCAAATAGGGCGTATTAAACAGTGTAATATCTCGTTATCTCATGACATAGAATTTTTATTAGATAAGGAATATAGTCTATTCAGCCGACAATTCAGCAAAAATTGAGTATCGTATACTTCTAGGTGACTAGGAAGTAACTTTAGTTGGCTTGAATTGAATCATGTTAAACATTGTTTCCATCTCTCAATCTCATATATTTAGTTTTGTATTTATTTATTTTATTTGTTTTTGGGAGTGTTGATAGTGCAATTCTTTTCTACAGGCTTTGTTTACGGTTACTGTTTCAAAAATATTTAGGAAATGTAAAGAAATTTACTCCTCTTATTAGGTGATTTTCCCATTATTTATATCATATCATCAACCTCTGGTGATGGATTAGAACCTCATATATGGTTTAGAATATGGACATAACTTTAATACGGTTGTCAAAATGATAAGGTATGAACCTTCGCCTACCAACAATTGGGTTTGGATTAGACCTACAGCTGTTCCATTCCAATGAACATGGGTATACTTTTATCTAATCAAATCCAACATTTGTTTGCAATTTTCTACGTTTTGTAACTTTTGTGGCAGGATACTTTTCTGACCAGTTGACTGACTTGAATATCTTGTCTTTGGTCGACCATTTTCTGGTTGTTGGAGTTTTTTTTTCCCCCTATTCACTCATCCATTCAAATTCTGTTACTATAAACTTTTGACTTGTGAATTTTGATTAGATTATCAGGGAATAGGATCCCAAGAGCAAAACTGAGACTGTTACTCTTAAATATGCCTCTGAAGTAACTAGCCTCATCTAGCTTTTCCTGTGCTCTCTTTCTTACCATGTGATAATACATCTTTATACAGAGTTCGTGTAGCAAATGAACTTGGTGCTGGCAATGCAAATGGCGCCAAATTTGCAGCCATTGTGTCAGTGCTGAACTCCCTATTGGTTGGACTTTGCTTTCTGTCAATTATAATAGCCACCCCTGAGAAGCTTGCTATGATCTTTACCTCAAGCTCTGCTGTTATTACAATGGTTAATGAATTAGCAATTTTGCTTGCACTCACCATTCTTCTCAACTGCATTCAACCAGTTCTCACAGGTTAGAAGCTCAAAATGACTTTGTTCTTTGCAGTGTCAAATGTTGTTCTTCTGATATGGTTCGATGATTGTGTCTTGTTTTTCCAGGTGTTGCAGTTGGATGTGGATGGCAAGCATTGGTGGCATTTGTAAACATTGGCAGCTACTACATAGTTGGAGTGCCTCTTGGGGTTTTCTTGGGATGGCTGCTCCATTTTGATATAAGGGTATGAATGATTGCTTTGTCATAAGGGCACAATAGGATTTTCTACATAGTTTGAGAATGATGAAAGTTTTTTACACTATTAGAGTTCTCAAACCTACCATATTGGTATTTGTCTTTAGAATGTAAGATGTGCTTTTCCGGATGTTGAGTCTGGCAATTAATCGTATTTTTGTGCTTTTGTTTCCCCTGGTTTATGGTTTATGCAGGGTATCTGGACAGGAATGATCAGCGGAACTGTTGTTCAAACTGTAATACTGTGTGTGATCACCATAAAGTGCGAATGGCAGAAAGAGGTAATTTACAGAACTACTCTTTGAACATATTCATGAACTTTTGAAGCGCGAAGGATGTTAAAATTTCTTGTGTTTCAAAAACACATTCACAGGCTCAGAAGGCTCGGCTTCACATATTGGATGAGGTTGCATCCGATTGATAATCTTAATTTTGTCATAAGCGAGAGGTCATCATGATTTCCCGAGTTTTGAAAGAACTATGCTTGTTCAGAACGAATACTCAAATTCCATTTCATTAGCCTGCCAGGCAGGCCCATACCAAGATTATTATTCAATTAATTTGCAAAAGTTATCTCCGGGAGACTGATTTACTTTCTCTAATTTTATTCTTAAATTTGTTCAAGACTATGCAGCCATATTTAATTTTATCCATTTTCGCTGTTTCAATAATCAATAGTACTGCCGTAATGATACTAAAATTAATTAAGTAAAAAGAAAAAAGGTAAGAAAAAAAAATAATGACAATAAATAAGATTATGGAAACGGTATAAAAATGCCCTAATTATAAATAAATGATTTAAAGGAAGGAATATTATTTTGGTCGACATGCATAAAATGTTCTAGAAACATTCCGACGTTTTTAAATTTTAAGTCTTGTTTGGTTCAGGTGAAATGGCAGTGTATAATAAAACGGTAAAACCGACAGAAAGAATGTTATCGTACAACCAAATTGATGACTTCATCTCTTCTTAGACACATGGCAATGTGTTATAGCGGACGAAAAATCTGTATCCCACGTAAGGTAGAGTATTCTCTCTTAACTATACACAATTAAAGTTATAATAAATTTTATAATATTTATCACTATGTACTTAAAATTCGTATTCTATCATAAATCTATGCCAACACAGCGATAGCTTTATCAGAAAGAAACCTCATTCACCTAAAACTGCTGGAGCAGCTTTAATCGAATCTCCACAATAAACATTAAAAGGTCCTTTTATCTTATATGCATGTAAGATAGAGATTGCCAACATTTAAAGGGGTAAGTATGACCAACACTGAAATCGTGTTCTCGCAATCTGATCGTGCCATGTGTTTATATTTAATAATGGGTCCCACGGTTTCCATCGATGTCGCAGTCATGATCGTTTTTGTTTTTATGTTTTTAAAGACGTCTTGGCTTTCGCGAGCAAGGTATTTTCAATCGCATGCAATAGGCAAAATTCTAGCGATTTTATAAGTTGAGATAATTTAGATCTAGTTTGCTAAGCAATTCGCTCTGTGCGTTTGGCATTTTTTTTTTTGTTTATGAAATTAAAATAAATAAGTGTACGAATAAACTAACTGGGCCTTGGTATAGTGGCCAGGATTCTGTACTTACAACTGTGAGCGCAACGGTTTGAGTCCCCGCAACATATGTAGGAGTTTATTTTATTCTTTAATTATTAAATAAAAACAGTCTTCTCTTTTTCAAAATGTAAGTAGAGTAGACACCCTTCGAATATTAAAAAAAAAAATACAAATAGTTATTATTTTTCAAGAAGTAAAAATTATATGTCTAGGGATTTTATTCTTAGACTGGACTTCGAATAAGACATATAGAACCAACTCTTAATTGACTTCCAATGCATTTATTACCACATGCATTCTCAAGTTTATTTTAACTTCTAATTAATGTCTTTAAATCAATCTGCCAAACTTTTTAATTGTTTGAGAAACAATGCCAGAACGCAGCACAACAACTTTAGTTTTGTTTCTCCATGGGTTTAAATTATTATTTTTACAAAAAAAAAACAAAAAACAAAAATAATTTAATCACCTTTCGTTCTTTCAAATTGACATATTTATACATCTCATTAGATCTTTTTTGTGAGATTATCATTCGAGTAATGCTAACAGTTACAAAAGAGAAGTGCCGTTTCAAACGTGTCGGGGGATGGTGAAAGATATTGATTCTAGATTGAATAACAATACGGAATTTTTTTGCCTGATCGATCAATTTCGGCATGATCATCACTTCAACGGGAATCTGATTTTTATTTGATTGGGCAGTGCAGCTGTCTTGATTACGAGTGTTCAAACGTGGGAGTATACTGCGGGGACAGGTATATATCTTGTCCTGGTTGCCGAACAATTGAGAGGATAAATATATTCTAATCAATTTTCGTAAAATTTGGACTTCAGCTAGCATATAAAGAGAGATTTCGTACTTTCTTAATATCATTATCTTATACATCTATGTTACAATTTTTTTTTATAAAAAAAAAAAACGTGTCACATTATTGAACTATCCATGTTATAATCCAATTCAGTATAAAATCTCATGCTTTTTTTTTTTTAAATAAAAAGCTTCAATACACTGTGTAATCTTTTTTTCTTTTTTTTTTAATAAAAACAAAGTTGAAAAGCGTGACCTCCGCCGATTGCCAATTTTTCTTGCATGGAAAATGCTTCAAACTTTGAGTGGCTTCCACTTTGTATTCAACATTTGGTGAATCTATCTAAATGTAAAAAAATAAAATAAAATAAAACGGGTGTGTGTGTGTATAAAATAGGCATGAGATATATAGAATATTAAAAGATACATTGCACGAATCATAACACCAACATAATTATAAATTTTAATAGATTTTTGATAATTAGGGATGTTAATTTTATATGTGGGTATTCGATTTGAACGGGTATCCTGAACGAATAAGATTACTTTTTATTATATTTGTATTTGTCCTACCTTCATATTAAATCTAAAAGCTTATTTTTAATTTAATCAATTAAACCAATTTAGCTAATATGCTTTCACAATACTGTAATGCAATATAATATAATTTATATATTATTATTTAATAATTATTTAAGTTAATTAAAACTTAATTTCAAGATGGAAACCACAAGAAGAAAAATATTGATGTTAGAACAAGAAATCCTTTGGTGAAAATCATCACTTATAATTCAGGAATATTCATGTTATATTACCAAGAATTAATAACAAAATATGCAAAAGCGTATTTGAATGCATAATGCGTAATTGCCCCTGAAGTCGTGTAGTTGGCCTTCCAAATCAAAACATTTTTCTATAGAATTCTTTAAGTTTCTCTGTGTTCTTTTTTTGATGGAATATCAAAAAGAATAAAATGATATGTATGATCTGAGGACCATGACTACTTATATAGATAACTTTTTCTATTATCTTTAGATATTTTTATTTCGGCTAATCATAGAAATAGAAATTACCCTTAATTCTTTACATATTAAAGGTCCACACCCTATCAGATACATTAAAGTTTATATTACTGAAAACCTTAATAAATCACTTTTAATTGGGCTTAACCTTGTATTGACAGATTGCAACACATAATTATTCACATTTAAACTCAACATTGGATTAAGGATCCAATAATGATGGATTAAAATCTAAAAATTAATTCTTTAAAAACTAAACACTTATGGTCTGCACAATTATTTAATGAGAGATTTTTTAAAGACAAATTTCCTTCATTTTCTCATGATGTGATATGTATAAATCGAGCTAAACATCACATAGATAGTAAATAGTTTATGAATTATGATTGATGTTAATTTTTAAAGTAATGATACAACCACAAACTATTGTACAAATTTATTTTGTACAAACTAATTTGTAATTAACTCATTGATTGAATGGAAATACAAAATAATAAAAATAAATCATGTGATCCAAGAGATATTTAATCTAACTAATATAATGAATTATGATTGATGTTAATTTTTAAAGTAATGATACAACCACAAACTATTGTACAAATTTATTTTGTACAAACTAATTTGTAATTAACTCATTGATTGAATGGAAATACAAAATAATAAAAATAAATCATGTGATCCAAGAGATATTTAATCTAACTAATATAATCAGTTTGTATAAACTTATTTTGTACAAATTGATTTGGTATTAATTCATCGGTTGAATAAATATACAAAATAATAAAAATAAATCACGTGATCTAAGAGATATTTAATCTAACCAATTTAATCATGTTACATTAATTTGTATAAAAAAAAATTGTACAAGATTTTGAAGCTATATTATTGCTCTAATTTTTAACTATTTTTATGCAAGTGATTTAGATAATGTAAAATATTCAAACTTATTTGGTCGAGTTGGTGATATATATTTTGTGTGCATTTGATTAGATACTATAATTTATAAATGATGTGTAAATTTGTATAATAAATTTTGAAGAAGTGAGTAGTGAGAATTATCCTAAAAATCCGCTGGTATTTAGCAGATTTGGTATTGCTAAAATTTTAACGAATAATGGATAAGAGTTTGAAAATATCACTACCCATTAGAATCTAACCCGCATCCCTAAGTGTAACAATACATATCAGTGTTAAAAAAAAAATTGAATTAATAAAGCATCACCATAAAATTATTTTAATGAAATTTTACTTCTTATTTAAAAAATACATAAGCACCAAAGGTTTCAAAAGATTTTTCAAATAAAATTATTCAAATGAAATAGTTATTCTCTCTCTAATATTGGAGAGTGGTTTTTCCTTTTTTAATTGATATTATATTATTTTTTATGTCATCATATTGAAGAAAGAGAAGTGCTATAACTACTTTTTTTATGAAAAAAATAAATTATCTTATTTTTATTTTAACTGTCTTTTAAAGCGAATTTATTTTTTCACTCTCATGTTTGTTTTGCAAGTAAATAAATAGGAATTTAAATAATAAAATGAGAAGAGTGTTTTGCTGATCTTATAATGTTTCCATATTAACAAGTGAAAAATAACAGTCAATTCGACTTACGTGGCAATAAATTGTCTGATCCAACCGATCTTTTAATATCACTTGTTCACCTGACAAACAAGAGAAATTGACCCGAAAGCGCTGTTTGATTCGCGTCCGCTATCTCACCACTTCAAGTAAAATTAGTCACGTAAACGTATCATTACATTCTTGACTCACATACTCTGCAAAAAACCAACTCCCCTTTTTCTTCTCTCTGTCTTCTAGAGCAGCAAAAAAATCATCTTTTCTCATGGGGGACACAACAGATCAGAATCAGCGGCCCTTGTTAACAGATAAAGATGATGATGATCGTGAAAATAACAATAAAGATTTGACATCAAGGGTGTGGATTGAATCAAAGAAGCTATGGCAAATAGTGGGTCCCGCAATATTCAGCCGGATTTCTTCTTACACCATGAACATCATCACTCAAGCCTTTGCTGGCCACCTTGGTGATGTTGAGCTCGCTGCCATCTCTATAGCCAACACAGTCATTGTTGGGTTCAATTTTGGCCTTTTGGTAATCACTATTACGAAGGTTATTATTAATTTTCTCTTTATTACAATAATTAGGTAGCTAGCTAATCAAAGCTATAATTGAATAGTTGGGAATGGCGAGCGCACTAGAGACACTTTGTGGGCAAGCATTTGGAGCCAAAAGGTACCACATGTTGGGCATATACATGCAAAGATCATGGATAGTCCTTTTTCTATTCTGCTTCTTGTTGCTGCCGTTTTACGTATTTGCCACCCCGCTTCTGAAATTACTGGGGCAGCCCGATGACGTGGCGGAGCTGTCGGGGACAGTGGCTGTGTGGATGATACCACTGCATTTTAGCTTTGCGTTTCAGTTTCCGTTGACAAGGTTCCTGCAGTGCCAGCTGAAAAATCAAGTGATAGCGTGGGTTTCACTCGTGGGCTTGTTGGTGAATGTTCTGACGAGTTGGCTATTCGTTTATGTTCTAGATTTTGGTGTTGTTGGTGCGGCGCTGGCTCTCGATATTTCTTGGTGGGTTTTGTGTTTTGGGCTTTATGGATACGCTGCTTTCGGCGGCTGCCCTCTAACTTGGTCAGGTTTCTCGACGCAAGCATTTTCTGGCCTCTGGGAATATACCAAACTCTCCGTAGCTGCTGGAGTCATGCTATGGTTATCACACTATCATTATCATTGCCATTTTTATTATCATTGTCATTATGATTTTCATTATCATTGTCATTATCATTATCATTCCTCCGTGGTTGGTTTGCTCGTTTCCACGTCACAATAAAAAAAAGAAGAATGATTAATGTATACAAATACCGTTGGATTTGAGACCCCATCAGTACCACTGCCTAATCCATTTTAACTAAAGTCACTTGATCAGTTTTCGTTATTTTAATTTTTATTGTTAACTTTATATTATTTATACAATTGTCGTTGGTGTAATCTTGTCTTATCTGCTTGTGTTTGTGCAGTTTAGAGAATTGGTATTATAGAATATTAATACTTATGACTGGGTACTTGAAGAATGCCACGTTAGCTGTGGATGCACTATCTGTCTGGTAGTATATTATTTTTACTCAACTATTGCGGTTTTTTTTTTTTCCTTTTTTTCCCCCCTCCTACTCCAGTTTTGTAGTATGTTTATCAGGAAAACAACTCCACATTTAGTATATGGTTTAACAATTTTATGGCATTTTGATGCAGCATGAGTATCAATGGATGGCAAATGATGATTCCCCTAGCTTTTTTGGCCGCCACCGGGTACTAAATCTCAATCATTATTCACATTTTACATAAAATTAATAAAACGTGCGTCAGCATTTTAAAAGTTTAGAATCATTTTTACTATTTATTTGAAATTAAGAACAAACAGAGTTATAAAATTAAAAAAAAAAATCCAAAAAGCACCTTTTATTTTTCATTTTTTTAATTTTCTTTTTTTACACTTTTGGTGATCAAAACATTTTTTTTCTTCAATTGATAATTTCTATGGCATACAATTTCCAGAGTAAGAGTAGCAAATGAGCTAGGAGCAGGAAATGGTAAGGGAGCAGGATTTGCAACCATTGTGTCTGTGGCACAATCGACATTGATTGGTCTCATCTTGTGTGTAATCATCATGATTCTCCATGATAAGGTCGCATTAATATTCACATCAAGTAATGATGTGCTTGCGGAAGTTGATAAACTCTCATTTCTCTTAGCCATCACCATTCTCCTTAACAGCGTTCAACCAGTTTTATCAGGTGAATTTCCAACAACATTTATACATTATGTTCAATTTCATCAACTTTTTATCAGAAAAATGGTTTATGTATGCATCAGTTGTCACACTAGCTGGTAATTTCATTGTGGCAGGAGTGGCTATTGGGTCTGGGTGGCAAGCAACAGTTGCGTACATAAATCTTGGCTGCTATTACATTATAGGACTCCCGCTTGGATTCCTGATCGGATGGGTTTTCAAATTGGGTGTTGGGGTAACTTCAGCTGTTCCTTTTTCTTCTGTTGTTGCATGACAATTCACATGAACACACACACACACTACTTGGTTTTGAAAATGCGGCAGCATAGTCTAAGTAATCGTTCATTGATGCACCAGGGTATCTGGGGTGGGATGATCTTTGGTGGGACTTTTGTTCAAACGGTGATTTTGGCCATCATAACGGCACGATGCGATTGGGAAAAGGAGGTGGGATTTAACATTGTTTCACTTCCGTTTTCTTTTATCTTTTTCTGTTGAAATGGATGTCTATGTCAGGTAATTTATCATTTTGGTGGATTTACAGGCTGGAATAGCTAAGCAGCGTCTACAGAAGTGGTCGAATCCCAACCCAGATGATAAAAGAGCGGACCGAAGCTGACGGCAATATATCATAATGGATTTTGCACCAGTGGACTACCTCTTATTTTATGAATTTTTGTTTCTTTCTCCACTGCATACTCAGTTTTCAATGATTTATTATATGATGCAATTTCATATTGAAAACAAAAAATGCATTCCTTTCATCCATCATCAGTTTTTTGCCAACTTCGAGTTCAAATTCTAACGTCAGAACTGTTAACCCCTGGTTATTCCTATCCTGCGTTAGTTCGTGTGACCCATAATTTGGAGGTACTGAAAACATTTAATCACGAGCTTTCGATTATAAAGCAAAATCAACACCTTTTCATAAGTTCTATGACTTCAAAGAATCACCAGTTTATATGAAAATCTCAAGACGACTCAGTAAGTGCAGGATATACCATTCAAGATGAAATTCTGAACTTCTCGTTCAATAGAAATACATTGATGCATCATATCATCTATATAAAGAAATATCTGATCTTCAGTTAGTGAGGAGCTCTCAACCGTAAGATCTTTTATGTCAGGCCGCCAATACTTGATAAGACAAGAATCGCAAATGCAACAGTTCGCATCTATATTCCATACTTGGCCAGAGCCCAGTGCCCACAAAACCACTGTAATTCAAGCAAACAACAGATACATCATTACAGATAAATATGATTATCAACTTAAAAAATGATGATGACTTAAAGCAATTACAGACTAGGTAGCTGCAATTAATGATCTAGAAAAGTAAAATGCAGCCATTTCAGCTCGTTGATAATACAGAGTTAAACAATGGCACATAAAGAGGAAGCTAGAGCAGGGCATGTTAATCTATTTTTTATTTATACGTATCGTAGGAATCAAAGACTTCCCTGAATTCCTATTGAGAGCTTATAAATTATCTTATGGTGCTATAATTACTCTCTCTCGAACTAATGGCACTCTAATTCCATCCTTGTCTGACAGAATTGGAGTACACCAACGATGAAAAATTTATGAATGTGCAATACAGCTCTTCTTTCCCATCTTCTCCTCAGTATCAATGTGCAAAAAATGTTGGACAGCACTTGGGCTAAAAACATCAATGATGTCATATAGACTATGACAAATTTAGATAAAAGTGGACATACCTAAAACATCATAGACACCCAAAAAGTCCTATGATAACAAATCCAAAAAGCACCATCCACCAAAGTCACATAAACCAACAGTGGCACTGGTTCATTTGAAAATAGCTCAAGATTCCCAACTCGCAAAGGAAGTGAAGGGAAATATCCTCTGAGTTTGTCTAAATTAGAAGGAACCTTGATAAATGAAAGTGAACCAAGAGAGGGAAAAAGAAAATTAGGAACTATAAACAGAAGTGACAAAACTTAAAGTGAAATTTCAACGCTGTATTCTATGAAATTTGAAGACATGCCTCGCTTGAATCCAAAGATAGCCTTGAGTTTTAAATTTCATTGGATACCCCAAGAAATTGCTTTACATGAATGTACCAATGAGTGTCAAGATCAGCTTTATACTGAAAGCTGACGTCCCATGGACATGAAGCATTCAATTGCAGGAGTGAAACACTAGCTTCTTCAGCTGATTCTTGAAATCTTAATCCTTTTGTGCAAACAACAGCAGCACAACAAGAGATCCTCAAGCAAGGGAAAGTTTGAGAGAAGGCAATGAAACTCTTATACAGAAATTAACGGTATGTAGCTTTTTCAGTTGTGGAGACCTCTCTACCTCAGTTACAGTGGCCTCGCTCCCCATTAAATAGAAGGGTCAGCTGTTGAAGACTTGGAACAACAATTTCAACAATTTCAATTTCATCCGCAGATGAGTAAGTCTGCATAATCTTGAGTTTATAAGCCTTAGAGGCACAGATGCTTCAGAGCCCAACAAAAAGAAAAACACAAATCTTCATGTAAGGGGCACTGACTAGTAAAATTAGTAAAATTTTGGACCATTTATTCCTTTATACAGACTCTGAACAGAGTTAGCTGTTTGAGAGAACTTAACCTTATAATATCAGAGGGCTGCTCCAACATACATCAAACTAGGCAACTAGCTATGAAGTTGTTTCTGAATTACCATTAAAGATTGTCTGAACATAGTGTACAAAGAAATTTTCATGTGACATGACCCGAAAATGTATCTCGTTCACCTCATTCCCTATGGCTAATCCTATCCAATTACCAAAGAAATTTCAACATGCACAAGACTTACTGAAAGTCTCTACTCCTGCAAGAAAAGCTTAAGCTTGCAGAACCGAACCAGGGAAGTATCCAGGAATTTCTTTATAGTTTCAGGAAAATTTTCCTGTTGCATCTTCGAGCTAAAATTTGGGTAATCCAACCTGCTTTCTCCCATGAAGAGGTAATTTACATTGAAAACCAAGATGGGGAATGAAATACGAAACCGGTTCCATCTCCTTGACAAAATACTCGACTTACCTGTTTTTGGGGAGATGTAGGACATCATATGATGAATGATAAAAGTAGGCAGTTCCGATATTCGATCCATGGCAATATGGCATCAACTGTCTCTCCCACAATCTTCAACTCCAGAATAACGTGTTCGCATTCATCATATTAAACAAAGCAAATACAATGAATCAAATTAAAAAAAAAAGGAATATAATTAGTACATAAATGTTTTGAACAAATGAACCCTAAAAGGTACAACTATATGGAGGTGACAAATCAAATAAGGGACAAAATCTGGATTGAATCAAAGAAGGTATCGTGCATAGCCGGCCCGGCACCCTTCAGTCTGCTAGCCGCCTACTGTCCGAACATCTTCCTCCAAGCTTTTGACGGTCACTTGGTGATGCTCAACTCGCTATCATTTCCATAGCCTACACTGTCATCGTCAGCTTCAATTTCGGCCTCGTGCTAAACTGGTTTTTATTAATATTATTATCATCCACCTCTCTAATTCTATACACAGATTATATACACACACACATTTGAATCTTGTGTTGCAGATGTCAGATGTATTTTACAGCTGCGTGTGTTGACTATTGTTGTAGATGTTAGCTGTATTTTACAGCTATGTGTTGACTTAAATACTAGATTTTAGGAGATATAATCCTTAATTTTCAGGAGGGTAAAAGCTCGTTTAGTCCCTATATTTTGAAGTTAGTGCCCGTTTAGTCCCTATATTTTTAAAAATACCTCAAACCATCCTTACCATTAAATTATTGACACTTTTGCCATTATCTTTTGTTCCTTTTAACTTATTTTTATAATATTGCCATATTATAATAATTTTTTAGACATTATTAAAAAGAAAAAAATAACCCTATTATAATAATTTTTTTAGACATTATTAAAAAGAAAAAAATAAATTACCACTTTAACACCAAAAAATAAAATAAAATAAATATATATATATTAATTTTTGTAGAACACACTCTTGAGTTAAAATATTACTTTTTCTAAAAAAATTGATAATGTAATTTTTTACGATATTAATTTTTTAGACATACGTGAGCTTCCACAAAAATTAATATATACCTTTTTTGTTTTTATTTTATTTTTGAGTTTAATTTGATAATTTAATTTTTTATTAATATCTAAAAAGAAACATTATTGCAAAAATGTAATATTGTAAAAGCAAGTTAAAAATAAAAAAAATAATGGCATAAGTGTCAATATTTAGTAGCAGGGACGTTTTGAGGTGTTTTAAAAAATACAGGGACTAAATAGACACTAACCTCATAATATAGGGACTAAACAAGCTTTTACCCTTTTCAGGAATACTGATTTCCAATATCTTAGCTGTTTTTTACCATTTTATTCCTAGAGTGTAATGTATATAAATATGTATTCTTCTCTAATGTAATATAAGTGAAGAAGTTTGATTTTTCACATGGTATCAGAGCAGCTCTTTTAAACTAAGCCTCTGAATTTTTCTCATTATAAACTCTCAACCCTTCCAATGGAGAAGACAACAAACCCTACACAAGAATATGAAATTTCCTCCAGTTCTGTAACAAGGCAGGACATCTCTTCGGTCTCCTTAGGTACCGAAAACCCCTCTTTGCAAATAACTTTGCACAAGTTAAATGGCAGAAACTTTTTGCAATGGTCTTAATCTGTCACCCTATTTCTTCGTGGCAAAGGCCGATTAGGGTATATTACAGGGGAAACCAAAGCCCCTGATGTCTTGGATCCAGGTTATCCGCAGTGGGATGCTGAAAATTCAATGGTGCAAACTTGGTTGATCAATTCGATGGACGTGGATATTGGTAGGACTTATCTCTTCCTACCATCTGCGAAGGAGCTTTGGGAAGCCGTGACAGAAACCTACTCTGACCTTGGGAATGTAGCTCAGCTCTTTGAAATCAAGTCACAATTACGTGACCAAAAGCAAGGGAGTCTTTCAGTGACTCAATATTTCAATTCTCTAAACAATATATAGCATGAACTTGACCTTTACTATGAATCGCAGTGGCATTACTCTGAGGATGCCATCAAATATAAGAGGATGTTGGATAAAGAACGTCTCTTTGATTTCCTTTATGGACTCAACAAAGAACTTGATGAAGTTCGTGGCAGAATATTGGGAAAAAATCCTCTACCCTCCATCCGAGAAGCTTTTGCTGAGGTGAGGCGTGAAAAAAGTCGAAAGAGAGTCATGATGGGACTGGTGAAGGAACCTAAGGCAGAGAGATTAGCGATGGTGACCAAAAAGACAGATCAGTCAGCTGACCAAAAGGGACAAAAACATGGAGAACGTCTCTATTGCGACTATTGTCACAAGAAAAGACATACTTGAGACTCATGCTGGAGGCTTCATGGAAAACCAGCAGATTGGAAACCAAAACGGCAGCAAGAAGCAAATGGAATGGTGACAGAGAAAACTAATCAGTTTGCTCTCACAAAAGATCAATTTGAGATGCTGTAACAGCTTCTCATACAAAATCAGCAAGCAAATAAAAATGACTTGACCTCCTCTAGTTGTAATGCAGTCCATACAGGTAACCCATCAGCCCTTAGCATTCAATCCCTTGAAAAAGATTATTGGATTGTTGATTCAAGGGCCTCAGACCATATGACAGGGTCTTCTCAATTTTTCTCTAGTTACACTCCATGTCCAGGTAATTATAAAGTGAGGATTGCTGATAGATCATTATCCACTGTTGTTGGAAAAAGAACAGTAAAACTATCAAATTGTTTGACTCTTTTTTCAGTTTTACATGTCCCAAATCTTAAATGCAATCTTCTTTCAGTTAGTAAACTTACCAAAGACACAAACTGTGTAGCTAAATTCTGTGGTTCTAAATGTCTATTTCAGGATCCAATCTTGGGGAGGATGATTGGGAATGCGAAGGAATATGAGGGGCTGTACTATCTCGACAATAAAGGACCCGTGAAAGGACATGCTCAAGTCTCTCAATGTGAATTTGTTTCTTCTGAAATAATGTTGTGGCACTATAGGTTAGGCCACCCTAGCTTTCCATATCTAAAAACCTTGTTTCCTTCCTTATTTAAAAATCAAGATTTGAGTTTATTATATTGTGATTTTTGTCAAATGGCTAAACAAACACGTGTTCCATTTCCTGCCCGTACTTATAAACCATCCCAACCTTTCTCTTTGATTCATAGTGATATTTGGGGCCCCTCAAGGGTTAACAACCTGTCAAAAGCAAAATGGTTCATTACATTCATAGATGACCACTCTAGGACCACTTGGGTGTACCTTTTGAAGGAAAAATCTGAAGTTGGACAAACTTTTAAACAATTCCATGTCATGGTAAAAACTCAGTTTCAAACTGACATTCGTGTACTCCGTACAGATAATGGAACTGAGTATTTCAATTCTATTTTAGGGAATTACCTATCACAATAAGGAATTGTCCACCAAAGTTCTTGTTCCGGAACACCACAACAAAATGGGGTTGCAGAACGTAAAAACAGACACCTTTTAGAGGTTGCTAGGGCCATTATGTTCACAACTAATGTACCAAAAATATATTGGGGAGAGGTCATTCTTACAGCATCTTATCTCATAAATCGTATGCCCTCTCGAGTTCTTAAATTCAAGACACCTATTTCTGTTTTTCTTGACAGCTACCCACAAAATCACCTTGTTACCTCTAATTTTGCAGTCAAAACTTTTGGTTGTACAACCTTTGTATATCTTCTGAGTCTTCAAAGAACAAAGTTGTCTCCTAGAGCCATCAAATGCCTATTTCTAGGATATTCTCCTACCAAGAAAGGGTACAAGTGCTATGATCCTCCTACCAAAAAATTATTCGTCACATTGGATGTCAAGTTTTTTTAAAATCAACCTTTTTACACGAGTAATTCTCTTCAGGGGCAGAATTTGAGAGAAGATAATTCTTGGGATCTTCTTGACATTTTAGAACCTAAGATGCCTAGTAATTCCAGCCTAGAACCCAATATGTCCAGCAGTTCCAGCCTAGAACCCAATATGTCCAGTAATTCCAGCCTAGAACTTAATCTACCAAATACCTCCTCCCTCAGTCTAGACATTCATCCTAACCTACCTAACACCATAGAACTTAATCAACCAATAGTGTCACCAAGGAATGAATGAACTTAATCTACCAAATGCCTCCTCCCTCAGTCCAGACATTCATCATAACCTACCTAACACTATAGAACTTAATCAACCAATAGTGTCACCAAGGAATGAAGGAATAAAAATCAATTCACATTTGGAGAAACCTATAGGCGAGTTTCATGTCTATTCACGAAAGAAGAATAAAACTCAAGAGGTACAGCCACTTATAGACCAAGCAGAACCAAGATCTGAACTAAGGGAGGATCAAAACCCACCTAGTGAATATGCTGAGAACGAAGCTCAGAAGTCCACAGATTTGCCTATTGCGATAAGGAAATGGGTAAGAAATTGCACTAAACATCTTATTTACAAGTTCTTGTCATATGCAAATCTATCTAAGGAGTATAGGAATTTTGTGGCTAATCTATCTAATACCACTATTCCAAGAAACATCCATAAAGCCCTAGAGTTAAATGAGTGGAAGAAAGCTGTTCAAGAAGAAATGACAGCCTTAATAAAGAATAACACATGAAAGCTTGTACCAAGACCTAAAGACAAGAGGACTGTGGGGTGCAAGTGGGTGTTTACAGTCAAATATAAGGCTGATGGAAGTGTGGACATGTATAAAGCAAGACTTGTGGCGAAAGGTTTCACACAAACCTATGGGGTGGACTATCTAGAAACTTTTACCCCAGTGGCAAAGCTTAATACTGTAAGGATCCTTCTCACTCTTGCTACAAATTTAGATTGGCCTCTCAACCAGCTTGATATCAAGAATGCATTCTTGAATGGAGAATTGGAAGAGGAAGTTTACATGGATATGCCGCCTAGTTTTGAAGAAAAATGACATGCTGGAAGAGTTTTTCTGTTAAAAAGGTCTCTCTATGGCCTTAAACAGTCCCATAGGGCTTGGTTCGACCGATTTGGAAAAGTCTTGAAGAACTATGGTTATTCTCAAGGGCAAGCCGATCATACTATGTTCTACAAACAGTCTAAAGAAGGGAAGTTAGCTATTTTGATCGTGTATGTTGACGACATTATACTAACAGGAGATGACAAAGAAGAGCTGGAAGGATTAAAAGAAAAATTAGCTTGTGAGTTTGAAATCAAGGATCTTGGACCACTACGTTATTTTTTGGGAATGGAGGTAGCTAGAACAGCTAAAGGTACTCTAATTACACAACGGAAATAAACCCTAGATTTGCTAAAGGATACTGGTATGATTGACTGTAAACCTGCTACCACACCAGTTGAACCAAATAGCAAGTTGGGTCTTGAAGAAAATAATGCACCCGTGGAGAGGGGGAGATATCAAAGACTAGTAGGGAGATTAATTTATCTTTCCCATACTAGACCTGATATTGCTTTTGCGGTTAGCTTAGTAAGCCAGTTTATGCACTCCCTAAGAGAAGCTCACTTAGTGGCAGTAAACCGAATACTTCAATACCTGAAGTCAACACCGGGAAAGGGACTTTATTTTAATAAGGGAGAAAAAAAGAATGTAGAAGCTTTTGTTGATGCGGATTGGGCTGGAAACATCATGGATAGGAAGTCTATAACAGGTTATTGTACTAAGGTGTGGGGAAACCTTGTAACTTGGAGAAGTAAGAAGCAAATTGTAATGGCACGAAGTAGTGCAGAAGCAGAATTTCGAGCACTAGCACATGCGGTATGTGAGCTTATGTGGATATAACGTGTTCTCAAAGAATTACAGTTAATAGAAAACAGTCCTATGCAACTTTACTGTGACAATAAGGCAGCAATTAATATTGCCCATAATCCTGTCCATCATGACAGGACAAAACATGTGGAGGTAGACTGACATTTTATTAAAGAGAAATTAGAAACTGTAGTTATCTATTTGGTGTATATTGCTACAGGACAACAAACTGCAGATATGTTGACAAAAGAAATGCCTGGACACAAGTTTGAAGAGTTTGTATGCAAGCTGGGCATGAAGAATATCTATGCTCCAGCTTGAGGGGGAGTGTTGCAGATGTCAGCTATATTTTACAGAGCTGTGTGTTGACTATTGTTGTAGATGTTAGCTGTATTTTACAGCTATGTGTTGACTTAAATACTAGATTTTAGGAGATATAATCCCTAATTTTCAGGAATACTAATTTGCAATATCTTAGCTGTTTTTTACCATTTTATTCCTAGGGTGTAATGTATATAAATATGTATTCTTCTCTAATGTAATATAAGTGAAGAAGTCTGATTTTTCACATATTGTATTCTCCAATATGCCATCCTTTTTTTTTAATTTTTATTTCTACACTAGTTGGGAATTGGGAATGGCAAGCGCATTGGATAAACTTTTCGGACAAGCTTTTGGGGTCAACAAGTATCACATGTTAGGCATTTACCTGAAAGATCTTGGATTGTCATACTCTTATGTTGAATCTTGGTAGTACGTTCTGGCTGCAGCAATCTTGAAATATGTAAGCCAGCGAGATGAAGTGGCAGAGCTTTCAGGGTATGCAGGACCAGCTTTAATAGTTTGGAGGCCTTGAGCGAACATTTCTTAATTTTAAGGTCTTTCTACATTAAACAACATGACTCTGAAAGTAATATAAAATAACTCAATGTTTAACCGTCGTTAATAATATCATGAATTTTAACAATTATCGACAAAACATTTATGGTATTTAAATCACAAAGTTCATAGTTGATTCAAGTCATATATCAATACAACAAATAAAAGTATAATAAATTTTAAAAAATAAGAATAATAATAATTTAAAATAGTTAGAATGATAGCATATACAAAGTTGGCTAGTTAAGATGGATATGGTGGTTAGATGTAAGATGATGGCATTGAATTTTATAGAGAAGATCAAGGATTTTCTTTATAGATACGAAAGCAAAAATATTTTTAGTTGAATATTGTTGATTCAACATCTATTATTTTTTAGGTTTTTAATAGAGTTAATAGAATAATAAAAGTTTTAAAATCTAACATAAATAATTTCAATAGAGTAATTAATTTTTGGAAAGTATTGAACTTTTTTCTTATAATTACTAATAAAAGTTTCAAAGAGTTAAAATCATTATGACACCGTAAAAATCATATTTTTATTAAAAAATTACTTTTAAGGTAAACATTATAAAAAATATAGAGATAATTATGAATGAAAGTAATAATACGGAAATGTCTAAAAATTAACTTTTCCTACCATATATACCTATTTAAACAAATTTAGAATCTTAAAATAACTATTATTATTGTATTAATAAATAGATACTTAATTTATTGCCTTCTTAAATATGGGGTCTTACACGACAGCTTAGTTCGCCTGGTACTAGAACCGCCCCTAAGTATATGTGGCGGTGTTAGGTATTCCATTTGCCTCAGCTTGCGTTTTCGTTTCCACTGCAGAATTCCTGCATGCAGAGCCAGCTCAAGAATCGAGTGATAGCTTGGAGTTTTCTTGTTGCTGTTCTCTCACGTTGTGTACTTGTTTATGTGCCAGATTTTGGTGTTTTTGGTGCTGCTGCTGCTTTTGATATCTCAGGATGGGTTTCAGTATTTGGGATGTTTGGATACAGCGTGTTTGGTGGCTGTCCTTTAACTCGGAATGGTTTCTCAATGCGAGCCTTTTCTGGGATCTGGGACTTTGTCAAACTCTCTGCAGCTGCTGGGGTCATGCTCTGGTGTGTGTGTGTGTACATATGTCTTTTAATACTTTAAAGATTCAATTTCTGTACTAGAGGATTTCAAACCACAGAATCATTTTATGTTTTGATCTTGTTGCATTGCAGTCTGGAAAATAGGTACTGTAGAATACTGATAATGATGACTGAGTATTTAAAGAATGCCACTTTAATCATCTGTGGATGCTTTGTCATGAGTCTGGTATGTGCATCATCTTTTTTCTTTTTTTGGGTATATAGATTAATTAAATTACAATTAGGGATGGCAATGGGCACCGCCCGCAGCGGGTTTGTCATTACCAAACCCAAACCCGCACAAAATTTAAATTACCAAACCCACCCGCAACCCGCAGCGGGTTTTAATTTTTTTACAAAAACCCACCCACAGCGGGTTTTAACAATTACCAAACCCGCAATGGTATCCGGCGGATTTTTTGCGGGTTTCCGTATTTAAAATCACAAATGTTTAATATATAAATTTATAATAATAACCTCAAATTCCATATAACATAATCAATTTTATATTTAAATAATGTAAATGAAAAATTAAAATTTCCACATCAATTCAACACAAATTCTCAAATTTAAGTATAAATTACACAAATCCATTTAAAAAACACAAACTAGTATCTAAAAATAATAATTACATTTCATATTATCATTTAAAACAAGCTCCAAGAGAAGATATTCATTTCATTCACCACCATAAGCACCCATCCAACACAATGCTTATAATAATAATTAAGATTAATATTTTCAAATACTAATTCGAAAGAAAATGTCTTTAGTTTTCTTTAGATTATGACTTTAGAATAGGATATAGGCCACATACACACATACACAACTTTGAGCATTTGGCTATTTGGTAATTTAATTAATGATATTATTTTCTTTATAGATTTTTAGATTAAAATTAAATTAAAAATATTTGAAAAAAATATTGCGGGTTTGGTGGATATCTATGCGGATATCCACCGGATATAAGGTTAATACCAAACCCACCCGCATCCATGTGCGGGTTTTAATTTATAATACTAAATCCGCCCGCAACGGGCGGGTTTTGACGGGTGGGTTTGGGCGGATTTGCGGGTTTGCGGGTACAATTGCCATCCCTAATTACAATGTACGTGTAATACACGGTTAATTAATTAACTATTTTCTAATTTCTTTATCCTTCCCTGCTTGTACGAAATTGTAGTACGAGTATCAGTGGATGGCAGATGATGATTCCTATTGCTTGCTTTGCTGCAACAGAGTACAAATTTTGGACTCAAACATATCTTTCTTTCCGAATTTACTAATTAACAGTTATTTATCCACTGATTTCATTTTCTTTCATAAGTTTCCTTGTACTAATTTTGCGGAGTTTGGATTAGCTAATGAGCTAAGAGCTGGGAATGGTAAGGCTGCAAAATTTGCAACCAAAGCGACATTTATTTCGTTAAAATTTGCAAACAAAATTTGTTTCCCACGAATGAAAAATTATGATAATTTTTTAATTTATTTCATTTTGCATATAAAGATAACATAAATTAAAGCGACATTTTTTATCAAGGAGATGCAGCTGCATTCATGGGATCCCGAGGCACTCGGTCACTCACTTCATTTTTCATTCATTGTATTCACTTAATCCGGTGATTTAAAAATAGTATTTATGTCTCAATAATCACATGTCAATTTACATTAAAATTTTAAATTTTATTATTATTCTATTGTCTCCTATAGGCAAATTTTGTGACTCCAATCAACCATTTGATATCAAGATTAACATCAATAATTATAAAACAAACTGTATTATATTAATACTTCAATAATTATTCAAGAGACATACGGATTGTTTATAAATTTCAACATATGATGATAATACAATCCACATCCAGAAATACTCAACAAATCAAGCAATATGATACAGACCATAAATATAATCCTCACACATATAATATAATCATTAATTACATGATCATCAATTAATAGAAGAGAACAAAGCTTTAGCCACTGCCACCTGCATGAAATTGGCTCCTGGGAATACCGTGGTGGTTAGTTAGATCGATTGCAGGGGCCTCAGGTTTCACATTCTGGTCGTCCTCCTCCGCCAGTACCCGGCCGCTACTCCTATGATGCACGTCATAGGAATAGGTTTCGGTATTTAAAGCCCTTCCGTTTGCAGCCAAGCAAGAGCACAGCAGTACCGCAAGCACCACAGCAAGCCCTAAAAGCCTCATTCTTCCACTCATTTGATCTCTTCTCCGATCACTGTTATATAAAGTTCGGACAAAATTCAAGTTTAATAATGCATCTGAGTCTCATTTATATATACGATAAAATTTATAACAAATTTTTTTTTTCTTTTCAAAAAAGAAAAAAGCAATAACAAGAAGATTATAGATGGTCAGATAATAACAATATCTACGCCTAGTTGGAGATGCATTTAGGATATTTACTTACCTAGCTAAAGATTGAGAGCTAAGAGTTTGGTGATGATTTGTGCGGAGGAATGAGAAGTTTGAACTCTTTATATAGAGGCATATGCTAGGGTTAATCGACGGATATAATATAAATTAACTTGGTGGAAAACATTTTGGGTTTTCCCGGTGCATGCTCTCTCATCCGTTGATTCTTGCTACGTATGTATTTGCTCTAACATAATTAAATGAGAGATACACATGTTAAGAATCAAACAGATAACAGAGTATAAACAAAAAAATATCCAAGATTTTCTCAATTTGTTGATGGATTTATCCACCAAGAGAGGCAATATTAAGTGGGATGGCCATATTATCTAATAAAAATTATTTTTAAAACTATTAGAATGATAGAGTTAAGCAAAACGATTTCTCCAAATCAGCACTATGAATAGGAAATTTCCACATTAGCAAATAGACAATTCTAAACCAAAAGTCAACTAGGCACAAGGGAGAAGCTGTTGCATTGTGATGTCAAACCATACTCTTAATAAGTAACTCATACGTCTTCAAACCTTCCTTAGAACTTAACATTTGTGAAGCGGGTTTAATTCTGGCGAGATATTTGGAGGTTGTTCTGGATTAAAGATTAAGCACTTATTGCCAAATTAATTAAATTATAGTTTTGGTATTCTAGTTGAACAACTGTAGCTTAAAAGTTATTATTTTAAAGAGTTTGATAAATACTTACTGTTGAAGTTTGGAAGTTAGATTAATTTTATTATAATATCTTTACTATTTTTATTAAAATTATTCTTTATTTTGTTTGTCAGCAAATATGAATTAAAAAAAAAAAAGGTGTCCTAATTAATCTAGAATATTTTTGAATACCCATAGCCATAAAATCAAAATTGTGAGTCCATTTGACAACTCAATATGCTATACAATATATTTCTTCAACCAAGGAGTTCTTCTTTATTTGTTTATTTTTCCGTTATAAGATTAACTACAAAGCTAAAAGACTTGACTATTGCTAAATTTCTTTATCATTCGTTTGTAATTGCTCGCATTAACTTTGATAAATTTAGCAAACAAATGGCCGCTGAAAGTGCTGTCGGAAGATAAACTTTCTGATCGAAAACTCCTTCTCCACTACTAGTGAATCAAATTCAATTTCTAGTAATTACAAAAGATAGCATTCCCATTTTGATAAATATTGCTTACATATGTGTGCTTATCGTTATCGAGTTGTGTCTTCATCTTTTATTAGTACCACTGGATGGCAAATTGGCAATGCTAAGCACCAAGCTATCATTATATCAACTAATTATTATGGTTCAAATTTCATCCCAGTAATTATGATTTTAATATTTGACTGTTTAAGCAATTATTATAGCTGCATCCACCAATAGAATAGCTAGTAAATGCCTAAATGGTTTGGATTATGGTGGTAAAAATCATTTAATTTCTTTCTATATGCATGCACCAATTCATATCTAGCGACAGATTGAGTGCCACATGGCAAGTATTTTAATTATTAATATTTAGATTTTTAAAAAATGAGAAAAATGAAAATCTAAAACAGCTTTTTGAATCACAAAACAATAGTTTTCTGATCTTGTATCTCAATCTCTTGTAATTGGTGTTTCTTCTTGTCTTGATTAAATAATGCTAGGGACTTAATATTTGAGTCTCAAGTAGTATGTGCCACTCATTTATTGGATGACAAATTTCATAAGTTATAAAATTACTATTCTACCATACAAATAAATGAATATCACACTAGTTGAAACTCAAATGTTGAGATCTCTAACATTACTTTTATTATTTTGTCAATAAAATTATATAATTGTCATCTCATAATTTAACTATTGGGGCTAAGGGCCTGTTTGGGATTGCTTTGAAAGACTCAAGAGTGATTTTAAAAAGTTAAAAGCTAATTTTGATGTTTGATAAATTTTTCTAAATATCACTTTTGCAAAATCATTTATTCTATAGCAAATTTTGAAAAATAAGGAAGCAGTAGCTTATCAAAATTTGATTTTTTAAAATCAGTTTTATAATTAATTTAATTTCAATTAGATCCTCACATAAAATTATCTTCATTCAATTAGGAAATAAAAACTTATAAAATTTAAAGAGATTGTTATTACCAATTATATTGAGATAACAAAATAAAAAAAATTTATTTTAGTTATCAAGCATTATAGATGCACAATAAAAAAAATTATATGTACATATTTATAAATTTGTAAATAAATTTTATTCAACATTATATTTATTTTAGTCATTTGAATTTTTATAGCAGTTCAACAATAAGATTTACAACTAATAATAGATCAACACATACAACTGTTTTTAAAACTCATAGTACTTTTATAATTAAATTTTATTAAACTTTTAATTGATTCTCTTTATAGTTAATTATTTTTACTTTAAAAGTCACAACATTACCAAACTAACCCTAAGTATTAATATAAATTCACTCTTGTCGTTAAAAAAAAAAAACTATGTATATTAATTAATTTGTGTGGCTTTTTGAGTTCAGATGGAAGTCAATGTTTTAGTTTTATATTCTAATCAAAATCTTTATTACGTAAAAATTTAGCTGGCAGGGGATCTTCAAGTATTATTTTTTTAAAAAAAATCTTGAGCTATGTCTAGAAAAAGCAGGGGAGAAGTTGGATATTCAACCAAAAAAAAAAAAGTGTTACCATCAATTTTTTCTTTAATATTCTATATGATAAAGTCCGTGCCGAGCATCTGAAGAGAATTCCATATCATTTAAAAAAAAAATGAGTCTCCTTAAGTTACATTTATTTGAACTTACATCCATCAAAAGCAAGGGAAAAAATAAGATATTGAGTCTATATGGTCTACTTACATATTACTCATTTTTGTATTATTTTTATTAGTTATAAGTTAAAATAATAATAATGTAATTTAAAGATTGCCTTAAAAAAAATGACGAATTCTGAATAATGTCACTAAATTTTACAGTCATGGACGCTCTAGATACTTCCAACATTAAATTATTTGGTTGGTCTACAATGCATAAAAGGAAAAAAATTTGTGTGAAACAGTACAGTAATATTTTATCATGTAGTAAAATAGTGAATTTTATTATAGAATCTATTGATATTTTAATATTAAATTTAGTGGTCCCATAACGAGGCTCACTATTGGTCCTCAATAAAATTCTCCATTCTACCTCACGATAAAATATCACTAGACAAATAATTCTCGCATAAAGATATCAAGTGGTGCGATAAGGCGCTGAAAGTCCATCTTGACTTTTGGCCACCATGCTGCATTTTTGTTGATTACTTTATGGTGATAGTTCAAACCATTTATTTTAAAAAATGAAACACTCTTTTACTAATTATTAGATATGATAGAGTGTGTGGGTTCTGCCATTTATCACTATGCTAGCTCCACACGTGGATAACTAATTATTAATCCATAAAATTATAAATAGTACAAAAATTTCTAACATTTGAGTTTCAAAATTATTTATTACTTTATTATATCATCTACTAGATGAATAACACATAACACTTGAAATACTAATAAAAAAAAGTATATCATTACTCAAAACAAGTAGTTGATTTAATGCAAATCAACTAAGATGAGGATCAATAATTTAGATGAAAATTATCTTAATTTTCAAGAGACAAGACATTTTTTTTTAAGGTTGGAGTAGGCAAAATAAAAAATTAATTTTTAGTTCCCTCCTTCTTAATTTGAACATAGATGAATAAAAAAAAATTACTCAAAAACTAGTAAGTTAAGTCCTCAAGGACAAGAAGACATTTGATTAGCCATTTTATTTAGTTTATATAACATCAATTCAATTATAATAAGTTCGGTTGAAAAAAACATGTTGGATCTATTTAAGTTGAGGAATGCTTGATTCATTTTTTTTTTTTTCCTCCCAATTTGTTAAGCCAAGACATGCTAGATAGCATTTCTCTTAACGAAAGATTCTGCTCCTTCAGACAATTTCACGGAGTAAATTTAGAACAACTATATAATAAAATATCTGTATCAATAATTGATTTTGTAACCTCCATAATGCAATAATTGATTTTGTAAGGGTGCATTTCCATATACAAAATTTAGAACAACTATATAATAAAATATCTATATCAACACATAAAGAGCACTTATCAAAAGATTAAAAAAAAAACATAAAGAGTAAAGTTCAGAGATACTTGATAGAAAATATGGGAGCCTTAATATGGTCAAATTATGACCACCATCAATATCAACTATTAAACAAACTTAAATTTGGTCATTAACCAAAAGTAACTGACGAAAATGGTTGAAACAAATGGGACAAATTAAGGCATTGTTTTATAACTCTCATCTTATTACTCACCATATTAACAATATATTAGTATGGCTAATTTAATATTTTGTGTATTTCGAGATAATAGATCGAATAAAAAATTTTCAGAAAATCAAAATAAATAAAAACAGATTGGACCAGTTCTTTAGCGCCTGCTTAATTTTACATTAAAAACAAAATCCATAAAAGATAATGACAAGTTTGAGTATCATTTGTTTTATAATACAAAACCGACCAGGACAAACGTCCAAATTTAGATGTTTCTTGCTCGATGTTTTTTGTCCGACAAGTGATTTTTATTTAATTATATAAGATTTTACATTTCCTCCAAGTTATCGATCTTTAATTACCTTATTCAAACGTTTGGGGATGGAAGTAACGAACCTGATAATGCATCCAATTAACGAACAGATTTATATACAAATTAACCTTATAATGTTGTTATCAACCCTAGATTCGTCATCGGAGACCTTAGTCAATTGGAAGGATACACAAGATTCTTTGGTATAATATGGTTAGCAAGCCCCTTCTCATATGACCTTGAAAAGAATTACGAAAATTCTTTTTTATTACAATAAAGAAACCTTTAGTGCATTCATATCGGAATGGAGGGTATATAAGCAGAGAATCTCTGATAGCTAGTGGGCAGTTAATCAAATACATGTGTTAATTAAGTCTTGAAAAGCTAAAAAAAAAAAAATGGAGAAACTTGCAACCGAACTCTTGTTTTATCGTTTCTTTGCTGTTATTCTTTTGCTTTCAGGCTCAGCAATGTCTAAAGAATTTGGTAAGAATTATATTGGCCAGAAAGTTGAAATTAACTCCTTTCTTTTCCATCTTTCTCACATCTTTTTTTTTTTTTTTTTCCTACAATTACTATTTAAAAAATATCAACTTTCGGACAACCTTTCTTGATCATCTTGTTACGTGCAACTGTATGCAATGTGTATCCTGATCTTCGTGTTTTAGTAATCTAATGAATGCATGCCGCATATATACATACAGCAGTATCTCTCTCTTGGTTGCAATTGTTTAATTTTCTTTGTAAATTTAAAAATGATTTTATGATGGGCATGCAGATGAAGAGAAGGAGTTCAATTATGAAAAAGGAGGTGAGCATGGGCCAGATCGATGGGGAGAGATTCATAGCGAATGGAGTGCTTGTAAAAATGGAACAATGCAGTCTCCCATCGATCTGTTGAATGAAAGAGTTGTAGTAGTTTCCCATTTAGGAAGGCTTAAAAGAAGTTACAAGCCTTCTAATGCCACTCTCAGGAATAGGGGCCATGATATTATGGTGACGTAAATTAAATTAGAATGTACCAAAATGAAAATTATTTATTTATTTATTATTATTTGAATTGAATTCGGTGAAATAAAATATATATATATATATATAGCTAGGAAGGTTAATTAATCCCTTTGAATTATTATTTTTGGATGCAGTTACAATGGAAAGGCGGTGCAGGAACTATTTTGATAAATGGAACTAAATATGTATTGCAACAGTGCCACTGGCACTCACCTTCGGAGCACACCATCGATGGCAAGAGGTACCTTTTTTTTAAAAATAAATAAATAAATGTTCACAATATATATAACAACTTAAACATCAGCTAGTTATGAACTAAATAAAATGGGAGAACATTCTTCTTTAACATCTTTCCAATATAATTTAACTGCAGATTTGCTCTGGAGGCTCACATGGTTCATGAGAGCCATGATGGCAAAGTTGCTGTCGTAGGAATCGTGTACAAGATTGGAAGACCTGATTCTTTCTTGGCATCGGTAGATTACCGAGGGACCAAATCGTGCCGTCTTAAATTTTAATTTGGCTCGCCCATCAGCTTTTTTTCGCTTATTTTCTCTTTCAATTTTTAATCAGATATCGGATCATTTAAGAAACATTTCGGGTTCAAATGAAAGAGATGCAACAGTTGGTGTTATTGATCCAAGGGCCATAAAGATTGGCAGCTCAAAATATTACAGATACATTGGCTCTCTTACAGTTCCTCCCTGCACAGAAAATGTTACGTGGACTATTGTTAGAAAGGTTTGCCACAATTATAGCTTTTTAAAACTAATTAATCCTCAAGATTTAATTTGTTGTTAACGTTTAATTAATTATTTGCATCTTATTTCACTTAACTCTCATTTCAGGTGAGGAGCGTGACAAGAGAGCAAGTGAGAGTACTTCGTGTAGCCGTACATGATGTAAGTTCGTTTCGCGTAACAAGTTTATATTTACCCACTTATATTTTATAACTAGTAAATAAAATCTTAAATACATAAACTCTCAACTTTGCAGGAATCGAATACTAATGCAAGACCATTACAGCCTCTAAACATGCGGTCCGTGAAACTTTACAAACCGGATGAAGAGAATGAAAATTGTTAATACAAATTTAATTAGCTGGTTATGATATTCTTCTGCTATTAAAACTGGATTGTGTAACGATCTTCAGTATGCGGAGAGTAAATTAATAATTAATTAGTCTGTGGAAACTGATTTTTAGTCACATTTCCGTGTAATTTTTCATTTATTTTCCTCTCACATGGTCTAAAGCTATAGCAAGCTGGATTTACTGCTTTCAGCTCGTTATCTTTTATTTATTGCGGCTGTTGTATTTATTGTTGAGGACATTATCTTGCATAAACAAGTCCAAATTTTAAATTCAATTATAAAAAGCATAATTTTTTAGTGAAACTTCAAACATTTAGATCCAATTAACTAGCGATCAATAGTTGGAAAAAATGAAATTAAAAATTAATATTCTACAATAATGTTCATAGAGTGAAACTTTCCTAAGTTCATCCTCTTAATTTCTTAAATGTTAATACATGCACATTTATCTGAATATTAATCAATTACTAGTTACTACAGTGATAGTGGAAAATTAAAAATTAAAATAAAAACAGGTGATACGATTTTATTAAGTTGGCTCATATGTTGAGACAGTTTATCGTAAACTTACTTTTAGAAATTATAATTGAAGGTTGATAAGCGGTATAATTAATTGAGTGGAGCTTTTGACACCTATCCAATTCTTATAAAACTCTTTTTGGATGTTATTTCCTAAAATATGTTCAGTTTTATTAATAAAATATAAATCCATGTATTAAAATTAATTACCGTTCTATAAAATTTTACCCAAACAATATTTCTTTAAATTACATACAAATCCTAAAACATTAAATTTATCTTAAATTTTTTTAATTATATGATTTATCTTTATACATCTAAATTGCTAGGAATTTTTTAAAAAATATTTTTAATTATAGTTTGAAATATAAATATAAATTATGAAATTGAGTGAATTGTAAAAAAAATTGTTAAAAGAATAATATATTTAATGTTTAATTCTCATTCATAATAAGAAATGAATTAATTTGTGTTAGGTTATTCAAATAATTTCAATTAAAAGAGTGTTTTAAGTGGAATTTTGCGGAGTGTCAAAAGACTTATATAACGTTTATTTTTTTATTTGAAATCTAAATGGGTCTGAATTTTTTTAAAGTCTGAATGAGTCTTAATACGAAAATCTGAATGACATGTTTGTTTTTCTTTTTTTAATATCTGAATATAAGTGATATCTTGTTTGCTTTTACAATAAAAAATATCTTAAACTTGGTTGTTTGACATTTATGTCGTTGTAAATTAAAACAAAAAAAGAGGATTACATTTTATAGTTTAGGAAATAAGTTATTTTACAGAGATATTTTTGGAATATAACATTTACTTGTCATTCAGACATTTTTCCATTCAGATAAAAGTCACAAAAGTTTACTTTTTCTATTCAGATGTAAATGTCTGAAAAGAATACATAAGTTCCAAAAAACTAACAAGTAAATTTTAAAAAAGGTATGAAATTAATAAAATATCATACTTCAGACATTTAACAAATAGCCTCTTACTCTAATTAATTATTTGTTGGGTGGGTTTGTTTCTTGGGCTTTTTGGTTACAATATGTTGGGTTGGTGCCGTTTGGCATGGACTGGATTCTAGAGACAAGCCTTTTTTGGTGTCCAACTCTCAGTGTCAGCTGGCTTCGGGGTCATGCTTCTGTATTTATTTGGTTTCTTCCTCTGTGAACTTCTCATCGTGCGTCCAGAATTATCATGAATCATATGCAATTGAACACTTCATTGACAGTAATCAAAATTGATGTTTATTTGCTAAAAGATTGCGTTAGCGGGTAAATACTGCTTGAGTTTCTAGAGTTTGAGCTAATTACCATTTGATTTATATGTTAAATATCAAGAATAATGCGATATATATAAAAGTTAGATCAATCATAAGGATTAACTCCATAATTGGCACAGGCGTCCTAATTAATACACTAAAAAAATAAATTATTTTTACCTCAAGTCTATATACTTAGTCGAGATTTATTCCCCATTAGTTTGGCATAATATCTCTGTACCACAAAATAATGAAAAAAATATTTTGGAAAACACAACATCAACATTCAAGAATGAACTAACCTTTAGAGTAATTTTTTAGGGAAAAAGAAACAAATAAGAAAAATATGAGAAATCAGTGATATACACACATTAAAATTTATAGCACCACAAAAATCTAAACATCAAGAATTATGAAGAAATTCCCATTGTATTACATTAGGGAAACCCGGTTACGTCCATATTCTATTTTCTATTAACAAAGTATTATTTTTTCACACCTAATTAACATAAAATTCAGTCAAACAAAATAACCGATCTATGCAGCAGCAAAATGAGAAACCGGGTTCATTTGTACAGGTCATCTAACTGTAGATACAGTTAAAGAAACCCGGTCCAAGCCCAACCATGAACCGTCGGATGTGAACCGGAACGGCTGTCGGGACCACTCCCTTGTCTCGTCCCTTTTCATTATTCTCACTAAAGCCATCTCCTCTGCCTTTTTATTCATCATCGTCTCGATTTTCATCTTTGTTTCGCCAATCAGGTGCCACAGTCCATCATTCTTCTTCCTATTCACAAATAACAATGACAATCTCTCTTTACAATCTTCAAATTTCTTCAAAGCACTCATGAACAAAGTCAACTGATCAACACTTAAACTCGTCATTCTCTCATCAAGTTCAACAACTCGGAGGGAGATTTCACGTTGTATTAGTCTGTAATCTTCACTGACCAATCTCACAATCTCGTACACCAGATTGTTCCTTTGAAGATGCAACGAGTTGGGCACGTTGCTTATCTCTTGAACAAACCCTACAAGAGCATCTATCTCTATCAACAAATCTGAGCTTAACAAAGCAAAAATCTTCTCTTCTTTGTCCTTATGATTCTTCTTGGAATCAGAAGATGAAAGGTGATAACCTAAAACCCTAGACACCGTTAAATTTTGCTCCAAGACGGTCGCGTACCATCTTATCCATGCAGACAGCTCCCACGATTCTGGGTCCGAATCATCATGAAATTCAGACAGATTAAGAAAGTTTCGGCCGCCGAGAGTTGGAAATATGGAAAGCTGATCTTTTAAAATAAACGAATCCTTTGTAATGATATTATGGATTGTGTACAGACACTTTAGGGCAACAAAAGTATCGCGCGTGCCATGCAGGCGGTCCATGAGAGCTTGGATGCATGCGCATGCCCTGGGGCGGGACCCGTTGCCGGAGGATATTACGGCGTCGATGCGATTAATAGACGGTGGAGAAGACGAGCCGTGGGTGGTGGCTCGGAGGATTGCACGGCGGATGAAGGAGGTCTGGCGTTTGGTTGATAATGTTGTTTTGATTAAGGAGGCTTTGTCTTTGAGGACGCCATTGAAAATTCTTAGCTGCTTTAGGCGGCCCATTAATTCAACGGAGATGGGTGGACTTGGGAGAATTTTGTGATCTAAATAGACACAAGTGAAAATACACGCGTAAGAAACGTATAAAGATTGCTTAATAATGTTGTCAATGGTTGAGCCAGTCTATTGTCAAGTGTCAACGTTTACACCAGTTTAAAACAAATTGCAAATTGAATACCAACACTAATTATTGACATTTTGTTCAATAATTTGAGTAATATAAGAAAATATTGTATACCTTTGTTCAAGTATGGTGTATATGGTTGTATACGAGTAGATAAAAAAAAAAAAAACCTCTAATATATGTATATTTGAGAAAGTATTATTGTTGTTGTTGTTATTAACAATAATTATTTAAAAAAATAATCATCACAATTATTATAACAAGTGATGACAATAATAGATTATTTTATTAACTTGCAACGATTTGTTTCGATTCCAGACAAAATAAACATTTTAATGGTAATGCAGTTCATTCTGATTCTAATTTTTATAGTTAAAATAAATAATTTATTACGATTCTTATTAATTATTCCTATTTTAGCCCATTCTAATTACAGTTCATTTCAATTTCAACACATTCCAATTACTAATAAAAAACATATACGGGTGAATGTATGTGTGAAAAAATGCAGGAGAAAGTATATATGTACTTAAAAGCGCCTTTCTACAGACAATTTCTTAATTACTTTTACAAATCCTCGAGATGGATGGCGCACAAGAACCATTTTGACTGCTTCAACTATTTATATAAATCAGACACAATCATGTGCGCCTTAGACAACTTGATTGAACCCCTGGAAAATTAAAGAAACGAAAAGGCCGAGTACTTTTGATGCAATGGGACAGCGTTGATGGAGTTGTTGAGCTTTCATTTTTCAGAAGGAAATGACCGTATTGCATAAGTTAGAAAAACAAGGGAGGGGAAATAATAAATATGACAAAATTAAAGCTTTGAGCGGGCCACATCCAATTATATGTTAGAGTTTAATCAATTATCTTCCATTAACATAACAAGTAATAGAATTTATTTAATTTACATCTCTTATTACAAATAAATTATAAAGCAGCACATCACAATCATTTCATCTGGAAAGTGATAATTAAACAAATTTATTTGCAACACGTATCATTGATATTGACTTTGACGTGGTCCAAGCAGGATTTCCCTTTCAGTTGATTGCTCTGTTGAAGCTGCAAATACTCTCTATATTTGATCCCACGATACAACGGGGGTCGGTTCTCATTGTCAAGCAAATCCTGAGCAGGGCCCACGACCGTGTCAAGAGGAGGCCCGTGTGCCGTTGCAACGGAGATTCTTGTTGCTTTGCCGTTCACTACTGCTCTGTGCAACACGCTTTTGTACTTTCCGTTACTTAGTATCTATATCCAAAATACAATTTTAAGTGGTTATATATACATAAACATATACACTATACAATTAGCCATCATTAAATGTTAGGTTAACTTTCAATATACATACTCAAATTTTTTTCAAAAATTTAAGTCGAAATAACTCCATCCCAATTAATAAAGATGGTACATAAGTTTTGTTAACTCGAGTATTTTATACCATAATTAATACTTACCTTAGTTACTTTAAACCCTTTAGAGTTTAGACGTGTCACACATTTGAATATTAAAGCACCTCAATCAGAATGGACTAAAATAGCCTTAAATCGATCTCATTGGTTTCTATAACTGTGAAAATTTGTTTAGAACTTTAATGAAACAAAATGTAAATGATAAAGAGGCTAACTTAAGTTGAGAAATCTTAGAATATATCAGAGGTAATATAATCAATCAATGAATCGTGACATGTATAATTTAATTTAATATCATGATGATTTTTCAAAATAAATGCACACCTATCATAATATCATTAGCTTGTTGTTTGACTAAATATCACCTTTGATGTATTCTAGAATTCTCATTTAGGTGATATATATTTTTAAAACTATATGCCTATTTAGTTTCTTTTTTCAAACATCAATGCTTGGGGTGATTAAAACCCTAAATATTATTGAATAATTGATGGCTTGATGCAAAGCAAGAAATTGAAGATATCCCAATTAGATTGAAATTTATGATATTTAGGATATCTTAATTAATTTGTATTATAGTTTAATTTGGTTTCCTATTTAAAATTTCATTGCCTAGGCATAACTTATTTAAGTTGTATTACTAATTTAGGTATGAGCCTTATTGAAAACGATTTTTTATTCAAATTAAAAAAAGTTATAGTTAGTATAAATATGTGTCTTTTGTAGGTTTTATACGAGTGTCTTGATTATTTATTATTATTATTTCATGGAATAAGCTCTTGGTTTGAGTTATACTCTTGTTATTTCTTGGTGTTTTGTAGAATCAATGAGTTTTAACATGTAGATTCGTGGGTATTCTTAGAATCAATGTTAATTTAGTTTATTTCTTTATTCTAATATTATCAAGAATCAACGAAGTATTGAAAATATTCCTATCTATCAATCACCTACATCTTTTATTCTTTCGCTGTGTCAAATTCGTTGTAGAGTTTTCTGTTGAAGACCACACTGCATCAATAATTGTATTGACTTATATCTATTTATCTATGTATCTATATATATATATATATATATATATATATATATATAGACACACACACATAGAGAGAATGTGTTGAGTGAAGATATAAATAAAAATGGTTTGAAAGAATTACCTCCATGTGGTCTCCTATGTTGACTACGAAAGAGCCGGGTGGAGGATTGACGGGAATCCATTTGCCATCGTGCCGTACGTGAAGACCTACATGGTCATTCTGCATAAGGATGGTTAAGAGGCCATGATCCGAATGAGGAGGCAGCCCCATCACTACTTCTGGCTGTGGACAAGGAGGGTATAAATTGACGACAAGCAACTGATGAGAGTCTGTCTCAAGATCCATTGCCTTTTGTATATAGCTTTCTTCCAATCCTAAGCTTTCCATAATCCCTTTCAGTAATTCATTGGCCAATTCTCGAACTCTTTTGCAATATTCTTGTATGGTTTTACTGTAAGAATATAATAATTAAAAGAAAATCATAAATGGTTAGAAAGCAAATTAAATCAACCAAATTAAGTAACCTTTTTTTAAAAGTAAAAACGAAACATAAATTGTATAATTCCCACCAATAGGTGTGGAGCTACATCTTGTGCCAAATTAAATCAACCAAATTAATTAACCTTTTTTTAAAAGTAAAAACGAAACATAAATTGTATAATTCCCACCAATAGGTGTGGAGCTACATCTTGTGCCAAAACATATAGACAAATGATATCTCTGTAATTAAAGGTGAGCAAAAATGCTCAATTTGACCCAATCGGTTTGACTTTGGTTCAAAATTTGAACCAATCAATTTCTAGTTTGGCAATCATGATGTTGAGGGCCTGACATTTGCCGACCCATATTTCTAAATTTAATCAGTAAAATAATTTAATATTTTACCCATATTTACATACTTGTTTTAGATTTCGGGCCTCAAAAGTTTTACCCTTGCGACTTTTTACTTACAAACTTGATGAGGATCATCTCTTAGTGTTACCCCAATAAATTTAGCGAATAATTAACTTAATTATAAATAAAGTGAAAAAAAGGGGTTTGATTTTTAATATCAAAATTTAAAATATAATTTTAGCCACTTATTTTATTCAGAAAGACTAGGAGAGAAAAAAAAATTACGAAAGGATCCTTACCTCACAAATTTTCAATTTTGGCTCGGACTCCCCCACCAAGAAATAGGAAGGACCCTCGAACACTATTATTATTTCAAGAGATCTATCCAATGGTATCATCCCTTAAGAAGAGATGGAAAATATCTACTTAAATATGGATATTATTCATCCACGTGTAAATCCATAATTGTTCTTGATAAACACGTCCACATCCATATCTAATTGTAGATACTAGATATGGATTTAAATTTTATCCATATGGATATGGATGTTTGTCGACATCAAATTGGTATATTTAAAATTAAAAAATAATATTAATATATTAAGCTATCTTTTTAAAAATTTGTGTTAGCATATATTAATATTGAATACATTTAAATTTTGGAATTTAATTCATTAGTTATAATTATTATAAACTAAATATAAAAAGTAAACAAAAAATTTGCAACAGGTTATTGTCGCTGGTGACTCGCCAAAAAAAATTAAAAGGTAGCTGTTGACAACACAATTGGCAGGCATTGTTAAACTCTATTTCTCGCAATCTATATGATGGTGTCATCATCGACGTCAAAGGAGTAGCGGAGATGCCAGAAGCATTGGCCAAAGGATTACACCATACCGCCGCTGTCAAACAGCAGTGAGTTACGGTGCATTACCTATTGAATTGGAGAGGATGCCATGCCGCTCCAATTGCCTAATTAGTAGGCGATGCACTGTAACTAGGCGCCATCAAGAGTACAATCGTGACTTTGGCTGGCGCCTCCGCTACTCCTCTAACACCGATGATGCCACCATCGAATAGATCTTGAGAGATAGAATTCAAAGATGCCGACTGTGTTTTCAACGGCTGTAATTAACTGTTTTCATAAATATTACAATTAAATTTATATTTATTAGATACAAAAATAAAAAATAAAAAATTACAATTTATAAGTATATTATTATACTTTTAGCAAAGGCTAATATGAACATGTCACTCGATTTTAAGTAATTGATGGATATCAGATGAAAAGTAATACTCATGTCCGTCCAATAACAAGATAGATATATTTTTTTTTGTCTTAATCACGAGGTATCCTGAGGAGGGCCCCAACTGTGGGAGGCATCTTTAAGCCCGTACCACAACCCAGACTAGAGTCCCTGCTTGAACCAGGAGGTACAAGTTCTCTCAACAAATGAGACTTCCCTGCGACTTGAACTGGGGAGCAAACCCAGTCAAGCCACTTAAGGAGACTCCATTGCCAGTGGAGCCAACACGAACCAACGCTTTGTTGGTCAAGATAGATAATTTTTAAAATATCCACACCTTCATCCCAAATATTTTGGATGGATATCTACTAAGGAAGTCCAAATTAATTAATTACTATGTCATGCCTATGGATGTGCAAAATAAATATGTGGGGAAATTAAGATCAGACGTTTCAACACAGAGACTTGAGAAGGCCTCAAATACGTACAAAAGAATTGAAGATTAATTTTGAGATATATACCTGAAGCCAAGAGGGTTTTGAGGAGCATTGAACTGGGGATGGACGTGGATCTTCAGGTAATCCCTCCAGAATAATGTCTTGTCGACATTAACGTTGAAGCTTGTCCCCCATCTTATTGGATCAAACAGCTTCTTTCCTGCGTACTCTCTCTTTTGCTCGTCCGACAGATCGAAGAAACTTTCACTTGCCCTTATCATCTCATCTCGCAATGTGTTCGGTACTCCATGATTAATTACCTAGTATTAATTATAGTATAAATATCATCGAAACTTAATTATATATGCATAATACCTGTATTAACATACTTACTTATATATTCAAGAGCATACATATATATACCGCTGTTGAATAATTACAATAATAAATATTTTACCTCAAAGAAACCCCATTTGAGGCATGCATTGCCGATGGCTTGGATTGTCTTGTAACGTTGTTCCGGAGAACCAGAAGTAAGCATGGAAAAGTCTATGATGGGGATTGTTTCTGCTTCTGAGTTTATGCAATCATCATTAAGATCTTTTTCAAAGAAATACTTAGAAGGAACAGATGTGAGACGACCTGATTCGCTTAATCCTTTCACACAAAACATTTTTCATATATATGTATTCCAAGGTGTGAAGGCTTCTGTATAAATATTATGAAACTATCTATAGAATTTGCTAGTCCTGTATAATAAGAGGAAGCAAGTAAAGTGGTTCTTTCATTTTAGAAGATGCCCTTTTAAATACTGAAAAATGTGGCACAGCTGATGCCAAGCATGTGGATGTCAAATTTTTAGCAAGCTACTAAGATTGAAGTGCTCAGACGCTTCATAAAACTGGCCCTGTACGTGTTATCTCACTCTCCATCTTCAGCCACATTAATAAGATGACGGGTCGCCCTCAACAATTTAATATCATCTTTTCATTAACTAGAAGAGGCCGAAGGACAATTTTGCTGCATGTCCATGTGGGACCATGATGGTGGCGCATCATAAAATTGATCAAAAGAAGTTAAAATAGTCTTTGTGGTTTTGTGACCACTGGAGAGGATGGTTAGGATGATATCATCCTAAACCATCGAATTATATGAACTCAAGCTCACAATTATTGGTATTGGAGAATTCAGTAAGGCTTTTGCTCTCATATTAATTTATTTGTAGTAGTATATTTTCGTTTTTGCTAAAGTCTGAGCACATGTTATTTAATGGTTACTTTTTCTATGGATGTATTTATGTTTGGGATCCCCTATCTTACATGCATGTAAGATAGGGATTGCCTTATGTTTGTATTCACCATTTCCAAATTGAGAGGATTATTAATTATTTCAAAACAAGCTGCGATGATTGCGTAGAAAACGAACATAATTATGCCAGTCAATACGAAAGGTGACTGAGTCCGTTGCTTGTTGCATTTCTTTTATGGGAGCCCCTATGTTACATTGAATGTACCATACACAATCCACAAGAACCACACAAATTATGGGATCCACATAATTGTGTGGTTCTTGTTGATTGTGTATGGTACATTCAATGTAACATAACAAAATCCTTCTTTCATATATAGAAAACGTGAAAAACAAAACTTGTCTCGAACACAACAAGGTATCTAGGATTATTCTTCAAAAAGAAGGAAAAAAAAAATTTCTTGTACCATGACTCTGGCCTCACATATCAAAAGTATAATTAATGTTAAAGTTGCGTCCTATGTAGGCAGTAGGCACATTTTTCTGGTGAAAGATGCCGACATGCAACAGCATAAAAAGTTGTGGTGATAACTGATGATTGTAATGGAACTAGAAAGCGTGTCTACAGGTAGATGCACGTTTTTTGTAGTTTTGTGCGCTAGCTTTTGCTCTTGTGTGGCTCCGTGATGTCCAAGTTTGGGAAAGGATATCAGCACCAAGGCAAATTTCTAAGGTGGTTGAAGTTTTCTGGACCACATTGGTACCCAGTACATAAAAAAAAAAAAAACTAAAGAAAAGGTACATTTTATTTAAGGTTTTCCATTTTTTTTAGTTTTAATTATTATTATCGAATTAATCTTGACAGATCTTGAGGAAAATATGTTTGAAGGAAAAAAAGAATAACGATACAACTAATTAGGGGAAGACATGGCAAGATTTAATCAGTAGAAATCAACAGTATACTTAAAAGAACTAGCACAAGAAATATACGTAAAGTGGACTAGAAACCACAAAATATATTTATGGATTTTGATTTTTTATTGATCTTGAATTTGACTATTTTTTTCAAACTTTTTACATTTGTCATTTATTACTTTGGATGATCAAATCTATTAATCTAATGTTTAATTTAACAACCACTAAATTTTTGAGTCCCCAAATACTTCTAAGAGCAGTGCTACACATTTCAAATTTTTTATCCCAAAAATTTAGGATATTTATCATTACTCTACTCCAAGGAGTTGATATTTAATGTTTAATCTCTCTCCTTCACGCACACCCACTCTTTCTCTCTATCTCTCTCTCTAAGGTTCCATTCTCCATTTTCCGTATTAAAATCAAAAGGGGCATGAACACTTTTGCAAAATTATGAATACTTATTTGGATGCAAGATTTTTTTTTTTTGCTGAAATTGTTCAAATGCATTTGGAGGTGGCTGAAATCATTGAAATGTAATTAAAGAGTTAGGTGCACTAGTGCAAGCTTGAAACCTATAAATAAAGGTCATTTCTTCAATCTATATCATCCCAAAATTTGAAAGAAATAATTCAAGTGAAGAATTGTTGAGTGTGAGCAATTGAGAGGTTCTTTCCTTTCAAGTGTGTGTGAGAGTACTTAGTGCATTTAGGTTCTCGAAAGTGAAATTTCTTCACTTAAATATTGTACTCAAATAATTGTTAGTAATACAATTATTTTCTCTTGCTCCGGTGGATGTAAGCAAAATTATCGAATCACGTTAAATTATTATATCCTTTATTTTTTATGATTATTTAATACATTTGATTCTGCATTTCACACAAAACAAGTGGTATCAAAGTCAACGGTTTGTAGTCGGGGTGGATGGTATTGTTCACACATAGGTATTGTACATGTATACAAAAATGTTCACACATACGATATAGTTCACGAATACGATAAAACCAACAGTTCATACTTGTGAGGATTAGTAGCTTGTATAGTAGTGTGGATTTGTGTATGTCTAGGAAGAGTATGTCATAAAAGCGATAAAATACTAAAGAGTTTAGGTTTCAAGTAGGACTGGTGTGATTCTTCCAGTCTTTCTTGAGAAGTTTCCTCGTGCATTTCATATGTACTGATCTATCAAATGAGAATAGTTCATTGAGAAAATGGTAGAAGATGAAACTTTCAAAAGCGGGGAGATATCTATCTAGACTATTCCAGGGACACTTCATGTGGGAGATAAGACTTGTCACATCACCATTCAACACCTATTATAAGAGGCCAGAAGATCAATTTTGAAAAGTTTGATAGGAAAATTAATTTCGACATGTGGAGGCGCAAAGTTACGGATACTCTTATTTAAATCAATCTTGATGTTGTTATGAAAAATAAAAGACACTTGTATAACGAAGAAACTTAGAATCGTATGAATAAGAAAGCATGTGGTCTGATCAGATCTTATTTGACTAAGGAAGTGAAATATCTGGTGAAAGATAAGGAGTATGCGATGACTTTGTGGTGTATATTAGAAGAAAAGTACTCGTTGAAAAGTCCTAAAAATTACCTTTATACAATAAGTCATGTATATGGCTTTCGAATAAAGCCTCGGGCTGTCAATGCACAGTCATGTCTTAAGATTTAAAAAGTTACTTGCAGATTTAAAGAATCTTGATGAAAGTATTAAAGATGAAATCAAGACTATAATTCTACTGCACTCATTTCAGAAAAATATAATCATTTTGTGACTACCTTGTTATATGATAAAAACATAATCATCTTTAAGGATGTCTGCAAGGCATTGACTAATTTGAAAATTTACATTAATGATAAACAATCCGAAAGAACATCGTCTGAATATTTGTTAGCAAGAGAAATGACGATAAAGAAAAAGAAGAAGTGCAGTGGAAAGAATTCTCGATCTAATTTGAGAAGGAGGAATATAGCTCGAAATGAGTGTGCCTTTTGTCATAAAAAAAGTCATTGAAGGAAAAAAAAGTCCAAAGGTTCAAAAGAAATATAAGAAGAAACTAGTAGCAGCCAATATAACATATAAAGATGAAGACTTTGACTATTCGCTAAGTATTATGCCTACAACATATGTGGCTAACTTGGGTAAGGGGATACTTGATACCAAAGTAACCTATCATTTATGTCCTACAAGGGAATAGTTTACAGATTTTCATAATTTAAAATCAGGTGTAGTTATGATAAGAATGATAAACCTTGTCGCACAATAAGGATAAGAATAATTTGGGTCAAAATATTTGATGGAATAGTCAAAGAATTGAAAGAAGTTAGATATATTCTAGCATTAAAAAAATATAATTTCTGTAGATGATTTGGAAGTTAAAGGCTACAAATTTACAATTAAATATGACATAATAAAGTTCACATATAGGGCTATGGTGATTCTACAAAGGGTTCGATATCATAATTTATACTGTTTTAAATGAGGTACAATAGATAAAGCTAATATTTTTTAAGTGCATGGTGACACCACCAAACTATAGCATGTACGACTGGGATATAATTGAGAAAAGTCTCTACAAACTCTAATAAAGCATAGACTTTTGAAAGGTACTAACACCCATAAAATAAATTTCTATAAGCATTGTATTGTAGGTAAGAAAATAATGATTAAGTTTGATATGGTTAATTACGATATTCATGAGATCCTTGAATACGTTCATAGTGATGTCTGGGGACCAAATAAAACTGCGTCAATTGGTGGAAACTATTTTTTTGTCTCATTTGTTGATGATTTCTCTAGACGTATATGGGTGTACACCATGCGAGCAAATGATGAGGTTCTAGAGATTTTTCGTGAAATAGAAGAAACTAATAGTGACTGAAAATGATAAAAAAATCAAAGTATTATGATCTGATAATAAGGGTGAATTTATTTCTGATCTATTCTTGCAAGTATGTCAGAAAGAGTATTAAAAAACATTTACAGTGAGACATAATCTGCAACAAAAAATTGTACTTTGCTGAAGAAAGTATGATGTATGTTATCTTATACTTGTTTAAATAAAAAATTTTAGGTTAAGACTATGAGATACACAAGTCACTTAATAAACTGGTTGAGTTGACTTATATTGTAATTGGAGGTAAAAATCCTATGGAAATATGGTTTGGAAAGCATGCACAAAACTACGACGCCATTCGTGTATTTAAGCGTCCAGCTTATTATCACATAAGTTATCTTTGTGGGATTCAAAGATTAAGTTGAAGGTTTCAAGTTTTGGAATCTCAAAGATAAAAAGTTTGTGTATAACAGAAATGTTACTTTTAATGAAGCTTCTATGTTTAAAGTTTTAAGTTCTCAATAGTTGAAAAACAAAACCAATGAGATATTACAACAGGTGGAGCTTGATACAACTCTATATGTACTAGTTAGTTCTATATAAAAAAAGAGTTTAACTTTGAATGTGATCCCAAGAGTTGAAGAAAAAGTCATTTCTCTTGATGTCCCATAAAAGAAAAAAAAACAACTGACGATGTAGAAAATGATAATGTCAATATAGCAACAAGGAGACTAAAAAGAGTAGTAAATAAACTCAAATGACTTACTGAAGATATGATGGTAGCCTATGCATTTTCAATTATTGATGATGATATCCTTAACACTTTCAGTGAAGCTATGTAGGGATGGCAAATTGCGGGCTTGGGCCGGGCTTTTTAAAGCCCAGGCCCAAGCCCACATTAGTTAAATGATGTCCAAGCCCTTCAAAAGCCCGTCCAAGTTGGACGGGCCGAACTTGGGCCGGGCCTAGGCGGGCCTGGGCCGGGCTTAGACGGGCTCGGGCTTTTTAAATTAATTATAAAATATTTTTTAAATTAAGAAAAATATTTAAATTAAAGATAATAATATAATATATAAATAGAATAATAGTTAAATACATTAAATATTAGCAATACAACCTAATAAAATAACAAATACTAATATAAAAAATTAAACTAATTTAATATTTTGATTTTTTTCTTTTTTATTTAAATTAAATTTATTTTTTATTCATAAATTTAGAAAGCCCGGGCCAAGTCCGGACTTTTTTGCTAAGCCCTTGTCCAGGCCCAACATATGCGGGCTTTATAATTTTTAGGCCCATATCCAGGCCCACCCCCTGCGGGCCGGGCTTTAGACCCGCGGGCTTGGGCCGGCCCGGGCTTTTTTGCCACCCCTAAAGCTATGCGTAGTAAGGAAATTGGTTAATAGAAATTAAACATAGGAGAATAAATAAAGTCTTTTCATTAAAATTAAACTTGGGAACTTATAGAGTTGCCTAAAGGGAAAAGGACTATTGGCAATAAATATGTCTACTCCAAGCAAGGCTCTCTAAATCAAATAAATCTTTGATATAAGGAAAGACTTGTTGTAAAGGTTTTGCTTAGAAGGAAGGTATTGACTGTAATGAATTGTTATCTCTGATTGTAAATTTGTAACCTCTTCACGCGAAGGTTTACTCGGGCCAGCACTTAATGATCACCACCCATATTCACAAGGATGAATAGCTGCATAAAAAAATCATAAATTTATCACTTTATTATGTCTAAAATCGTTTCAAAATTAAAATCCACAAGATTGAGTAGCAATACGTACCACACGACATCCGTGATCTGTTTCGACATGATATTTTCCCACTCATCAATAACATTTACCTCGTCACCCAACCACCCCATTAAAGTATTGTCCAAAAGTATATCGAAGAATTTTTGGAACTGTTGGAAGGGGCGATCCACGAAAATTCTACCAGAAAACTACTGATCAAACTCCTCAGATAGCCTTAGATTTTCTAGGCCCCTAAGCGGATTTATATCCACATTCGTTTTCTCATCAATTTCACTGTCTATTATTTCGAGTGTGGATGGATGTATGACGTTCCTAACTAACTCTCTTGAAATAAGGAATTAAGTAAGGGTTGCTAGAGACATATGACGATCTGTACGGACGTCCAAACTTACTTACGCTAGGAGGTGCCTCCGTGAGGATCTGCACACTATCACCACATACGTCCTTACAGAGACTATACAACGATATGGCAGTGTGATCATCATAATTGCCAGTATTAGTGTACGGACCATAATCATCTGGGGCTTGTCGATTCACCAAGATGAACATATTAAGCTAATATCGAATTTAAAACTAAAAGAACATAACTAGAGCATGTGAAACTTGCTCACTATTTACGAGTGTCCAATTGGAGAATCACTATATGCGCGCTTGGAAGTACCATCACTAAATAAAGCCATAAATTTTATGACTACTTTTCTATACTGTTGTTGTTCTCTGCGTTCTGTCTGAAGCTCCGACCTTAGTTCATAAATGGAACGCTCCATCTTGTCTATCCGTTGAATAAGATCATCATTGCAGAGCTTTATCCTTAACTATTATCACGAAATAAGAAAGTAATGAGAGAGCGCTGAAATCAGTTATATATGTTAAAAGAAAATGATCTTTTAAATCAAAAAGTCACATTTAAATCATGTGTGTCATCAAAATCATATCTGGATTTGTGATGGATGTCGACAGCAAACTAATCCTCAACGAGATTTTACTGCACTTGTGTTGTGCTCATGGTGTCATGATCCGCCTCTTTTGTCCTTCTAATGGATGGTGCGTTGATTGAAGGTTGGTGCTACACAAAGTAACATTGAAAATGAGTAAATACCACAACAAAAAATTTTAAGTTTTGATTATCTTTTAAATGATGCAGTAAAAGATACCCAACATTACGGACTAAACTTGGGATATATGGCACGCAATCCTCCATTATTCCAATATTTTGAGGCTTTCTCCTTTGCATCTAGTTCGATGGTTTGTAAAATGTTTCATTACTGTAAAGAATTACCAAAGTTTTTTGTTGGAAGAAGTCATAGGCTTCCACTGCAAGATTCGAGGAATCTTCCTTTTAGTTTTCACGACCCACTCTAATAGTAGTCCTCCAATCGCTTCAAAAATTCATGCCTTCAACAAGGAAAGATATAAAATTATAAAACATACCATTAAACATACATTATTACAAAACTAAATTATAAAAAAATTTGTCACACACTTGCACTGCAGATGTAAAGTTATAAACATTGTATTTTTCAATTTTATACTTGGGTTTTTCTACGCAAGCCTTCTTAAATTCCTTGCCTTTGCTGTTTAATGCATTGTCAAGACTTTCATATATTGTTTCCCACGACAAATGACCCCACAGACAATTTCAAAAGTGATTTATCTCATCTACCTCGTTAAGCAACTTGAAATTGATTCGAAAATATTTTTTTCTTCCGTTTAGTATTCTGTTTACAAAGTAAAACAATGTGATCTTTAGCGCGTTGTTGTCATCCATAGCCTCGAAGTCTAAGTCCATAAATTTTATCTCGAACTAGCCAAGATTTATCTTACGAAACAAATCCCCAAAATACTTGTTAAGTAACATGCACATTGTTTTATGCTTTTTCAGCACGACATCTTTACCATAGCAAAGTTCCGTAATTAGGCACCACGCTCTAATTGATAAGCGTATCAAATCCTCACCAATTTGAAATCATAACTGATTTTTTCGTTACTTTCACCACGGGACACTTGCCCAAGCAACACATTATGCACAATTACACCATTAAATGAAAAGCTTCGTTACTCAGTGAAATGCCCAAATATGTCATCCTTGAATAGTTTCAATCGTTGCTTTGTTAATTTTTCTCGAATGACATTTAAACTGTATTTAATTTACACATACTTGCAACACGCCCGAGAAGGTGATCGCCATAAGGTATCTTTATCATTTCTGGGTCTTTCGTTGGTCCGTGTGAATTATAAATTGTTATATTTGATTTCGCCATTTATCTGATACAAGTTACAAAATAAAATTATTATATTTCATAATTACATGTCAATAAATTCATAACATCTACAACAACAATAACAAAAAAAAATGTCATTTGGTGCGATAGGGTGACTGTCGTACCTAAAAAGACAGTCTCTTGGTGCGATAAGAGCACTCGCTGCATACAACGCTTCTATTCTTTCATCCATCGCCAAATTTTCATGTCATCACACTTGGTATACGTAAAAGAATGCACACAACTTAACAAATTCCCCCATCACACTTTTATTATACAAAAACTAACATAAATTATCTTAGAGGAATTTCATCAAACACCTAATATGCGATAGTTATAACTCATCATTTTAGCTAAATTTTGTTTCATTATATCACTCCAACAACCTATAATCATCTAAAATTCCAATCAAACTCACTCAAATAATTAGAAAATGTTGAAGTTTACTTAGCTAGGGTTTGAACTCTTTTCAATTTCTTAGATTCGTTTCTGGTTCGTACAGATTACGGTGGATTTGGTTGGATTTTAGTTCGCCGTCGTCGTTTGCCGTTCAAAACCACAAGTTTAGAGTGTGGCTAGAGAGAGTTTGGAGTTTGAAAATATAAGGGTAATTTGGGGCAAAAAAAAATTAGCTAAATATGATAGAAAAAAATTAGGTGGGTCAAATTTAAAAATTGTAAAAGTTTTAAGGTTATTTTTATAAATTTTCCCATGGTTTTGGAAGTATTGTTTCGCTTAAGCTTCAATATAATGGATAGTGTGCACGGAAAATGCATCTTTCACTCTATGTGATTGGCCACCATGTGTCCAATAGCGGATGAGCCAAATTTTGAATAAACACCTTAACAAGCAATAATAATTTCATAGAATCTTTGCAGTGCACATAGTGTGCACGGAACAATGCAAATTATCACTGCAATGTCTTGTGAATAAATTCGGTATAAATTTCATTACTCCTTATTCCTTAACATACTATCAGACCAAGAGATCATAACTATAAATAATTCGCAGGCCTAAGACAACAGCTTTAAATAACTCATCAAGGGGTAAGGGCAGTTCATGGAAAGTGTAAGACACGGCCCAACCCAACGTGCTTAAATTTTGAAGGCTATCATGCACGAGTCTCGTGCTGGGCCGTTATCGTGAACGATATTACTCAAATTAATTTACCCCAAAAAAAAAAAAAAAATGCAGGCAGTATCCGAAAAGTTGTTCCCAAGTGTGCGCTCTCAAATTCGGTGAAAAATTTATAAGGACTACTAACGGACTGTTGTTTTTACAAACTATAGAATCCCTTTTATTTTCTGTGAACAACCAATCTAAGGGATGTGGTCGGATCTTTTCTTAAGTTTTCAGGGGAAAAAAAATTAAAGGTTAAAGGAAACAAAAACAAAAAACTATATACATAAAAATCTCAATGGATCGAGCCCATGTAAATCAAACCCAAACAAGAATTCAAACTTGATTATCAGGTCGGAGCCTATCAGATGATCGTTCCCCTTCTCTGTCATCTTCGAACGATGATGATTTTGCAGAACTAAATAAATTCTTTGATGGAAGACAAGATACCTCAACACCATCACCCGTTGTTCTTGGAGTCCGAACCGAACCGGTTCTTGAAATAAAAGGCGGAGCCAAACCAAGCCCCCAGTTGCCGGATCGAGACGGTGGACCGAACCGCTCGTACAAATGGTGATTGTGGTTCCTTCCAAGCACAAATCCTCCGCTCCCACTTCTAAAACCCCTTCTCGAACTCCTCACACTAGGAAACGCCACGCAACTCTTGCTTCTACTCAAAGAAGAGTTCATTAGTTGACTCCGTACCTCCGCCGGTAACCTTAGCGTAAACCTCTCACAATCTTGACCCGGTTGGACCACTGAGTGACCGGTGGAGTGTGAACGTGGAAACCAACCGGACGGCCTCCTCCACCCTATCGATCTCGATCTAGGTGGCCTATTCTGATTGGTCAGGATCACGTCAGGAGCTTCTTCATCTCTCCTCTGCACATCAGTCGATGAAATCTCTTGAATATTATCTGAACCTTGTTCCAATCGACTCGAGCCAACATCCGGGTTAAGAACTGGAATGAAGCTGGAGGGAGTTTCGCCAGGTTGTGGCACCAAATTTGCGCGGCAGACGGGACACGTGTTATGAGCAGACAACCAAGCGTCGATGCAATCCATGTGAAACACGTGGCTACACTTTGGTATCAAACGCAGCGTTTCCTCATCTCCAAACTCGTTCAAGCAAACCGCGCATTCTAAAGAACCCTTGCCGATTTTAAGCTCTCTGACCGCCGAGTAGAGGAAGGTGGGAAAAGTGTTGATAACAGAATCGTCAAGCCCGCGCGCCCCTCTGCGGGACCGTTGGTTGATCCCTCCAATTATAGTAGCAAAAGCGTCAGGGCTGTTTCGGCCCCTTTCAGTGCACTGACGGATGTAAACGGAGAAGAAGCCCAAGATGAAGAAAACGCTGACCAATATTACGGTTACTATGGCCATAGTACCGTTGAATTTCGGCCCCGTAACAGAAAACGCGTCCGGTGGCGGCGGTGGAGTTTGTGCGGTGACATACGGTAAGGCGTGGAGATAGAGAAAGAGAAAAAGAAAGTTGACCACGCCATGATCGCATATCATAGGATTGAAAATTGAACGGCTCGGATTAAGCGTTAGAACAGTCATCACTTCAAGTAAAGTAATTGTAGTTGTTGTTCATGATCATGAGTGGTTCTTTGGCTCGGAGCTCTGAAGATTTGTTTCTAAGACAAAGCAAAAGCATACGGAAAAACGTAAGAAAAAAAAATAAGAATGAAAATGGCGGGTCGACGACGGCCTAGCCAGGGCGTATCATTATTGACTTTGAAAGGGCCGACGGACCCCACAAGAGAACAAAACTCGACGGATGCATAGATGTCAAAGTATTTTGTATGATTATGACGTGGACGCCAAGTGGCAGTTAGAGTATCCGTGATTGGTCGGGTTTTGATTACTAACGAGGATCTTGAATGAGCGTAGTGTATGTGTGTTACCTTTTTTTTTATGGAAAATAAATTTTGACAATATGTTAAAATAAAAATGAACTACAATTTTATGCAATATTAAAGAAAAAAAGGATAAAATAATTAATCAATCTTATGACACCTCCACAAGTTGTTATAGTTTATTTTGTCGGTTGAGTCTCTTCAACATTTTTTTTTTGTTCTTTATTTTAATTAAGATATATGATTCCATTAATCTGTTTACATCAATAATTGTGATTTAAAATTATTTTATTCTATATTTTTTATTTTTTGAAAGGGATCGAAGGTTGTTAAAGATAATGCGATTTCACCATTGAGCTTCTAGATGTGTGATAATATATCTATTGTTGCAATTTAAGTTAGCAAGCAGTGGTAAAATGTTATTTAACAAGTAAACAAATTCAGACAACATCCTTAAGGTGTTGTCGTGCGTGTGGTGCGCGGTATCTATGCGGCGTGCGTGCATACGTGCACGTGTGTGGTTCTGAACTTCTTCATCTGTTGCGTTGAATGGTCATCATAATCTCAAGTAATTTTCAGCTAAAAGGATAATGTACGTTCGTCCGTCATGATGTTATAATTTATAAAGGAATAGGGCCTTTAATTACAAGTAAATGATATTATCATTTATTTAATTAAATTCATTTATATCCAATAATTATTCTCACTGACGACATCAAAAGGAAAAAAAAAAAACAGTATTAAAAGAATTGATAAGGATGGCTCATCGTTCGTGCCTTCGTTGTACCTTCACATGTTCTCATTTCATAGTGGTACTCAACAACTTAAAAGAAACTAAGAGGATTATTCAAGGGGAGGACTAAGGATGGGAAGAAGAGCCAGAAGAAATTTAATTTTGATTTTAAGTCAATTATCATATATGTATCGTTCGCTAGTCACTCTCACTCCTCTTATCAATTCAAGAAATTAAGCTTGAATTTTGTATAGCCCGCGATGACCAAGTCTTTTTCACACACATGGATCATGGATGGTTCAATTAATTTTAATAACAAGAAATTTACCACAAAATCAACAACGCCTACACACACAATACACACATTTATAGTCATTCTCAGGTAGTGACCCTCAATTTTTTTAATGTAGACATGCAGTTAAATCATATATTTTAATAGAGTTAATTTTCAATAGATTATAAAACCATGCAGTTTAATAACATTAAAAACTGACTCTATTAAATCCCACGGTTTAAAAATTTGTTAGCATAAAAAAAGAAAAAATACGTCCGCACTAGAAAATGACATTATATATATCTATAGTTTTTTTCTAGCGAATGTATCCTCATTTTAATATAGTGAGAATGCATACTAAAATATAAAAAATTACAAATTTCAATATATTAATAATTATATTTTTTTTATCTGTTAGTGTATGTGAGGATAACCTCACTAAAGAATATATATATATATATAATTTAAATTAATTATGAAGTTTTTTTGTAGGGTAGTTGACGTTTGTTTATATATAAGTATATATAAGATTTTATCCATACACGGAAAGATGCATGTAAATAAATCTCCAAAACTAATCAATTTTATCTCTATTGCCAATAAAATTTTCATACTTTTATGTTGATAAGGGAAAAACATGAGTCGACTTGTTAAACTCCATCAAACTAATTAATTTCTTAAATCTTCACTCATTAACTAGCGTTAATTAGTTCAAATATGGTTTATATACAATATTTCAAGAAAAATAAACCTAGTAGGCTTTCAAAGATATGAAAAGGCTACGAAGCAAACAAAGAAATTCCTCGCGAGTTGTAATTATCAACCAAAATTTATTCTCTATTCTCCTCGTGCGGGCGGGCCTCAGTTTATTTGTGTAATTAATTATGAGTCTTGACTTTGTCAGCTAAATAATGCACCTTTAATTTCCATTCCCCAAAAGCTGATGTTCCAGTCCTCTTAACCTAATCATTCTTGAAGAAAACGCCTGTTTGGAAGCATGACCTGTATTTTGTAGCCGTTCCGAAATTTGAATAACAATTTCGGTATCTGAAATTAGGGATGGCAATGGAGAGGGGGAGAAGAGGAGATCAATCTCTCTGTATTCATTCTTGATATTTTGTGTATGTCCCCGTCTCCATCATAATTATTTGAAAGAATCATCATCCCCTCCCCGAATAATAACAGGAGATCCCCGAGGGTCCCCGATCCTCGAATAACTAATACATTTTTTGTTTTCGATTTTGAGTTAATCATATTAAAATAAAAAAATTCAAATAAAAGTAAAGTTTGAAATATATCTTATATTAATATCCATTACAAAAGTCACATACATTAAATTAGTAAGTAATGCAACATGTAAGGGATACAAACTTCTTTTATAAACTATCGTGAATAAATTAATAGTCTAATATAAAATGGTTACAAATAAAATCGAATTTATATTCAAAATTAACTTTTTCAATGGTGGCGTAGGCACTTTATAAATGTGGAATATTCCCTTTACAGCACAATAGTTAAGTCGGAGCAAATCAAGAGTAAATATTAGATTAAATTAGATTAGATTAGATATTAAAATTATGATTCGCTGTGGGCAATTATAACATCTAAAAATAAATAAAAAATAGATTTAAGTTTAAAACATTTAATGAATATTAAAATTAAAATAAAATTTTTGGGCAAATAGAATTTACCCGGTTTTTTTAATGTGCTAAATAAAAATTTAGGACTTTAATTAGTTAATTAGACCTAAAAGTTTAATAATATAAATATTTTGATATTTTTTATTTTTACCAATATTTATAATTTTATAATTCAAATTTTATTATTTATTTACTAGTAATTTTAAAAAATAAAAATAAAATTTAAAATTAAAATGAGAAAATGGGTAGGGGATAGGGATTCTACCTCATCCTTGTCCCCTCCCCGAATAAGAAATTGGATAAAAAAATTTCCCCGTCCCTTCCCCGAATAAGAAATTGGGTATGAAATTATCCTCATACCCTCCCCGAATGGGGAAAATCCCTGAGGATACCCGTCCCTGTGTGGATTTTTGCCATCCCTATCTAAAATCTTGGAAAATGGGCGGGTTGGTTCATCACTTAATTCTGTTGACGTGTAATCAATCCATTTTAGAAAAAAAAAAGAATAATAATAACATTTTAAATTTTTTATCTTAGACTTTATTTTAAATAATAAATATTATTTATTAGGTGGTTTGTAATTTTTATATGATCTAAGTATATTATTTTACTAATTAATTGACGAATGACTTATTATTTGAGTAGTTTTTTAAAATAAAAAAAACAAACTTGAGATGTATAAAACAACTCTTAAAAAAATTTATATTTGTTGAATAATATTATATTATTTGTTTTGCTTTCAGACTAGTCTATATATTCAATGCAGGTTATGATTGAGATGGGAAAAAAAAAACTGATAATAAGAAAAGACTTTGAGCTAGTTTTTTCTTGATTTCTCCCCATTTGAATAACAAAAATCTTTGAATATGTTTGGGTACAATTTCATTTATACAAAGTACTTTTCACTAATTTTTTTTGTCGCGTGTATTACTCATCTATCGGAATTATATTTATGTCGCATGTAACAATTTTTTTTTTGGTTTTTTATTTGGAAGGATATATTCTTGCTTGCTTTGAAAACACAAATTCTTAGGGCGGGCGATCTCTCATTTGACTATGTTTTTTCATATAATTGAGAGAAATTATTTTTAAGAGAAAAATGAAAAGAAGAGAGTACATAATAAGGTGGAATTATATAACGAATCAGAGCAACTTTCAACAAATCTTATCTGATTATATTGGGCTATACCCAAACGTGAAGAAAAATGCTATCTTGCAATACAATGGACTGTATCAAAATAAATAAATATAGTACATAATGTTCACTGATTTAAATATTTAATTCTAATATAGTGTACACTATTACATTGAAATAAGTTACATATGATATTACTTTACGGGCTTACATATTACATAATCTCTGACGTTGTGCATCACTAAATTTTAATAGAATAAAACCCTTAACTTGTACGCTATTACACTTCTATTTTTTATGTATGTAATTATTTTCTAAAAAAGTAACCTTAATGATTTTATTCCATTTCGAGTAAATAATATTATAAACAAGATCGGTGGCTGTCCATCCATTACTAGGGTCCCTCTATCTTACATGCATGTAAGATAGAGATTGCCCCATTACTATCTGTATAATTGCGCAAACCAAGGGGGGGAATTGTTACGACGAGCATAATGGAAAATTAATGATTGAAAAAGATCATCTTAAAAGAACTGGGTGTATAAACAAATATTAAGAATGTACTTAGCAATAGCAAACCACCAGCCAATCATGTAGCCCACCCAGTCGAGGGCCCATATTTCAAAATTGAGAAAAGAGAAGCCACGCCTGCGCATAAGTCGCAGACAACGACTACGGTGGGCAGGATGCGGTTCAGCTCGGTTCTAAACCGATTGGTTAACCGAAATTGAACCGAATCGAACTAAACCGAATATATTTTAGTTCGATTTGCTTCATGGATGTGCGAAGTTCTACTAAAGTGAAATTGTGAGACCAGTAGCACCATCTTCTTTGAGTTGACAACAAATTAGGCTTTGCATAGCCAAGCTTTGCAACCATATTAAAGATGCGTTTGGAATTGAGGTTAGGTGATTATAGTTTAAAAGGTACAGTACTAAAGTATTTTAGTAAACATTAATTATTGTATCTTAAAAAAAATATTGATATGATTTTTTATTAGTATGATAAAAAAATATATTATATTTTTAATAATTTTATAAAAATTATTATTTAAAATTTATATTTATTACATATTATTAATATTTATTTTATAATTATATTTTTTTTTACAGCAGTTATAGTTTAAAAATTACAATACTTCAATCCCAAACAGGACCTAAATAAAAGAAAACCAATGAAAAATTCAAGCTTCCTAACTTGTAAAACAAGGACACAAACAATTAAGATTTTCCAGATTACTTCAAAAGCTAATAAAGTAATTTCACTTTGATAATTGATTATAAACCAGTGATTTCATAACCATCTTAGATGAATAGTATATGGGAAATGGATCAAGATACCCGATATTGCTGCAATGCTAAAAGCTTCAAAGTACTCTACCAATTAGAAGAACACCATATCTACACTTGAATTTTGAAGAGCATATTCAATACAAAGGCCGTTTTGATCAAACTAGACGAGTGTCGGCTGCAGTGGAGGATTCGTGAGTGACGATCATCGACCAACAAAAGATAATGACAAGAGACAAGCCAGCCTCTGACTATGGTAACGGCTTGAATTGTGATTGATGGTTGGTTGATGCTTCAATCGTGAGTGACAAACGGTGGTTGGCAAAGATGATAGCAGGAGACAACATAAATTGGTGGTGAGTTCGTGACCGCTAGTGTGAGATCATGATTGTGTAAAAGCTTGCTGATTGCCGGCAAATGCCAATCTAGGGTTAGAAAATTAGGAATTACTGAATTGATTTTGATTTTTGTTATTAAATAATATTTTTAATTAAATTGACCGAACCGATTGGTTTGTCAATTTGGTGCGGTTTTGAGCCAAACCGAATACAAATCACTTGGTTTGATTATTTTGGAACTGTTCGGTTTTTGCCTTCCAAACCATTTTGAAAAATCAGATTTTGAAAAAGGCACTCCTTATCTTCTTTTCAAAATTTCTTTTTAAAATCTGTTATAAAATAGGGTGATTTTACCAAACTTGATTCCTAAAGAAATTTACCAAACGTTAAAATTAGTTTTATTTTTTCAAAATTATTTTTTAACCCTCCAAAAACAGAGTAAGAAGCCACAACATTTATGAAATTATATTAAATATAAAAATAAGGCAAATGCTAAGTTACAATTATTGTAACTTACATATTTCATGTGAACCGCATAAATTGCGGGTCTTATAATTTTATGTGGTTCACATGAGAGGTGTAAGTTACAATCATTGTAACTTAAAGGCTCCCTAAAAATAATTCTTAAAATGAGATTTTGAAAAACTACTCCTCTTTTTTAAAAAAAAAAAAAAATTTGTTATAATATGAGTGATTTTACCAAACTTGATTTCTAAAAAAATTTACCAAATATTAAAATTAATTTATTTTTCAAAATTACTTTTTAACCCTCCAAAAACAGTTCCAAACAGGTCCTAAAACCTTAGAAACCAATGTGAATCCACCTGTCATTGTCAATATTTCTTTTTGGCCTCGGCGGCTACACTAGCAAACCCTAAATACAATCTTTTATTTTTCTTAACAGCTCGTGAGACCAACCGAATACGACATTAAAAATCACCAATCTAAGAATAAGAAAAGACGTAACAGCTGGTCATAAAAACATTAATTCTAAGGGGGAAAAAATATTCATCTGAAAATTCTTAATTAATGTTATTTAATTAAATTGATCCTATTATAAAATCTTGCACCTGGGACTCTCGAAAATAGATCATTCAGATCATATGTCTTAATGTCTGCACTAACAAGAACATTAATTCGGAAACAAAAATATATATATATATAATTTCAGTTATATTTTATTTACGGTTGCTTCTCAACAAGGAATTTAAGCAAATACGGCCCCTGGTATTTGAAGGAAAGCCGCGGTTTCGTTGCGCTTCAATTCCTGACGCTGACAGGAATCAGGATTCTTGTAGTTGGGCTTAGAGAAACACGTGTACCGTGTAGAATTGCCAACTTGTTCACTGTGCAATCGAAATGGACGAATCAGATGTCGCACCAAATCTACTGCTTCTGCTTGTAGACTCTTTCCACACTCCTTTATTTTTTTTTGGGCGGACGTGTTTGTTTTTTCTATTTTATCTCGACAGCAAATCGGCAATTAGCTTCTTTCGGCCAAAAAGAAGTAAAAAACAAGTTATTTGATTAAGAAAAAGTTATTTTATTTAAATCTACAAATTGAATTACAGAATGATGTATTGTCATTTATGACTCATTATCTAGAGCCTATTTGTTTTTCCGAATTTTTTTTTTTTTGCTGAACACTGAATGCCCGTCAGTTTCAATAATTAAGTTATTTTAAGTGGTTTATTTTTCCTACAAAAACAAAAAAAAAGTACCTTTAGTTTAGTTAAAATTTATATTGATTCAGATTTAAAACCAAAAACCACCTAAATGAAAATGATCCTCTTAATTAATTATTTTCAATTCATCACACAACACAAGACGGCGGTACTGGTACATGTTCTTTTCTTCTTTTATTGGTTAGATTGATTAATGGATCAATTTCCTCTCAAAAAAAAAAAAATTGATTGATTAATTTATATGAAAAGACAAAGATCACTGGAATTTTGTTAACATGCAAAGCATTATGGGGAAAAAAAAAGATTATATAGTAGTACCAGAAAGCATTTTTCTATACATCAAAATAAAGTTATAATTATTAATTTATGTTACATGTGAGGGAATTTTTTCTTACTAAACTAGGTAGGAGGAGAAATTTAGAAGCAATTAATGCAGATGTTGAATAAATATTATAAGAGACAACAAGCATCCCATAAATTTTTGTGCAAAAAGTTTTGTGGTGGCTGCCATTAGATTAATTAATATTTACCTACTGAGTTTCTTTCGAAAGAAATATAGAAGAAAAAGTGGATCAATAAAGTGTTGGCTCCACTGGCAATGAAGTCCCTTAAGTGGCTTGATTGGGTTTGCTCTCCAGTTCGAGTCGCAGGGAAGTCGCCTTTGTTGGGAGAACTTGTACCTCTCGGTTCGAGCGGAGACTTCTAGTCTGCATTGTAGTACGGGCTTAAAGGTGCCTTCCACAGTTGAAGCCCTCCCCAGAATACCTCGTGGTCAAAAATAAAAAAAAAATAGAAGAAAAAGTGGATCCGGCTAAATGAATACATTTTTAATAAGCAATAGATTCATAAAGCTAATGCATTGTTGAATATCAATTTGTTTTCACATTCCATACAACGACCCAAAGACAAAACACCTTTTGGAAGTTTGAAAATGTTTGTCTTTTAAATATCTTGTTCCTAATGCTAAACATGCACTAAATGCTAAGATTATATATAATGAAATAAACAACTACGATCGCCCCCCCCCCCCACCACCACCACCCTTTTTTTTTTCCTTCGTTTGCACTCTATTGGTTTTGTGTTGTAGGGTTGTAGATTCATTGCACTTAATTTGCAGTTTCGATTGTTTTGTTGTGGGGAGATGACGTCTTAATAGTGCACGTTGGTGTTGGGATATGATTGTGAGTTGCGACAATGCTCTCATAATCATAATCATAATCATTTGAGAAAATGCGCCAACAACAGCTTAATTGATATTGTGGGCAGGCAAGATTAATAGATACGATCTTTTAATTATATGGTGATAATTAATTAACAAGACAATGTTAGAGCTGTAATTGAACAACATAAAATTGTTCAGGTTTCGATCATTTTATGTGTCATACGGAAACGTGGTTTAGTTGAATCATCATCATAACAATGATACTGATATCTGTTAGGTTATTTGCACTTCATCTCATCCCAGGAGTAGCATAAGAGGAACCAATATTTAATACTCATTCGGTATGATTTCTCCATTGACCAAATGAGTTTTTTTCAATTTTTTTTTTACCGTTTGGTTTTAATTGGAGGAGATTTTTTGGGATTAAAATAACTATTGTTTCTACTATGAGAAACTCAAATTTGGTGTTTAAAAGTTGTTTTCAAATGCTTATTTTTGTCTTCGTAATATTAATTTTGAATACATATCGTATTTGTAATATATATTTTGAAATTTTTATAATTTTCCATTTCAAAATTACATTTTTCTCTACTTAAAATTTATTGTTGGATTGAATGATTTCACTGTATGTTAATAGCTAAAATTTTTTCCAAACATCTAATTTGACGTTTAATTTTTCCTAATCATTTATGACAATTCCAACAACAATATTTAGAAAATGCACTTAGCAGAAGCTAAATTTGATGAGCAAACAACTAATTTTTATTTTATTTTATTTTGTTAAATACCTCTTACCCTTACTAAAAGCTCCTTTATTAATGTAGGTAGCGAAATTAACTTTGTATCACCTCACTTGTCGCAAAAATTCATGTTGGCTACGCATCACCTAAGTTTTGCTTTTTGACTTTTTTTGTATTAACCAACTATTTTGTCTTTAATATCATTAGAAGATATGGAAGAATATGTGCTAAAAGACTATTTTACCCTTACAACAGTTTCTTGATCTCTCTATGCATCAATAAAACTTAGAAATGTTGAAAAGAATAAAGCAAAATAAAGGAAAACAAAATCAATTTTGGGTCTTAATTAAGGATTAATTTGTTTAAACTATGAAAATTTCACTTAAGGTTTAGGGTTGTTGACAAGGGGGGGGGGGGGGGGACATATAGGGCTAAAGGGTGCCGTGGCACTGTAGAGTTTAAAAAAAGATTTGGGGTGATTAAATAAAATATAAAAATTTAGTGTTAAAGTCCATATTAGCATTTGCGCATTAATATTTGATAGACATTGTACTTTAAGGCTTGGAAGTTTATATGGAGCGGGGATTCTTTTCCTTTGTAATTATGTATTTTCCTCCATAGATTATAAATACAATTTTTTTTTCATATGGTATTGACAGTAAATAATAGTCTCAATAGATATATATATATATATATATATATATATATATATATATATATATATATTTTACTTTTAATGATTCGGTTTGTTACTAATTTATTATTTTTAAGAACTTGAAAATTGAAATTAAATTTGATCACGTAGAATTTTCGTCTGAGCTCCTCCCTTGGTTGTTGAAACGACGTAATTGATGCTGTGACCACATCAAATTCCTAATGGTCTTAACGATATAATAATTATTAATCGATACAAAATGTAAACTTAGAAGCTATGGAGTCATTGTCAGAATTCTTTAGTGACTACATGAAATTTTGCCAGATTGAGGTGATGGAGAATAATTTCCAATATATCGACCTAAAAGAAACAAAATGCCCCGGCCCCCTAATGACCTTTGGTTGCTTTTTTCCATTGTAGAAGGCGTCATCAACTTGGAAACGAATTAGGGACAAACTTGAATAGGCCTACAGGGACCAGGGTACCAGGCAGTATTGGAGTTGATGTAACTACAAGCTTCAGAATTCACGAACACTTAAAGTAGTGGGGAAATCCTTCATGTTCGAATGCAGAATTGCGTATTGAATTATTGATAGTCATTATTCAGTAGTTTCTGTCTTTTGTTTAATCAATTTTCAAGTTGGAAAGAAGTTGGATGCAGATGTTAGTTAGCCCATGCATGAGCATGGTGCATGCCTGGGTGTCGCAAAACTGTGCTAAATTCAAGGCTCTGAAATCTGAATATTGGCCCATCAGCTAGCTAGATTTGCTTTCAGAGATTGTGCAACCCTGGTCTGTTTGTGACGTGGCACACGCAGATTGGTGCACCTTCCCAGTTGCAATGACTTAACAGTATGCTGGCTGTGTAAGATCAGAACTCATTGTGAGAATCTGAACTATGTCAGATGGCAACAAAAGGAAACAGCAAGCAAGTTCCCCGAATTTGAGGTCCATATCCCCGGTTTCTTGAACAAGTCAACAAAATCGACCCAGTTCTTGTGATATATACATATATATATAATATATACACGAGAGCCGGACCAGTACATTGAGCCCACATGCCCAGGTTAGAATTTTTAGTAGCGTACTTCGCGCTTTGAATCACATGCTACGATGAACGACAGAATGATTGTTAATTATGTATAAATCATTTGTTAAACATATTTAATCAAAGACTAATCTTGGTGTTTTGCTAGGTGATGAGCTGTGAAACAAGCTAGGGCATATATTCTTATTTGCAACTTGTTCAATTTCTCGGCAGCCAAAGCCTTAGGCATCGAGAGACTTGTATTATCACTGCCATATGTTAATCTCATTCCATAAATCAATCAATTTATGACAAGTCAGTTAAGGTTTCTTCTTTAAAAATAAAATAAAACAAAATAACATTAAGGTTGATGTTAATTAATTTTCTACATATGATAAATATAAGGGATGATATATATGTTGTCATTTTTTAGTATAGACAGGGTGCATATAGAGTATCTGTCTTTTAAAAGTTACGGATATTTATACTTGAGAATAATTATATATATATATATATATATGCTTGAGGAGAAATGTGTTACCTATTGGTAAATGGGAATTATAAAATTATACAATCAATTTCACTTGCTTGAGAAATTTCTTCTTGCTCGCTATTGAAGAAAACTAGAGATGCAAACTGTGATGCGTGAGTAATGTACTAAAATTGGAGTCTGAAACTTGATACTAAAAATAGTAAATTGATTACAAATCTAATTTAATATATTAAGCGAATATTAATAATAGATCCACAAGCGAGCTATATCTTTCCGAAGAGATCTTAAGGAAGAAAATGACAGGATTAAAGAAATAACATTAGCCAAATTGCATTTCTAAATTACACTAAATCAGTCACAGGAATCTCATATATATTAACTACAATTTCGGTGATACATTCAAAGGAATGCCAGTTGGTCATCGATTTTCCTTCTATTTTAATCCTTGCATCGATACTTTCAAATTGCACAGTAATATAGAAATTCTCAACTCATTACTCACAAATTCATCACCTAGATAAAAATAAATATATAAAAATTCGGTGTAGTCAATATTCCATGGAAGTAGAATGCCCCCAAAAATAAGGGAAGGAACCCCAGAGAATGTCTTATTGATGTGAGTTAATTATCATTTTCAATACAAGTTAGGTACCATTAAATAAAACAGAATAAAGGTGTAGATAATTCCACCCGATTATTTTTGTAAACCCACCTCGCTTCTATAAATAATCATAATATTTTACAAAATTATAAATTAACGATAAGTTTAAATAAATAAATAAATAAATAAAATCATTATTTTAATATATATTTCTTTCTTTTCCGATTTAGGTCTTTGACCATTTGAATTACTTTAAAATAAGTTTAATGTGATTATTTTACCATTATAATAGAAAATAACTAAATTGCTCCAAGAAACATATATTATTATATGTACTAGTTTAGACATGTAGTTTTATGCTTTATAATCTAATATGTTATAAATAAAATTTAATAATTTTCAATATGTTACTTGTCATAAAAATATTTTGTTAGCTTGCTTGAATATTATTTATAAATACATTATTTAGAAATAATAAATTTTGTATAAAAAATTCGAAGTTAAAATAATTTTTTTATGTATTTTAGTACTTTTAGCTTATGAGGCTAAAATAGTCGTATTAAATTTATGCTGAAAGCAACTTCAATAGTCAAATATAAATAAGAAAATATAGTAAAAAAATGAAGATGGATTTAATTGATAAGTTCTCCAAATTTATTCTTCATTTGAAATTTTTATAAATAATATAAATTTACGGTAATAATTTTTTAAAAGTGGAGTAGGTGTTTATAAAAATTGTGGGATGAAAATATCACCATCCAAAAAATAGTAATTGATTATAATATTGGTGGAAGTGAAACTAACCAAAACCTTCTTTTTTAAAAAAGAAAAAAGAAAAAATTAACCATTCTTCTTCATGTTTTAAAAATTCATCTGAATTCTCTTATGTTACGATACTAAATAGACCAATACTCGTTTTGGAGGACACTTCCATCCCTCACACAAATTTAAAAGTGGAAAAATAAATGAACTTCAAGGGTAAATTTGCAGCAAAGTTATTGGCATTAACGTCTGGAGGATTGAGGCGGATTTGAGATAATGAGAGGAAAATGATTAATTTTGCTAAAGATTAAAGAAGAAGGGGTGGGTTTATTTTGCTATGAACGTAGTAGGAAGAGGAGAAAAGAGGACCGCAACGGTAGTATGTCTTGGGAAGGAGAGTTTGCGAGTAGGCACATAGTCTTCATCGTAGATGATTACAGAGTGACTGTTTGTGGAGAGTCACATGGATTCCTCTGAACATGTACAGACACCTGAACTCAGCTGAATCATCAATTGTGTAGACAGGCTCTCTCACTTTTTATTTCTTATACACCTTCCATCAGAATCTCAATGCTGCTAGCTACTTTCACCTTTTCGTCTCCTTTCTCCTTTTTAGCGTCCATGTGTCCTACCCAGGCCATTATTAATTCCATTATTAATTCTCACCCAATGAAACAACACCCCTCCACCCCATCGTCACATATAATTAGGCATGATGCACCTCTGTTTCAATCGTAAATAGTATAATATTTTCGGACAGAGTATAATATTTTCATACTAGACTCCTCTCGTGATATAGATCACTTTATTTTTTATAAATTTCGTGTCACTTGTATTTTAATATTAGTATATAATTACAATTTAATTACTTTTATTTTTTCACTTATTAGCTACTAATCACATTAATAAAATTTGCTCAGAAGAAGCAAGATTAGGAGAGGATCTTGATACATTTTTGTAACCAAACTAGCTGAAAGACAACTTTGACCTCTATCTTATTGCACCAACAAATGTTTTTCACCAAGGAGACGACCGTCATTCCACTAAAATTGGTGCTCATTTCACCATATGCCTTTGGACCCACGACGCTACTTCCATAATTTTCAAATTACTTTTATTTTTTGTTTCATTTTTTTTTCCTTTTCTCTGTAAGGACTTGGCTATTGTGGTGTATGTTATTAGTTTGTAAATTTTGAGGACAATCCTGAAACAGTATGACTAGCTTATAGCTCCAATTGCCAAGAGAATCTCTCTGTCTGTGTGGTCTAAGTGACTGCTGGTCTACAGTGCAATCTCACGTGCAACACGCTGTAGCTTTTGTTTGTTATCTCTCTCAGATTAAAACATCTATAAAGCCGCTTAATCTTCCTCACAGGGAGAGATCTATCATACATAAAAGGGCAACTTTGTTTGGTCTTTTGGGAATGTAGTGCTTGCCTTGCCAACTAGCTTATCTCAAACTCAGAAAGCCCAGTTTCTTTCATTGGGGTTTCTTTAAAGGAATCAGTTTCACCTTCAACAAGCTTTTATCCACCACAACTTCTCTCCTTTATGGCTTTAGAAGCCGTAGTTTACCCAAAACCCCAAGACCCATTTGGTTATTCTTGTAATAAGGACATTTACTCTTCACCAGGAGAAGGAGGAGGAGCTTGGGGCTATGACTTTTGCTTTCAACAAGAAGACAGAACTCTTCTTGGAATCATTGATGCTAACATCATAGAGCAAGGCCTCCATGCAAATTGGGACTCATCATCATCTCCTTCAATTATGCAACATGCAAACGAATCATGGGGTCCCAATTCTTCTCCCGACGCCTACGCAGCTGACCAAACTCTCTCTGCAGGATCATTTTCTCCAGCAGCAGCAGCAACAACAGGAGGTAGACGAAAGCGAAGGCGCACGAAGAGCAGCAAAAACAAAGAAGAAATTGAGAATCAGAGGATGACTCATATTGCTGTTGAGCGCAACCGCCGTAAGCAGATGAATGAATACCTAGCTATCCTTCGATCTCTTATGCCTCCTTCTTATGTTCAAAGGGTAAGAATTTACCATCTCTTAACAGGAACTCGGATCTAGTGCTGATTTGAACAGTGTGTGCAGTTGAAAGTTTGCTATATATTAATCATCAATCACAGTCCTTATAAAATGATTAGCTCTTTAGTTAGAAAAAGTGTTTTCTCTTTTTGAATTAAATGCAAATAATTTTATCATGTCTGCAGGGTGACCAAGCGTCAGTAATTGGAGGCTCCATTAATTTTGTTAAGGAGCTAGAGCAGCTCTTGCAGTCCATGGAGGCACAAAAGAGAAATACAAGTCAATTATTAAAAGCAGGCGATAATGGTGTCTCATCCCCATTTGCCAATTTCTTCACCTTCCCGCAGTACTCAACACGCTCAAGTCAGAGCAACAATTTGGCGCCAGATCATGAATCGAGTATGACCGAAAATGTAGCAGACATAGAAGTGAACATGGCGGAGAGCCATGCCAACATTAAGATACTTACAAAGAAACGACCTAGGCAGCTCTTGAAAATGGTTGCTAGTTTCCAAAATCTCAGGCTCAGTGTTCTTCATTTAAATGTCTCCACCGTTGATCAAATGGTCCTGTATTCAGTCAGTGTTAAGGTCAGTGATACGCTTATATACATATGCAATTTTGCTCCTCTATAGTAATTTTCCTTCTTTTTTTTTAATCAAGAGTTTCTTTTATGCAAAATTAGCATGTAGATTATTAACAAGAATATAAGAATAATTAAATCTCAACGATATACTAGTACTAATAAACATGTGACACAAAATTTTTATAATATCATGGAAGTTCAAATTAGGAAAGGATCTTAAATTATTATTATTGTTGTTGTTTTTTTAACTAATCCTTATTTTGTGTGAAATTAATAGGTTGAGGAAGGGAGCCAGCTGAATACAGTGGACGAAATTGCAGCTGCCGTTCATCAAATACTACTGGAAATTGAGGAGGAAGCAACAGCTTTTAGCTAGCTGAAACTCAAACAACCCTAATTTTGTGTGTGTCTGTGAGTGTGTGTTTTAATATTATGTGAACGGGGTTATTTCTCTATCATATAATTAAACGTAATGTTTCCCTTTCATTGTTGCTACGTGTCATTATGGGTCCTTTGAGAATCTTGTGTAGTTGTAGTTTTGTACAACATTTGTCCAAACGGACAAATGGTCTTGGAGACGTGGATATTATTTCAAAGCTTATGCCGTAAATCTATATATGCTAGGCTATTTTATATTATAGACGTCTCTCAATACTTGAAGTTAATCACTAGCGACTTCCTAATTTTATAATTAACAAGACAAAAATGTAGGAATCATCTCGGTTATGATAATTTTGTTATTATATCTTCAAGATTTTTTTCCCTTTTGTTAGTCTTTTTCTTTGAAAAAGAATTACCTTTCAGTGTGTCTGAAATGAGTAAGAATCCTTAAAAAACAAAAAAAAGATAAGGATCCTTATTTAAAATAACAAAAGAAAAGAATAAGGATCCTCTTCTTGTTTTTTTTCCCTCTTATTACTTTCATAATTTAATTTTTTTAAAAAAAAACTGATTTGATTATAATTAAAAAAAAATTAGTTTGACTCTATCTTAGCCACTCATTATATAAGGAGAGACAAAAAGAAAATAATAGACAATGAAAGAATGCTAATCCATTTCGTAAATAGTTAAATTGATTGATTCTTTTGCTACAAGATTTAAGGTCTTTAGTAACAAGTATTTTAATGATAAAATTGTTTTCGTTGCCTTAGGTATGTTGTGGCAAAGTAAAATATATTTATTTACCAAATATTTAAGAAATAAACTAATATTTAATTATTACTTTTAACGATGCATATTTTGTAGTTTAGGACATACATTAGCAACAAATTAACTTTTTGTTGCCAAAAGATTTAGTGCCAAACTAAAAATGTAAGCACCGAAACATTTAGTGACAGAACCTTCATTGCCAAATAGTTTCATCACGAAAGAGTGACCAATACCAAAAAAATTTCTTTTTGACTTTTTGTGACAAAATTCAAATTCCATCTTTAAATATGTATTTGTAGCTACGAATTCTAATTTTGTCATAGAAAGTCAATTTTTAAAGGTGAAAGGCTAGTGGTTTTTTGGCAAATCAAGTTTTAGCAATAAAAATTTCAATTTTTTCGTTAAAAACTCTAACTCCCTATTGTATCTAATGTACTTTTTATTCTTTAAATCTTTCATCTATAAGTTTCTTTAATTTTCATTCTCTCATCTTTAATGTACAATTCTCGTTCTCTTATTCTTTAACTCAATCTCTATCTTCTTATCTCTTTTGCTTCTCTTCAATATGGTGTAATTTCTTTCTTTCTTTTTTTTTTTTTGATCTTTTTTTATTACAATCTTACATGACTATACTTAGAAGTTTTATTCATTTACAACTAGAAAAATAGATATTACATTTTGTAATTGTTTTTATCTATTTTTCATAAAAAATAATAATTCTTTTAAATTAATTCTTTTTTTTCTTCATAACAGTGTTAATATTCATTGCATTTAATTTTAAAGATTGTGATATAGTAATTTTGTTGAAAAAAAAAATTATTTCTACACTTGTAAAATTATTTATTTTATTTCTTAGCAACAAAATAATTTCGTTATAAAAAAAATTACTGCAGGTGTAACAAATTAAAAGAGTTTGTTACAAAATAATTTCTTAAAAAAGTTGGACACTCTTTTGTCAGGAATCTATTTTGTTGTAAAATGATACTTAGGGCCAGAAAACTTTTGTTTTGTAGTTAAATATATAGTGTGACAATGTTAGGCGGATGACCTTGGCAGCAAACGTATTTTTGTTGCAACAGTCTAAGACAACAAAAATTGGTACTTTGAGCAACAAATCGTTGTCGTTGCAAAAGGTCATTATTTGTTGTGGTGTAATTTCAAGCCAAGTTTGTAGTATTATTTTGATATATATATATATATATATATATATATATATATATATATATATATATATATATATATATATATATTAAATCGTAAAGTGTTAATTAAATTCATGCTGCAAGTGAAGTGAGCTAGAGATCTGTTCACACGGATGGTAAGCGATATTTTTATTTCCTTCTGTTACCATGCCAGAGAGCAGAGATCTTTCCGAAACTGAAAGAGAAATAATTGTGAAGGGCCATATTTATCCGATCACATCCCTAAGTTCAAATTAGGCATTGCCGCATGGCATGCACGTTGTTATCCAATTTTACCCATAATTTTTCAGAATTAAAGCATTCTCCCGAATATTTGACTAGGTACTTTTGTGAGTTTATATGCTTAATATTTAGTTATTTCCACGTATTATTACTTAATAACTACAATAGACAACGTATGTACTTGTATTTTGCTAGAAAAAACAAAATAAATCGAGTCCAATTATATATTAAATCTAAGCATATATCCGCTTCAAAATATCAATTTTTCAAGCCAATCTAACTACCTCTATTTTTTGCCTAGTTATGCAGTATTTTATTAAAAGAATAAAAGAAGAAAATTAAGACGACTCAATATTCCCCCGCCTCCGATCGCTATTGTGGTGTGCAAATGGCTCACCTCATGCAGGGTCCAACCCTCAATTATCAGCAGAAAGACCAATTTGTAATTTTCTTCTTTTTTTGGGTGACATTTCGTTCCCAATATATATTCAAATTAGAAACATGCAGGGTCCATCCCTCAATTATCAGCACAACAACCAATAATTTCTTAAAAATTATTAGCTGTACGTGCAACCAAGGGAAATTGAACTTTCAAGCATATACATCGATACCTCTTATTGAATCTTCTTTGTATGGATATAGAATTGTTTGATTTTATGCTCATGAATCGAGTTATCAACTCGTTTACCTGATGACTTCCTTCATAATCTCACCCTGTCTCTATGCGTTTGTTGGCACTGTAAAATAAAATATGTATGATTAGATTCTTCTGTTGGCACTCAAATGGATATATAAATAATATCTATTTTTGAAAAGATATAACCAACCCAAAAAGAAAACCATAATAACAAAACCAAAAGTTTGATGAAATGATAATCTTGATGACCTTTCTGGCGATTCCTCTAGCTAGTAGCTGGTTAGAATGATGCACAACGTTGACAAAATGTGAGGAACATGTGGGCTGTAACATATCTGCATGATGAGGCACAATATGAATTCATTTAAAAAATTCGTGACAATTTGTCCATCACAAGGATCCATTAGATTCTTGCTTACACTTTAGGGGAAAAGGAGAAGCTATAAAAGGCAGCTAGAGGACGAAAAAAGATTAGCTAACTATTCTCCCATGGAAAAATGTTTAAACTAAAATCAGAAGTATCATATTAGCTATAAAATAAATAAATAATAATATGATATATGTATATTTATTTTGAAGAAATATCATACAAGTGATGATTATATTAAATTTAAATACACATATTTTACATGCATTAAGTAGTTATAACATCTTATGTATTTTAGAAAGCGACAAGTTTTTTATTGATAAATAATCTCTTAGCTCCATAATTATTGGCATTAATTATTCATTCAGTGGCCCCACTTTTTGATATATAGAACTTAAATTTTGAATAAAATCAGAAGTATCATATTAGCTATAAAATAAACAAATAATAATATGATATATATATTTATTTTGAAAAAATATCATGCAAGTGATAATTAACTATTTTCCCATGAAAAAATTTTTAGAATAAAATTAGCGGTATCATATTAGTCATAAAATAAATAAATAATAATATGATATATGTATATTTATTTTGAAAAAAATCATGTAAGTGACAATTATATTAAATTTAAATACACATGTTTTACATGTATTAAGTAGTTATAACCTCTTATGTATTTCAGAAAGCGACAAGCTTTTTATTGATAAATAACCTCTTAGCTCCATAATTATTGGCATTAATTATTCATTTGGTGGCCCCACTTTTTTGATATATAGAGCTTAAATTTCGTTGTGTTATATACATGATAAGAGAGATCTCACTCTCAAAGACAAAGACCGTTTTAGAGGTGACATTTCACGTACGTCTGATAAGTAAATAATTTATCAATTGTTAATCCAAAATTATGGGTACATAGGATAAAATAACAAAAATAATTCCACTCTTGCTAAGAGTAAAAGGTGTTTATCTCAAACCAATTAACCAAACGGAAAAATTCGTTTTACATGGAGTGCTAATGAGAGAGGTAGCATCAAAATATAATTTCATGAATGGATTGGAATGATTGCAAATGGAAATAATAATAATGTATTTTCAGTGATAAGATAACAGATAACCCCCAGAAAGTGTACTGTTTTTGCCATTATCATTTCATTTGCTTATATAATTAAGGGGTCATGTTAAGTTATTCATCAGTAACTTAATTTAAAACAATCCGAATCTTTATATATATATATATAAGTACCTGTTTTAATTTAAGAGTTAATTATGCTTTTTAGAGGACATTGTTTTTGCCATTATCTAGAACATTTATTTATTTTTTTTCTTATTCTAACAATGACTAACCCTTCTTTTTACCAGTCAACATTGTCTTTTAAAGTTATGAAAATATATAATTCTTTGGACAATTAATTGATTTATTTTTAAAGACGCTGAAATTTTATTATTATTTTAAGAAACTTATTAGAATTCATAAGATCTCACGAGAAGGATTTTCTTTGTTTAATTTACAGGATGTTGTCTCTTCTGTTGCACCAATTAATTTTGACCATCAAATATTTTTGGAAGAAAAGTTTTAGATTCCTGATCAACAAATGGTTTTATGAGCAATGTCTCTCACGGAAGACAAGTCGCATGAAGAAAAAGATTCTTCAACGGATTAATTATTAAATATAACCTCTTAGTTCTTAATTAAACTATGAATTTGTCAATCAACAAAAAAAAAATACTGGGTGACAGGCTGACCACAGGTCAAAGCACTGGCCAACATGAGTTCATAATTAATAAATAGTTTTGGGCTTCATTGCTTTATGATAACATCCAGACCAACATTAAAAGCTTTGATGAGCCCATCATCGGCATGTTTTTGGGCTTTTGCTACTCATTTTGTGACACCGCAGTCCAGTACCGGGTAAGCTGTTTTCAGACTTAGAGATTATTTGTTAAATGCCGTAGTTTTAAATTTTATTAATTTCATATTTTTTTAAAAAATTACTTATTTATTTTTTGTAACTTATGCCTGAATTTCAGATATTTATGTCTGAATTTCAGATATTTATATTTGAATAGAAGAAGTAAACTTTTGTGATTTTTATCTGATGAAAAAATGTCTGAATGATAAGTAAATATTATATTCTGAAAATATTTCTATAAAATAATTTATTTCCTAAACTATAAAACATAATTTTATTTTTATTTTAATTTATAAGGACATAAATGTCAAAGAATCAAGTTTAAAATATTTTTTATTATAAAAACAAACAAGATACCACTTATGTTCAGATATTAAAAAAAAACAAATAAACATGTGATTCAAATTTTCATATTCAAACTCATTCAGACTTTTGAAAAATTTAGATCCATTCAAATTTCAAACAAAAAAAAAACACTACCTTAGATCAAGTGATTTTCTTTTTTTAATAATAATTTATTTGAAAAATTCTTTAACACATTGTCGCTGGATTATTGTGATTTTTCCTTTTTATTTTGAACATGCAATTACATAATACCGTAAATCGATTGATAAATCCATTAGCATAAGTTTATCTAAACGTAAAACTTAGCCTCATATCAAACATAATCTATCTTGATCTATCAAAATTTTAGTTCGAAAAATTTATTCGTAGAAAAGGGAAAATGTATAGTCCTACATATGAAAGGAAAGATACAAATTCTCAACTTCAATATTAATTGTGACAACCCAATACATCACGATTTTATTGTAGGATTTTGAAACCCAAATACATCCACATTTTAAAGAGCTCACCTTCTCTTACTAATAATACGGGATGTCGCGTTCTTATTTTTGCTCATTATTGAAACTCAACTACCATAAGTGCTCCAAGAAGTAGGCTATAATTAATATTTAACTTGGTTTCATTTGCTGGCTAATGGAGTATGTGAGACAATTAAGTTACTGTCGACTTAGCGTTACGCGGTTAAGGTAAGGTAAAATATCCAATCTAAAAGGTAGGGGATTTGACCATCATCTTAAGAGTAAAGATGAAGGATATGATTGAAAGATTAATTGATTGCTTCCACATCACATCAGAAAGCCAAACTCATCCCAATTTTGACAAGTGCTTGCTTGTTACTTGGCATTGCCATCTTCTGGAAGGCCAGAGATGTTAGCTGGGTTTTGCAGAATCTTGCTTAGTGTCCAGAGAGAGGGGGGGGGGGGGGGGGGGAGAGGTGAACCAAGTAGAAATAAATTGATGTGCGGATCATCACTATAAGCAGAAATAACAGATCATTCTTTCTCGCTACGGCATGAGAAATCACTATAAGTTTTGCTGAAAGTAAGCTAGCATGTCCTGAGTCATTAAAACCACCAGTTTCATTGAATAGACGAAGGGCTGGAAGGTACATTCTTATCAACAATTAAAAAAAAAATTGCAATCAAAACTGGAATCACATGTTTCATTTGAGCAAAAAACATTTCTTACATAAACACCAACTCTAAATTTCATTCAACCATCGATTACATAACCCAAAAACAACAATATGGCATGGTAGGGTTTTGAGTGGGGACATTACCTTTCCCCTCAAGGCAGACTCAGCTGAGTGATTTCCCCCCAAGGCAGACTCAGCTGAGTGATACAGAATCTTATTCTAGTTATACTTACACAACTTTGAAACCATTTAAAACCAATACTCTCGGCTTGCATATTCTTCTGATGTAGGCTTCTTCATAAAAAAAAAACCGTCACTTCTTGTGATTAATAAGCTCCCAACTTATCAGACAGAATGAACCATCTTGATCTTGAAGCTATATATGCAAAAGAATTTAAATCTTCACAAGGGAAGGATCGCATTCGGGTTCCTGTTGCTGTTGCATAGAGGCGACAAAAACCTCCCACTGCACGAGAATGATCTTTTCATAGACACAGAATCTTTATGAAGGCTTTGCACAATCGAAGAATTCCTCGTCAGCCTAAACGAGCTTGAATATGCACCATCTTGCTTCGCAACAATAGCTGAATTAGAATGAGAATCAGATTTCTCAGCATCTTTTGTAATTTGGTCGTATGAAAATTCACAAGACTCAAGAAGACCGAAATCTGCCAAACCAAGGCATATGGTCTCAGCCAGTGAAGAATCCAGTGAAACGGACCTCCTTATTGTTTGTGCTTGTGCTTGTAATGCCTGATTATCATCACCCGAATCATCAATTACCTGTAAAGCTCCATTCTCATTAGCATTAACATTATCCTTCAAAATTCTATCAGCCTCTGTTTCTGTTCTGTTTTCACAATCCTCCCGATTTCTCTCCCCATTCTCACCCAGCTCGCGATCGTTTCCCGTATGCTCAGTATGATTATCCACAGCTAAAGAAGAGCTGTCCGAGTTCTGGTTCGCAGTAGTAGCCAAAGGAGCAGTAACAGTCTCATGAACTATATGCGCGCGACACATTGGACAATTAATATGAGAACTTAGCCAAGTATCAATACAAGAAATATGAAAAGCATGGTTACACTTGGGCAGCAGCCTAACAGTCTCATCTTCTTGAAACTCGTTCAAGCAAACAGAACACTCAGTTCCTTCAATCAACCCCTCGCCTTTCTTGTACCTGCAAACCGTAATTGAATTAATAACCGACTGCTGCAAACCAACCGTGTGAATCAACCAAATGGGGTGATCAATTCTATTTTCGTCAACAAAGTCTTCATCTTCACCGTCAGATTGAGCTTGTTGGTGTCCTTCGTTGGTCTCTGAATTGCACCAACCAGTCTTGGATTTAATAACATAGAAAGCAAGAAAAAGGATGAAGCTGAGTACTAATGCAACAAAGATGATCACATAAGGTGGGGTTGAATTACTTTGATGAGAAGGTGGAGGTGGAGGTGGTTCTAGGTAGTAAATGCCTGGTAAAGGGACACAATTGTAATTAAAAGGGCAATTTGGGTCACAGTAATATGAGCAACTTGTAGTTCCATTTGATTCTGAAGCTGGGAAGAGTTTCCTGTGTTTCATTGCTGGGGGAGAAAGTGCAAGAAACTGAGAGAAAATTGAAGAAAATTCAGAGAAATGAGGTGTCTTTGGTTGAATTACAAGAGAAGAAATCAACGAGACCAAGACATTGTAGTACTGTGTCACTTTCAAAGGTTTAGTTAAGAGTGAAGAATCGTGTTTGTTATGTTTTGGCACCAAGTGATCTAGAAGTTCCATTTCTGTGTCCACTCTGTCTAATAAATAATCGAATTGCAATAAAATCTATTCTCGATTCAATTATCAAATTTATTTATATTCTAATTGATGTTGCATGCATATTTATAAATGAGTAAATAAATTTTATTTAACATTATATTTAATTTAATTATTTATACACTTACAGTAATTTAATAATAAGATTTACCAAATATAACAACTGTTTTTTAAATTCATATCACTTTAAAAATTTTTTTTTACTAAACATTTAACTGATTTTCTTCACAGCTATTATTTATACAATATAACTAACAGCAATTATTTTAAAATTTACAGTATTATCAAACTGACTCTAAAAATTACACATTAATTAAAATAAGATTCATTCTACATCTAATCATTTTTTTACTCTATGTGGATGGAAGTGTATACAAATACAATACGAAAAGGAGGAATTATCTTGCAAGTATTGGTAGTTTTCGTTGTCCTAATCGTGATGATATATCATACCTTAAAAGTTGGTGAAATTAACATTATCTCTAATAAGCTGCCGTGGAGTCACAGTCGGGGTAGCATTTATTTACATGTCCTTCTGTCTCTAAGTAAATGAAATGGACCTCATATCAACTATATTTATTAACATTTTTAATATTAAGTTTGTTGGAACGTTTGGTGGGTGGGCAAAACCAGGTAATTATACCACTTAAAAGAATAATGTTATACTTTATTGATTCATCTTAGATGTGAACCTATATCACACTTATAAAAATATTGTAAATCCAAATCGAGGGTGTTTTGAATCAAAACTGTTCATTACTGGAGCGGACTCTTTAGGGAAAGCTAAAGCCTCCGAGGCACAGAGATTTATGTCTCATCATATAGGACCCGTTTGGGGCAGCTAATGCAATAGTTTAACAAAATGATTTAAGCGCATTTATAAGTATTTTCTAAATGTTGTTGAAGACTTTTTCCCATAATATTTTTTAACTGATTTTAGATATATTTGAACATATTATTCATGTTATCGGAGAGAAAGTTAGCATAAAATATACCTTAAACAACTATCCACAAAACATTGTGCATCAAAAAGGTATAGCATTTTTGACAATTAAGCAGCATCTTGCTCTCAAATAAGAAGCTGCTTTATTACTCTTGAGTTTGATATGGTAGACAGCCCCGTATCCAAATCTCAGTAGGAGAGTTGTGGCTATCGCTCATCGTAAAGTGAGCAATGGTGTCTGCTAGATCAATCCTCATTACCCTTACTTTTAATGTTATGATTTATCTTAAATACTTTTATTATTGGATCTTTACTTATCAGCTCAACTTTTTAGCCAAACAATTTTTTTAACATCGACATAGTTTGATTTCTCATATTAGCAACTTCTTTTGACAATTTTTTTTTTTAAATTTTCAAGTCACTATTGAGCTATTATCTGTTGGTTGGGCTACAAATGTTTATCTTTAGTCTTAATTAACGTTTCACTTCGGGGACTATTAAAACTTGTCTTAAATTAATACTATTGCTAGACCTTTATCTATAAAACCACATATTTTATCCTAAAAATCATATATCATATGATCCAATAATGATTCGAGAAATAAACAAAGACAAAGATAATATTTTGAAAAATGACTTCAGAAAATAGCCGATGAGCAAATGAAAATAAACGCCCGATTGTGGCATATGATTACCAGATTTTGACATCAAATTTGACAACAGAGATTAATGGACACATGCATTGAGCCTAAATAAACTTTTTTTGTTTTTTTCTTTCCCCCATAAAGTAAGCCTTGTAAACTTAATATTTATTCCTTTATCTAGGTAACGATTTTTTGGATGTTGGCATATTTTGAAATACGTGTTGAGCTCTGCGTGCTACTACATAAACATTTGCTAAATGGGAACGCCTAAGTTACAATCAATGTACCTTACGTTCTTTGTCTTTTTCTTTTTGGCAAATATCATATGAGCCCTCCTAATTCTTTTTATTTTCAATTTTTACAGCTGTGGATGTATTTGTCTTCTTCCGTCCCTCCTACATCGATTTTTTATTTTCTCTAAAGTTTTATTTATTTCTTTAAACATTATTAAATGATTATCAAATTCATACAAATCTATAAATTCAGAATAAACTTCTGGTCCTAAATTTATTAATCATAATCTTGAATTGTAGGTTTATTGCATGTAATTTAATTATATAATTTAATTAAAGAGAAATTATATAAAAAATATAAAAAATATACATGACAGACTTCAAAATTAACATGCAATAGCTTTCAGAATTACCGTTAAAATCATTCCTAAGAATTAATTCTGATTAAAGGGCATTATCAACATATGCTCTGATTAATTCTGATTAATAGATACCATTTGATATTTTAATTTACCATTTTAATTCAATTAATATAATTTCCATAAAATTCAAGGGTGCCAATAGATATTTCACTTCTTGAATGTATGCTACGTTACACGTAACCTAGGTTTGGCCTTGCTAAATAACGATGCATAACGGTGTATAAATAATTAAACAACAATGTATAAGCCAGTTAAACATGAAATGCGGGCGTTTACATTTTGTCCAAATGCGAACATTCACATCTTGTCCAAAGTACTTTATTCAAGACAAATGCTGAATATATATCATTATTCGCAAATCTTAGTTTTATAACTAATTAAGTTAGCAGCATTTGTGTTTTATGACAATTAGATTCAAGGTTTTTAAGTTTTGTTATCATTTCTTACTATTAAAAATAACAAATGATGAGATATATTATGCTACTGTGAATTAAATGTACTTTTTAAGACTTAAACTCTTAACTTCTTATTTCAGTAGACGATATCAAATGATTAAAATATTTTTTTATAAAATAAATAAGAAAAGACGTTGACGGAATGAAAACAACCCATGAATCAAATAATCAACACTAGCTACAAAAGCCAGATTAGAAGATGCAAGATGCCGATTTTTTTATAGTTTTGCTTGTGCCATGACATTACATTTGTTTTATTCTGTTCAAGCCGCAAAACGGTTTGCTTCAAATAGTCAGACGGATAAAGTTTGGAAAAAACTGTTACTACAAAACACATTAAAAAATTGGGCTGGGCTTTGATTGGGCCAATGAGACCAACACAAGACACTTGTATCTGCCACGTGTACCCAACGGACGAAAATCACATTTATAAACGCGCCCAACGGCTAGCCCTTCTCGCTTTTAATTTCAAATCCTAAACTGAAATCCAGCAGCGAGGCGGAGCACACAGACAGAGCGAAGAATAAAGAATTTCCTTATTTCCCCCTTGTTTTTTCTTTTGTTTAAAAAAAAAATCGAAGCTAGGGTTTTGAATTTGAATGGAGATCCCCGAAGAAATCGACAATTACATAAAAGAATCAATCGATCACACACTAGGCCTCCCGGTCTCCACTAAAACCCTTCAACTGAAACTCCTTGCCTACGAAGAATCACTTCAACGTGTTCGCAATGAGTGTTTCTCTTTACTCTCCAAAAGCAAAGAAAAAGATGAAATCATCGAGCGCGCTAGGGTTCGTATTTCTAATTCTTCATCCGTTATGTTATGGTATCTTGCTTCAATTTTTCCAATTTTGGTTTGTGATTTTTGTATTTAATAGGCAGAGGCGAGTATGAACGCGCAGGCAGTGAAACGATTTGTGGAGGAGAACCAGAGATTGGCGGAGGAGTGTAAGAGATTGTTGAGTGATTGCAGCAAATGGGAGAGGGAATGCTCTTTGTACGATCATGACAGAGAGGCGTTGATGGATTTCGGGAACGAGGCCGATGAGAGAGCTAAGGAGGCCGAAATTAGGGTTCAAGAATTGGAAGTTGAACTGGGGAAAGTTTTAGACGAATTGAATTTCTACAAGCACCGAGATGAAACTTGTGGGGTAATTAAAATGCTTTCTTTTCTTCAAAACTTGTTATTGCTTGTTTCATTTAAGCTTTTGTCGCTTGTAAGTTATAATTTGGTTTGGTCTGAATATATCGTTTGCTTTTTCTGCTTTATGAGTGTCTTACCAGAAGTTATGGAAACTGAAATCCAATCATTGAAAGTTAACTGATATGGAATTTATTAGCCCAATTGAAAATGTATATGAACTATCAAGTTGTAGGTAATAGTGTTTAGGGTATCAAATAAGAGTTCGTGACTGAAGATGTGGTCTTGTTATCAATCCAAACAAATATTTTTATATTTGAGGCAATAATGCTTGTGCATATTGATTCTTGGAGGTTACACGAAGTAGGTCCAATAGTGAAAATTGTCGGCAGAAATACAGTGGTGTATGAGATTGTATCTCAATGGAAATGTTTGTTTACACAACTTTGATGTAGATTCCCTTGCAGATTAGTTCTGTGATTAGATTAGAAAATAATCATATCAGATGCTATTAAGAATAAATTTCCTTTATTTCATGAACTTATCACATATAGTTGTTACTTGTGGAGAGATAGTCGTTGGTTTTTTAATGTTTATGGTTGATTGGAAGCACTTGCTATGTAATGTAGACTTTAATTGTCCTTTATGTTTCTTCTTATATCTTGTTTTGTTTTATACTGAATTGTGGTAATAGCGTCTGGTTAGATTGTGACACTTTTATGAAGTTTATAAGTGTTCTTCTTTACTTCAAAGGTTGAATCTTCTACTGAGGGCACATCTACTGAAGAAACTTTACTCGAGTCCATTTTGACATTGGTTTGTAAAGAGGAAGTTATGTCTGGCCATGCATTCCTGGAGGCAAATAGGGGACACGAGCCATGTCATTCGCTGCTGAGAATGTGGAATAGGTGAGGACCTTTTCCCGCCATTTTGGGCATCGTCTTTACTTAGCTTTCTTGGCTGAGGGTGATGTGTTGATCAATTACCAACACTTTACATCTCCACTTATCAAACCGTGTGTCGCAGATTTTAGTTGGAAGATTTGTTGATTTATTTCTTGAAATGCCGTTATCCTTTGTTGTGGCAGCTTGAAGCCATCAACTCAGAAAGTTCTATCTTTAGCTGCTGAATTCAAGACCCTTGAGAAGGATAAGGAACATCTTAGGGTGAACCTTGACAGAGCTGAAGAGGAGGTGAGATTGCTCTTCGAACAAAACAAAACATTGGATGTGGAGAACAAGAGGTTACTGAGGCAACTTCAGAAAGAAAGAAACTGTAATGGTTCTGGTGGAAAGAAAAGCAGCAGTGCATCTGCTAAGGTAAGAGGGGAAAATGGTCAAAGAGAGACATGATTGCAGAAAACCTCTCATGCTCTGCCTGTGTGTGTGTACACATATACATTTACTGCATCTGTGATTCCAGAAGAACAAATTAAATCATTTGCCAGACTAGACGGTTAATATGACTTTAATTTTAACTCTCATGCCTTTCTCGCAGACAAACAAGCGAAAATCCAGTCCCAAGTTGAGCAGTCCGATTGAGAAGAAGATTGGTTTTGATCTGGATTCAGCAGCAAGACAGCCTCTATCGCCCTTAAGATACAACTCGCCAGACTCTAGAATGCATAAGAAGTGATGTCTTTTTTTTTTTTTTTTCATTGTCCAAATTTCATTCGTTTCCTTCTTGGAAATCATTGTATACATATACATTTACTGCATCTGTGATTCCAGAAGAACAAATTAAATCATTTGCCAGACTAGACGGTTAATATGACTTTAATTTTAACTCTCATGCCTTTCTCGCAGACAAACAAGCGAAAATCCAGTCCCAAGTTGAGCAGTCCGATTGAGAAGAAGATTGGTTTTGATCTGGATTCAGCAGCAAGACAGCCTCTATCGCCCTTAAGATACAACTCGCCAGACTCTAGAATGCATAAGAAGTGATGTCTTTTTTTTTTTTTTTTCATTGTCCAAATTTCATTCGTTTCCTTCTTGGAAATCATTGTATACATGATGGTATTAGAAACTAATTCAAAGATAGCTTTTTTGAAGCCACAAACTCTAAATTTGTAATCTTGTAACTGTTTCTGATGACTTCGAGTAGCAAAACCATTTTAACTAGTGATGGTGGGTTTATATATTCTTTTTAAGGCTTAGTCATTTGGATGCTCTAAAGATTAATTTTTATCCTAAGCTCTCATATTAGAAGAGAATTCGAAATCAATCTGTCGTTGGAACTCGATTCAACAGTTTGACTATTTTCTCTAACGGTATGTGGAGTGTATTATCCACATATCTTCACACAGTATGGGTAATCCATCTAAAAAGTCCAATGCCTATGAACGACGTCGTTTACTAGTTCCTCCTAAGTCCCACTACAAAACGGCCAAGGTGGAACTCAAGGCTCTCCTTATCCAAATTGTTCCAACAACACACCATCAGACTCGGTCTCTCCCAAACTCAAAGTGGATAGTGGCTATGTCTCTTCTTCGTCTTTACTGTTGTTTCCCTTCAACCTCGTACTTGTACACTGAACCACAGCAACAACAATCACATGAAGCCCCTTTTGTATCCCTCCTCCAAAAACAGCAAAAACAACATTACAACTATTTTTTCCCTCTTTCTTCGTCTCCCTTTCATGCTTACACATTCCCAATTACCCCCAAAAAAGTTAGCCCTTTTGTTTTCCATTTCTCAGCCACCACTCAAGACCCATTTGTTGATTCTTCTTCTGCTGCTGCTGTAAATACTGAGCAACGGGAAGAAGAATATTCTAAGACCAGATTGGTTGCCCAGAACGTTCCTTGGACTTCTACTCACGAAGACATTCGTGCTTTGTTTGAGCAGCACGGGACAGTTCTAGACGTTGAGGTTTCTTTTTACATTATCGGAGTTTATTTTCTGTTTTGTGATATGGGTTTTGGTTTTTGATTGGTTTGTTGATGGGGGTTTTTTGTTGTTTTGTTCTTGTGGTTTTAGCTTTCGATGCATTCGAAGAACAGGAACAGGGGTTTGGCTTTTGTCACGATGGGTTCCCCTGACGAGGCTACTGCTGCTCTCAATAATCTCGAATCGTATGTAAGCATATAAAAGTTTAATTCTTTAATGAGTTTTTCATGTTTTCGTAAAAATTTTGATGATTATATTGGAAATGCATTGAAGTGGAGTAATGATTAGATGGCTTTAGTAATTTGGGACAACTCCCTGTTAATGTAGTTTAAAATAACTATGTAGCTTATTTATTTGTTTGTTTTATGGTTTTCAATTAAATTTTGTTGGCATATTTACAGTGAGGAAGTTAGTAAAGGGAATGAATATGATCGATGGAAAATAAATTTGATCTTCTTTATTTTCTTACCGACTATGCCTAGGCTTAATTTTTCTGTGTTTCATGCCATTTTTTCAACTTGGAAATGTTCTTCCTATGATTAGTTTTATTTTTATTTTTTAAGGAATTTGAGGGTCGTACTTTAAAGGTCAATTATGCAAAGATAAAAAAGAAGAATCCTTTCCCACCTGTTCAGCCAAAGCCATTTGCAACCTTCAACCTGTTCATAGCAAATCTGTCATTTGAAGCAAGAGCTAAAGATCTTAGGGAGTTCTTCATATCAGAAGGCTGGGATGTTGTTTCTGCTGAAGTTATTTTCCATGATAATCCAAGAAGGTCTGCTGGGTATGGATTTGTGTCCTTCAAATCCAAGAAAGTGGCTGAGGCAGCTATTTCTGCTTTTCAAGGGAAGGTAATCATGTGTTTAGTGATTGCACTTAGTTATTTGTACTTATAATATGTTTTTATTTTGCATTTATCGATACTTAGTTAATCTTGCTGTTTGAATAAGCTGGTTTTGAAGTGAAGAACTCTGAGAGGTGTTTGTCTTGCAGCTATTTATGGGACGACCTCTTCGAGTGGCTCCTAGTAGACAGTTTGCTAGACTTCAAACAAAAGAGGGTCTGCATTCTGACGAAACATCAGACGACTTGAACATTAATGCAGAGGAAGCAGACACGGCCGATGTAAGTTGAAAACGAACTGCTTCTGAGGGCACTTAAAATTCTTCATTTACTTGACTTGTAATTTTGCAGGTAAATTTTCTTATATTCACACAGATTTAAAAGATTTGTGATCATTAAGGCAAAAGAAAATGTTATATACAGCTATATTTTGTGCAATCTGGATGATGAAGTACTTCTATGTGTTCCAGCATCATTGTGCTACTAACCAGCATCACTGTCAAAGTTTAAAAAAAAAAAAAAAAAAGATACTCATTTCTATGCATTGTGCCAACCCTGATATAAGTGTCATTTGATCTCAAGACTTGTACTCCTAGAAGCTCCACCTTTACCTGCTAAGACAGCTAGTACTATTGGCTTAACTGAATGCACAATAAGATTCACATAATTCTAGCATACACGAAGAAAGTATTTGACAGTTATGAGGTATAGAATTCACATGCATGTAGACATTCCTTATCCTGAAGGCACCCGCTGGCGATAAAACTATGGACTTCAAGTCTCATTGTGGTCTTCAGTATCATCTCCTATTGGAATTCTGGCCGTGAACGTACGGTGAACATGCTGGTTTTCTAACTTCAGTGTGCTCCATGAACATTCTAGAGTGACTAAGGCCTGGCTTCTGACCCAGCTGTGACCAAACACTGGACATGAGAGAAATTTTGTTTGCGTTTCTCCTGCATATATCTTGTTAAATTTCCATGTCTTCAGTCCCTTGTTTAATTAAATGGTTTGACCACATCCAGTCATGTATTTTACTCCTGGTAGTCACAAAACCTGAGAAGAGATGGTTAAGGGTGCGATTGGCGGTGCAGCTGCTCCCCACCCTATATCCTAGGAGAATATCTCCTAGATTATAGGGTGGGGAGACGGCGCAGCTGCCCAAAACGCACACTAAATTCATTATATACATACAAATTTTTAAATTTTAAACCTTATTATCACCAAAGATGTCAAGCAGAACTGAACAAGGAGTAGCGATTAGGAACATATGCCAACAGTTGTCTGTCAAGGGTCAACTTTTGTACATGCTGCTTCAACCACTTTTTGATACTGTGGGATAATTACTCTTCCTCGCCCATGCATGGTGTCTGCATCTTGTGCTGCTTGAGTGTGATCGTCGTATCAATGGTGAATCAGGGAAAGTAGAGGCAAGTTAGTAAGAGACCGCACTCGAACAAGTTTGTGAAGTCTCATCTAGGTGGGTTAGTCAACTTAAACCTGTTTTTGTATGTGCATTTTGTACTTAGGTTAGGGAGAAGTTGCTCCCCAGGAAATAAACCATGACTTAGAAAACGGTATAAATGTGACCTGGGATTTACATAAACTGAATTCTGTTCTATTTTATGCATCCTCTGTTACCACTTACCAGTCAAAATCATTATACTCGAGCATGTTCAGAGCCCATAGCAAAAAGTCTCTTGTTTCTACGTGTCTCATCGCAAATCCTTGTGTATAGACTGCATACGTGAAAAATTATTTTTATCTGTTTTATTATACTTGATCAAAGTAGACGAAGATAGTGTTTAACCAAGAAGCATTTTGAAGTGTTTTGTGAACATACTTTGATATAGAGCCATTGTCAGGTAAGAATGCTATATAAAGGAAAAAAAAATCAGAAACTCATCATTCTTCATTAAATGCTTGAAAAAGGTGAAGGAATATTTGCTTTCCACTTTCCAGAAAAGTAGTGAGGCAGAAACCTACGGGACCCTTCTTAAATCGGCGTAGTTGGTAAACAGGTGCAGGAGTGGTTGGGCAGAAACAATAGGACCCAAAACAGCCCAACTAAAACTCAAATCATCCAAATCTATAAGTACACCATGTCGATGTGATTCATGACTTTGTCGAGCTTGTCATGCGATGGGAGTGGGACCCTACGTACTTTGCCTTCACCCTTGTAATAATGAAACATTTTAATTTAATCCACTCATTGACTTGTCATCCTAATTCACCTGCTGATAATCATGTCCATCACGACCTCTTGTACCATTTTTGTTGGGGGGGATGTTATGTATGAAAGTTGAGACGTTAAACTTTTGGGTGCTTTAGCGAATACAAGCAAAAATGGAATTCAATAATAAATTGAAGACACTCAAGATTTTCTTAATATCACTTTAATTTATGGGACATTGTTATTTTTCCACTAAAGTTTTTCTGACAAATTAAGTTAGTACTATAATTTGGTGAAAATTATATTTTATCACCAAACGCTTACCATGTTAGTATTTTATCACAATTATGTTAAAAATAAGTTAATTTTTAATGGAATATGAGTTGAGAGTCGATTTTGCCCTCGAGCATAAAAGACGATTTTATCATTTGAAAAGAAAGAATTACAAAAAAAGAAAATTTATCATTTATCCACCAAAAGTTTTCTGACAAATTAATTCAGTACTAAGATTTTAAAAAAATTATATTTTACCACATAATATTTTAAGTTGTTATCATTTTATCACCAAAAACATTAAAAATAATTAAATATTTAACCTAGAGTATAAAAACTATTTTTTCATTTGAAAAGAAAGAAATTACATAAGAGAAATTATCCTATAAAAGTAGCCGTTATATTACAAAATCAATTACTTTTTTTTTTTATCATATAAACATGTTGTGCATTCAAATATCAAATTCTAAGTAATATAAACCAAACACTTCAGTTTTAATAATATCTTTCAACACCAGCAACCCTAAGCTATTTCAAACACTACAATGGTAACCAAATACTCCAAATTTAATACTTCATCATTCAACAATTGTGTTAATGTTTTGACTTCAACATGAAATTTCCTAAATGCACTTATGATATTATAAAATTTTTTCTTGTGTTAATGTTTTGGTAATAAAGTGATAATAGCTTAAACATTAGGTAGTAAAATATAGATTTTAAAAAAATTTAGCACTAAATTGATATTTCAGCAAACTTCTAATGGACAAATGATAATATCTCTTTTACAATTAGACTGTGTGTTTTGACTTTAACACAAAATTCTTTAAATACTCTTATGACATCAGTAAATTTTTAACTGTGTTAACGAAATGACGAAATTATACTAACAACGTAAATATTTGGTGCTAAAATATAATTTTCACCAAATCATAGTACTAATTTAATGTGTCAAAAAAATTTTGGTGGAAAAATTATAGTATCCCTTAATTTATTGATTTCACGTCACTAAAAGATGCTAATAGGCATAGCTCCTTTCCTTCATTCCACTCTGCATAGTATTCGCTAAACTCGAGGAGTTTCTCTATAATAAAAAGCATCTTTTTGGCTAGTCCAAAAGAATTAATAGTATTTGAAAAAGGAATACAAATTTCCCTGAATACATTGAGTAGGCATTAAGTCAGTAACTTCTCTGTCTCCATAATAAAATCAAGCCTATATACTGAGTTGTGATGTTCATAGACTCCTAAATTTGACAAATTTTCATCTTTTTTGAAGAATTACCAATCCTACTAGAATATCAGCATCACATGAACAAGAACTTACTTCATTTACAATCCATCATTCAAATAGAGACAAATAAGGGACAACTAACAAGAATATCACTTGTAAATTTTAAAGCCATTAATAAGACATGCTTTTTTGGTGCCTCCTAATGCTTATATGAACTGGCAGCTGTCCGCTATAAACACATTATTGATAACAGGAAGAATCATTCAATGCAACAACCATTTCTATCTAATTGAAGCAATTAGAAGAAACAGAGAAGAAAGAATCCACTTCGTATTGTATTAGGTATGGAGTTCGGTTGAAGTAATACTCATGAGATAAAGTCCTTTTCCGAATTTCAGAGATCACATGATAATTAAGTGGACCAAACTTTATTTACACCAATCCCTCTACATCATTATATAAACAACCCCTTCTCCTTCTAACAACTATCCACCAAGCATCTTCCAATTATTTTGCTTTCTCTTTATATATCTCTCTTAAAATGGCAGGAGTTTTCTCTGGGTTGGTTGTTTGTGCAGTTTTAGTCTTTTGTGTGGTGGTTCCAAGCTTTGCTACAGTTTACAATGTAGGAGAGTCCTCAGGCTGGACAATGGGTACTGACTATAGCACTTGGACCAGTGGCAAGACATTTGCTGTTGGTGACAGCCTTGGTGAGTTAATTTCATCAAGCGTTTGATGTGTTCCTTATCCTTAACATGGCTATACAAACTTATAATGTTGAATTTTGTTTGATAGTTTTCAACTATGGAAGTGGGCACACTGTTGATGAAGTGAGTGGTAGTGACTACAACTCATGCACCGTGGGAAATGCAATCACATCAGACAGTTCAGGTGCCACCACCATCACTCTAAAGACTGCCGGAACACACTACTTCATTTGTGGTGTCCCTGGTCACTGCGGCAGCGGCATGAAGCTTGCCGTCACTGTGGGATCAGGGTCACCAACCGCTTCTCCATCAGGCTCAGGTTCATCATCTACAGGTGGCTCTGGCGGTTCTTCGCTGCCTTCTGGCCGCAATACGACAACCACCAAAACTTCACCTTATACACCTGATTTATCTTCGGGGGCTAATTTCTCTCCATTTGTTGCTCTAGGAATTACTTGTGTTGCATTCTTCATGTTGGTTCTCTCATAAGCTTCTCCTTGCTGATGACCAGGATAGAGGCAGTGCTTTTTCTCCTTTACGTTATGCATTTCTAGTTTGTATTCATGAGGCCTGGTTTTATCAATTAGTAGGTTGTTTCCTTGAAAAAAAACAAAAATTATGCGTGTGTTATTATTATAGGGCCATAGCTTTTCTGTTCACAATCACAGGGGATTTGATCCTCAATATTATGAATCAGATTCTCACTTTTGTTTGCCTTTAAGGTGCGATGATAAGAATATCAAGTATCAGTGGGTATGCAGTCGTGACCCATTACCTTCAAAACAAAAATGGTACTTACCAGACGCTTCAGATGTTGAAGAAGCAGTTGGTACACCAAAAAGAAAAAGAAAATTTCATTGGAAAGAAGTCTAACACAGTTGGACTGTTGACACATGACGAACATATGGATAAGGCAATTCATAGTTAAACTTACATAAATTTTAATTTTTGACACACGCATATAAATCTATAACTAGACTGTTCCCCTCCTGTTCCCACCTCCAGCAAAATTTACACATACTTGCGCGTTTTTGGCTCAAGAAAAAACAAAAGAGCTTTGTTTATCTCAATGTCTTGTGTATTTCTTGTCTTGGATTTCAGTTTGTTTCCGTTCACAACTCCATTACCGTAAGTAACAGTACGACAACTAACTCGTAACTCAATTCAATAACATCTTCGCACCGGGAAAATCACGATTCTTCATGCCGGCATACTTCAAGGAATTTTATACCACATGTCGGTTCCTACACTGATTAATTTACGAGGAATCGGATATCAATTTAAATTTTGTGCGACTTGTCATACAGGTTTGACGCCACAATAAAACAATTACAAGTGACGGTCATCTTATAAACATTGTACTACATGTCAGTTTTAAATATTATTACAATACGACAACTATGCTAATTCTTAAAATTTTGCATATATCATCCTAAGATTCTACTTCAAGGTCGTTGCTGATCTTCGAAAGTAATACGGCAAGTAGGTTTTGTCATTTTTTATTGTACGACTTGTCATAGTAAAGAAAACCCAGACGAACTTCGGAACTTGCTAAGTTTTTCTTCCCCGTTCGGCAATCAGTGAATCACAAAACAGTAATAATAAGAGTAGTGAAAACACAGAAATGGAAAACCAAAGGTTCCAAAATGCGGGGAATTGCATGGATTTCACTGTTGCCTCTCATCATAGTCACGTCTCTGATCATCTACGACGAGTGGGTTTCCACTCCTTCTTGCAAAATCATGCCTTCCGCGGATCCTAATGATTACGAACCGGGTCCAAATTCGGGTTCGGGGGTTGATCTGAAGGTTATGATGGTTGCTAATTTGTTACTGGTCGGGTCGGATTCCGGTTTCGTCGACCGCCATTTTAGAGACTATTACATGGCCAAATTTTTCAGAGTAAGTTGGCAAATCTGCTTATATATTAATATATTTATATGCAAAGAAGCTTTGTTTGCATTAATTTCACATTTTATCTTATGAGCTGAGGCTGGAAGCAAAAATGAATTTAGTGTCATTGAAAGCATTATATGCTTCAGGACGTATGTTTGATATTCGTTCTAAAAACAATTACATAAAGCTGCTATTGGAGCACATGCATATAGGAGAATGAGAAATGGCTGTCAAGATTGGATTTGTTCAATGTGAATGTGTTACCTTGATATTCCTTGTTATTTTACTAAAATAAAGCATCTGTTATTGTTATACGTGACGCAGAAATCTTTTCATACTCTGAACCCTGATATGCTGCTAGTCTTGGGAGATGTTTCCGCAAAAGGGTCAGAGTTGACGAGAAGTGATTGGTTGCCTGTGCTAGATCGATTTCATCAGATGTTGGGAACCTTTCTTGGTGTTCCTTTTCATGTGCTTTTAGGTGATAGGGATGTAGGAGAATGCAGTGGACTTGACACTGGGTCTGTCGATTGGATAGCTGGGAACTTTCCTGGTCTGGATTCATCTGGTTGCGGTGCATTTGAAATTAGCAATATCAGCTTTCTCTCTCTTAATGCTGTGGCGTTGCTCTGTGGCAATAATAAACTAAGGTTTAGTGTTGAAAAGGTTATAGAGACAGAGAGTATAGATCTTAGAATGGAAGCCAAAGGCTCAGCTGAAGCAGTTCATGACTTCAGTAATTTTGCTTGGAGAGAAAAAGCTATGTCTTCCAAGTCTGGTCCTGTCTTATTACTTCATTTTCCTTTGCACCGAACAATGGAAAGTCAGTGTGGATCACAGATTTCAAATACACGTGAAAAAAGGTAGCTATGCATCCCTGTAATCCATCATCACTGTTTTATAAGATTGATTTCCATAATGTAGATAAGTACTTAAGCTCAGTTTTCAACATTAACAATGCATATTTGTGTGGGTAGTCGAGGGCATGCTATGAAACCTGTTATGTCAAAGTTGGGTAGGAAGGGCTAGGTCATTTGACTTAGGCCTGAATCCTCATGTTTATCTATTTTATTGATCTATGGTTTTTTGTTTTTTAATTTTAACTCTTGTTTTGATTTGTTTTCTTAAAGAAGTTGTAGGAACTGGAAAATTATATTTGTGTTCAGTAATTTGCATCAGTGTGGCATTAGTTCATCTTGCCGCTTGAAATTCTGATTCATGTGCTTGATTTTATGTTCTGAACTTGCTCGGTATCAGTGATGCATCGTATTTCTGTTGAATTTATTCTTTCAGGGGGTTCTCTGAACCTGGACCCTATGGTTTACTGCACGCCGTCCCCCTCAATGCTACAGAATACATTTTCCAGGCTCTCAAGCCAAAGTAAGTCCATGTTCTTTTTTCCCAGTATATGTGGATGATTTAATAGGTACTTCACTGCTTTTTATAGATTCTAAAAAGCGCTTACATGTGCAAACTGATGTAGGACAGAAAATGAACAAAAGAAGACTGAAGAAATTAATTAAGATTTAGTAGAATAAAGTGAAAGAGGAGAGAAGGCAAAATAATCAATTATCAATGATTAATTGATGTTTTAGCTTTGTCGTAGAAACATTATGATGAACATACAGTATTCTACCTGATCCAAGTTTTTGGTCATCAGTCTTTGTTAGACAAACACAAATCAAACATAATAGGACCCAATGAATCCTCAAAGGCATAGGATAGTGTGAATTGGACAGAGGTTTGCTCCAATCTTGCTAATTCTAATATCACAGATCCAATATATAACAATTTTTATCTAAATATCTTGTAATCTTTAAGGCTCTTTTCTCTTCATTGTAAAGTTGCTTAGTGGTGTAATAAATGACGTTGCTGCCTTTAGTTACAATGCTTCTTCTTAGCACAATTTCTTTCTCCAATCTGTTGGTTTATTAATGCACTTTTTCCCTATGTTTACAGGATTATTTTCAGTGCCCACGCCCATGAATTTTGTGACTACACACACTCAGATGGAACTCGCGAAGTAACTGTCTCAGCCATGACCTGGAAGGCAAGGGATGATCCAGGTTTTGTCATTGCAAATTTCCATGGGAACGGAAGGGGAGTTAGTGTCAGCTATTGCTCTCTTGCTAGAGAATCTCATTTGCTAATCGCCTATGGTTTTGTTCTAATTTCGTTACTGTCGATAATGCTCGTGGCAAATATAACTCAATTGAGACGTTCAAGATGATGATTTTGGAATACCTCCAGAGTCATAACGTGTTGTGCACTACTTTTTGTAAAAAAATTTGCTGTATCGTTGATGACGCTACACTTTTCATTCTTTCCACTATGAGAAAGAATTCTCGTGTGTTTGTGTGTTGGGGGTTGATTCTTTCTTTCTTTCTTTCCTTTAATTATATATATATATATATATATATCAATTTTATAGAAGAAGTTCCATATAAGGTTCGGTGGTGAATTAAGATCACCTAAACTCTTTTTAAAAATAAAAAAATAATAATAAATAAATAGACAAACAAACCCTAGCCTAAACTAAATGCTTTGATTTGTGGGCAAACTAGATTTGGGCATAATTATTGAAAGAGTTTGACTATTAGCACCCCTTAATTGATCTTATAAAATCCATGTTATATTGTAATTACATTTAAAGACAATACAAAAAGAATTAACTGTTCATATTTTTTTCTCTTTTTTAGTCTCACCTATACAATTAGTTTGCACAATCTTAAAACAACAATCATTTTTTCTTTGTTTTTTTATATGAATTATTTTTAATTTTAGAAAGCTAAAGTTTTTTAGTTTTGTAGAGAGAGAAAGTTTGAGAAGAATAGAGATATCAAAACTGCATTTTTTTTTGGTGTAAAAGAGATTATTAAAAAAAATCTTAAAAGGAGTATTTTAAATTAAACAAAGCAAGGAAGATACAACAGAATTTGCAATTTCTACAGAAGCTTCTTCTAACCACTCCAGTGTTCAAGAAGGGAAATTACAATTTTAGTTGTAATTGTATATGCTTAATAATAACTTCATTTTTAGTTGTGAAGTTGCTAATTTCATCTACAATTCAGCATCTTTAGCCATTTTGACTCTTCCTAAAACCGCTTCTAATTCTACAAATTCTACATTATTAGTACAAAATTTCCTGCAAACTAATGCCGCCATAAATTTAAACTCTCCTTGACCAGTGGCTAAAATTCCAATTTCCGCTAAATCTTCTATACCATTTACAGTAACATCTATACTTAGTTTGTACTAATTTTTTTTTTTTTGGGGGAAATCATTGCATTTCATCGCAAAAGTATTTTAAGTGTGAGAAAATAATTGTAAATTGAAAGATTTTTAAATGGGAAAGAGAGGTTCTTTAAAAAAGGGTATTTTTAACAACTGAAGTATAATTGAAATATGGATTTTAATAGGATCTTGAAGGGGTGCCAATAATCCAACTCTTATTGAAAAGTGAAAACTACAATGCCTTCAGGAAATAGAATGACTTCGTGCGTTTCTGGTGCGTTTCGCAACAAATTAAGTGAAAAATGATAGCAACGAACAGCAAGCAGTATTAAGAAATTTTCCTTGTGATGATATTACCAGAGTAAAAAAACGTAACGCAATCCTGAAATAATTAACTTAAAATCACGAATGCAACACATTCACCATTTGCACAGAATTTTATGGTAACATTGTGAGCGAGCGAACGAGCAAGTCCTTTTTATATATTAGCAATCTGTCAAAGACACAACATTTTAGGCTTACTCTTTGGCAATTCCTAACAAAGCATTGTAATATTCCCCCCACCAAAAACACGCACACAAAAAAAAAAAAAAAAGCATTGTATTTGTAGTAATCCATTACAATCAGAGCTTACCTAACGTCCACACCTGAATCCTGATCGTACGGCGCCACACTAACATCTAGGTACTACTGGAATTGAGAGCCCAACGTAATGGGCTTATTTCTACTATTTTGGCGAATGACAAGGCCCACGTTTTCCTCTGTTATAACCCAACTTCAATCTTTACAAACCCATTGATATTATTACCAAAGTTTTGTGATAGTTTCCAAATGAAAAATGGGGTCTGATTGAACGTAAAGTATACTGATCTGATGACCTTTTTTTTCTTTTTTCTCATCTCTAATCTGATATTTCTTGAGCTTTTAGATATATAATTGATGACATGCAAGCTTTTTTAGGCAACTGATGAGCCATTGCATGAATTATGCATTCTCTAAAGATTTCAAGTTTTTTTAATAATCAGGCTAACTCTGCACTGATGCTCTTAACTTCTCTGGACCTTATAAGAGAATGTGTGGGGTTGAATTGAAAATTAAAATTATAGATTCATTCTATTTTTTTTTTCTTGCACTGTTATGTTTAGCTTAAAAAGAGAGTTAGTAAATAAAAGTAAAAGTTGGAAGAATATGTTCGGCTTTAGGACAAACACAACCTTGGTTAATACAAGCCATAAGTAATGATGATTCTTAGCATCGTACTAAATCTTAGAAAGCAAAGCTAAGATTTGGGGTATGAACCTTTAGAGAAAGCCAATGACATTCGCATCGGAAAAGAAAGAGGCGCTGCTTATTTGACAGTAGATATCGAATTCTAAACTGAGCCGGCTTAGCTATATTGGCTCAATCTCATTAGTAATGAATTTGCTGCCAAATTTTAACTAGTATAATATACACGTCAAGCCATCAACCGAATCTCTCGTCTCTTATTAACAACGAGAGCCGAGCGGGGGGCGGATTAATATCAACTACGGGGTGCATTTTGCTTACAGTAATATATTAATTAATAATTTAATTAGACTTCCAAAAAAAAAAAAGAGAGAGAGAGGTCTCTCTTAAGTCTTTGAGGCTCCTTTTCTTTCTGCGAAGGGCGCACATGGGGTCTCCTCTCTGTAAACTGTAATGAGAAGTCCGATAACAGCTGTAACCCCGTGACAACTGTTAAAGCTAAAAATGCCTATTCTATTCTCCCCTTCCACTTTTCTCCTCAATTCATATATAATATATATATATATATTATTCTATTCTATTCGAATCTGTACTTACAACAAAAACCTAACCCTGCATCCTTAAAACAGAAAAAATAATAATAAAAAATGAACGTATCATCAACTCAATATAATAAAAAAGACAAGACCACTTCCAGCTGTACCAAACACGTTACAGCAATCCCTCGTAAAACGACACCGCACAGATCTGACACCACCACTCCTCCCCCTCCTTCGCCCCCCCCCCCCCCCTCCACCCCACCCTCATCTCTTTCTTTCTAACTGTGTCAGGGACCCGTCTCTTCATACATCGTTTTAAACAACTTAAACATGAGTATATTTTATTAATAGGAACAAAAAGAAAAATAATATGTGAATGTAATTAATTATACGAGATTAAAACTCATGAAATTATACGAAATTTAAAATAAACAAAAATAAAACACAAAACTAGATAGATATACTACTAATCATACGTCAAACCGTCAAACTATCGTCATCAGGATCCATCACAATCAAATATAAAAATTAATTAACAAAATATTGAAAAAAAAAATAACCTCCTAAAGGAAAATGAACATAACGATCAACTATAGATCTACATAAACAAAGCAACAGTAGCAACGAATCCTGACAAGTAACCGCCAACAGCAACTCTGTTCAAAGCGACGCCGTTCCCTGGAGTGGAAGCAGGGGCGCCAGTCGGAGTGGAAGCAGGGGCACCAGTCGGAGAGAGAGGAAGGCCCGATGAGGAGACAGGAGCGTTACCGGGAGCCTCGGATACAGGCGGGGACGGCGGTGAGAGAGTCGGCGCGGCGACGGGAGTAGGAGTGGCGGTCGCGGGAGATGGAGACTGAGCATGAGATTTGGAAGGAGAAGGAGCTGCAGCCTTGGGAGCCGGAGAAGATGTTTTGGTGGCTGGTGAGCGAGTCGGCGCCGGACCGGGAGCCTGAGCCACTGCTGAGCCGGCGATGAGAGCCAAGAGCACGATAACGACGAAGCCTGAGTGGGCCATTGCTGTCGTCGTTGATGCCGCGAGAGCTTTGAGAGAGAGAGAGAGAGAGAAAGAGAAAGAGAAAGCAAACAGGCAAGAGAGAGAGTAGAGAAAGAGTTTGTTTGAAAGAAAGGAGAGAGGAAGTGGGGTTTTATACAGTGGTGGAGGGTTGGAAGAGATCACTATTACTACTACTCTTTTACTTGTTCTTTCTGCTTTTGCCCTGCTTACTTTTGCTTGTTTTAATTTCCATTTTTGTCCTTTTTAATTAATTAATGCCTGAGTTTTTAATTTTTTTCGCTTCGATTTCCCTTTTTTTTAGTTCTTATTTTCATTAACTAAACACCATTTTCCCCTTTTTTGTAATTTCTCGTATTACAGAAAGAATTGTTATTTTGGGAATTTCGTAGATCTAAAGGAAGTGTTTGATATTTAATTTGATACGATTCTTGGATTTCCAATTATATATATAATAATGAGTACCCGATTTTTCCAAAAATAAAACGCTTTTTTACTTTTTTTTTTCTTTTTAAATCTATATGGCAAATTAATTGTTTTAAAATAACCTTTTAGTTTCGTTGCCAAAAAAAAAAAAAAAAAACCTTAGAAAAAATTAATTTTAATTTCTAATATATGTCATTTTCTGATAAAACATAAAACTGCGAGGACCCTGATGTTATGCGCATACTTTTTACAAGTAGGCCCATAATTCTTCCATGTTACTTACGAGTACGCACATATTTGCGCTTTACAGAAAAGACTGGCAAATGCGACAGCTGGCAGCGACGATCATAAATTTATGTGATTTAAAGAAAAATCCCGGCCGTTCAATGTGTGACAAACTCGAAACATGTTGAATTTAAGGCCATGATTGTGACTCGACAGCGTCTCATGGTTTTTTTGTTTTCTCGGACAGATTCTCGCCGAACTATGCAGTATATAATTAATTAACAACAAAAATTCCACTAACCGTTATGATTGGCACGTTGTTGCTTCTAATTTTTATTTTACATTTATTTTTTTTTATTTTTTTCAGAGTGGACTATCTTTTTCATTTTTGAAAATCATCGGATCATAATTTAATTAAACATTAACTTAATGTGTTATTAATATTTAATTATAAAGTCTCCATCTGCGTCATTGGGTGATTAGTTTGAGCACTTTGGATTCCGACCATAAATTGCTGTTGGAGTTTTGTGTGGTGGTAATGCCAATTTAATTTTTACTTTTTTCAATAATTTAAGACCGATCATTAAGAGTAGGTAGACACGAGTGAGTTCACTGTTTTTGTACTCCAAATGAACCTTTGTAATTATTAAGTTAAAAATGACGATTAAATGAATCATAAACATAAATAATTTTTTTTAATAATACAGGGGACATGTGACTCGTTTGATCGTTGGGAACGGTTAGATATTTTAAAACTTGATAGATCGAGCCAATAGCCATCATCACTTAAGGCAATAGATGAATAGAAAAACTTGCAAACAATTCACAAACGTACACGAAAAATATGAACTTCAAATTACCGAAAATGGCTTTCTTCTTGGTCAATCATATAAATAAACCACCTAAAAAAAGAAATCATATTTCTAAAACCTATTTATTTCCTTTTTGGGATTATATAAATCCCATTAACATAAGAAATTTTTTGCTCTGATTCAATAAAATTTCCACTTAGAACTTGTCTAGCGCACTCACCGGAAAACACCGGGTCCACAATGACACGACACTCAATGACCCAAACGAAATGTGCAATTTGGCATTAGGAACCCGCGTAAACGCACCGTCAACAAACAAATGTAATGCTAATGTTTTCTTTCTCTTCCAAAAAATAAAGCTTAGAAGTCTACTCAAATATTAGCCCCTCTTTATAAAAAATAAAAAATAAAAAATTAGGCCCTCACTTCTCAGTCTTTGTGGGTGCATTTGATTAATTCGTTTGAAAATGCTCGATTTATTTGACTTCCAACGTAATTCACGTATATATTTTTTGACTTGTTAACATTACCCAAATTTAAAATATTAGGAGTTCTATTAAGAGTTCTTTTTTTTAAAAAAAAAAAAAATTTTAAAGTAGAACAAAATTTTATTAAAATAGATCGTGAGCAAGGCTAATTCTGTCCCATTTCGTTCTTTTCACGTAACCACGAGATAGGAAATGATAAAAAGTAATGGATGAGATTCGCTTAGTTGACCGTTAGACCAATCTACGGTCGATGGGGGGAATAGTGTGTGGTCAACAGCGGTGTATGAAGTTACCATACGCGCTCCCTTACATCTTATTTCATAAAAATTATGCTCTTATATTATCTTTTCCTCTACGTTTACTTTCGACTCATTTGCAGCTTCATCCGCTCTTTACAGGTCACCAGTGGATGGAGTATATGGGTTCCACGTCTTTAATCAGACTGCACTATCCACGAACTTTATTTCTGGTCACGTCCTGAAAAATGTAACCATGTCGTGGGAGCATAGAACATGAACACTCTCCAAAGCTCCGACCTACAGGCTGTTTCTGAGGCTATGGTTATTTTATTTAGCTTCAAGCAGAATTGAAGAGTATGGAAACAAATTGTAAGTGCTTCCAGTGCCCGCAGCACCTTCGGGAACAATGTCATCAGGAGACTCCAGATTGGTGTCCACCTGCAATTCAACAAATTGACAATGGTTGTGACCTCTGAATTGGATTTAAGTGATTGATATAGACATAGAACTAATGAATAGTGAAATTAACAAGAATATCAAACGAGCCATTAATCCACACACACACTTTTTCCCTTTTCAATTTCCTAATCATAATCAACAGCTCAGTCTTATAATTATCCATCCGACAAATAAATTATTTTTTTGTCAGGTGCCTATATAAGCAGTTCTACATGCAGGTGGCTATAGTTTTACAGTGGGTGCAACTGTACAAGTAGCAAAATCAAGAGTGCACACAAAGGGTTAGGAAAGTATTGTCAGTATAATAAGAATTTAAGTACACAAAAAACAAAATAATTCACATTTAGTGTCATCTCTCTCTTGCATTCTGGTCTACTGTGCTGACCTCTTACTAAAGTATCAAAATCTTCTACACAAGTGTCAATGATTTGGTATGCCGATGCAATTCCGGTCAACAGATCTAGTTAGCAGTAGTCATATCACCAATTAGAAGTCATCAACTTAACTAATAAATTGAATTTCAAAGACAAATCAGAAAACTTGAATATACGGTTGGCATGCATATTGCTTGAACAAACACAATATGTAGCATCTAAATTGCATTTGTGAGCACAAAAGTTATCAAAGAATGAAACTGCAAACTCCCGTAAACTTTAGAATAAGGAAATACTAACCACACGAAACCATTGCCTCTTCGGAGGTGGTGGGGGTAGTGAAACTTTAACAAAGAAGTCATGAGCATTGAATGCTAAATAGATATCAGCTCCATTGTTGTCGTGAAGCCTGCAAAACAGATATATTAATATTGATAAACATGCTTCTCACGGAGCCATTGCACATTCAATTTTATAAGTCTTGCTACATCAGTTCTACGTTTCTTGGAAAACCAACTATATTTTGTTAAATTGTTGAGTTTATTGGATACTCATTGTATACCATGGAACTGGTTAAGAAAACTACTGTACACAGAAGACGACAGTGTTGTTGAGAATAAGAGTAGCAAAAAGCACTCTTAGGGAAGCAAAAAGAAAAGATAAATCTACATTGACCATAAGAGCAATGTACAAGCATGTCAAACATTTATATATGATTTAAATCATCACAAACTAATGATATAGTCGTTCGAATATCTCTTACGTAAATGCAAGGAATTTGCTGTCATAATTGTCCCAGTTGTCCTCATGCCATGTTACATCATTCTGCATCAGTAGAAAATTGTGTGAGTGCTGACTACTTGTAGAGCACATTTACTAGATGAACTTCATTCCATTAGGGATACAAAAGAAAAGAAAATTTACTATATTAAGAAAATCTTCACGACCAAATACTCTGCGAGACTGTCGGAATTTTATGACCTCGGAGAAAAACCTGTAGTGACTGTTCTTCTTTGTTTCCAACTGCCACCCCAAAAGATTCAGCCATTCAGCCATTACCTGAATAAAAGCTATCAGGAAATAAAAAGCCGAATAAAAAACATACCTGCCCCCACTGGAAATTGTTAATAGCCGTATCATGTCCATAACTGTTGTTATTTCCATATCGAGTATGTCCGTATTCATCTCCCATTAGCATCATTGGGGTTCCCTGTTTGTATCACTTGAAAGAATTAACATTGCCAGAAGTTTCATAAGTAGTATAAAGCAAACAATTCAAATCTTATGACTGATAAGGCTATAACAGTTGTATTTGGTCAGAAACAGAATTAGGAGCTTTTGAAACATACTGATCATATGTTGGAAAAAGGAAGAAATACGACAAAGTCTGTAACGTGCAAAAGATGAAAAATGAGATTTCCGAACTTAAAATAGTCAGTGGAACCACAAAGTTAAAAGTGAAAATAAGAAGTGCAACTGCTTCTGAAGTAAACAGTCTCAATCTCATTCTGTGCGCACTAGCAGGTAAAACAAAGATTTGGTTGCAACGTGCTATCATAAAACAGTTTACCTGAGATACCATTAATGCTAGATGGAAGTTTTTCATTTGCCGGGAACGCAATGCTTTAATACTGGCATCATCTGTTTCTCCTGTCCAAAGAGAAATATTCTGAATTTCAGGAATGGAAAAAAGATCATAACCAATCCTTCACTTTCTCATCGATTATTTCCTTGCAACTGAAGAACCCCAATGAAAGAAACCTTGACCATTTGTCATAAACTGCTATAAGTTTTGACATCAATTTAGGTTTCAAGATCTGAATCCATCAAATTAAGAAAGCCTAAAAGAAATAAAGTGGACTACACCCATGATACGGTGCTTGAAGCACACTAAATGAAGTAAATTCTTTGTAAAATTTTCTCAATTTTTCAAAATGATATTTGTTTCAACATTATCTTGAAACACAGGGCACTAATGGCTAATAAGTCGCAATAACACTCACATACATTGATCAAAACAAGCTTGGTCATACAAGCATTACTACCGTACAAAGAACACTACCTTCAAAACCACAATTCCAGCTAAAATTATCATTGCACCCATCATTCCCTCCTTCTCCATTAGCCTCATTGTGCTACAAAAACGACAATTTTAGAGAACGATTGAATAAATATGATAATAATGAAATTAAATTGATGGCTAGAAATTATTTTATACCTTGTAATTGTATGAAACCAGATCGTACAGTGTGAACCCATCATGTGCAATTATAAAATTAATACTATGATAAGGCTTCCGCTTATTAACCTGAAAGATGAGCAAAATTTACATGCACATAAGTTAATTATGTACAGCAGTAACACCAAATTTTGAGGGGGAAGAAGTAAATTTTCACCAATTTCAGTTGATTTCATCTTTCCTTATGTCCCTTCCTGTTTATAAATTACTAAACTAAGGCCTACAGCTTTGCTCATTCAAAAACTTTTCATATTTCAGATCGATTCAAGTTTTTTTTTTTTGTGGGGGGGGAGGTTATCCTTTGTAAGTTCAAAAATCATTCAGTTATTTTTAAAACTGACTAATTCTAACTGTACCCAACGGTATCATATTCCAATTAAGATTTCTCAAAGCACTCGAGCTGTACGTGGGGCTTTCAATCAATAAAATAAGCTTATGCCAGCATAAATCTTCAACTCATTTCAATTTTGAGATGAGCTTATGATCATGTTGTCTTTTCTTTTAAGCAGCTATTCAACAGTTTTGAACCTTGTTTATAAGTTCCATAACCTGAAAGTATAAAACCTTAAAACAAATGATTGAACATGACAAGAATAGTTGAAACAGAAATATATTGATGCATACTCTGTAAAGGTCGGAAGATCCAGACATACGAGTTGCCAAAATCCCCTTCATGCCAGGATCACCCTATATCATGAAAATTTCAATAAGAAACAGAAATAAGAGAGTAAGTGTTACTACTTGCAAAAGCACTTGATCAAATCAAACAAGGTCAAAATAAGATATTTATGATTTTAAATGTGTGGTTCCTCCAAAAATAAAAAATAAATAAAAAGAGCACAAGAAATGTTCACTTAATAAACAAATATCTTATTTTCAAAAAAAAAAGTTGAGCACATATTATCCAATTAGGACACTAGCAGAAATACCAATAAAATAGACATTCTTAGCATCCATCCCTATTTAACTCACAATCATTTATACACTGAGTTTAAATTGTGAACTGTTGACCTGAATGTCATAACATTATAATAGCAATTTCCATCACAGCTGGTTCAGCTATTTTCTTCCTTTTGAGCCCACCAGCCCATTTTAGGGTAAGGCAAAATTAAGAGATCGCACCTTTATAAACTTTCTTAGGTCATCACGGTACTTCCCATTCCACTCAGCCCATCTGCACAAAATGGATCTCATAAGTGATGGAGGTGAGGTCAGCATGTTTCCATGAGAAAATTTCCAAAAGAAATAAGTGATGGAGGTGAGGCGATCATTTTTCCTCTAGAAACTTTATAAAAGAAATCCATATTGAAAAAGAATGCCAACTATCAAGTACTCATGCATAAGAATCTGATTTTTCTAATTCAACAAGATCATTCAACTCAAAATAACAATGTGAAATGGAGTTACCTATCCCAATTTGGAAATTTTCCAACAAGATAAAGCCCTCTGCAGTCCCAAGGTTCTGCAATTATTTTACACCTAGATAGAATAGCATCTTTGGCAATTGCCTGGAATTTCAAACAATAGTAAGTCACTAGAGCAAACAACACTATCGATCTAAAAAATAAAATCAATCCCCCCTCCCCCCCCGCCCCAAAAAAAACCAAAAAGAAAGCTGATGTATTGCCCTGGAGAAATTCATTTTTCTGATTACCAGCAAAAACTGCACAATTTCTTTTAAGTTAAAGGCTACATCTAAAAAATATTTAGTTAGGATTACCAAAGTTCTAGAAAACCTTACATCAGTTTATTGAATTCAATTTTTTTAAAGGTACAACATTATAGTAACAAATACTTTTGTTGCAAACATTCTGGTGCGCAAAATTGTTCACTTGCATCATAGAATAATCCTAAAATTAACGAGGATGGAGAGAATAAAGAAGGTTCTTCATACTGGTGAGGCTAGAGATCCTGTCTTTTAGCCATATGAACCCACTTAATACCAAATGAAAAGGGAACAATAATTTCACATTTACAGAGCCATAAAAATAATTTCAACTTTACATTTATTCTTTCAACTCATTCTTTCAACTGAATAGGTCTTCACATTCAATGTTCCAAGGAAAGCTATGTTAAACACTCAAACCTGCCTATATAAATCCAGACTCATGTAAATTACTTACCCTAATCAGTGGTGGAGCATTAAGAGGAGAACCATCTGTTCCTCGACACAGTACACTGGCAAGGTCAAATCGAAAACCATCCACGTGATACTCAACAACCCTGCAATTTAAGTTAAAGAGAAAAAGAAAATCAAATCTTCTTTAAAAAGCCATATGCAAAAGTAGAGCAATACAATGATACTAAACTAGCATAAATCTTCTTTATAATATCCAGTAAGAAACTCGGTTAAAACAAAGGTCACCAACATCACTGTCGTACATCTAATTAAAACACAGTTGAAGTAAAGTCACCACCACACCCCCCCCCCCCCCCCCCCGGGGCCCCCCCAACAACAAAACCCCAAAAAAAAAAAAAAAAGTCATATCAGTAAAGTCATCTAATTCTCAGAGATGAAGAATATTGACCAACTCGAATCTAAAAAATCGAGAATACTTTTCTCAAACAATTCAAACCACAAAGAGAATCTCGATGTAACATGTGCTTTCTGATTTACAGTTAACATCATATTCCAGTTTATTACATGATTAAAATTATGGTTCCGGGTGACTTAACGTGAGGACAGGATAAATTCAATACCACATAAAATGTTAATTCTTTTTAGAGACAGCATAGCTCTTATATGTTCACCCTAAATTTTTGGCAATGAATTTAATCCATACCAGTGTCTTAAGCTATCCAGGATGAGTTCCATGACCACTGGATGATTACAGTTTAATGTGTTTCCTGAAGACCAAGAAATGCAAATTAGAGACCTTCAATATCAAATTTAAAGATCAAGAATTTTAAAAGATAAAATCTGTTTAAAGCTGACACGTTGAGTAGTGCTTGGGATCGCAAGAAGACTGTTGTAAGTTCCTACATTACATGAAGTAAAAAAATTCTTCAGGGAAGTAAACAAGAAACAGTTGACAAGGGCAGGAGTACCACAGCCAGCATAGTTGAGCAACTGGCCAGTACCATCCACCATGTAATAAACCTGCAAAATGATTTGTAGGATAATATGACTAACTGAAGAATATAAAAAGAGAAAGGCACGTATAGCTGAAAAGAAAGGTTTGCATCCTGCATAAATTGACAAGCTACCAGATTAAAATTAAAATCAGAGTAGTAATTACGGTAAATTAACTTCTAAAATAATTAATTATCAGAAAAATGATTATTAGAAAGATATAAAGAAAAGAGGGGAAAAAAAAAATCCTTGCACTCTGTTTCATCATTGATTAAATAAACCTTATAAGATCAGTCTAAGTATCCGAAGATATAACGTGCTCTTGCCTGTCGCATAACCATAGAAGTGTAACTTCACCTTATTATCTATGCCACGGAATGAGGTGGTATAAGGGTTAGCATCATCTGCCTCATTTGTATGATTATAGACAACATCCAAAATGACCTGTTGAAAAGTAAAAGCTTCAGTGCAATTTTTTAAGTTTTCAAAGGTTTAAAAAAGGAAAAATTACTTCCAACCAAGAACATGCAATACTAACTCCAAAGTCAGAAAACATACGATTTACCTCTATGCCAGCACCATGCAATGCTTTGACCATTTCCTTGAACTCCCAGGAAGCTTTAAGAGGTCCTCCACCACCAGCTGCATAGCGACTCATAGGAGAAAAGAAATTTATCGTTGAGTAGCCCCAAGTATTGACCTTCCATAGAAAATGAAACATAATAATCATCAATGGTGTCCAATGGAAACAGTAAACACATCAGAAGGGAAGAAATCTGTCAAACTGTTATTTCACCATGGTATAAAGAACTTCAGACTTTTTTTTTAAAGGATACCATATTATGCATGCAAAGGAAAGCAACTAGCATGTCCTTCAAGCATTGATTTGATTTTAGTTGTCGCACACAGAACACAACTCGTAACTCATTTATGCTTAGTTATTAGAACTCAAATTGTCAATTCTTCTGTTCAAAATATTCACTCCACTGCAAACCTTCTCAGACTTCCCAATTTGATCATCACTGTGAGATGTATATTTATTACAAGTTGGGATTTGTGCTAGTTAGCTGTCAAATTATCAGTCTAGTAACTTGGAATATGGACAGAATATTATATTTTCAATTAAAGAATTGAAAGGTAAAATGAGTTTCACACAAGAGTTCTACAACTTCAATGATTGAATATCCAGTACAGTACTCTGCGGAAAGGAAATATCAAGTCAAGCAAATCATTAAAAAATAATAAAAGAAGAGAAATTTAAGAAGGGAGAACCCAAGGAAAAGTCATCCAACATAACTGCAAGAAGAAACAGTTTTAAAAAAAGCAAAGCAACAAAAGAAATTTTATGTGGTGAAAAGTTTATTAGGTAACTGAAGGCTTTACTAGATGAAGCACTTTCCAGCTTTAATGCTCATTAGGGATTTTGATACTTTACCATGTGATCTCTAGGGTTACGGCGCCTTTGAAACTCCATCTCATCAAACTCAAAGACTGGCAATAACTCCACTGCATTGATACCAAGCTCTAGAAGATGTGGGATCTTCAATGTAATTCCAAAATCAGAAAAGTTATTTTCAGCTATGTACAATAAATGTTGATAATTAATGCATACATATCATCAAGAATATTAAACAAATGTTAGTCTCTTCGCACGTCAGAATCAACCAATAAGTCAGTTAGCTGCTTATGTCAAATTTTAGAAGCATTAAGCATTACACTCCATCTTCTCCTTCCCTTATATCTCCATACTTCTGAGTTGCTTTAACATCAGCAATTAATTGTTACATTAGTTTATTGATTTGTCAAATTTTATAGAAGTGTAAAACCAAAGCATTACACTCCACTCATGTATGATTCTTATATCTCCTCTGTAATTGATTTTTCACAATACACCAAGAAGAAAAACCACTGATCCAGTATATATTCACATAATCAAATTTATCCAAAGTCAGACCCCAATTCATCCAGTGAAACACAAATTAATTATTTTCCAATGTCACTATTACTTTTGTCACCACAAAGAAGGCCTTTTTTTCATTTGCCCACATACTTACACTTGCGGTCTTTGTATTACCTCTCTTTTAGAATCTGGATGATGAGCTTTAATACATTGATCATTGGTGTCAGAAAATCGTGGTTCTATGCTATGAAGTGTTAATTTAAAATAACCTCACAAAGGAAACTCCCATGGCATCTGAATTTTTCTCCGCAGAGAAGGGGTAGTTTTTAACTTAAATTGGGAGATGAGAAACCCTTACATCTAAACCTGAAACTCAGTGTTATCCAACTGTTTCTCACTTCATAACTTGTCCAAAAATCTAAAGGTTTTTAGAGATATATAAGCCCACTAGGGACCAAAAAACCCTTGGATGCTCATAATTTTCCAATACAGAACTCCATGTCCTTACATGAGTTAGTTCCAATCTACATCCAAAATCATAATCCATTGAAGACCTTATGTCCAAAATGAACACATACACACACTTGTACCATCATTAAGCTGGATCTTTAGATCAATCTCATCAACTGAATGATGCTCAAGTCAATGGAATCCTTATTAAAAATCACAATGAACAAAATCTGGAACCGGAACTTTCACAAGAAAATTAAGAGTTTCCATCCAAAATTCTAAAGTTTTTGTCAAAGATAGAGAGCTCAAAGGCCATCTATCAGACCTTGATTCAGTTTAATACCATAAAGTATCTACCTTCTGTATCAAACCTAGGTAGCTTCCACGTATTTCTGGATCCAGCCCACTAGATTCATCCCCTGTAAATGCCCGAACATTCATTTCATATATAACAAGATCTTTCTGCAAAGACAGTTACAATTATATAAAAAGGGTGAACTGCAAATGCAAATTAGAAACATGACACAGAATCTATTATCTCCTAAACAGTAACAATGAAATTTTAGAACCAGCTAGTATCAGGCAAATGTGCATTGGACATATAGCAAATAATAGAAATGCATTACAACATGATACAAGGGAAAATCAAAATTTTAATCTACATGATAAATTGCAGGAAATTGTGGGGGGTGGAATCCTTCTCATAACCATACACCCATGTTAATGACCTGCGTACCTCAGGTATATTTGGAAGCTTGTAGTTATCTCCCCAATCGAAAGGCAAGCTTTCAAAATCATAAGTTCCAAGAAATTTAGACAATTTAGCACTAGCATCTCCGAAATGCCGTCGACCCTCAACTAATTTTGCATAAGGATCGATAAGCACAATGCTACTGTCAAATCGATGTCCTTGATGCCAATCTCGAGGACCATCAACACGATAACCATAAAGAACTTCGCTCCGCGGCAGATCCTGCAATTACAGGAGCATCTTAATAGCATGAAATAAGAGTACGCCCAGGAGATAACATCATAATAGGACATATTTGGATAGCTATCGAAGTTATCCCCAAAAATGAAGGTTGTCATATAAGTAAACCAGGAGCAAGACTACCTCAATGCATATGTGCCAGATGTCTCCAGTTTTATTTACACAAGGATCCAAAGGTAGCTCAATCATTCCACCATCTTGCCAGTCAAGCTTTTCTCTGGGGAAAATATTGCATCATACGGTATTCAGATGAATCAAATCATCCATAAATAATATCTAAGAGATTTTTCCTCATACTAGATGAGAAAAATATTGATGTACAGCCTCCCCTACTTCAATGAGAGCATTAAGTAGAGGGGTTAACTGCATAAGCATTCAAGCAAATTCATATTGTGCATTCACGTGCCACCTACCAAATTCTATAATACCTCAATTCCATCATAACAAAATCATAAAACAATCAATCGCATGAAAGACATGCATCAACTGCATCCAAACCAATTTGTTTAAAAAGCTGTACTATACCACACAGGTTATCTGAATGCCAGATCACTGATCCTCATAAAAGACAAGTTACTAATCAGAAATATCCATGATTCAAATCCAAAGTTCTGCCCAAGACGCCTCTACTTGTTCATACTACTATTTCCTTCCAGATTTTGATAATTTTACCATCACATAAAAATAGGACATTCAATTTATTTCTTTTGCTGCTCACAGCAGAAGACCACAAACTAATGTGCTTCCAAGGTAGTATATATGTTGCATGTACATGAAAGGAAATAGCATATCTTTTATATCAACTAAGAAATTTTTTTAAGAAAAGATTGTTATAACTAAAAGATCACAAACCCATTTCAAATACATCACAAATAAAGAATCCTGTTGAAACAGTATGCTTAATACATAATTCCCAATAGCTCTTATACCTATAAATGAGACAAGGAAATGCATCGTCACCTCTTGGGAAGTGACAGGCAAAGTGTGACTGCAGTCGCATGCTGAGAAAAAATAGCAAAATTGATCCCATTTTCAACTTCTGATACGCCTATAGGAAATGCCTGACCTTGGGAAGTTTTCAGTGGCAGGGTGGTTTCTGATACTCGAGGGGATTCTTCCTAGATCGCAAGCAGAGGGTACAAATTCGTGAGAATCAATCTCAAACTTTAGATGCAGAATATATTTACAAGCAAGCACTTCTTGGTGCAATGCAGTTCACTAAAAAGCACAATATGAACCCACATATAAGAGAATAAAAAGAAGCGTCAAACAATTTTTTTTTTTTTTTGAACTACGTAGTCTTACTTCTCATCATTTTAGAACCATCTCATTCCACATACATAATTTAGAAGTGCATACGATAAGCAAGCATAAAGAAAAGATAAATCTAAGAAGAGATTGAAAACAGGCAATCACCTCGAGCACACGCTCTTGAGTTGGCTGATTATAAGCACTTGGTGTTGTATGCTTGACGCTGCTGCTTGTCTAACCCATGCAAAATTTTAAATCATATATCCCTTACTGGCAATAAGAAACTCGAAACAGAAATAGAAAATGAAGTTAACATGCCTTATTGAAATTGCTCGGAGTGTTTCCTCTTGACACCTTTTTACTCAATCTCAATCTAATAGAGGATCATCAGGAGTCATACAATTAGCCGAGTAAATAAATGATATGGAAAATAGAGTTGATAAAGGAATGTACCCCATCTCGTGAGCTGGAGAAGCAGCGGAAAACGAACGGTAGAGCTTGTGGGATAAGGTGGGAGCAAACAGAAGTAATTTAGTAGAGTTGGAAAGTGCAGGAAGTGGCTGATGGATCATCATGGTTCCTTCGAAGGCTTTCATGAAGAGCAAAGTATAAGATTCAAAGTGATCTTTTTACTTTTGGTTTTGTTAATTGATTGAGTGAGAGTGGGACGTAAGACTCAGAGAGAGCCTTGATACTTTGAAGGAAAGTGAAGTGTGAGACTTTTCGGTTATCGTTTGGACTTTTGGAGTGATTCGTGATTCGAGAGCGGCATTGGCAGCGGGGACTGCCTCCTTTTCTGTCTGCCACGTGAACGGGCACGCTCAGTTTAAGTCTGGACTTTACACGTGTCAGTTTCTGGAAGATATATATCATTCAATCGCTAGATTGTGTAATAATGTGTCTCGAAAGTCTGAGGCCCTTTTAGTTTTTGTAAATGAAAGAGGGGAGGATTTAATCAGTGGGCAGTTGCTTACCGCAATTCCCTCAAAAGAATTATTCAACATTAAAAAATGATAACATGTAATTTAAAAGAAGTTATTTACTATTAAAAAATAATAACTGGTAAAATAATTTCGAGGTTATAAATTATTTACAATGAAATTTAATAAGATTTTAATTAAGATTTTTTAAATTATTTTTTTATTAAAAATTATCCTCCTATAACTTGGGTCACTTCTCTTAAGTTTCAGTGTGTTTATTGCAATTTTATTTCGGATTTTACTCCCATTTCAGTAGGATAAAGGAGATTCAAAATGCATAACCAATCAACCATCTATGAAAATATTTCTGTCATGGGAAAGGGCTAAACCCTAGGCATAACCATTTAACAATATAATTAGCGAAAATGAATCTCTGTTTAATTTCTTTCATAAACTGAAATGAATTCCACTGCAATTTAATTTATACACAATCAGTATAAATTAAATAATAGTAATAATAATAATAAGGGAGTAACATACACAACCCACAAGAACCACACAAATTATGGGACCCACATAATTGTGTGGTTCTTGTGGGTTGTGTATGTTACATGAAATGTAACATAGCAAAATCCTAATAATAATAATAATAACAAATAATCACCATATCATTAAAATGGCGAACCACAATAACTGGTATTATAATGTCAATCCCTTTCACTTTGAGTGAATCAACAGACGGGGAAAAAAAATGAAAAAAACTGAACTTCCTATTCCTATCACTTTCTTTTGACATTTCATGTAATGATTGTTCTATTCACTCCTTGCATAAGTGCAGGCACATGCCCTCCGGTTCCCTATGTACCTCTCACCTTTTTTTTTTTTTTTTTTTTTTTTTCAAGTCCATCATTGTTAGTATTGGACAAATTCTTTTATACACATCCAAGCAAGATTGTCAAAATCCTATTTGCTAGCAACAGATGCAGAGGCTGCAGCAGCCTCCGCTATCAAGGAAATTGGCTGGCGAGCCTGCAGGCAAGCACCAATATCAAAGGGGTGCAATTCAGTTCCATCAAAAATAAGATTAACGCCCGGAAGAACTACTTCTCGGCTCTCAGCTTCATCGGGTTCAGGCTTTACCACATTCATAGAAGAGGTTTCTTCAACAGGCCTTGTTGCAGCTTCATACACAGGAGTTAGAGCATATGATCTGCAAACATGATAGTAAAATTATGGTTTTGCAGGTTTCATTTACTGCAGGTTTGAATCACATCATAATAGAAGCAAATACATTGTCAGACTATAACCAATATTTCAAAAAAATAATAATAATAATAATTGATTTTCACCATCCTAGACCGAATGAAGTTTCAAATTGGACTTTGTTTTAACTTGGACCACTAAAATTAAATTTCATAATCATTTCTGTCATAAAGCCAGTAATTCTCGTTTGTTGAAGTGACTGAAACAACAATACTATTCATCTCTTGACACTTTTGCAAAAGAAATATATGTAAATAAATATCACAGTTGATCCAAAAGTCCCAAACCATGAATAAAATTGTCATATGACAGTTGCAAGCACAAACTTCCTCCACTTTAACTAATAAAAATTAGTTTTGGCAACAATGAACTATTTTGAAAGGGTGGTGAAGTGTAATTAAACCTGGGTCAGCTTAAGATGTGTATTCCATGCAAACCTATGTGAAAAAAGTACATCCAGTTCCGCATAACCAACCTACACTTCCTTGGAAATCCTACCTAGTACTAACTACATCTTTTTTGTTACAAAACGGATTGTGTTAAAAAGAAAGTAAAATACAAGAAGTGGACAGGAACCGTATCTACTTCATTGACGGATATAAAAGAATAAATAAATGGGAAAAGCTTATAAAGAAACCTGCCCACCAAACATGGTTTAAAAAATAAATCATTGACGAGCAAAAAGCAGTTAAACACAAGAGGTTGAAGGAAACAAAACTAAGGATGCACATATGTGATAAAGACAGACCTCAGAATGCTACCATCAAAGCTCAGAACTTCAGTCCGGCAACGCTGTCGATTAGCAAGCTTTAATCTCTGATACTCGCTTGTGGCTCCTGATATAGGAGAAGAAGGGTCTACCAACGGATTCCACCTTCCGCTAGCATAGTTCATCAGTTGCCGAGATGAGTCCTTCGATTGCTCTTTCTGGTAAAGAAGTTTCGCTGCAGGACCTGTTGCATGGTACTCTGCACAAACATCCCGCAACCTTTTTCTTAAGCCTTGCATTTCGTCGTGATGCTCAGTGAGAGAATCAGCTTGAAGTAATTGTGATGAGACAACCCTTTTACAAATATTGTTGCATAATTTTGGACTAAAAAGTGGCATTCCAAATTCAACACTTAGTGGGACCCAGTCATACTTCTCATCATCAGGTGAAAAGGATTCCGATTCGCTTTCTTTAAAAAGTTTTAATAGGCGGATATAGCCAATTGTCCACAATTCTATCTTGTTTGCCAAATCAGTCAACAGACAATTCAGTCTCGAGCTTTCTTCTTCACACAATCCCAATTCATTTCCTACTCTAGCAATTGAGCCATCAGAGTTCTTTAGGGGCAAGGGTATATCCAAAGTAACAACTCTTCCGGACTCATCAAGATCATACTTGCTTAGGGGCTGCACTATCACAGCTGAGTATTTGAGAAGTGAATTTAGACAATGTAAGAGAAAACATCCCTTAACTAAGTTTCCTTCGAACTTGCCTCCCAAACCACCAATTGTCAAACCATCCCACGACCACATAAGGGCTTTTTCACAACCAGCCAAAGGTGCCGGAAGCATGCGTAGGCATTGTCCTTTCATCAGAACAACTGTTATAGGTCCACTAGAAACAGTTGAATATAGTACCAATTTCATCCATGGTGTCATAGATGAATAGGAGGGAGGACCAAAATGGATAGGACCTTTTGGACCAGGAAGAACTGATGAACAAGGAAGAGGAATCATCGAGACAACAATATCATAGTCACGAAGAAACAACCGATCTAAAGTTGCTGGGGCAAGAGCAGCCAAGCTTTCACAGCGGAGAATATCCACTTGATATTTCTTTTTCTTCCTCAAAGTACCTTTATTAACATCAGATTCTTCAATAGGTATCTGTTTCTCATCATTCAGGAAATTTGGGTCTGGTTTAGAGACCTCATTTAACAAACTACTATCTTCTGATAAATTAAGAAATGATGTCTCATCATCAGTACTTCCAGAAAGGGGTTCATCCAAAATATGCACATCATCAGTACTTCCAGAAAGGGGTTGATCCAAAATATGCACATTCTGAAGCCTCGAATTCATGGAATCATCAATAATGTGTCTGGCTTCATTGCTAACAAAGGGTTCTGATTTGTCAGTCAATGTTGTATCAGCAATCAGAGAAGCAGCCTCGTCAGTACTTGAAGCTGACATGTCCAATTTATCACAAATTTCCACTGCTTTAACATCAGTGGAAATGCCGCCCGAAAGAAGGCATTCCAAGACACAACGAAGACTAAATGCATGATTTGCAAATTCCTGCAGTTCCCCTTCAAATTTTGCTCCCTCTAATGTACTCAGATCCTTGCACAGATCTGCAATGCTAGCATGACCCAGCTTCCCTGCTTCGTACAGTGTTACAGCATGAGATTTCAAGCCTGAAATATTACATGAAATACACAAGTTACTTTTAGATAATAGAAAGAAACAATGTAGACTTGTATAACTCAAGCAATTATATACATGAAAGATGACATGGATAAAATACAATTCCAAATCTTTAACATCCAACTCTAACTATTTTAAATTCCCCATGCACAATATTTTGACAAAAAATGAGTTTGACTATTTGTTCCTTCATACTACTCTTAATAGGGAATATAAAACACAGTACCCAACAACCCAACTTCAAACACAGCAATCAGGAAATAATAGATTCGACTCCGAGAGACCAAGAAATGCTTCATAGCTAAATTCTCTCGGAAGATGATCATAAAAAGGAAGCTTAACATACAACTTATACCAGGCATTCTCCAATCCTTGTTCTTCCTTATATTAATCTCCTTTGGTCTTAATCTGTTATGCTAATTGAAATGTCACATGCTATTCACATGACTATCCTATTGAAACAGAATAAAGGAAAATGAAGATTAAGCCAGACATAAAGATAAAATCCATCTATAGTTTCCTTTAACTATTCAGTCCAAATTGGAATAGTGGAACAGCTTTGCCTAGGAATGATGCTTAGATACTCCTGCCCCATAGGAGATACAAATATACACATGAATAGTAACAAAAGTGAATTGAAAAGGCTATTCAGCAGAACTATCATAAGAGTTTCCACAGGATTAAAAAGGCCACTTAGGAGGAGGTGCTAAACATGCAGCTCAACTTATATCCACTTACAGTTACCACTATTGTGATAACTAATCCAACTCTTTTGAAGAGAAGGCCAGGTCATCCTATCACTGCCATAAAATAACAATTTATGCCCTAAAAATGGAGAAGTAACTCTCCTGGGACTTAATCCAGTCCTGAAAAAACTTACATTCGTGAAATGGCTTTGTTCCTTTTTTTTTTCCCTCTCTTGGGGAGTGTGCCGAGGACCCCGTTCCGCAAAAGTTGTGGGATGGGGTCCTTTGGTACAAGAAGAGGGTCATAGCCATGGTAAGGCTGTACAAGTGGGTAAAGGTACAAGGAGAGAACCCTGCATCTGCCCATTCCATTATAAACAACTATATTTAACAAAAGTATTAATCTGATTCTGGTCCATGAATTATGAATCCAAGAGAATTGGAGTTTTTTCAAATGGCTGGAATGCCAACCACATAAAAATGGTTGTATTTGACGGTCAAGAAAAGGGGGACAAAAAAGAGGAGGAACAAGACCTGGTGAAACAGAACCCATCATAAGATAGGATGTTATATTGGCATCTACAATAAAAGCAACACGGGCGAGGCCAGCACATGGTCCATAGTTCTCTGTCCCTGTGCTGTCTCCTTGTTGACTATAATCACCATCACCAGACATGACCCCTGAGCCTATACTAGCACGATATGCCTCATCTTCATCACTGAGAGTCACTCTTGGTGAATTAGGTACGCTTGTATCTTGAAGAATGGAAGCGGGATCAATTATTTTTATTGCCCATCCCAATCGACAAGCAAAAGATGCAGCTGCTTGCAGTTGAGAAAGGTCAGCCTGTAATGTTGCTGCCAGTTCAGCAACAGTGGCATTCTCACTTGAAACAACAAAAACTGCGTAAAGCAACCTGAATAATGTGTTTAATAGTGTTAAAATCTTAGTTCTGTACAGCAAGTAAACAACATTCAAATGACAGAAAATGAATCATTAACCAAAATAACTTCCTTACTCCTCAATCGGATCTTCATAAGACTGCTCCCTGTTGGAAACAAACCCTTCAAGCCTGGAAACTGAATCATCACAAATACTTGTTACTTAAAATCAAAATAAATGAGAAAAGCAGAGAAAGGTTGGATCAGTCACATCATCATCCAGAACACAAACAAGTAAGAACAAGGAAAGCAGTTGTATCTAATTGCATTATACAATGAAGAAAAGTCAGCTAAGTGGACAATGGAATCAACTCTAATATTCCTGGTACAGCAGTTACTCAGAAATTCAATTACCAGAAAGGCAGACAAAAATCCCAAAACAAGGAACAAGGAAAAATGTATATCCAAGAGACTCAAGTCATTATAAATTCAATCAAAGGTTTGTGAAATCTTCTGCTCCTCCAGTATTTCATTTACCCCCTGACAAAATGAGATTCACCCAGAAACGAACCACATATTTCATCTATTTATTAGAGAATATTATTTGGCAAAAAAAATTCTGCACATGAACAGCCTACCCTTAAATCGGTCATCAGGATATACAGGAACATCAAAGTAGATCAGTCCCCGTCGATAAAGACCCTTTATAATGTCAGGATCAAACAAGATAAATGAATTAGCCTCCTCTTTACATACTTTATCTATCATTGCCGTTTCTTCTTCTGTGAGTTTCTGTAGCAGGAAGGGAAAACAACATAAGCTCATGTAAGCCACTTGAAGCTTCAACAGCAATTATATGGACGTGTGTCTGTGTGTCGCCGAAATATGCATGCATATAAAACCAAAGAGGTGACCACTGTTTAGAGTCGTAAAAAAATAGGACTTTTGATCTCTTACCTTAAATTCTTCTAAGGTAAAATTGACAAGACAAACTCCCCACCATGGTTCAATTACAAAGTCCACTGGTTGAGTAGGCAACAGCTCTTTGGCAATTGACTTGTTAAGCTTCCACATAATTTTCTGAATAGCTCAAGATGAGTATATCATAAGTGAAATGCTTTTATTTCATCTATAAAGATGAATTGCAAATTAAGCTGAGACACTATTAAATCTAATAAACCTTTACATAGATTTGTGAAGCCAGCAGATAACAGAATCATGCCTCAGGGAAATCACCAACACAGAATGTTTCAGCAAGCTTGTCTAAAATTATATTAGGTCCATTAGACATGACTTTATCAACTGATTCTGATAACATCTATCAGAAATCAAGGAAAGACTATCCAATTGTTTTAGGTTCAGATTTGGTTTTCAAGTCTTAATATTCTTTTCAACTTCACGGCCCCACTATGAGTGGTCAGAATAATTTCTCTGGCCAATTGTAATATCAGTCATTGAACAATCCATTGCATGGATGAGACACCCAAACACGTGCACAAAAACATGTGTGCATACAGATAGGCACACTATATGAATATGTGACCATACAGGCAACTGATTCAGCACCTTAGATCTGCACTTGTTCATAATATCAATAAATTCGTTTCTCCCAATTCCAGTAAGCCGCAAGGCATCTGCTGCACTGAAGTTTGGTATGCTGTCATAGGGTTGCTCTGTTAACAACAATACACAAGAGGAGTTCTAAATATTATTAAGTATATAATAGTGGAAAATTATGATAAATTCAATGCTAACAGTATAGCATACTTAAATTTAATTTCTTCTAAAAAGGCAAACTATTACCATTTTTCATAACCTCGAATATCATATCACAGTAATATCTGAAAGGAGATAGCCTCATAACACGGCAAACATACTCTGCAAGGTGATAAGGAAATAACTGTAGAAAAAGGAAGTCAACAACAAGTTAAGTGCACAAGCACAAAAAAGAAGACAATAAAACTTATAAACTGCAGAAGGGGTAACAAACGAGTAACTCTGTAGCAGAATGAAAACTCTTTTGCAAAATGCAACATGTATGTTACATATAATTAGAGAGTTTCCCAAGTGTTTTCACATTAAAACGCACCGCCAGATTTTTCCGCAAGTAACGCACCATGTCTTCATAATATTCACCTTCTTTGCATACTCTGCGTGCAAAACATTTGTTCCAAGGAAGTCTCTTCTTAATGCAATGCTCAATGATCCTGCATGTCATTCCCATAGAATAGAAGTCACATACATATTTGCCACAAGTTCATAAGAAAGAATTTTAAAATTCACCTCTATAAATGACCTCATTCACTCTAGTCAAATTTAATACCCATTTCACATAGTTGGAAAATAAAGCAAGGATACTAAGTAGAAGCAACTAATAACCTTCTGTGCCATTCTTCCTTAGAAGTAAGTGTAGCTTGAAGCCGCTTTGGGAGATTCTCCCATGGACATTCTTCATTAATTGCTTTCAAGAGCAACTGTTCCTCGATTGTAGTCGGAACGTGCTGCATCTTTTTTTTGCTTTTTACCTAATCACTTGATCCAGTCAACAAATAGCTGCTTCTGAAACACTCAAAAACAACCGAGACTGAGCGTTTTAACAAGAATTTCGAAATTGCGATCAAACAACAAAGAAGCGTCAACTAGCTACGGGGTTTATGAAATTAACAAATGAGAAGCATTGTTGGTTGCTACACAAACCGTACAGTTATTTTGATTTTTTTTTTTATTCCAGGAGCAATTTAAAGGACATTTTGGAAACAGCTAATGTCGATGCATAAAATTCAAAGTGGAAAGAATTGATCGGACCTGAAAACGCTTCTCCAGATCCTGGTGGCGCTGGTAGGGTTTTTAAATGGGGAACGAGATCTACAAAAGAGTTTGAATTGCATGCATTCGCTAATGACTTACGAGCAATGACTGCTATTATTATTATTACTACTATACTTGCTACAAGCCTGACCAATCCATTTTTTATTCTGTCTATTCGTTATTCAGGAAGAAGTAGTTTTATTTTCTTTGAATGGGTTATTCAAGTTGTTAGACCCGTACACAACTGAGACCTTAGTACCTGACCCGGATCCGCCAATATAACCCTTTTTTTAATTTTAACTTACGTATCAACACTTTTTTCCTCTTAATTACAGTATTTAATATCTAACACGGAATGATTCCTTTATGAAATAGAAATTGAAATTGAGTGGAATGAAAATGGGATAGAAATAGGAATAAGCTGAAATAATAATGAGATTTTAATATTTACTTGATAAAGATAAATGAAAATAAGAATGTGCTGGAATGTCATTAATATGTTTACTTGACAAAATAAATGAGAATGAGAATTAATTTACTAAAATACTCATAGTATTAAATAATGTAATTTTCATTAACTAGATACATGTATAAATATTATTATAAAAATGATATTAATTAAAAAATAAAATTAATGATAATAATAATAATAATAAATGTTAATAATGATAATATTAATAAAAATAATTAATAATAACTAAAATAATAAATTTAATAATAATGACATTTAAAATAATAAAATTAATTATTATTTGAACAAGAGTAATTCAGAAAATATAAAAAAAAATTATAGAGATATAAAAGTCAGTTCTGGGAATGAGCAACCCCATATGAGAATGAGATTCTCATTTCTTTTTCTCAAATTGTGTAGGACTCACACAATTTATTTTCATTCTCAAATTACATTTTGCCAAGTAAACATGAGTTTTATTTTTGTTCCCTAAACTCTCAAGTAAACACACCATAATTTTTTTACGGAACAAAAAATCATTTTTGGCAACTAATTACACAAAAAATATTATTACGTCTGAAGATATAAATAATAATTACTTTAAATTTAGCCATACATACCATCCTAATAATAATTGGTATTACCTTTGATAGCATAAGCTTTCTCCTCATTAGTTATCTCATGCCAACGACCGATTTCCGGCTGAGTCGGTTGTGGGTTATTCAAATCCGATAATGGAAGAAACAAGTATGGGCTTGACCCATTTCGAAAGAGGCCCAAGCGCGAAAGGAAACAACAAAGGAAAAAACCCGCGTGCTGGCATCATCTACAATCAAACGCGGCCACCAAGGAAGAAGACTTAAGTCTCAGACTTGGTATTCCCAGGTTCTATTTTCTCTCTGTCTTTTCCTTTATATCATTTTTTTTTCTTTTTTGATCTTTTGCTCCTTTTGTGTCATTTTTAATGCCACGGATAGGCTGCTAAAGCAACAGAGAAAAAGTAAAGACTTGGTATAATGGCTCTTCGTTTTGAGGTAAGGCATTTAATTTTTGTTGCTGCTTTTGTTTTCTTTTGGTGAAGATTATTATATCTGCTTCACTCAGACGCAAGCACACTCACGTAATGCACAAGCTGAGAGTACTATTATGGAAGCAGTGTGCAATATGGCATGGTGCCAAGTTTTGGCTATTGTAAATAATGAGAGAAAAATTGAACATATATGTTTTAAAATGTTAACATTTGGAGCTATTTTGATGTGGAAGTTTATTCTTGGAGCTTCTTTGTTAGCAACTTAGCATTGTATGAATTCTTTTATTTGTACATCCTGTTGTATGGAGCACTGCTTTCTGTAGTGTTTCCAGTGTTTAACTATTTGTTACTGATTCAGTGATTTATATATGTTTGTTACTTTTTAGGTTTTGGGGAGGTTTAATCGCGCCCGTGCAGCTCAATTGACACTTCCTCACTTTGTATGCCAGACACCTTTGTTTATGCCCGTGGGAACACAAGGTTAGAGTTTCATTTATTAAATTTATATTTAAGACAGCAGATTGCTGAGTAAGTTTCTCTTTAACTTTACATGTTCAAGCTCAAAGAAAAGAAGGCGTGTCCGGAATTAAAACGAAAAACACCTTTTTCACGAGACATTGTTCATATCATACTCCTTTCAATTGGTGATCACATTATTTGGCTTTTATTTAGATGTTTTCTGGATAAAATAATGCATTTTTATATGGGTGCGAGTGCATATAGATGATTTACTTTCATATGTGTATCTAATCACATATTTTTATAAGGCAAGGTCGGTCTTCCTGATCACAGGGACAATAAAAGGTTTGACAACTGATCAGCTCGAGGAGATCGGCTGTCAAATTATTCTTGGAAATACATATCATTTGGCACTCCGTCCTACTTCCGAACTTATTGACGAATTGGGTGGTCTACACAAATTTATTAACTGGCCTAGAGCACTGCTTACTGACTCTGGTGGCTTTCAGATGGTTATCTTAATATTCCATATATTGCTATAGTTTTATTCTTTTAACAGTTGTATTCTTGGTTTGTTCCAGATTTTCTTCTTTAGCATAAAGTTGGACGTGTTTGGTTTATTTTTATTAGCATACATATCTCCTATGTTTATTTTGATTTGCTTAAAGTCTCCTGTATCACGAATCTATATGTAGCAGGAATTTTTGACACTCAGTGGCACTTTGCTTATATTTTTCAGGTCTCTCTTTTGCATTTAGCTGACATCACTGAAAAGGGAGTAACATTTCAGGTAATTATTATTTCTTTGGTTAATGAAATGAATTCAAAGCTTATGAAATTTGGTTCAGACTGTGATATTTTTCTCATGAGATTCAGTGTTGAATTTGCTCAATCGCTATCTCAGAGAAAATTAAAACTATAGACTTAACTTATATGCTTAGGTGTCGATATGTGTTTGTGATTGTGGATGTGCATGCACAAGTCTTTGTCTGTGTTGCTAGTAAAAGGGAAGTGACTGATATTATTGCTTAATTGCCAAAAATTTTCTGTTGATCTCTCTTCTTGTTTCTTTCTTTGTGTCCCTGCAGCCGCCAGGCGGTGTTAGTTTAATTGGATGTTGACAGTTGTAAAACTACACTTTTAATTAACAAATTAAGACCATGTTCTATCTCAAATTCTTTTTAGTAATTGTTTCTAGATTTAGGAAACTTTTTTTTTCCTTTTATCACACCAATTTCTCTTTTTTTTAGCCAATAATTATTTGTCCACTAGTAGTACAGTGTGCCTCACGTGAATGCCCATCTACTGTCCTATTTTGTATATTTGTGCTCTTCCTCTTAAGCTTATTCTGTTTCCTTGTTAAAATATTGAAATATGTTGCTATTTTCTTGTTGATTGCAATTCAGTCACCAGTTGATGGAAAGCCTATGCTCTTAACACCAGAGGAGTCAATTCAAATTCAAGTATGTGCATTCATTTTGTGCAAGTTTATTATTCTCTTGCCTTGCTATAATGTCCTGGGTTTCCCTGTTTGACATGTAATTTTCAGTAGTTGGTATATATGATCTTTTGAAAGCCTTATCATTTTGCGTTAGTACCCTTTTTTTGTTAAAACTGATGCATGGTCTCCCCAAGAATCTTATCATTTGAGGCAGTGCATTCTACAATTATCCTCCAATAAAAGATAGTAACAACGGCGATAACAATAACTATAAATAAGTAAAATAATGCATACGGATGACCAGGTTCAACAGTATCCATGTGCCTTTTCAAATCTCATTGATTTTTCTACCTCTATAGGCAAAATATCCTTCAAGTTGAAGTATAGTGGTCACATTATATGCCTTATTTTAACAGAATTGAGTGCTTTTTTCTTTTATTAAGTGCCTTTTTTCTTTCCTCTTGCTAAAAGAGCCTCTTCTACCTATCTTTTGCTATATGGCACTGAGTGGGCACGAAGAGTCAGGTGCAACAATAGGTGTCGCCAGATAAAAGAATAAATTATTGTACTTAATACATGTATCTTCTGGTCTGCTTATGATTCTGCAGAACAGAATTGGAGCAGATATAATTATGGCTCTTGATGATGTAGTGAGAACCACCATAACTGGTCCACGAATTGAGGAGGCTATGTATCGCACGCTTCGTTGGGTAGACAGATGTATAGCAGGCAATATATCTAATACTCAATGTCTCATGCTTTTCGTTCTGATGAGTTTAAAATGCAAAAAAAAACAAGTTATAAATTTACTAATGCGGCAGTGTCCTTGGTGCACTCGTTAGTCTGAGCTTGTTGACTTGAGTTATTCTTAGCCTTAGTAGCTCAGGTTTAGTGTATCACGTTGTGTGAATTGACTAGTAAATGGGAATGATGCAGTATGCAATGCTTGATGTCATTTATTTAAAAATATTCATATGGCATGTGTCAACTGAACTATCTGCAATCATATCTCAGCATTAATGTTTTTGATCTAGTTACTTAGAACTTTTTGCTGTTTATTTTTTTTCCTTGGACAGCTCACAAAAGACCACACGAGCAGAACTTATTTGGTATTGTACAAGGAGGTTTAGATCCTGTGCTAAGGTGAATCTCAATTGAAATATCATTTTGCTAATTTTAATTTCCTGCACACGAATGCCTCTTTTTCATATTAATAGGCACCTCTGTTTACTGAAACTAGTTGTTTGTCACCATTCTTTTTCATTTAATCAGGGATATATGTGTTAGAGGCTTGGTGGATCGAAATTTACCTGGGTATATATGCTTAACACTCACATACTTAAATTTAAGTTTCTTATTTTTTGCCATATAAAATTTTAAAATGTTGAAATTTTCTCAAGGTCATGAATAATTTTCCATCTTTTCCATTATTAGAGTTTGCGACATTTAATTTTCTTCAACCATTTTGTTTTGTTCTTTCCCTGCAATTTTCCTAATGGTTCATTCTTTCCCTTAATATGTGAGTTAACTGTGAAACTAGTTGCAGTTTCCAGTTTAAATCTCTTTCATTTCATTTAAGATTAGATTGATTCTTATGGCTTTTGCTTTCAGAGATCAAGGACTTGAATTGACCGACTTTACTTCTGTGACAGATATGCTATTGGTGGTCTTGCTGGCGGTGAAGATAAGGATTCTTTTTGGCGTGTTGTTGCTCAGTGTACTGCTGCACTGCCTGAAGATAAACCACGATATGTTATGGTGCAAATGGCATATGTCATTTTATCTCTGCATCCTTCAAACCACCTTATATAATGAATTGTGTGCTTCTTCTCTTTGATATTCCATATTATGATGTGCGCATGCACTATATTTCAGGGTGTTGGTTATCCGCTGGATATTGTAGTTTGCAGTGCTTTGGGTGCCGATATGTACGACTGTGTTTACCCCACTCGAACTGCTCGTTTTGGCACTGCTCTTGTACCTGAGGTGATAGATTCTGCTTTGAAATTATTTGAAAGCTTTTTGTTCACAATTGTTTGAACAAAACTTTTCTAAATTCTAACCTTTTCTAAAAAAGATCGTAATAATAAAATGAAAGAAAGAAAAGAACCTATGGTATTGTCATGCACAATGTAGTTCACTTGGAACATCCAGGTTAATGTTTTAGCTGTAGCATTTGCTTGGTTTAAAGTAGAGACTGTTCAACATGTTAAACAAGAAATTGGATTTATGCATTTAATATAGCTGCGTGGTATCTTTGGGATTTTTTTAGAATTAGTTTATCTTTCTCACAATTATAATGACAAATGAAGTATTTTATAATGAATTTTGACAAAGTTACAGGATATGTTTCTACAAAATGATGAAATCTGCATATGAGGTTTACAGAACCTTACTACATGCACATGTGAATATTTGATCCTTTTTTTTTTCGTGGGGAGGGGGGGTTATGGAATGGAGGCATGATTGTGAAGTCTGATCACTGGAAAGAATCCCATAGATTGCAACTTAATATTAGATACATAATGCAGGGAGTGCTAAAACTCAAACACAATGCAATGGTTAATGATACTCGCCCTATTGATCCCAAGTGTGCTTGTATGGTATGCTTCTAACTGGAAGTTCCTTTGTCTTAGATATTAATCTATGATTTCTGTTGTATTCTATCTGTGCAGTATTCTGTTTGTCATTGTAGGTTTGTAAGAACTATACAAGGGCCTATATTCATTGTCTTGTTACGAAGGACGCTATGGGATCTCAGCTTCTGTCATATCATAATTTGTATTATATGCTGCAGGTACAAACTATCTGATCTATAATGAGAATATTCTCCTAAACTTTGCTCTTGTTTTGTTTGTGATTAAAAGTTATTTCTCTTACGAATGCAGCTTAGCAGAAATCTACATTCATCAATAGTTGAAGGAAGGTTTCCAGAGTATGTTTGTGATCAGCTTTGTTCATATTACACCCCTCCACTGCCCTCCCCTAAGCTGTTTTGCCTCTCCCTTCTCTTTTTTTTTTTTTGGAATGAAGAACTTATGGCTGATCGAGATGTTACATAATTCCCGGCTCAAATCTATGTGCTAGCAGGAATTCTAATGTTGTTCGCTTTCTTTGGCAGGTTTGTTTGCGATTTTCTGCAGAAAATGGTAATTTCTAGCATTTAAATTGGCTTTTGAATCTCACCTAGCATTAAAGAGAAATAGTATTGAGCTATCACATGGTGAATATTAACTAAGCTGTTGAAACTTATGATGGCTTTATTGTCTTGTAGTTTCCCAAGGGTGATGTCCCTGAATGGGTCTGCAATGCCATGGATGTTGCCGGAATTGACATCTCTTCCTGTTGTTCATCCTAGGATTAGAGTTAGAAATACACACTTAACAAATTATTGAGGTTGGAACTTACATATCCACTCCAAAGATTAAACTGAAGAATTCTAATTTACAGGTAACAACAGGGCGGCATAAATTTTGTATCTCCTATGCTCCCTCCTTAGAAATTATATATCCCATCGGAAAATCTCTTTTTGTTTCCCTTATCTCAGTTGTCGTACAATAGTTTCCCCACCCCCCCCCCCCCCCCCAAACAAAACAATTTATTTTTGTGCAATTTACTGAAAAAAATTTTGGTGTTACTTCTACTTAATCATTAATGAAATTCTTCTACTGATAATTTCATTTGTTCACACCTTTTATGTTCTTCAGCAATAATACTTCATTGTCATAAGTCAATAACAGTGATTTTATTGCCCATCCTATTTAGCCTCCATGTCTGAATCTTAAATTATTTCTTTAGTAATGTTGCTTTTATGATGGTACTCACAACTATACTTCGGCAAAGCTATTGCCTTTTAGGAAGCCATTTATCATGCATGATTCGTGGAACTAACAGTGAAAGCGAAGAATCTGTAAAAGCAAAACAAGTTGATGACAGGTGAAAAAAGGGAAAAAAAAAATGCCTGCTTTGCTCTATTGATCATTGTAGCTTTTGTTATAGGCTGTAACACGTTACGGTAAGGATAAACAGCTTTTTGTTGCATCTGCCTAACTTTTCTGGATCGGCTGTGGAAATTTAGTACCTGTAGCCAACTAACTACAAAGTGCCATAACTGAGGGTGATTTCTGCAGAATCTGGAGCACTTTTTCCACTTAGACAGCAAAAGTCGACTAAGTCATCAGATTTAGGCAATGTGAAATGTGCATTTATATTCCACATTGTCAATACACACGTTCACTGAACAGTAACCAATCTTTTGAAACATCAAATATGTTCACACAATCCCACCAAACTCGAAAGTGCCATACTTATTGTATTTGACAAGCTTGGAGAGCACAATAAAGTCAAGAGATCCCCATTTCCCTTTACTTTCCAACCTATCCTCGATATTGCCTTCCAAAATAGAAAAAGAAATATGAAAGCTTAAAGTAAAGTTGCTTTCTCTTGGGAGAACCCTCAATAGCCTAGCGGTGAATCACTTTTCTTCTTACTAGAAAGAAATTTGAGTCCTTCCATTTGAATTCGTATGGATATAAATGTGTCACGTTTAGGGTTTGTTTGGCATGCGGTCTGTATTGCATTATTTTTTGTGCACCATGTTTAGTGAGCACAATGGTGTAGATAAATTGGAAACCTTTTGGAGCCAAAATGAGACTTACGCTTCCCTCGGCTCTCACCTCGTCTATATATTTTTTTTTCTTTAAAAAAAAAATTAAATTATTTATTTAATGTATTTTAACAGTTTTAACTGATAACAATTATTTATCACCGGTAAACGATTATTGCCGCCAGCAATGCATCACTAACCACCACCGTCTGTCATCATCAAAATTTTTCCAGCATCTTTTGACGTCAAGTTTAGTGCCGTTAGATTTTCTCGGCGTCTACACAATGATACTAATATCACTGGCATTGGAACTTCCTTCCGTCGTAGATTTATAGATGAAATTTTAAATGCAAATATATGGTGAAGGAGAGCTCCATTACTGACGTTATTAATACAATTAACTAAAGATCAAGAAGAGGTTTCCAATGATACCAAATTTAACTTAAACGAAAGTTCATAATTTCCTATAGTGGTTGGCAGTGGCCAGTAGTGGCTACCTGTGGTTATTTAATTCTTTTGATAAATGAAAATATAATAGTTTAATATTAGTAATAATACATTAGAATCTAATCCAGTTCAATGAGGCGCACCAAATGCACCCTTACAGTATAGATGTTTGGTCTTCTCTTCGCCATTGCTCGAAGCTCTCTTGCCCCAAAGTCACAAGGACAGTTCCCCCACCAACTCAACTCAGAATCCTTTTTTATTTTGACCCTTATCTTTCTTTTCCCATTTGCATTAGTGTCCCCGAGGCGCAAGTAAACAAAACACCCATCACTTTCCTTGCACAAAACGGAAACTTAATAGACGTTACAAGCAATTTAGTGTATTTTTTATCCGTCAATATTTCGAACACGCAACTAAAATTTGTCGATACCCTTTGACAAAAATTGGACAACAAGCTCCTAACAAAAGCCATGTGATGATATTGCCATATATTGATATGGGTTGCTGCTCTCTTGCGTGATCTCCCTTTTGGGATTTGGAGGGCACCCAGTTGTGGGCATGCCTTTCCTTGTGAAGTTAAAAACGAATGGACGTATACCTACAAAAAGCTACATGCATAATTGTTTGTTATCTAGTTATGCATTAGATATCAAGATCGACGAGATTATGAGGACCCAAAACCCACAACACGTATCCCCATCAACGTCATGCATTGAATAAATTGAACATCTACTATCGTTGCAGTGGAAGAAATCGGATGTCTGGCTTTCACTGGTGAGATTGACCGCCGACATGTTTTGAGTGTTGCCAAAGTCTCAAAATAGTGATCCATTTGTTATTTGCTCTCAAATCAAAGGTCGGCACAAAGAAGCAATTGCCATTGTAATTATTATTTTTTTCCTAGATAATAAAATAAACGTTCCAAATCCAGATTTAAATTTAAACATACTTTATGCTTGGATCATTAGCCGTTAAATAAAAGTACGTGATTGATAAACTCTCCGGATCAAGTTGTGTATAGTGCACTGGCTTTCCAAAAAAATTGAAAGGTGTAACAAAAGATTTAAGTATTCTCACAAACCCATATAATCGTATATATCATAGCCTGACAAGTAAAAAGTGATTGTTTATCAAACATCTTATAACGAATTTGTCATTGACAATTTCTATCATTCCGTTAAAAAATTCTAGTAATCATGTCATTTTTCCTTTGTGCTGCATGGGATGAATCATCTTTAAAAAGTTGCGATATATGAAAGGGTGCATTTTTCACATGATTCACGAGGCCCTTTTTCCCCCGAATTCTTTGATGTTAGCAAACCTGATTAAAATATGCAATAAAATAAATTGAAGGATCTTACAATCATTATGTTTCGAAAGTGGGGCTCTGTACTGCTTCTGTCGAAGGGGAATGGCAGCGACGTAATAAATTGAAAGTACTCAATATTCGATTTCTTATGGTTTCTTTCTGCAATCACCATCTTTCTAATTTAACGCTGAGCTAACCTAATGAATTGTGAAAAGTCCCAAAAAGAAGTTTTTATTTTCCCGGAAAATTCTGACAAGGCAGGTGAGGTTTTTGCAACCAAGTATAGACGTGCTTTGATGTTTCTCCCAATCATTACGGGATAATTGTTTAATGTTAGATAATTTATATCACACTTGACAATTGTCTATATATATATATATATATATATATGCAGGTGAGGTTTTTACAACCAAGTGTAGACGTGCTTTGATGTTTCTCCCAATCATTACGGGATAATTGTTTAATGTTAGATAATTTATATCACACTTGACAATTGTCTATATATATATATATATATGGCTCTGGCTAAGTTTATATATATATATATGGCTCTAGCTAAGTTACGTTCAACGTAACTTACGTCAGACACAGCAATAGTGTACAGTAGTAGGACCGCAACTGTTGTGGTGTCTGGCATAAGTTACATTTAACGTAAGGGTAATTTTTAAAAACCTCCCCTGAGGTTTGGGCTTGTTGCAAGTAGATGGCGAGAATTGATTTATTTGTAAAAAATCCCCTACCGTCAGTTAAGTTTAACATTGACCGTTAGTTGACCGTGCAAAGACAATATTACCCTTAACAATAGTTTGTAAACGAAAATAACTAAAAAAAAACCAAAATTATTGGTGCAAAAAGCACAAACCCTATTTTTTGACAATTTTATCCTTGTCAATTCTAAAAATTTACAATATCATAGGTAAAGATTATGACTATTTCATTTTTAAATTTTTAATTTTATCTTTCTTGTAGGAATTTTAAGGAAATATCAATAATTTAAAGAGGATTTTTAAATTTTTTAATTTTAATTTTTTATAAGAACTTTAAGAAAATATCAATAATTTAAAAAGTATAAAATAGCTAATAATTTTGGTTTTTTTTTTAGTTATTTTCGTTTATAAACTATTGTTAAGGGTAATATTGTCTTTGCACGGTCAATGTTAAACTTAATTGACGGTAGGAGGTTTTTTATAAATAAATCAATTCTCACAATCTACTTGCAATAAGCTCAAACCTCAGGGGAAGTTTTTAAAAATTACCCTTTAACGTAACTTAGCCGGCTCCTCTATATATATATATATATATATAGATCATTACACTATTCAAAAGTCAACTGTTGAAAATTTATTTGCGGGTTGAATTTTTTTTAGTTCCATTCTCACTATTCCCCTTTCAATGTTTCATATCCTCTTACAACTCATTTTTATTGTAAATGTTCTTAGAATTAGAGAGTTTACCAAGGTATATCCATTTCTTGAATTCTTTTATCTACTCGCATGATGATTCATTTCTTTTAAATTGTTAAATGGCCTTTAAATTGTTTTCCAAAAGAGAAAGTTTCTTCAACCTCTATGCTGCCTTAGTATATGATTGAGTACTAATGTAGAAAATAAGTGGAACGACTGTCATTGAACCATTCAATAAACTCATGCCATGCGTTTTAGTTTTTTTCCTTCAAGAGATATCATTACATTTTTAATGAATATCAACATGAAGGTATCTCTTACGAGATTTTATTGTATACACTCCTAAATGATGTTATATAGTCTCTTGGTTAAATGTTTCTCATTTGAGAAAAATCTTGAGTATTTATAATGTATTTCTATCATCTCTTAAATTCTTATATTTTGTAGGTTTACCTTTACTTAATTCATTGAAAAATACGTGTCAACAGTCTAAACAACTGGAGAAAAATTTAGGATTAAAATTTCTCTTAATCTGAAAAATTACAAATATATGAATGGTAAATATTAAATAAAAATATTCATGTCAAAAGATTTTTTTTTCTGACTATATTAAAACCCCTTTAAGATAGAACACTTTTTCACAACTAAATGATTAAAATTATAATAATTTTTTATTTTTTATCACTTTACGTATGCTTATAATATGTGTCCTGTATCCTTTTTCAAAACTGAGAAGATAAGCTGAGCGTTCCAATTCCAAAAACTTGACTTTACGTCACATTTTAATCGCCTGGCCTTGACAGTCTCATAGAGTTGGCGCGTTTATAAATGACTGCTCTTTCTTATCCGCAACCAAGTTCACTGTGTGAGATTCTTTCCCTACTCTGCATCTTTTCCTCTTATAAATTGATTCAAAGAAAAAATCCTTAGAAGGGATTTTGGTTACATGGATTTGGATGTTGAGCTTATTAAGCAAAGGTCAAAAGCATAAACAAAACAACTCTTTTACAGCATTTTTATTTCTGGGTAATCTTGTAACCTCTTGCAATTCTATTCCAGTAAACCTAAAAAACTCTGCTTAGTGTCTTAGCTTTAAGCATGAAGCGTTTCAGCTCTTCAGATTCCTTTGATGCTCTGATCACTGTCTATAAATCTGCAGGTAAGCACAATTCAACTACAGATTTATCCTGAAGTTAAGTATTTTTGTTTATGGGTTCTGAGACTTTTGATCATTTTCATGAAGACAAGACGAGTACAAAGAGAAAGCAAATTTACGGTAGAGAGTTTCAGGCCATGATGGATTGCTTAGAAGAAGAAGACTGCAGAGAGGAAGCTAGCCAAGCTACAGAAAAGAAGCGTCGATTAACTGTGGATCAAGTTAAGGCCTTGGAGAAGAATTTTGAGGTCGATAACAAGCTAGAGCCTGATAGGAAAGTTAAATTAGCTGAAGAATTGGGACTGCAACCGCGACAAATTGCTGTTTGGTTCCAAAACCGGCGCGCTCGTTTGAAGAGCAAAGAATTGGAGAGAGACTATGGCCTTCTCAAAGCTAACTATGATGCTTTAAGGCTTGACCACAATAATCTTCAACAAGAAAATGAAGCCCTTACTGCTGAGGTACTATAGTGTTATGTTAACTTAGGTGACAAGAAGTTAACAGCATTAATTGATTTCAAATTCATCAAATTATATACCATTGGGTGTTTGATTTGCAGTTAAGGGAATTGAAAGCTAAGCTTTGCCAAGAAAATGAAGAGACTAGTCATGCTGTTGAGGCAGAGGCCCCTGTTTCCGAACAGAGCAAAAACCACGTTTCAAGTGAAAATGCAAATGCTCAGCTATTGACATCCCCACCTTCTTTTTCTTCTCTTTTCACTGGCTCTTCTTCCTCTTCGCATCCATCAATGAACTGGGTTCAGTTTTCTGATTCGAGAACAATATTGAGTAATGTCTATCAGCAGCCTCAACTTGTGAAAGTTGAAGAGCAAAGCCTGTTGTTTAATCCCGAGGATCCATGCAATATCTTTTCAGTTGATCAAGCTCCTACTCTTCAGTGGTACTTCACTGGGCACTGAAACTACTGAACTTTCAAGTTCTTCAAAAGGAATAATTTAGTTTCAAGTTTTGTAATTTGGGCTTTTGAAGTTAGTTTTTCTCGACAATGGGCAATGGCAAAAGAGTGTTCTTCATTATCACTAGTCATTAGTGAACTTATTGTAAAAACTACTATTACTTACAGCTAATACCAAGGAAGCTGGCATGTAATGTCTCTTCTTGGAGTGAGTAAAAATTGCTACACCTATATGCTAAGTGAACTGACATTTTAACACTTTGGATGATTTGATCTCATAATTAATTTTAATCTCTCATTCAAACGTTAATGTCGTAAAATTATAGACCTTTACATGGTTGTAGGCACCAAAACGACACTGAAATGTTCAAAGTCGTGTGGATACCTGAATTGAAGAATAATTCCAGCACGAGGGAAGGGGTGCATACATCGAGAGCACCTAAGACTTTTCCTTAATAACACGGATTATAATTTGCCTTTTCTTTGCAGAATATCAATGCTTTTACAAGAATGATACTGAAAGAATGCGATTGGCAAAAACTGCTTTTCCATTTGAGTTCAGAAATATTCGGTCGTGGTTTATGTGCACCTATCAACCCATGTGGTTGGTAAAAAGAAGAAACTGAATGGCAAGGCTACATAACTGGCCAAAGAAATTTGCCAGACTACGTAACAATTCAAGATCTTTTAGTGGCACCACTCTCTCAATTCACGTGTCTATCTAGGTGCGCCTAATATAAGACATCACTGTCCATCAGAAGCTTTATCTTTTCATTGCCCTACAGTGGTTGAACTTTAATGTGTTTCTGGGCACATTTTCACTTCGTGAAAAAAATCAGCAACCATATGCACACAAATGCTGTTACGAGATTTATAAAAATGTCAAGTTAGGCCCACCATGTAAGCGTATTATAAGGCTTTGTTTATTTCCGCCGTTCAAATTTTCTCCTAACAACTAATGATGCTTACTAAACAAGCCGTGACGCACCAACTTTCAAATAACAGCTAAGACTCTCTCAATTCATAACTAGAACTGCAAATTTCAAATTCACAAGCACCACACAATACTGAACGAAACGTCGAAACCTTGGCATGGAAATCAAACAACCAGCGATCAGGTGATAAAGCTGGCAGCTGAACTGCGGGTTAACAATGTCGATCAACAATGTGATCAGACTTCGGCGTCCTGAGTTGAGAATAAGTGGATGCGAAGAGGAGGCAAGTCCCTTTCAGGATTTCATAATTATCTGGTGGGGAAAGAGACAGCGCAAAAAGCTGCAGAGACTCTTAGCTCATTTTCCAAAGTCTTTTGCCGTGTCAGAAGTGGGACCCACCTGTCATCAATCTTTGACTCTTTTACTGCCCTATAGGGAATCTAGCCATAGCTATCCTTTTCCTGTTGCGTAAATATGACGTTTGCTTTTTGTTTATGTGGGGTGAAAATCCCAAAAAAACCTATCAATTCTCTCTCAAATCACGAACCGTTTCTTTCATCAATCATCAATCCTTTGTTTATGTGAAGCTCCAAAAGCACGGCACCAATGCACCAATTAATGCGTTTGCATGCGACAAGCGCTCGTTCATCCGGATCATAAATTCAGTCCTTTGTTATACGAGACGAATGGTTCCGGATTAGAGGGTATCATATTGCTGCTTCTATGTTGAATTTGTAGTTGGATATCGTAGATTCGTGATCTAAAAGAAGAAACTTGATAGTTGATACTGTTAAGATGATAGCATATAACGAATTTTGTTTCAACCCACATAAAAATATTCAAACTCTCTTTGAGATAACACGATGAAACTATTATTGTTATTTGAACATATGACAAGTGGCAATCATCAAATTTATTCTTCTAATTCTAAGAACCATTTTCTGTTTTTTTTTTTTTTTTTGGTTTAACTTGTTGTTTGGGCTAACGAGTAGGTCTTTTAGTGACTCAAGAAAGCTATCATTTCTTGTCGATTTGTTGTTCTAATGCTGATAATGGTGCTAATATTGATGGTGCTACAGTAGAGATGTGACCTCACTAGAAATGAGTTGAAAATTGTAGCGAGGCTGTTCCTGACCAGGCAACACATTTTGTGGAAGACACATTAGTTAATTAATCAACATCAATAGTTAGTCATTCAATTATTTTTTTAAGGACCGATTATGGAATCCTGAAAAAACTTCTTTAACACACTATTTTCAATAAAATTTTATATTAATAAAATGAGTCTTGCTAAGTTACATTTCAAGTAACTTACACTCTATATAAAAATCAATGAGTCCCACCGTCAATATCACTAATTTTGCATTATTTTACATAGATTGTAAGTTACTTGAAATATAAATTAACAAAATCCTAATAAAATATCACTAACCTATGTTACCATCAAAGAACGATTATTTAAAAAAAGAAAAGAAGGAAGAATTATGTTTAAGAGTATTGATATTTGAATATTCTAAAAATGCTACTGAAATAAAAAAATTAATTATGTTCATAATACAGCATTATAGTACACAAAATTACAATACTATATTTTTATCATTAAAATATTTTATTGGTGATTAAATATCATTTTTCTAACATTTAAACAAAATTTTAGAATAAGAGAATCTCTAACACGTGTATGTAATATGGGCTTCAGTGTAAATGGGGACTCCTAAAAAAAATCCCCAGAGAGCTTCTATAGAACCCCATATTTTATCTCTTTACTTCTATCTCAACTTGGGCTAAGAAGGCCTACTGAGTTTTTGGGCATTTATGTTTGGGTTCATAAAATTTATTTGCGTTTATTATGAAGAAATGCTTTTAACATGAATTGAGATTTTGGGTCCTCAAGAGTTTCCAGTGAATCGGCTGAAAGTCGAATATACGTAGAGACAGAGCCAAACCATATTGCATGAAAGATATCTAGTACGTGATTTGAGCATATGAATATAGATAGCTACGTTGTTTATGAATCAACTAATCAATTGATTGCAGGTGGGAATGTCGTGGTGCAAGAGAAGCTGCTAAACTATGCCGCTCCTGATCTGACTCACTTCAAGGTTGTACTATTTTTTTTTTTTCATTTTTCTAGTTTTTCTTTTTTAGTTCTTTTTGTCATTCTGTTTCTTCAAATTTTCATTTGACTCAGGTTCCAACACTTGTGTTAGCAGGAAATATACAAGTATAGTTTAAGAAGTTTGTGAGATATAGTTAAAATTGGAGACATTGAAGTAACCAACCAGCGAGTTGCGTTCATTCACATTAAGAGGTGAACCGATTGAGAAAAAGTTTCAATTACTTGCTAACATATGGGGATTAAGGATTTTCTGCCTACCCACCTTCCCCAGCCTATAAGAATTTCAAAACGTTTATGAATCCCCATTGTTGTTTTAAAAAGTTGCCAAGATGTATGTGTCTGTTCACGCGTGGTATGTTGGTCCCCTGTTTTTCGTTACAGAGAGGGAGAAATGCTTCGCAAAAGACAGTGTAAACTCTTTTACTAGTTCATCTTTAATTCTTGAGGAAAGGATTTTGTAAAATGCCTAAAGACAAAAGTATCTCAGTGCCCGAGAGAATTCAAAACAGCTGAGGCTGCTGAATCGACAAAACAGTTATAGAAAGAGAGATGGGTACGTGATCTTTGTCCAACTCCTGCGCTCATCTGCAAGGTATTGAAAGTTGGGAGTGGTCTTGCAATGTGAAAGTAGATGAGAGATTCAGTATCATTAGTTTCAATACAATTTTTCTTTTTCTTTTTCTTTTTTCTTGTTCTGCAAACTTGAACAATTATCAGTTGCTAATTCGAAGTATGAGTGTTTCTTATGAATGTACGATGATTGGTAATTGATACGGTACAAGAGCTCGCATTTTTCTGCCTCGCCCTCAGGTTCAACATTGATGTTCCACATTCAGGAATCACTTATTTAGCTTGTTTATTTTTTTCACTTTCTATGCTAATGACTGAGTGAGCAATAGGTGTTTGGTTACAAAGTCATTCCTGGCCTCGCTAGTTATGAAAAAAGAAGCATCCTCATCTAGCACATGAAACACAGAAGGAATTAGTTAGATATAGGTCACGGTGAGAGTGCGAGACAAAGGCTTCATTAGTCATTAGTCATTACAGATGGGCACAGATGGGGTGTCGGCATTCTGTGGCTGGAAGCTGGAAGGAACTCAAAGGCTGCTACTATAAACTGTCAAGTTTCCGCGTTTTAATAAATCTCTGTCCAAATTTAGCAGGACTGCCGGTGCTTGTTTCTACCAAGTACCAACCTTCAGTTATGGCTTTCACTATAGATTCTACTTTTGTTACCCAACTCTTCTTTTGCTCTATCGTTACAAGCTTGTGATAAAATATGTTGCTTATTTTATGTCGGTTTCAATTCCATTTGGAGCTAAAATGTGACCCCTTGAAGTATTGAACAGGTGCGGCGGTGCTCTCCCTGGAAGCCAGGAAAAATAAGCATTTTGCTCAGAAGATTTGGTTTCGGTTGTAAATAAATTAATCGAGAAGCTAGACAAGACCAATCGATGCTAAGTCAAAGTGCTTTTATCAAATATGCAGTGAACAATAACCCAATGTGAAAGTTGTGAGTTATGAGACCATAATTAATGGCGGTGCTCAAATGGTATTGAATTCGCACATGTTATTGTGTATATTTTTTAATGTATTAGATAAAATAGCGATATTGATGCATTTTACAAGTGTCACTTTATCTTCACATTTAATATTGTTTTATTTTGCATTACCATCAGTTTATTATACACTTATATTTTTAAAAACGATTGATTTCAATATATAATAATATTAATTTATTAAAATCTAAATACATGTGCTAATAGCACAGCTATGAGGTTTATTAATTTGTTAATCCCATACAAAAAAAAAAACTTGTTAATATATATATTTTTTAAGTTCTGAAAATGCTTCATTTAAATTGGCTGGTTTAGTTCAGATAAACTGAATTTAATCAATTTCAATAATTTTAACAAATGACATTTTTTTATTTCCAAATTGATTTGATTTATGACTTCTTTAAGAAGGAAAGAGGACGGTTGATTTATGACTTTAATTGGAATAAAGCAACACGTGCGTTCAGAACGTGTTCAACGCCTACATAAATCTCCAATTTGAGTTTCGCTTCATTTCATTTTACCAATTCTTTTTCTTTTAAAATTTTTCTTTAATGTTTCCCAAACAAGAAATCCAACAAGCTGGGCCTGCGGGCGTCATGTAATTTTGTTTCCTGCAAGCCGTAAAAAAAATGTCACTCCCAAATTGGGTAAACCCACCCCCATTTCAAAAGAATAATTATAAAGAATTCATTTAATTTTTAATAATTTCAAATAAAGAAAAATTTAAACAATCAACCAATTTTTTTATGATGACAATTAACTAATTAAATCCTCATCAATTGTTTAAACTTCTAATACAAAAACACATTATTTAGACAATTTAGTCACTTTATGTTATAAGGATGAAATAATAATGTTAACAATATTTGTGATCAACAATGGTTAAGAGACTAAGGCCATCTCCAATGCTTAACACCATTTTGGTGTAACACCAATACAAAAAATATACATTTTTCACACCAAATTACTATTTCATCTCCAACCCATTTACACTAAATTTTACGCCAAAAAGAATATTCTTCTTTTTATTCTCAAGAATTAATTCAATTAACACAATAAATATTACTATTAATATAGATAATTAAGTAATAGGTAATTTTATATCGATTAAAAAATTATTAAATTTTCATTTAATTAACTATATTAGTACATTATGAAAATTAAACATTACATTAATATAGAAAAATACAATAACAATAATAATATTCTAGTTATTCGAATTACTAAATTTATCCCATAAATGATCAATTAGTGCATTTCGGAGTGCAATGTAAACCTCTTTATCCTTGATTTGTTTGTGTCGAGCAAGAAATTCTTGAAATCTAGTATTCTCATCTACCCTTATATCAACGGTTGGTATTGGCGCTTGCATTCAATCATTAATTGTTGCATTAACATCACGTTCATCTTCGATTATCATATTGTGCATAATAATGCAAGCAGACATTATATCATGTAACACATGTTTGTTCCAAAAACGTCATGGTTTAGCAACAATTGCAAAATGTAATTGAAGGACTCCAAATTCACGTTCTACATTTTTCTGACATTCTTCTTGTTTCATGGCAAATAATTTCTTTTTAGGACCACATGGATCATGGATAGTTTGCACAAGAGTAGACCATTTTGGGTAGATACCATCAGCTAAATAATAACTCATATTATATTCGTTCCCTTTAATGACATAATGAGCAGGAGGGGCAATACCTAAAGCTAGGTTAGCAAAAAGATTGGATGCCTCCAACACATTAATATCATTATTTGAACCAGGCAAACCAAAATGTGAATGCCATATCCAAATATCATAATCAGCTACAGCCTCCAGAATAATAGTTGGGGTTCCACTACAACCAGTATATTGTCCGGCCCAAGCTGTTGAACAATTTTTCCACTTCCAGTGCATGCAATCTAGGATGTCTAACATTCCTGGAAAACCACACTCTTTACCAACGTGGAGTAGCCTGGCGACGTCATTAGCATTGGGTGATCTAAGATATTACTCTGCAAAAATTTCCACAATTGTACGACAGAATCTCTTCAAACTTTCAATTGTTGTAGACTCTCTAATTTTAATATACTCATCAGTAGATGCTAACATCCGTTGGCATGCTAGATGCTAATATCCGAAATACGACAGTGATTTTTTAAAGACCAGATAACCCAAGTCTGCTGACGTCATCCCTTCACTGCATAAAGTAGTTGTCATGACCTTACACAGCATTAGTAATACGACTAAATAAACTTCAAGACATTTTAAATCGACGATAAAACATTAAATCATTGAAATGTGGGTTCTCTAAGAAGTAGTCGTTGAACAGATTACGATCAGCCATTTCATGATCGTGGTTGATTATTATATGACCAGTAACTGAGCCACCATGGATCACTTTGTTGTTTAATTGATTGAGATAGTGAACTATGCAAATATTGTTGTTCGCAATCATGTTAATTATCGCTTCTCTATGTGCATTGATCGCCTCAATATCATTTATTAGGTTTACATCATCATCATTTTCACCATCAGAATTTGAAGAAGATGAAAAATATAATAAGTGCTGAGATGAACTTCTAATATTAAAATTCATTTTCAAAGATATGTAAATTGAATAAGCTTTAGTACACATAAGTATATACTTTTTATAATAAATTTACTTTTACCCAATATTAGCATATCTACATATAATTCAAAATTTAAAGATAAGGATTCTCTCATATTCAATACCAACCGTTGGATGGATTTCACTTATTTTCATTCATTAAATTTACTTTTATCCAATCTTATCATATCTACACATAATTCAAAATTTAAAGATAAAGATTCTCTCATATTCAATACCAACCGTTGGATGTATTTCACTTATTTGCATCCAATAGATTTACTTTTATCCAATCTTATAATATCTACACATTATTCAAAATTTAAAGATAAGGATTATCTCATATTCAATACCAACCTTGGATGGATTTCACTTATTTTCATTCATTAGATATGTTTATTTTTCATCTATAAATATCATTGTAAACTTCACTTTACTCAAACATATCTTTTCAACCATTTATTCTATAAAATGATTCCAACTCCAAGAAGTACTTCATACACCCATGAAGCAGATATACACTTATGTCATATATATCTTGATATTTTCCAAAACCCCATTGTTGGTATAAATCAATCTCGAGATGTATTTTGGTCTCGAGTTGAAATTGAATACAATAATTCTAAAGCAGAGTTCACCACTCAAGTTCGACCAAGAAGATCTTTGCAAAAATGAATGCAAAGTATTCTAGCTACAATTGGCAAACTGAGGGGATGCATTCGACAAATTGAAAATCAAAATCCAAGGGGTGCTTCCGAACAAGAAATTGTAAGCTTATATTACACTTATTTTATATATAACATTCTAATTACATTATTTTGTAGCTAAATCGAGCGAAAGTGTTACTAGCACAAGATAAGAAATACAATAAATGGTTCAAATTTGATCATGTATGGCCTATCCTTAAAGATATTGAAAAATTTGGAGATGATCATAGCATTGCAACACTATACTTTTGAAGGCAAAGTAGTGAATTTGTGTCATCACAATAAGGTTCTCCGCTTCGGAGTCTCCAACATCAGCATCTCTTGGTCTATCATCATTTTCACTAAATATAAATGATGAGTATGTTGACGATGGTTCTACTCAACGGCCCATTGGAGTAAAGAAGGCAAAATGAAAAAGGAAAGTTGAATATCAAAATTGACTAGTTATTGATACTATTAAAGAAGACAATTGACGACTTTATGAAATTCTTAAAAAAGGCAGTGGAGATAGACAACAAAATTATCAAATTTAAATAATACGAGCCCAAAATGAGAAAAAAAAAATTGGAGATGGTCTCATATCGTGAAGAAAAAAAAATTTACTTAAAGATTTAAATTCGATAAGTGATCCGAGCTTACGTCAATATTTTCAAAATGAACAAATTAAAATTTTGCAGAGAAGATCTTAGAAAAGCCAAGCATCTCAAAATACTTCTAATAATATTGGCCAATATTTTGATGATATTGGAGGATCTAATAATGATCTCCCATATTATTAAATAATTGTTCTAATTTATGCTACTGGTATTAGCTTTTTTTTTTAAATTTGTGTTAATTTAATTTTGTAATATGTAATCTAGTAATTAATGTTATTGGCATTTTATTTTTATTATTAATTTTTATGTTGAATATTTTTTATTTAAAATATTAGTATAATATTCAAAAATTAAAAATGAAATAAAAATAATAATAATAATAACTTTAAATATTATATAAAATAGGACATGTATGGAAATAAAAAATAATAATAAGGATATTTGAGACTTTTTTTTCTATCACCAAATGAATAGTGTTGCATCATATTTGGTGCAATACTATTCATAACATCATTTTGGTGTTGGTTTTGGTGTTACATTAGAGAAGCATTTTACATCAAAAATTGTGTAAAATGTGATTTAGTGATAGTTTTGATGTCATATTGGAGATGACCTTAGAATATCACCAAAAAACTTTTTAAATGATATTTTACTATTTATTTAAAGAGTCAAATCAATAAAAAAGAGTTTTAAAAACTTTTCAAATAAAATTATCACTCTCTCTCTTCAATACTGAATGGAGAGAAATATTATCTCATTTAAAAAATCTTATTTAGAGAATTTTTTAGAACTTTAATTTTAATAGTATATTATTTTATCTCATTATTCTTGAAGAAAGAGGTGTTATAATTACTTTTATTTTGGTAGCGGAAAATATTTTGATTAAAATAATATATATATTTTTTGAAGAGTTTTTTAGAAGATTACTAATTTTTTCACTCTTCTATTTGTCATATAAGTAAGTAAATAGGTATTTAAAAATTTATGCTTGACGAGGTATAAAATAAAAAATTCCCTGATTTATAACGTGGCAAAATATTATTGGCTGCAGGGAAGAAACCAGCGCATGCAAGCATGCGTTTGGAGACATCTCCCTTCTGTCCCGTGCGCATCCCATGAAAGAATGAATCGACGTGCCATTTTATTTGTTTCCAATAAGATCTGTCGCAAAAACGTCGCCGTTTTGTAAGCCTTGACGGTGTCAACGCCTGCCCTTTTTACTAATTTTTTGCGCGAACGCTTAATTTTCCGCGCCGCCCTTGATTATCCCATACCCCAACTCCACGCTCGAACCGAATTACTTTAACCATCAAAGCCACTGACTCAATCTTCACTCTTGGCCCCACAGTGCTCTCTTGTTCCTATCAAAACCGTCCACACACACACACACACACACTCAACACACGCATACTACCCAAATAACTTTTCAAACTTTTGCATAACCTGTCAAAATGACTTTTGTTTTTTAAGAAAACCCAAAGAAGCTCCCATGACGGTTCATGGAAATGAACCTTACACGTTTGCACCCACCGTTATAAATAGTGCAGCCATAAACGAAAACAAAAAACGAACCCAAAAGAGTTTTTTTTTTACCAAAATGGCTACCCTAATGTTCAAAAAACCATCATCAAAATCAAAGCATGATACTACGGTGATCAAGTGCAGGAAGCATCCTAAACACAAGCAATCACCAGGGGTTTGTTCTCTTTGTTTAAGGGATAAGCTCTCTCAACTAGCGGCTATTTCAAGCTCGTCATCACGCAATACGTTGGATTCTTGTTGTTATTCTTCTTCCTCATCGTTATCGTCTTACTACTCTTCTTCTGAGGCTTCTTCTTGTTCTTCTCCAGTGTTTAATAAGTATAGTGTTACTACTACGGATCATCAGGGAAAGCATTCTTTGTCAACTTTGTTGTTTGGCAGTCGCAAGAATAATGTGTTAACTAAAAGTAGATCGTTAGTGTCTTTTGTTCCAAGGGTGAGAAATCAAGAAGGTGAAAGCAAGAAGAAGAAAAATGGGCTCTTTTCTAAGTTATTTCGGCCGAGAAACAAGAAGAACGCTGATCAGGGCTTGGTTCATTCAAGAACCATGAGAGAGGTCGTTACTACTAGCTAATTGATTTCATTTATTACGATCATTCTTTTTTATTATTTTCTTCTTTTCTTTTGTTGATAGATTAGAATGTAGCTCTCAAATATATGTATATTTATATATAAAGCAAGCAGAAAGAAAAATTAGGAGGTTTTTTTTATGTATATACATTTATACATATGTACGGATCTGTAGTGGGAATATTATGAAGGAAAAGTTGCTCATTTCCTGTTAATCCCTTTAAACTATACTGATGATTATAATTTTGTGCTTGAGAAACTATTAGCACAAGATCCCTTTTTTGTCTATTTATTTTATATTTTGTTCATTAATAGTTAAGATTTGTATATAAAAAGGGTTGTTTAATGTTGTCTGCGTCAAATGATGAGACAAAAATTTCCACATGTAACAGCGAAGAAACATTCTGGCAACTGGGCTGGGGTAGGACAGTGGCCAATGGGTCTGGGTCTGACCCCGGATCCACGAAATTTCATGAGATTGAAAATTTCAAGTCTGTGACTTGCGTTTAACTTCACGTTCAGCAAGTCTAACTTTGAACCTTTGGTTGTCTTTAAGACTGAATCAAACTTGGAAAGCCGGTGGCTGTGGGACAGCCGATTAAATAAATCATTACCAAATTCTTAGCAGCTTCCTAGCTTAGGCCCTCGAGCTTAAAAGCTCACTCTGTAGTCACGCTGGCACTGGAAAATCGATAAAATCAATTGACAGCTGGCAAATTGCCCAGATCAAGTTCTTGACAATTACATTTTTTTTATATTCTGGATTTATATTTGTTCAAATTCGTGCGTTGGAAGGGGGGAAAAAGAAAGCATGGAAGAATTAAATAAGTTTACAGGTAGGCCATAATTATTAGTTCACACGATGATGATCTTGCTGAGGCTTGCACCAATCTTTTTAATAAAGGGAAAAATATCAAACGATGCATTTCATGGATACTTCATGCACTTGTTATTACCAATATTTAACATCTCTATATGTTTATAATATTATATACTTGATCAAACTCCTTGGAATGGCTACCGACATATTTGACAATATAAGATTAGCCAGCTAGTTAATTCCACCATTGACTCCAACTTCTCTAAATGTGAAGTTTGCTTGTTCTCGAGGGTATGATACGGTATCTCTAGGGCATATACTTTGTTGACTCTGCTCCTTGTGTAGAATTTTTAAATAAATAACCATTATTTTGATAGCATGATAATCGGTAATAATCAAGATGCTGGTAAATGGGCTATCATTCTCAATAAGATCTTGGTCGTCGTCTATCATTTCATGTGATCACTTAATTATAAGGTGATATTTGCTGCATGGTATATATGACAAATAATTTATTGTTTAGGATTTAATTGGTGCCTCCTTTTATACTTTCTACTTTTTGTTGGTTGCTGCGTTTTTTGGTCCGCGAACTGCTAATCACCCTATATCTTATCAAAATTTGGATTAATTAATGAATTACAAGACAGAATGAGGAAGGAATAAAATTGATTATTGTGTCTCAACCTCATGTCAACAATTATTTTCACGTTTACATATCAAACAAAGAAATGGATGTGGTGCGTACACGCGAATCTGAGATGGGTTCTCCCGATTGTGGGGCAATTGGCCCAAATGAAGCTGCCGAGTTGAATTCATTTGGGCTGGATTTAATGCAGTGTAAGCTGAATCGGGGTCTGTTAGTTGAGATTTTAGATGTAGTTTTCTCCTTTCTTTTCCGCATTTCTCATCTCTTAAGTCGTAATGATGTAGACGGCCTAACTTGCTGCTGCTAGCTTCCTGTCCATCCTCTGTAGAGTGTACTTGTCTCTTCAATCAAATTAATTTTATGCTTAGTATCTAGCTGACAGATTGAGATATGTTTCAGCACGGATTCAAAAAGCTTCGTCTCAAAAACAGTCTTGGTTTATTCGCTTTACATCTAGCTGGGATAACAAGAACTCGCGTTAAAAATCATAGATTTGAAATTTGCACTCCGCACACAAAAATTTGGAAGAGATTAGATTATCATTGGAAAAAAAAAATGCAGATCTAACTAAGGAGTTGTATGGCGTCTTCGTCCAATATGGGTCCTTCAATAGTTCAACATGATATTAGAAACCAAATATTATGTTATGCACGCACTGCGGACTCCTACGCTAAGTCCAGCGAGCTGAAGAACCCTCATTGACGAATAAGGACCGAAACCCCACTTCTTGAATAATGAAATGACAGTAACTAACAATAAATCAAATAACGGTTAATAATACAACAGCATTACATTATTTGGGAATCATCATTTCAATTCATAAATGGGTTTGGTCCCAGAGCCGTTGGCAGCTCACGGTTGGCTGCTGAATCCACACCACACCCACGGGCCGCAGGCAATTCAACGCTAACAAAAGTAGATGTTGAGAACTTCCACTGAAAAATAAATAAATTAACCCAACACCACCGCACTCTCATTGTCCCAACTCCCACATCCAAAATTCTAGAGCCCCTACTCCCAGCATCTCCTTCTTCACCAATTATTTTCCTTTCGTATTTTTGTTTATTATTTCAAAGTTCGCTTGTTCTCTGATGCTTCATAGTTTATTCTTTTGTTTGCTTGAAGTTAGGTGAGCAAAGCCAATGGGTTCTTCTAGTAGTCTAAACAACCTGTAATTATTCTAAATGAGAACCAAAAAACAAAAAAAAAAGGTTTTTTGCACATTGGTCTTGGTTGCAATCATGATTTGTTTAATGGGTCGGTCTGTTCCCACTGATCAAGAGCCTAATTCTTTCACTACCTCCAACAACAACTAACTTGCTCTTTTTTTTTAAAAAAAAAAAAGAAAATGAAAGATAAATTTCTTCGATTTATACGAGGGGAGTTGAAATCTCTTGAATTTTTTTTTTTAAATTATCAGTTAGATCAACACATACCACTAATCGTTTAATAAAAGCAAAAGATGATTATGGAAATAAATCATGACGAGTACCAACACTTACTGTTGCATTATACCAAACTTTTTGTTTAAGGTTTTAGTACTCATTTAGAAAATCTGATGATGATGCTAATTCTGATTTATGGTGTCCATGATTTTTCAGTTGACTCCCTGCTTATCGTGCGCACTACGTGAGTGGCGACCTTAACTTCCAATTCCTCTTCAAAATTGATCACTTCACTTTCAGAGTCTTTAGTTTTTGCTGACCCCCTTATAATCATCGTCAACGACAGCAAGTCCATCGAAAGTAATGGGGCAACTTCACTAATGCCCTCCTCAACTATCTTCAACCCACACATGGATTTTAGTAAACAATTATAAAAGAAATTAAAAAAAAAGGATCGAAATTTAATACCTATAATGAATAAAAATGATGTTTTATTCATGTAAAAATTAAACAATTAGAGTCACAAAGGAAGTTTTTGTTTAATGACATAAGTCATATAATATTAAAAAAATATACTCTTTTATATTCATATTTGCATTAAATTAAATTTTAATTACATGATGTCTTCAAATAAACTCACGTAATGATAGACCAAAACTAAATAAATACAAGAAAAATATAGAGAAGAGAACAATTTGATAGAACTTCCATTACTCAAATATTTAATCGTATATTCAAGTTAATTTCAAGAAATTTGATCAAATTTTTATTAAGTTACGAAATTATCCTTGATGGTAAGAATCAAACGTTTAGTCGAAGGAAGATTAGTATTAATTTAGATTAAAAAAAAAGTCCATCTATACGTGGGTTGGAAATAGTTGAGGGAAATCAGTGAAGATCACGCAAAGCAATGGCAGCATAGAAAATTATCACTTCCTTAGTTTTACAAAATTTAACCTAAAATACCGACCGTTGTAATCCTCCCGCGTCACAAGGCATCACAATGGAATTGCGTTTGCTCGTGCATGTGCCCTGCTCTTTTCTTGACGGCAATGTTTCGCCTTGAAAGGAGGCGTGACAGTGAATGCGAAATACAAGGGACCCACCTGATGCTTATATTATGTCACCACGATATGATAGAATCATCCGCCACGTGCGATGCCACGATAAAGTGGCCACTCCACTGCCGCTTGATTCTTCCATTCAAACCAAACAGGTACCAGCATTTCCGCAAGTCACAATCTCGCTTGGCCGTAAATTGCAAGCCACGTGGCTCATGTTGGATTGTGATACTGATGCCTTACCTATTAAACACGTCAAAAGTCGCCCCTGAAATGAACTTAATGAGAATAATTAGAAAAAAAAACAAACAAGGGTGGTTGTGTTAATAAAGGCGCAGACTTGTAATTCTGTAGGTCTACAAATTGCGGTCATTTTCTTAATATTATATTTAAAAAAAAATTCGGTAATAATAAGTTTGCTAAAGTGAAAATGTTATTAATAGATTTAGAAAAAAGAACCCCGTTTATGTTGCCACAGGGGTAATATACTTCTCATTTTGTCTTTTTGTCTGTCAAATTTCATGTGACCCCTTCTTTTCCTTTTTATTTTTAATTTATTTATAATGGGATCTAATTGATACGTCCGATACGAGAAGCGACGGCGGCAAGCAGCAGTAACAGGGAACGAGAAGTAGTAGCGGCGCCCGGGATGTGGTTCTTCATCGGTGAGCTTGTCAATGAAAGGAAGCGTGAAGGGTATGTTGGGGAATTGATAAAAGTTTGGAGGCAAAATGGGAATAGTAAAGGTGGGCAGGAGGAGGATGAAGATAAGCATGTGACTCCACACTCCAGAGTCCAGCCCAGACTCTATCATATTCACTCTTGAATCTAATTTCAGTTTATTTTCTTCAGCTCCGGCAAGTGTTGATCGCTGCTATTTATAAATTTGAAATAATTCGAACTTATCTACTAACAATTTTAACTCTTTGACTTTTTTTAAAATATATTGATTTCAATACACTAACACACAAAAAAAATTTAATGTATTAAAATAAATATTTTTTATATTTTAAGGACATCAAAGTAAGAATATCCTAATTAGAGAAAAGCTTTAGACTTTTAAGCTACTAATATTATAGTTTAAAATTCTATTTTAATATTCCGCATAGCTATTCTGAGGGTCTTGTTAAGTTACATATGATATAACTTACGTCAACTCATAAGTAATTTTTTTATATGGCTCAATTGTTATTGGCCAAACAACTAAGGAATTACGAGAAACTCATTAGACATTTATGTAAGTTACATATATTGTAACTTAGTCGCCGTCCGTTGTGGAACAATGCAATCTCTCGAATATATTGAAAATTTATTGAAATCTCTCAAATCGATATTAACTATATGTTTAAAGAAATTTATATTTAAAATAATTTAAATTTATTTTTAAATATTTAAAAATTAACTTAATATATGCGATAGCTCAAATTTCTTTCCGTGGTTTATTATCGAACTACTATTAAATTAGTAGATGATAGTATTAGGTCAATATTTGGTTGACCTACCATTTTCCTTTCTTAATACAATGGTTTGTCATCAAAATAGAATGTTGTTGAATCTACATAACTATTTTTTAAACCAATACATTTCAAAAAGCTACTAGCCTATATTTATCTACTAATTGTTATCAAGGGATAGCCTGTGGGAACTGGGAATATAAGGCTGGCTGTTATGAGACAATCCTTCATAAATTGCAATTTCGTGTGTTTTTGTCTGGCGTTATCGTATTATCTGTGACAAGAATTCTTTGCATGTAAGCATCTGAAAGTAAAGAGCAGTGTGATGAGAGCTTTTGTTTCAGTCAAATTTGGTCACCCAATCCGATAACAATGTTCACCGCACAATCTAAGCTATTTCAAGCTAACAATTAATCCTTACGAACAATATTTTTAGCTTGCACACAGTTGATCAGAAAAAAGGAAAGGGGGAAAAAAAAAAGCTGCCAAGCCCATGCCATTGCCAAGAATTGGGTACCAATTGATTATTTATTGGGAGGTCATTGCAATCACAATTTTTAAAATTTTAGTGAATGTGACAAAAATAGAAGACATAGGGACCTTACGAATAACTAATAAGTACGTTTACCTTCTCCCCCCAAAAAAGAAAAAAGAAAAAAAAAGAGTACGTTCATGGACACGAATTATGACTTTTATGCTTCACTGTTAGGTTTAGATCAAAAACCCAATAATTGGTGATGAAGAGAGCTCAATCAATGACCTTGAATAGATTCATGCGTACGCATCATATTAATGAGAGGATTTTAATTTAATAAAAATATAACACATGTAACTGTTATGGAAAATTTACAAAAATAACTTAAAAACTTTTATAATTTTCACATTTAACCTCTAAATTTTTTCCTATCAACATTAGCCAAAAACTCTCTCAAGTATCGAAAATACCCATTTCATTCTCACCAAACTTCTTCTTCTCTCTCTCTCTCTCTCTCTCTCTCTCTCTCTAACCAACGATTTCTCTCCCAAGATGGTCACTCATCGCCGATGTCTTCCTGGAGTCCATTCTCGACAGCCAACATCACTAAAATTTCGGTCAAGATCTGAAATCAAAGATTAGTTCAAAAACCCTAGATTTTGAAGCATGTTCTATTTTCTATTCTTCTTTTATGTTGTGGTTTTCTTATTGTGTTGGTGATGGTGAGTGAAGATTGAAGTGTTTGTGATGTTGATGGCATGGTTGAAGTTGTCGGTCAAGATCTGAAATAAAAGATTAGTTTAAAAACCCTAGATTTTGAAGCATGTTCTATTTTCTATTCTTCTTTTATGTTGTGGTTTTCTTGTTGTGTTGGTGATGGTGAGTGAAGATTGAAGTGTTTGTTATGTTGATGGCATGGTTGAAGTTGTTGGTGTGGTGCATGGGTGAAGATTGAATTTGGCGTGGGCTTAGTGCCGGGAGGCATCGCGCCTAATCAGGTGCGATAGCACGCCTGTCGCACATGATTTGGGCGACAGGTAGCCTGTCGCACATGATCTGGGATACAGGTAGCCTGTCGCACCAACTTCACGTAAAAAAAAAAATGGAACTTAGTGCGACATGCAACTTACAATTTGTTTTTGTTTTTTAACGTGAAGTTGATGCGACAGACAACCTGTCGCACAACATAAAATCGCACTGAAACTCTTTTGTCGCATGAAATCAAGTTGACTCTACTTCACTTTGTTAGAATCTTGTCAGATTGGTGTTGGATCCGGATGGATTCGGCTGCATTTGATCGAAGTTCACTTTTATTGTTGTTCGTCGTCGTTTGCGGTTGCTGTTTGCCGTTGATGATTTAAGAGTGAAAGGATGCGTTTGGTTTGATAAAGAGAGAGAAGAAAAGTTGTGTTTGCTTTGATAAAGAGAGAGAAGAAAAGTTGTGTTTGGTTTGATAGACAAGGGTAATTTGGGGAAGAAACCTTGTGTTTGGCTAATTATGATAGGAAAAACTTTGGAGGGCCAATTGTGAAAATTACAAATAAAATTTGGGTTATTTTTGTAATTTTCCCAACTGTTATTATTATTATTATTAACAAATATTCAAATATAGATATCCTAGCCTCCCTTAGGACAAGGTATTGGGTTTGAGTGTCATTAAGAGGGAAATGAGATGAAATTTTATGATCATTTGAGATATAAATAAAGAAAAAATATATAGACAAGAAGTATTTAATACTTTAACACACACACACACACATATAGGTTAGGGCTCCTTAATTATATCACTGAATTACTTTTTCATCAACACCGTTAACAAAATTATGACATCATAGGAGCAAAATCAATAATTTTCTTTTATATTTTCATTCTGCGCCTCATAATATGCTTGCAAATTTAGTAACACTAATTGATAGTTGTGGCGGTGTTCGAGAGGGTAATGTGAAGGCGATGAATGAAAATGTTTATGTAATTAAACTACTTCAGTTATTCTTAGCGACTCAACTTTAAGTGAAAAAATAGTTGGTTGACTGGTACATTTTTTTTTTTAAAAAAAAAAATCATCTAGTTAGGTAGTAATTCAATAAAGTTTATTGATCTCCAAGATATCTTTCAAAACGTTGTATAGTTTTTTGAAAATTCACAAAATGTGAGGAAGCTATGTGATAGTTCCCCTTAACTTCATCCCTTAATGCAGACCAATCACACTTTTTAAAGTCACGAGAGATACATTAAACTCGCTTGATTATTTGTTGTCTTTTCACATTTGGTATTTTGTCTACCCAGTGTGTTTCTGAGCTGGAAGCTACCAAAAAAGAGCAGGAAAAAAAAACAAATGAGGTCGGTGTCACAAGAAATGAAAGAGCCATTTGTCTTCTTCGATCTTCAACAGTTCATTCCAATCTAGTCGGCATCGAGAGAGCCGTCGGCTGCGTATACTTATGTTGACCATTGACGCAAACTTCACATATTGCCATTTCGGTACCTGACACAGCAAAGCCAAATCTATTGTTACTCTTGTATTTGGCTCAAAATAAGAGAAAGAAGAAAGAAAAATAGAAAGGGGTTCGTTTTTCTATAGATAGATAGATAGAAGATGAATTTTAGCTAATAAAATCCAGATACAATTGTGTACACAACCACACCCCAGCCCTTAAAATGGTGGCTGGCACCGCACATGCATGCTATCCTTTTAATGAATTCTGTTCCTCTTGAGATCCACACTACTTAAAAATTTGCTTCTGCAGCTTTGAATTAAGATAGTTCAGTGTAATTAGGCCGACCGTCAACCCAAACCCCTTAAAAATCTTCTCTTGTGTTATTTTAATTTAATTTATTTACATGAAAGAGTAACCTTAAAGTCAAAAGCACACGGGAATAATTTCAGTATTTTAATAATCCATTCACACGAATCATAAAGTCCGCAAAGGCGAATTAACTTAATCACTTTGTTTAGTTTCTCACTTTTAAAATAATTTTTAGATTTTCTCTTGCTATTCAAAGAAAAGAAAAAGGCCAAAAAAAAAAACCAATACCCCTCTAGAAGCTTTTGGGCTATTTTCTTAAACAGTTAAACTATCCTCATACAGATTTCAGTCAGATCAAATAAATGGAAATTTTCTTTTTGCATTTGTATTTTTGGTAATTTTGCAAGAATCTGGTAACGATTTTTTAAATTTCCAAAATTATTCTTACCATTTTAAATTAATCAATGTTCCTATACTTCCAATGTGATATTTTAAAAGATTTATTTTAAGTCACGTGTTATAAAATTTAACTTATTGAATTTGAATCAACGTTAAGCCGAATACACTCTAAATTAATTTATTAACCTCTGTTGTGATTGAACTTGAATGATAAGATTAAAAAAAAAAAAAGTTTGAAATGAAAACTACATATTCTCTCAATCAAGGCTCACATGCAACTCAGAAAATTACTTATCTAGCCTGCCATTATGCTAATATCTAATATTACTAAATAGTGTAGTATTTTTCAATTAAGATGTTAAATCTTATCATATCATTAATGCCATTTTCAACGAGATTAACAATGTACAATAAGTTTTAACCAACCAAATTGCGAAAGATCGTTCCCTTTTTTTTTTTTTTAAATCGAAAACCAAACAAGGGAGTGATTCATAACGGGTTCAAAACCTTTAAAAATTACGGTGAGATCTGGGCATTACGGTCCCGGGCCCACAAGGGGTTCGCCTCACTCCTCAGTACGAGATCAATTTTTTTTTTTTTTTAAAAAAAACAAAATTTATTTAACCTTTTAATTATGCCCGTCTTATTAATTTTGATCCGCAATTTAATAATTCCTTTTTTGTTTCTGACTTTGATAATTCCATTTTGTTAATTTGATATAAGTGGAGGCCTAGTAACTGAAACAAAACAAAACCAAAGCAAAGTGGCAACTGTCAACAAGAAGGAGGTACATACAGGATACAAGAACAGCCGACCGCTGTCTTTCGTCTCCATTGAAAGCACAGAATCTGGAGTGGAGAGGAGACACAGACACTCCGGCTCAGTTGTGATCTCCTAAATTCTTTCTTTTTTTGAAAATTTTGTCAACGCGTCGTCGTTTAAACTTCACTCAGTTTGCGTTGCATTTCACATCAGAGAGAGAGAGAGAGTGTGTGTGCCGCTTAGTTGTTAAATTGAAGAGAGGAAGATGCAGCGGCGGAGGAGACGAGTGGTGGTTTTGCTGAGGAAGATGCTAACGTGCGCCATATGCGTAATAGCGCTGGTGGCGTTGCTGTCCGTGCACGTACACGTGCCCGTTTTTCCTTCCTTTAAAGTGCCGGACTTCGCTGATCCTTACAAGCTCCCCACTATTACTCAGGTCTCTCTCTTTCTCTAATTACCTTAATTTTTCATTTCTCTCTTTCCGCAGATTAAAAAAAATAAATTATTATTATTATTACTACTACTACTACTACTACTATTATTATTATTTTTAGTTTTTGATTGTGTGATTTGATTTATGCTTTTATTTGTTGTTTTATAAAATTCTTGTAGCAACACGAAATCAAGTACCAAATATTGAGCACAGAGCAAAGCTGGACTGAAGAACTAGCTCCGCCTCATTTGTCCCAAACTCCGTTACCTTCTCGCAAGGTTTTCATATTTAATTTGTTCTATTATTAATTTTTTCCTCTATGAAAACAGAAAACAAAAAGGAAAGAAATGAAAATTAGAGAATGAATGTAGGATTATAAATTTTTTATTCGAAGCAGTCATGCCTCTTTCATGTTTTTCACTCCTTTAGATTTGACAGTTGGATGTTACTGGTGGGAATTCAAATTCGAATATCGTTAAGCTGTGGAAGCCTCCTTCAAATCGTGATTTTGTGCCATGTGTGGAACCTAGTTCTAATTATACATGTAAGCAAACAGTTTTTTTTTTTTTTTTTGGTCTATGTGGTGTCTTGTGTGATTATTTACCAATTTACTGGTTTTTTTATTAGCTCCTACGGAGTCCCGTGGATATCTTCTGGTTCATACAAATGGTGGACTCAACCAGATGCGTGCTGGGGTTTGTATTTTTGTTTTCTTCTATGCATAATTTTTCGTTTTGTCTGTGTAATTATCCCATGGCGAGAAAGCTCTTCATTTTCTGGTTGGTGAATTGAGAAGTTACAAAATATACACCTGGAATGCTTCGGTGAATGATTCCATTTTGACTTGTTATGGTGCCAGATTCTGAGTTCTGTTTTAATGTTTATTCATTTTCATATTTTTGGAAATTGATCCAAACTTTGGTTAAAACAGAACAGTAGAAACTAATGATGCTTCTTTTTATATTTCTCCATTTTAGTTTAATTTCATTATTATTATCATTAGAACTAAAAGTGTGAATGTATTGTATTCATATTTTATTAGTTACACAGGCATAAGCATAACCCGGTGTCCTACCTGTGAGTGTCAGATTGGATGAACTAGACATGTTATTTTGTTGTGCTTACTCAGTCTACTTTTCTCATTAACCATCTATGTGCTTACCGCTTGAAATTGGTTTGCTTTTCCTGCTACATTTCCTTCTTCTGTTGATAGTATTTTAGACAATTTTAAATGCAAAAGGTGTTAGTTTAGTTGATTGGTGCGTCTTTGGTTCGATAACTATAAAAAATGTAGTTTTTCTAACTTATGTTTCTGTTGCTTCTTGCTTTGTGTCAATTGCTTTGTTAAAAAATATTTTTTTGTGGCTATTATTGGGAGCTGAGTTATAGTCTAAATGTTTGACTCGCAGATATGCGACATGGTAGCAGTAGCTCGTATCATAAATGCCACTCTTGTAGTTCCAGAGCTTGATAAACGGTCATTTTGGCAAGATTCTAGGTTCCTCCCTTTCCCATTTTGGAAGTTAGCTATTTGTCTCTGCATCAATTTCTTAATGATTGAAATGCGTGGTCTGTTTTCTACTTTCTTTGTCTGCAGCAACTTTTCTGATGTTTTTGATGAAGATCATTTCATTAACTCTTTGGCTAATGATGTGAAAGTCATAAAAAAGGTTCCTAAGGAACTCAGTACGGCTGCGAGAGCAGTTAAACATTTCAGAAGCTGGTCTGGTATGGATTACTATGAGGGTGAGATAGCTAGCATGTGGGAGGATTATCAGGTGTGTGTATTGAAATTCTTCACCAGTTTTCTGGTTGCAGCTTTGTGTAGAATTCCAAATGTGATCATCTTGATACTCACATGATTCTTTGTAGATTATTCGAGCTGCAAAATCTGATTCTCGTCTAGCGAATAACAATCTACCTTTGGATATTCAGAAGCTGCGTTGCCGTGCTTGCTATGAAGCCCTTCGTTTTGCCCCTCAAATTGAGGCAATGGGGAAAGTAAACAATTAGTCCTGAATTTTCATTTGATTCTTTTTTAGTGCTATACTTCTTGTGACCTATGCAATTAGATGTGGGAAAAATTTATTTCATTGTAGTTGTTGGTGGATCGGATGAGGTCTTACGGTCCTTATATTGCACTGCATTTGCGATATGAGAAGGACATGCTTGCCTTTAGTGGATGCACACATGATTTATCTCTTGTTGAGGCAGACGAACTAAGGACAATAAGGTCTGAGTTGACTAGTGATGACTTAAATGCTCAATTTGATGCTTCTTCACTTGATTAGTTGTTTGTGATATTTGATGCATGTTTTTCGTTTTAACTTCATTTTAAACTTCGTAGAGAAAACACTGTCCACTGGAAAGTAAAGGAAATTGATTCCAAGGAACAGAGATCCAAAGGTTATTGCCCCCTAACTCCAAAGGAGGTTGGAATATTTCTTACTGCTCTAGGATATCCATCAAGCACTCCGATATATATTGCTGCTGGAGAGATATATGGTGGTGATGCTCGTATGGCCGATCTGCAGACCCGCTATCCTATAATGATGAGTAAGGTATTACTTGTGTCTGATGTTGTGTGTGATTCTTGCCTTAAAAGTAAATTCTGGCGCTTGATTTTGGTAAAGTCCTAGAATAGTTTATGAGGTTTTCGGTGAACATTGGCCTTGTGAAACCTCGCAATAGAAACTTAATGCAGTAGAATGTTCATGTGTGCTCTGTTAAAACATGATGTGCAACTCATCTAAGATTATAATCCAGTTAGTCATATGATAATCTCCTAACCGTGCAAGTAATGTCAGTTATGATAGAAGAACTTCTGTATTCAACTTCAGTCATTGGCTAATTGTGGAATTCATTGTGGTAACATTCAATTTCACCATTTGCTTCTGATCATTAACAAATTTTCTTCACCCTCTCTTTCTTGCTTACAATAAACAAAGGAGATGAAGTGATTTTTATCTTGTTATAATTTTCACAGCTCAAGTATTGAACTTTTATACATTTTGGCTGATAGTTAGTGTGTTGATTTGTTTTTGCGATTGCTTTTTTGTAGGAGAAGTTGGCATCGGTTGAGGAGCTGGAACCATTTGTCAATCATGCATCTCAAATGGCCGCACTTGACTACATTGTATCTGTTGAAAGTGATGTGTTTATTCCATCATACTCAGGCAACATGGCAAGGGCAGTTGAAGGTCATCGGCGTTTTCTTGGACATAGGAAAACAATTTCTCCTGACAGGTTAGGCAGTTTCTTCTAGGGACGAGACAATGTCTAGATTCAAGTAATGACTTCCATCGACTGCTGTTTTTTGAATTTTTTTTTTCCTGTATACTGTTAATCAGGAAAGCTCTTGTTCGGCTGTTTGACAAAATTGAGCTGGGAACAATCAGAGAAGGAAAAAGTCTATCAAATAAGGTCATTGAAATTCACAAAAAGCGGTATGTCATTTTTTTCTTTTTGGGATATGAAACGGTATGTCATTTTTTTCTTTTTGGGATATGAAACGGTATGTCATTAGTTGTACTTATTATGTGAAGCGTCTTATCCTTTGGTCGTATAATCTTGACTGCCTATTGCTAGTTTATTTGGAAGATTGGTAATTAACTTATATTATTTTGATTCTCTGAGGATTGATTTCTAAGCCATCTTATATTTTGTTAGATGCATATTTATTGTGATTCTGGAGTCTGATTGTCAAATTCATATCATTTCCATTTGTCTTCCCCTATGGTATAAGTTATTCAGACCATAAACAATTACAGTTGAATCTCTAATGAATTGGTGGAAAACTAGGAGGGGACCGCTATTGTTGAATATTTCTATTAGTGACCTGAGTAGATGTAGGCTTATAGATAACCACCTGTGGTCCACAAGGTCAGTGCTTAATGGTGGTGAGGACCGCTACTACAGCTGCTGTCCTGTCTCTGTTCATATTCATTAGAGTAATATTTTGGTGAAGGTGTTCTATCTTCGCATTTGTTGAAAATTATGGTATGTTGAATCACCTAGCGCCCAATTTAATTGTATTTCATCTTTCGGTCTTGCAGGCAAGGGTCGCCAAGAAAAAGGAAAGGCCCTATCTCGGGAACAAAGGGCATGGATCGGTTTCGTTCGGAAGAAGCCTTCTATGTTAACCCATTACCAGATTGTTTATGTCGAAGGCAACCACTAAATGTCAATACATCACTTACTATTAAGTAGATAAGATGTGAAACAATTTCCTTATACAAAGATCCCCTAGGCGGTTGGCTATTGGCGCTTATTGTTTAACTATTTAGTGAAGTTCTCAAGCTGGCTGTGCCATCTTTGGCATCGGGGACGCGGACTGTGTATATCTTGAGTTTACATAGCTTCAATATATAGGTGAAGAGAACAAACCTTGGTGGTGCAGAGCATAGATATATGATCGCGAAGGCATTGAGGTTTCAGTGTCATTCCATCAGAAAGACACATTAATATGATTGTGATTTAGGAAAGCTTGGCTACGTTTCAAAGGGAAGGATAAGGCATGCATTGGGTATATGAGGATAGTGTAAAAAGCTACTTGGAGAAATAATGTTAATTTACACGAATGTATTTCACTTGTGATTGAATGCAATAACAGTCAAAGCATTATTTCCGTTTCTTGCACTAAAATTGAGTATGTTTCTTGTCAGCCTCCCACTCCAGGTTATCAAAACATGGATTTGATGAGTATGATCGGTTTTGCATCTTTTGCACCCTAGCATATCTACATACCGAGAACTTTTCCCCAAAATTTGGGCGACAAAGTGTGAAACAGTGACAATATGTTCGACGATCCGTATTAGGATCTGGTGTTGGGCAATGGGCCTAATGGCTCCCAGTAAGGGTCCAAAACTCGGGTCAGTCGTTAACCTTAGCAGTAGCAGAGGTTAGGAAATTTCAGGAACCCATCCAGCATTTCCAGCTCAGCCTAAAAGAATTAAAAGACTGGATAACACAATCTCATAAAGTCCCATGCACCCTCCGCCCGTATAGCCACACTTGCTCTTTCTCTCTCCCTAGTCTGCGCATTAACAAAGAAAGACGGAACCTTCCCTTGTTTTCTTTTTTGGGAGAAACAACATTATGGGCGCTTCTTTTCTCTCTACGGTTCCTTCTATGCTTCCCATTGTTCCTTCCCCATCGCGCAACGCTTTCTCTACTGTTGCCACCAGATGCTCCGCTCATGCTGTAAGCTTGCTGCAGTGTTCATATTGATATGGCTTATTTATAACTTCACTGAATTATGTTCAACGTCCAGGGTGCTATACGTTGTCATAAAATTGAGACTCAAATAACTGTTGAAGATGGTTTTGGTAGAAGGGATATTCTGAAATGCATTGGTGCGACCATTGGCATGGTGAGAACCATCCCTTTCTTCTATTTATCTTTATATCTAATGCATGAATTATATGTAGCACTAGTTTTTTTGTTCCTTGCATCAATCGCAAATTGGAGGAAGCATCTCCTCTTAATTTTTGGCCAGCGCTTGACTAAGAAGACTCTTTTGCCAAATTTAAATCGAATTTGTTCTGTCGGATAAACAACGTAGAATCTCTGTTAGGGTCTGGAACCACAAATAAGAATGATTTGATGATGAGTTTCTGCCAGTTGTGGTCTCTTCTTAGGAAATAATATCAGGCTCAGGATCAATTGAAATGGCACGTGCTGCTGATTTGATACAACGCAGACAGCGTTCGGAGTTTATTTGTAAGTTCCATATACACATCTTCATTGTGCTTAAACTAGCAGGAACTGCTGAATTAACAGCTTACATCCTTTTCTTACCCAGCCAATATCAAGGAGACTCTCCAAACTGCTCTCAAGGTATGCATATTCCAAGTTCTTCTGCTATATGAATATCAGGACATCGTATGTAGAAGTAAATTAGGCTAACTATGTTATCAATGTGCATCAACACTTCTTTCAATGTACCTGTTTCAGGGAAATCCAGATCTTATCCCATCTCTACTAACTTTGGCACTCAATGATGCCATGACTTATGATAAGGTCAGGACAAAGCCTCTAAGATTTAAGTGCCTTGTAGATGTCATAAAATTCCTTTACTTGTTATGGAGAAAGGAAGGAAATAAGCTGATGTCTTGCTGGTTAAGTTTGTAGGCTACAAAATCTGGAGGCCCTAATGGATCCATAAGGTTCAGGTACTTGCTACATGAAGCATTATCTCAGAAATAATTTTGACCTGAAATTTCACACTTCTTGAAATGAGTATGGAATAATGTATGCACATTGGAAAAATCATAGTCAAATCTTTATGATATTCTTCTGAAGATACAGAAATCTATGCTTTTCCCAGATGTCAGTTTATTAAAAATCGTTTTTTGGCATTTCAAATACCAATAATTAGTTACTGTTGTTTGATCATTGTTTCCAGCATCTTACAGAAACATTTGGATAGGAAGAATGGAAGTTATGCTTGCCTGATTTACCAAATACGATAATATATATTTCATGAATTTTCTGTTGCTTTAGCAATCGAACTTTCCCTTTTCCTGTGATTATGCATCAGTAATTTTGGCTTGGTAAAAAGTTGCCTTGTTTTTCTTCTGCTGGTTTTGTTGGCTGAAGCTCAGAGATAAGCAGACCAGAAAATAAGGGGCTTTCTGCTGCCATGAATTTGTTAGAGGAAGCAAAGAAGGAGATAGATTCATATTCTAAAGGTGGACCAATATCCTTTGCCGATCTCATCCAGTATGCAGGTTACAATATTAGAAATGCCAAGTTTGAGCGCTGTAGCGTGTTAAGACTGTCTACTATGAATTTCTTTGGGAGTCCACAGAGAGAAGCATAGAGTGCCCAACTCAATTTTCTTCGCTTTTTGCAGCACAAAGTGCCGTTAAGACAACATTTTTGGCATCAGCCATCCGCAAATGTGGAGGGAATGAAGAGAAAGGGCGCTTATTGTACACTGCATATGGCTCAAATGGTCAGGTTTGTTTCTCAGTATGCTAGGCTTCTTGTGGTATGTTTAAATCACGTGCATAGCTTGTTAACCACAATCAGTTAACTTTGACATACCATCATAAATTTTTCTTCCAAGTCTGTAAATGTAATCACTAAATGCAATTTTCTGACCTTTGACTGGGATGTATTAAACACTTTGGCAATTTTCCTAAACACCTAATGGTGAAATTGCTTAAATTATTTTCTGTTTCTCCGTTTATGCTGTGCGGTTGCTTCGTCGGGCCATTTATTATAAAGCATTAAGTTCTCCTTTCATCTTTTGAATCATAAAGGTCTACATATGCAAGCTATACCTATAGAGAAAATTAGTTGTACAATCACCACGATGCTTTTAGGAGGGAACTTAAAATCCTGTAATGGCCACCTTGAGAGAAGTAATTAAGGGAACTTAAAAATCCTAAAATGGACATCTTGGGAGAAGAAGGAAGGTAAACCATGGTAACAGTGTGTATGACCTGAATGAGTTGTGAATGCCTGTATTTCTGCTGGCATAGATCTTTATGGCACTCTAGCTTTCTCTGAGAGGAACTTATGGATGATGCATAAAATTGTTCTTCTATCAACAGTGGGGCCTGTTTGAAAAGCAATTTGGAAGGACAGATGCTCAGGAGCCAGATCCAGAGGGAAGGGTTCCCCAGTGGGAGAAAGCTACTGTCCAGGAAATGAAAGATAAATTCTCAGCAATTGGCTTTGGTCCCCGCCAGGTATTTTCTCTATCGTACTTGCTGTCATAATTGCTCTTCTTCTGTCTTATATCATCATTAAATTGCTGAGGCAAGCTTCGAGAATCCCTTTGGTCAAATGTATACCTGTCATATTACACTTTGGTTAAAATCAAGACTCATTTGAACAATGTAGTAGTCTGGCTTATGAAAAATTTTCCTACTACACTCTGTTGTTTGACTCAAAACTACAACAAAAGTCATCAGAATATTTGTTTATATTCAATATGTTAGTTCAGGCCACTAATGCAACTCCTGTTATTCAATAAATTTATACAAATTACTTCGCTTGCCGATATAGTCAATCAAATGGTCGTCTCTGGCATTGAGATATCCGATTTTACATTTGATACTATTTAAATGTCTTACTACATGTTAAGCCTGCAGTAACATTGATAATGGGTGTGTGGAGGAAAATCCTTAACTACAGTATGACCATCTAGAGGGAACTCCTGCATTCTTTCTTTTAATGCTGTCGTGATTAATACTCATGGATCTGGGTCTTTTCAAATCCTTTGTTGGTCGGCAGCTAGCTGTTATGTCTGCGTTCTTGGGTCCTGATCAGGCAGCAACAGAAGCCTTATTGGCCACCGATAAAGATGTTTCTCCTTGGGTTCAGAAATACCAACGTAGCAGAGAAACAGTGTCTCAGACTGATTATGAGGTTAGATTTTTTCATCCCCATTCCATTTTTTAGAAGAACTCAGGGCCATTAAGAAGGCCAACCTTGTGTTTGTTTAGTTTTATATAGAAAATTAAATCATGATGCATTTTAATTCCTAGGCTCAGTTTTCAAGTTTGATTCTTTGACAGGTCGATCTGATAACTACATTCACGAAATTAAGTAGCCTGGGCCAACAAATCAATTACGAGGCTTACACATATCCTGCTCAAAAGATTGAATTGGGCAAACTCAAATTGTAGACAGGAAATGGACTGTGTTCCGAGAGCGGAAGTGCCAATGATTCCGCCAATAACTTTTTTGTAAAGCAGAGCTATTCCTCTACAATTTGGAGATTTATGTAGGGAATTGATGCCGCAGGTTCTACATATCAATTTAAGAGTGCCTAAATAAACCTCATTTCTCAATCACCTTTTGCATCTCCTATTCCTGAATCCAACACTAGCAGCATTATTTCGTATATCCCCAATAATTTGCTCAATGAATACAACTCCCGAAACAACAAATGAATATTATTGGTACAAGTATATTAGCTAGATTTTGCAGCTATACTCTCAAGCCCTTCCATGAGTGGCCCCCCATGGCTGAGGAACAAAATATAATAATTAAGCCGCCTTCTTGCAGTAAATTCTCCAGTACCGAGCGTATCACAAATTGACTACCGCAAAATACCAATTCCTCGCAGCAAAAGTGATGCAAGTACAATAATAATACAATCATCTGGCTGGATTTTGGAGTTGCTCAAGCCCAACCATTGTGGGCCTTAATGGCTCAGGAAAAAACCATCTTTCGGGCAATTCTCCAGTATGCATATTATCGTCCGCGGAACTGCACAAGCTGCTGTTTTTAACGCGTGAACAATTTCTTTCTGGCACTCACCCTCTTTAGAATTTGTTGACGACGGTTCTGAAGGGCGATACAGAATATTTTGCCTCCACCCGCTGTTGAAAGTCATGCACTTGAAATCTGCCCACATTGAAACGTTATGTGAAGGGGGTTAAAATAAGGGACCGTGCAAGAATAGAATCACCTCGAACATTCATAGTAGAAATCTCTGTAGTGTGATCCAGGAATAAATCTGTTCCAGTCCTATAATAGACCTGTTTATGGGAAATGTATCAACAAAAAATGAGCTCTTAAAAACTTGAATGTGAGTCTCTACTTTTTTAAGGCTGCAGGAGACCCCAGAAGTTCTAAGTTGTTATTATAAACCTCAACTCAAAATGGAAAAAAATCAATAAACATTGGGTCGATCATCAAATTAATACCACAAAAGCAACGCTACCGAAAGTCTTCTTGAGGGAAAACTATTTTGTGACGTAACACAAAGCGAGGTTCGAATTAGTTCTTTAACTTTTCAGATTTGCTCTACACATTTCAAGTTAAGCCACGAGTTACTTGAATTTCATCCAACGAAAAATTTGTGAGCAATAACAAAGAAAAATTCAGAGACTTGTAATTAATAAGAAAAATTTCGTGAACTATAAGCCAGTGATAGTCCCTCCCATAGAAAACATTCATTAAATTCGAACAAATACATTTAGAGCCACGTAATTGTTTAATCCTACAATAAAGTTAGCTTATCAAAACACAGACAGTTGAAATTTGATGAAGACAAAGAAACCTAACCTTCTCGAGCTTAGCACTGGAACTCCTATTTGCTATTATCAACGGCAACGGCTTCCTTGTTCTCTCTTTTCCGCTGGAAATAAATTTCAGGCTTCTTTGCCCGAGTTCATCATCTTCAAAATAAAAAAGTCTTCCGTTTCGAGCTTTCAAATTATAATAATAACAAGATTGATGAAATGAAACAGAGCTGTGGTTTCGGTGGTTTGTACGGAAGGTGCAGAGAAAGCTCAAGCAAGAAGAGGAAACCAAGAACGAAGTGCCCGCGCAGAAAGACTACGAGACCGCTGTTCTCAAATACACGTCGTGACCAAGTAACAGAAGGCGTATCGTGCAAGCTAACCGAAAATACTGATAGATAGGCTGATTTGACGATAACTAAACAAGGAAAAAGTAAATTGATACAAAATTACATGCAATCGCAACTTCTGAATAAGGAGAATTTATGATACAAAATTACATGTAATCGCATCTTCTGAATAAGGAGAATTTACGAGTTTCAGAATTCCACAGCATCATTTTTTTACTTTTACTTGAAAAAAAATCATTTCTCTATATTTCGGAAGTCAAACTAGCTGCGTTATTATTATTATTATTATTATTATTCTATTTTTGTATGTCCCCGATCATTGCTACATGATGAATATACCTGCCGCAACAGAAATAAATGGTTCTAGCTACATTTTGGAGATATTCGCTCAAGCCCACCCATGAAGGGCCTCAATGGCTCTGGAATAATAACCGAGCCGTCTTCTTGTTGGTAATTCTCCAGTAAGCATATTATCATCCGTGGGATTGCACAAGCTGTTGCATTTAATGTGTGAACAAACCGTGTTGGCCCTTTACCCTTTTTTGCATTTGTTGACGACAGTTGCGAAGGGCGATAACGAATTCCCAGCCTGCGGCTTTGATAGTCCGTACAGTTTGATGCACTTGATATCTGCTAGCATAAGCACATTGTATATGTGATTAATACCTCTCATCTACAACTCTCACTTATTTGAAAACATTAAAAAGAAAATTAGAGAGACAAAAATCAATCTTGCACAACGGGGTTTTAAATAAATGATGATATCTCATTGCAATACCTCGCCATATCGTCCCAAGCCTGGCATCCATGCTTCCACATCAAATTTTCGATAAGCCGGGGCACCTAAATCTTCAGTAGCCATGTCTACAGTTCTGCCAAGAAAAGCAAAAGCCTATGACAAAAAGAAAATGGGGAAAAAAATACAAGAAAAACCATGTCCACTCAGAAAGACAAAATAGTGAAGACTATCCTTACTTGAAGTGTAATCCTAGTGATGAGTAAAGGTCTTCTTCAATTCTAATGAGCTCCTCATGGTATGAATCACTCTCCTCTGGTTGGCAAAAGACGAACATCTCCAGTTTGCTGAACTGGTGAACTCGATAAAGACCCCTGCTCAGGAATTCCATCAGATTACAAATTCAGATCTCCATTTGACACGATTACAAACAAGCTTAAATTAGACTAGTTGTTTACAAGTATAACATCACAAAACCAGTGTTATCTACAACTGCCAGGGCGTAGATTTGGTTATACATGAACTTAGACAATATGGCAGCAATTTAGAAAAGTAGTCAACATGGTAATTAATGAATATCAATCATCAAAATTTCATATCATACAGTACCGTGATAAACCTGCTCAACAGTCACCTATGTAGAAGTATTTCAAGAACCTCCACCTCCAAAGAAAGAAGCTTATAGAAGGGAGAGTCATATGTAATCATGCCAAGTAAAGGTTTACATAAATGAAGCACTTTCATGTGCCAGGAGTTCACAATGACCGAAAGCCAGTAAAATAGACATAGCGAGAGTACAACCCTGTTCCTAATAGTCCTGAAAATTTTGACACTCATTATGTAATACCAGCCAATTTGATTGGGTTAGACGAACCAAGAATTTACTGACTTATGGCCTGTATTTAACAAAAGTTTTAAGAAAGTTTCATGAAAAAGTAACATATATTCCTTGAAATAAGCGTAATATTGTCATGCCACTTCTCCGAGGATTAAAATTTTGGTTATCAAGTTCATTTCTTTTCGTTATTCAAGAGTACCAAAGATAAATAGCGCCCTAGTAATTTACCTTGTTGCTGTGCCTGCCGCACCTGCCTCAGTACGGAAGCAATGGGAAAACGCTGCATACTTTAAAGGCAACAATGACTCAGAAAGAATAGAATCCATATGAATTCCTCCAACAGGAATCTCTGCAGTGCCAATGAGGCATTGATCAGCTCCCTCGATAGAATAAACCTGTTGAGCGTTGTGGCAAAAGTATCAACAAAATTGATCTCCAACAAACTAAATACACCTTCTTCTGAGTATCTACTTTCCTATGGCTGCGCTCTTATCACATGCAGATATTAAGAACTAAAGTAATATTTAGGTTATCACAAATTTAACACTTCAACTCAAAACCATTTAGGTTGAACGACCTGGTGGAGTGACCAGTCAAAGGACATAATGGTTCGAACTTTGAATTTGTCATCAGATTCATAACATAAAACCTCGCCACAGAAAGTCTAAAGGAGAATATATTGTGACCAAGACTCTTCATAAGGTGGCATTTCTCTTAGATAAGAGTATACATGAGTAGAATATATACAAACCTGGGTATTTGCTCCACGAGGTTGGAAGCCACACTTTTCAACAACAGAGGATCTTACAATTTCAGGAGTAGTTAGAGGTGTAAATCCCCTTTTTATCACTTCTGAGAGTGTCCAGTTGATAAGACCCATCTCTAGCATAACAGCTTCATTCTTCAGGTAATAGAATTTTGAACCACTGACCTGTATGAACAAGGAGAATATTGAATCCTATCTTTTTGAATTGATGCACAATGCAAGTAAACTTCAATAAAAAAGAAAATAATGTAATCAGCTACAATATCATTAAAAGAATTCTTATCAACCTCTAAAAAATGCAACTCTCTGGATCTCTAGCCATACCATTAAACTTGGACTCGAAACCTCTCAATGTTTAATTAGATTTATGTGGAACAATCAGAGCTGCTTTAAAACCTTACAATAAATAGAAGGAGTACCTCTGCAGCTGCATCAAAATCAAAGATATCGAGTGCTTTCCCAAGCTGAAAGTGATCCTTGACAGGGAAGTTAAACACACTGGGGTTACCAACCTACAGGAGCACATAGAAAAGGGAATTAGTAGTGTGAACCTAGCTTGCATCAATGCCTCCTCGGACACATGACCATGGATAAACATCTGCATACATTGAGACGAGGAACAATAAATCAGGACTGAAATATGATAATACATAACAATTGAGATACCGTTTTTCTAATTATAGAACAATCCTCCCCTCCTACGGGAACATCCGGATGAGTCATATTCGGTATGCACTGTGCTTCCTGCTGAAGCTCATCTGTGAGTTTAACCAGGTCTTCTTCCAAAGTCACAAGTCCTTCCTTCAAATTCTTTCCTGATTGCAAAATATAAAGATGACTAAGGAATGTAGCAGAATACGTGGAAATGATAAATCTGTGACACTATTCAAACATACCTTCTTCTATGAGTTTTTGACGCTCAGATGGTTCCAGTTTCCCTTTCATCTTGTTTGCAACCGCATTTCTTTCCTCACGAAGCCTATCAACTTCCTGCTATCTGTGAGTGACAATTAGATAAAACTAAGAAGAAAACCAGTTCATATTTTTTTCATAAGTTTGACTTATTATTAGTACTTTTTTCTCCTGAGCTATAATCATAAAACAAATCTTATGAACTTCAGATCATAGCCACATTGGTTTTGAATTTAGGGTAATGGAGTAACTAGCCAACTAATACGTCTCATCAGGAAAAATAGAGGAACTTTAAATTGCATCATTAGGACTATTAGTTCAGGTTTTAAACAGTCTGACACCCATTTATAAGTCATATTAATAAACTCATTCTAAACAGTTTATAAATTTATTTAACAAAAAAGAAATCAAAACCTAGCTCAAGATACTTAATAAATCTAATATAGTTCAATTGGAACTCCTGTTCGAATATTCAGAGTAGTTCTTTAAGCCAAGAAAATACTCGTATTACATTATACTTGCAGACGAGTTTCAAATCTAGTGCGCTACATTTATCAATAACTAAAGAGTTCAAATATGATTAACAGAAATATATCCAAGAAATGAATAATCAATATAGTCAAAACACATGATTGTATAGAAACCTAACCTTCTGAACATTCAACATTTTCTCATAAAGCTCGAGCACAAGTTCCAAATTTGCATTGGAATTCCTATTTCTTATATTGGCGGAAACAGCTTCTTTGTTGTCCCTTATCCACTTGAAATCAATTGCAGCCTTCCACTGCGGCTTCACAACCACACCACCTTCAAACAAACAGAATAAAAATAAAATATCAAAGTCCATTTCAATTTTAAAATTATTTTTTTAATAATAATAATAATAATAAAAACCTTTGTTATCTGTGGTGTCGATTGTTTGTAGAGCGGGTGCAGAGAAAGCTCTAGCAAGAAGCCGAAATGGAGGTTTTTGAGAATGATTACGGCGGGAAATTAAACCTAGCGTTTTGGTTACTGGCCTGAACATAAAGCATGAAGAAGAAAAGGCGGCAGGAATTGCAGCGAGCTTCACTGTCTGCATTGTAGTCCCTACGGGATGGGTCACGCTCACTTTCAGTGTAAGGATCCGCGCGCAGAGAGACTCAGATACTACAACTATGAGGGTTCTGTTTTATCTTTTTTAATATAGGCATTTTCACTCTGACCCACGTAACGACGTCGTTGTGTGTTTCCTCCTTTATTCAATGCTTTTCTTTTTCGTGTTTTGCTTTAGGAACTAAAATTTTCCTCCATGTGGTTTGGTATTTCCTATAATTTTTAGGTTTACTTTCTCTCAGATTTTTTTCTTTATTTATAGTGAAAAAATAATTCGCGTTAAATTTTAGGTTAATAGCCTCTGCGTGAAAAGCCAAAATGTGCACACAAGAATGTGTGAATTTCCCACATTTGCTGTTTTAGAATTTTAGCACTTCCTTGTTAAACAAATCCTGCGACATGGAATTGATGCAGTCAAAGCTGATATTTAGGAAAGTAAATGTCACAATGCAAGATGAGGATACTAATCATCAGCATCAAGCCAATCTAGTGAATTCCCTATAAAGCTAGCAAATCATTCATCTCTTGAGGCTAATGAAGCCAATCTTTATTACGGCAGACATAAATGGTACAGATTCAGTTGGGTTCCATCTGATAACCTTATAAAAATTACACAACATGCCACGGCACAAACATAAGTTGGACTGTTGGAGGAAAAAATTCATCTTAAGAGATGATAACCCTGTGTTATGAGACTTGAACAACAACTATTAGGCAAGTCAAAAAAAATTATTAACTCATTGATTTTAGGAAAAGATCCCTGAGAAATCACTTCTCAGTCAAGAAATTACTCCTTTGGATTTTGAGTAGCAACTTTAATTTAACCGCAGGATGCGAATCACACCCAAGTTCGTAAAAATGGCACCACCTACAGAGGACCGGGAAAGGTTCCGTTTTCTCTTTGCTCATTCCATTTTTCTATCTGTAACACATACATAATATATAAGTTAGCTCAAAGAGCAGCAGTCATGTAACAAAAGTTAGCCAGCAAAAGATTATAAAACTTAAGAAACAAAATAGCAGCGACCCATCCTTAAAGTATGCATTTTAATGCACCAAAGACATCAATATCTACAATCTGCTTTCAATGCAGAATAATTATACTGACAGATGCCAATCAAGCTTTCGATGAAATGGCTAGGCTAAACAAAATGACCACAATATCTTGAAACAAGGGGTAGGAAAAGCATTAGGAATATGGCTTGGACAAAATGGCACATCTTGAAACAACAGGAGTACAGAAACCATTAAAACAATGTTATTCAAAATGCCTTTTTAGAATGCAAATAAGATATACTCAATTCGGCAAAAATTGTGGAGGAAAAAGGAAAAGAAATTCTATATTAGTATATGGTTCTATGGGGAAATGAACGAGAATCCCTTCTGATCACTATGCATACTCACTAGTCACCTCAGATAGGGGGGTTTTCTTTTCTATATCCCTTAACTTTTCAGAGGGAATATCCCTGACAGATCATCCAAAACCCCCTTTGCTAAGGATAATTCTGCTTAACATACAGAAAATGCCTTATAATTTCATCAACCAGAAATATTAATATACATTTTCTTCAATTTTGTTAGGAAATCTTATCTCTATCTTTTGCAAACTGAGAGAAAAGCAATAGGAAAAAGACTTTAGAATTGAACGGAGAGCAACAAATACATTTTTCTTAGCATGCTATTTTCTCTCTTCCACTCCCCTTTCTCGTGAAATAACCTAGCTTATGCCAATCCATTGAAGCCTAACCATCTTTCTTTCATTTTAGATAAGCCCTCTTGAAAGCAGGCAGGCAAGTAAGCGCTTTCACTTTTTGAATCTGAAAGCCAGCCAGCTTTTTCATCACTTCAACATGTATTTAAAAATAATAATAATAATAATGGGACATTTCATTTTGTAGAGCATTTTCAAATCGATTGTTTCTTTTTATATCGAAGTGGCCGAGTCCAGCATTTATAGTCGAAAAGAAGAGTCACAAGAATAAATATTTTCTCTACAGCATGTCTTAATAAGATTTGGCAATCCCATCACCATAGTTTCAACTGTCCCTAATATTTATGTCAGTAGCAAACTTAGCAGCAAGTCAAGGGGGGGAAACTTCCCTAATAATACAATGAGGATAGTAGAGGCTTTTACATTAGATAACTTAATTGGAGATGTAGGAGCATTGAACATGAAAAAACTGACAACTACATCTGAATAGTGTAGAAGATATTAACATAGACTGGAGGTCAGACAGCAAGCATACAAGTTATTAGAGCACAGGAAGCTTTAGTAAAACATACCCAGTCACTAGGGCACAGAGCACGGTAATATTTTGCAAACTTATCACACTCTGGAGCACCCTCTCCCTTAGCAGCTACACACCTGTAAATAATAAAGTCGTCAATAATATGCCACTGGAAAAAACTTGGCATGCAGATAGTCAGACAAAAGCTTCAGAGCCAATTTAAATAAGTAAATGATGACTCACCGATGATACTCAATATATCGGGTAAAGCAGTGCCTTGTTTGATTTGTGGTTGGGAAACGGAAATCTGCCGGTGCAGTCTCCAGCTATATACAAATTAGGGATCATAATAAATGAGTCATCAGAGAAAACACAAATGTTAAAAAAGAAAAAACAAATCTATGACAGCACTTACCTTTATTTCTGGTGTCTCTTCTGAGGCTTCCTGATCACCTGAGTTTTCCTCTTCCGTAGTTTCACTGCTTTCCTCAGCAGCAGCTGGAGCCGTATCACTAGTGCTGTCCTCAGGAGAAGCAGAACTGGCTTCAGTGCTTTCTTCAGCGGCAGGAGCAGGGGCGTCTTCTTTGCTTTCTTCAACAGCGGCGGCAGCAGGTGTTTCTTCAACTTTATCAGTGGCACCTTCCACAGAAGAGGCAGTCACTGCACTCTCAACTTCTTTTACTACCACAGGTTTTGTAGCTACATCTTGCTTCTCTTTTTCCAACAAATAATCCTGTCCACATTACACACGTAAAACAAAAATCACTGCAATGAGCTCAAATTTTAATCAGGGAGGAATAAACGATTGTTGCACATGTGAAATAAAGAGAACAGAAGCATAATCCATTTCCATTTGGTCAAGCACAACCCTAAAATCTAAATAATCCTCAGAGAAAATTCTACAAAGTTAACATTGAGTTTTACCAGATACATGCCTCAAAGTTTTACAACCATAGAACTTAGAAACTGCAAATCCAATCATATTAAATCACGAAATATTATGATCATAATTTAAGCATGAGAGTTGACTCGATTGCTACTATCACACCAATCTAAGGCACAATCAGTCGTCAATAGGACGCCCGATCAAAAATCAGACAAATGCCATCAAAATTTAAAAAAATATCCTAAGAAAGGTCTATTGTAGTCAAAACTCCAACCCATTACCTACGAATATCCAGAGCTTCCAAAAGAATAAGGTCAGCCAATATATTCAACTCAAAGACTATTCAGACAGAAACAAAGATCCATAAAGAGCAACGCAGATCGAACTTAGACTAAACTGATTATTTTCTTAAGCTCTTGTAATAAAATTGACGGAGACAAAAATAAAAAGACAAAAAGTACCTCGGCTAGGGAGGGAGTTTTGTCGCTTTGGGCTTCCGCCATTGATGGGCAAAAAGCGATCTACTTTCTTCAGCTGCTGTTTGTTCAGTTACCCAAAGGCGGCCAAGTCCAGGATATGAGGCTGAAAGAGAAAGACACGACTAGAAGAGTTTGGTAGGTCAAGCTACGGTATTGTTACTGTTTTACTGTGATGGTTAAAATAAAAATAAAAAGTAGACACGTGTGATATTTTGGAATCCCAGTGAACTATGGCGATCAATCAGGATAACAGTTTTGAGGCTGCTATTTACAGCGTGGGCCGGCTGGGTTGGGCTAAGCCCTCTTGCATACACTGCTTGAAGATATCGGCGTACAGCCAACGTTTATAAAATGAGTTATGATATTTGTCCCAAGTCAAACCTCAAAACCTTACAAAAAACGACGTGTTTTGTGATTTGTTTTTTGTTTTAATTTTAACCAATACGATGTCGTTTTGCTTCAAGCTTCCCCCACCAATGCCTTACCTTTGCTGCTCTGTTTTTCTTCAGTCACTTTCATCGTTTGCTTAGAGTAATCTCAATCTATATTTTACACACCAAGTCTTCACTAATCTCTCTCCATGACCTTTTGCAAAACTTAATCATGAGCAAAAGTATCCTCCCAGCACATATTCTGCACTGTGTCCCCACAATCCTCTGCTTCTTGATTGCAGTAATTTGCTTGGTGGTTATTGTCCTTCAGTCGAATGGCCAGAAGCAATTATCAACCACACGCTCTTTAGTTACAGTGAGACCGTTCAAAACCTCAGCATATTCTTCAATTGCAGTGGTGGGTTCACATCAGTGGGTAAAAATAACTTCAACTATCCTTCAAAAGATGGAATTATAAATGGCTTTTATACCATCGATGATTCCCGAGGCTCGCTGCTTGAAAATCGAGCAGCTCTTCATAAATCCTGTTAAATTGGCTTAATATAATGGGTAATAAGCTTATGTTGCGATGTTTTTTGTTTGAATCCTGAGTTGTTTCAATTTGAATATTGAGCTGTGAGTTGTGGATTACGAATGACAATTTCAGGTGCGGATTGTGGATTGCGAATGGAAATTTCAGGCTGTGGTTGGAGCTGGATCGAAGAAGGAAATGGGAAATATTTGGCTGTGGCTGGAGCTGGTGGTTGGAGCTCGATCAACGAAGGAAAGGGGAAATATTTGGTTGTGACTGGAGCTCGATCGACGAAGGAAAGGAAATAGAAAATATTTGGATGTGGCTGGAGCTCGATCAACGAAGGAAAGGTAAGGGAAAATACTTGGGTGGAGCTCCATCGACAAAGACTGAGGGAAATATTTGGCAAGCGAAAACAACATCGTTTGTTCCTTTAATGAAATGCTGCGTTTAAATTTCAGGGTTTGACCCGGGGCAAACATCATTTTCCTTATAAAATTTTGAGGTCAGGTATGCGGTGCGGCTGCTGCTCGCACAAATTGGGCTACTACCAAACCATACACGGCCGTGGTATATAATTACTTAATATATTTTAATATAAAATGCTAAATATAAAAAAAAAATGAGAGAAAGACAAGAGAATAAAGCATGTGCTAAGAGAAAAGAGAGAGAGAAAAAGCTGACAGAAGAGAGAAAGATAAAGTAAAACAGCAATTTAGGTTGTAGTTTCTCTCGTCTTTCTCTCATTCTTCTAGTTATTTAGCAGCACTCTATTTTAATTTATGATATATTTATGTCATATACAAATCTCAATGAAATACAGATTCCATATATCAGTTATATATATATATATATATGTTCGTCTTGCCTCAAGCGGAAAGCAACATGAAACCTCATGGAGCACCGACAAAAACCGCTGGGGAAAAAAAAAAGTAGTGGACCCTAGTTTTTAATCTGAAATTACTTTTTATTTGTATTTTCTGATGTTTATAATGTCAATTCACACGTAATAATATCTCCAGTAATTTCATTTAACATTATATTAATATATTGAGAAATTTACAAAAATAACCATAAAATTTTTGCTATTTTCACAATTAACCCTCTCAACTTTTTTCTATCAACATTAGCCAAACACACGCTTTTCTTCCCAAATTACCTTTCTTTACAAACCAAAAGCAACTTTCGTCAAAACTTGGTGCGACATGCACCTGTCACACTAAGCGCCAAGCCTTGCTCCTGTCACACCAAGCCTTGGTGCGACAGGCAGTAGAAACATATTCTTCAAACCATCCACATCTCCGACGGCGGGCACACCTTCATCGTCGCCTCAACGGGTCACATTCTCCGATTCTTTAATGGACGAGAACATCCAAATTGCCCGCTCTCTCATCACCAAATGGGACGATACCTCTCTATCATGCAGCATCTCTTCTCTCTTCTCCTCCGACAACCGCCAAGACGCCAAGGACTACCTCAAAGCCGTCTACGACTTGCAGACCGCCATGCACTATTTCATCACCCATCACTCCACTTCTGACAAGCTCGTCCTTGTCCAAACCCTAATGCAAACAGCCATGAAAAGACTCGAAAGGGAGTTTTATCATATGCTAAAGATCAACGGAGAGTATCTCGATCATGAGTCTGTCTTCGTCTCCTCTTCCAGGGCCTCTAGAGCGAGCTTCTCTGATCTTGAAGATTACGAGGTCAGTGAAACCGAGTCCAGAATCTCTGACGACGCCATTTCCGAAATGGAGCGTGTTTCTACTACCGCCATAGCTGATTTAAAAGCCATCGCCGACTGCATGATATCGGCCGGCTACGGGAGGGATTGTTGGGGGAGAGATGAGAGAGAGGGGTATTTTGGTCCCAAAGGCTTTTTTATGGCTAATGTTGATAGAAATTTGTTTGGGGGGTTAAGATGGAAAAAACCAAAATTTTTATGGCTATTGGTGTAAATTTCCCTAATGTATTAGATGGTAAAACAAATCCAAAGGAAAAAAAAAAAAGGTACTTGGCATAACTTGCTATAATTAGTGACATATTTTTGGCCACCATTCTTGTAAGTGATGTATTGCTGTGCCTTCTTCGTCTATGCCCACTCCTTTTTAATAAGCAGATTAAGTTGCGGCGGCTGATGTTGTGTCCCGCGTGCCTCAGTTTTGAAGTTTCGGGGTGTTTGGATTGCCAGTTTAGGATAGCCAGGCCTTTGCTAGGTCTTCTCTTTGTTTGGTGGTTCCGGTATGAAATGAAACTAAAATTGCATTCATTATTTCCAAGCAATTATAACAGCAGCATCAATAGTTATAACAAGAACAATGACAGATGACATGTTTTTTAATCCCCCCCCCCCCCCCCCCCCCCCCCAATCTCATCCCAAATTAGCTAATCAATTTTGTTTATCTATCCATATGACGCAACGCAGACTTTTTCCTTCGAGGAGCAAGTCGAAAGCTTTGTTAATATCGTGGAAGCTCACTTCGTGTGTTATGAACTCGTCCAGATTAAGCTCCTGCAAATTAAATCAATCATAAATTGATGTATCACCAGGTTTCACAAGAATACCAAAAGGCCAGCCGAATCAGAATCAGGATCACAAAGATGAAAGGATGAATGTAAATGAACCTTGTCTAGGTACTTCTGGGCAAGAGTAGCAATGTCAGATTTGGGTTTCAGCCCTCCGAAAAATGTGCCACAAACGCTTCTGCCTTTGAGAATCTCGATGGAATTCAAAGAAATTGGGGAGCCATGCATCTCCACTCCTAGTATCACCGTCTTGCCCCAGCCCTGATCTCATAATTGTAAATTTATGAATTTCAAGACCAAGAACAAAACAATATGAGTGTGCGCGTTTTGCATTACCTCTCGGCTACTGTTGAAAGCATCATTCATTACGGACGCCAAGCCAATGCACTCGAAGCAATAGTCTGCTCCCCCATCTGTCATTTCCTTTATCACCTGCCCGCAACCCATAAGCCGTTCTCATTTTCGATATATTCATTTATTTCTTGAACGTAATCAAATAATAGGTACATATAGAACTAGAGAGTAGCTCCTAGTTAAAGACTAACCTGGCTGACTGTTTTGTCACCACACGTTGCAGGGTTTATAAAGTCAGTGATTCCGAATTTTTTCCCTGCCATTAAAAAATGTATATTAATATAAGCATGTGAAACCTGGTTGAAATTAAAACAGGATTTATTAAACAAATGAACTGAAGCTTGAAAAGAATCGACTAACCTGTCTCAAATTTCTCAGGATTTAAATCAACACCTATGATCCTGGTAGCTCCGCGTATCCTTGCTCCTTCAGCAACCTGAATATGCATTAAGAATTTAAGAAAGATTGCCACGACACAGTTACTTTCACTCTGAACTAGAATAACTAAATACTCGAAAAGAATAGTATTAATGTGTGGATAAAATAATAAAATATTCAGTTATAACTGACTATACATCTCCTGAACCTCACTCATCAATATTAGAGTTGGAAGTATGTGTGGGGTGTGTCTAGTAAATTTTAAATGGATTCGGATAAGTACCGATAGGCCCACAGCTCCAAGCCCAAAAATTGCAACAGTGGACCCCTCTTCGACCTCTGCCACCTTCCATGCCGCACCAAGCCCTGCCGTTCACATGGCGTTGGGACCCATCAGTATCAACCAAAACAAATTCAAATTTTCATTATTTCTCCGTTGGAGCAGCAAACGAGGAAACTTATCTTCTTCTTTTTTTCCAAATAGAAAACAAAAGACTTCGGACTTACGCAGCAAAATCAAGCTAAGTTATAATATTCAAAGCTGGGGCCATTCTAGACATAGACAGTCAACTCTTAGGGCGGGGGATCCAAACGATATGATAATTTTGAGTCATAATTAAATAGAACAACTCGTTACAATAGGTTTTAGGATCAATATTGTGAGCTGTAACCATTATTTTTATTACAAAAATAATGATAATTTTTAAAGAATTTTATCATTAATTCTACATGTAGCATGTGATGTAGTTTAAGGTAGATTAATTATATTATCTCTCATCATTCATTGATGAATGTTGTATTATTTAAAGTGGATATATATTAAAGCTCCATTTGGTACAACTTATTAAATAGATCTTATAAGTGTAAAACTTACATTATTAGAGTTTTTGACAAAAAAAATTATTGGGTGATTCGTTGTCAATTAAAAAAACTCTTTTGAACTATTAGATTGTTTGGTTATACAAAACAAATTGTACTTTTGTGTAACTAAATTACCAGATAGGATATGTAAAAAAGTTTGTTTCATAATTATATAACTTGTAACAAAATGAATTCAAGCTATGAACTAATGAGAAAAAAATAGTTCAACAATTTCTTCAATGTTCAAAATTAGAAACACGTCAGTAATATATTCTTCCAAACAAATAATACTATCCAAATTAAAATGTTCATAAACAAATATAATTGAAATGTTGACGGTGCAAGAGAAGAAGATAGTGGCAATCATTTGTAATTAAGGGTATTAATAAGGGTCTTATGTAATTAATAAGGGTATTATGTAATTAATGGAATGTCCTTAGGGTGTTTTTTGATATTACATATGTTTTGAAAAAATTGTATTTTTGATATTACATATATATTTTTTAAAATAAGTAACATCTACTTTTAAAAGCTCAATTTTTTTGGTTGGTGCTAATATAGCAAATTAGCTTATTTAAATATAAAAAATTCTACTTAAAAAACAACCAAACACCAACAAAAACTTAGGAAAAAAAATTACGAGATTAAATAAGTATTTATGATCATTAGATGAGTCATAACAAATATGCAATAAAAGTAAATATGGGTATTATCGTTTATATCATTAACTATTTACAAAGTAACAGTGTAGTTTATTAATTGTATCATATAGGCCCCCTAATTTCAGTAAAGATGACAAAAAGAAAACTTTATTTACTATCACATTATAGGATAAAACTGTGGTGCAACTGTGGTACCGTGCCACAGTTGCACCCAACCGTTGGATTTCCACTTATTCAAGTGGACCCCACTCATTTGAGTGGATCCAACGGCTGGTGCAATTGTGGCACGGTACCACAGTTGCACTGTAGCCTGACCCCACATTATAATGGTTAAAGTTAAGTCATGAAAGTGTATTAGGGATTCATAGTCTCTTTTTAGTTGTAGAATTAGGTACCGATAGACATCTCTGCTATTAATATAGGTAAAATAAATATTTATATAATAGTAATAAGAGGTTAAATCTATATTACACTATAATAGAATTGATCTAAACTGGTCCTAACAAGTTTCTAATTATAAATGTGAGCAGATTGTTCTATTGTAGAAAAGTATGACCATTTTTTTGTCTGAGAAAGCGTGGAAAACATTAGGGACTCAGATGGTATTATCTCAAAAGTAAATGTATGCACATGATTCAGTCAATGATATAAACATCTACTAATGTCCGAAAATTACCGGTTGATACACCGCAGCTGAGAAGGCAGGCTATATCGAGCGGGATATCCGGAGTAATCTTGACGACGTGGGTAACGTCCACAACAGTATACTCGGTGAAGCTCGATACATTAAGGACGTTGTGTATGACCTCTCCTTTCAGGTCCCTGAACCTATTCGTTCCATCCCTCGGCATGCTTTGGTTATCTTTATTGACAAATTTTGAGCAGATGTTGCTCTTTGGAGACTTGCAGTCTCTGCACTCTCCACAATCTCCTTGAAACACTGGCAATACCAAATCTCCTTCCCTCACTTCTTCCACTCCTCCTCCTACACTCTCCACAACTCTTTTTTTTTTTTTTTAAATCAAAGAAAAAAATAATAAATATTAATTGCATTATTAGTCATGTATCAACACAGAAATTAATTATTCAAGAAGAATAATAACCAAATCATCAAACATTTCTATCTAATCTAAGGTTGAGTTGATTTTTTACCCGACGGCTTCGTGCCCGAGAATTCTTGGAAAGACTGCCATGGGTGGCTGCAGAAACGTTATTTTGGTGACTTGATCAAATTAGAAAGGTTGTGCATTTTGGGTTGTTACTTAAATATTTGAAAACGATAATGAAGATTAATTAAGAAGGGACTTACTTGGGTTGATCTCCAGAAAGTAACATCAGAGTGGCAGAGGGATGTGCATAGAATCTTGATCCGAACCTCCCCAGCTTTAGGTGGGTCAACTTCAATTTCCTCCATCACCAGTGGCTTTCCAGGGATTCTGGAGATTGCAGCTATATGTATATGCACAGGCAAAAAAAGAAATTGAAAAAAAAATTATGAATAAGCTAATAAGTACCATGAATCTATTAAGCTAATAAGTGTCATGAAACTATTATATAGGATAGTTATTGACCAATAATATGAATATGATATGAACAAAGAAAGAACCTCTGCATCTTATAATTTTCCCAGCAGTTGATGATGCATTTTTGTTATCCATGACGAGTTCAGATGAAGGCATGGTAAGGCTTGAATGAAAATGAAAGAGAGTTTAAGATCCTTCTTCTGTGCTTACATGCCAATGATCTATATCTATATATATATATATGTATGTATGTATGTATGTAATGTATATATATATATTAAATATGTGTGATAGGCATTAAGTCAAACATATAAAATAACTGAGATATTTTACGATTACTTTTGCTGAGTGTGACAGATTATGTATGATGAATTGGGAATATAATTGAGCCTTCATCGTCTAAATTACGGCATGAACACTATTTCTACATAATAAGGAAAAAGGAAACGAGTTTCGTCAATAAAACAAATTAAAATGTTTTTTTTTTCCAATACGACATAACTTGCTTTATTGGAGAGGAATTTACGTAGGACTAATCACTGAGGTTTTGTCAAATGACAAACTAAATGGGTATCACTGTAGATAACTCTATTATATGTTGAAGGTAATAAAATATATAATATATATTACTGAATTTAATATAATCATCAATTGTATGACGATTTTTTTAAATAAATATTATATTTTATTTATTTATTTATTGTATAATTAACTTGGTACCTCTAACCTATCCTAAAATTTCTGAAATTTCTGTTCGTTAGGAAATTTACTTAGAATCTCATCATAGAACTCCTAATTTTTCTAAATCGCAGAATTTTATTAGCCTGACGTGGCGGAGTTGGTAGGATTAGCCAATATAAATTTTTCTCATTGTCTTGATGCAGGAAAAGACAGGGTCTACGCCTTTCTAGTCACCTCCACGTGTTCTTTGCAGATTATTAATGACGCTGCACGACCGTTCACTTCGACTGACAATTAATTAACTGGTGATTAATTTAATTGCCACTTGTATGCAACCTTTGGTCTATTTCCGGAGTTGACGATGCTCTCGCAATCGTACACTGTTTCTCAAATTTGGTGTTGAGGGAGATAAAGTCGAAATAAATATTGGCCAAACGATAGGATTGACTTGGAAAAAGAAAATGATTTTAGATTGCCATAGGTTGGGGTGGACAAAAACATAAAGAAGTCACAAGGAGGGGGAAAAGAGGAGCTGGGACACAATTTTGCAGAATAAGATTTAGTAAGTTTTTTATTTTCACTAAACTTGATCCAATTTTAATTATAAAATAATTATTAATATGTTGATTTACAATTCCATCCATGAGTTATACCTGAAATGTGAAATGTCATGAATTAATACAAATGTTATAAAAGAAGATTGTTAAAATTCATATTTCAATATTCAAATATCATCAATATTTTAGATATTTTGTTGTTGATGTGTAAATAATAATAATAATAATAATAATAATTATTATTATTATTATTATTTAGTGGAATGAAAATGTTTAGAATGTAATTTTTAGTACAAGCATTTTATGATATAAGATTATGTGCATATTTATTTCTCATAATGATAATGTGCACATGTGTCTATATATATATGTTTCAATCTGAAATTACAAAATGTCAGAAACATTAAAAAAACACATAATCCGTGTAATTTATTCACTTTAAATTTGAAGGTTCTCAAACCTCATGGTTATATATATATATATTTATTTATTTATTATTATTATTATTATTATTTTTTGTTGTACAAAAAATAGTAATATGACAGTTATGATTCACTGCTTTTTATGGGATTCTTTACTTTTTACGTTGGGCCGTAAGTTATATGAACTGTAAGTTAACGGGGGGAGAAGGGATGGCAAAAATCCCCACAGGGACGAGTACCCTCGGGGATTTTCCCCATTCGGGGAGGGTATGTGGATAATTTCATACTCAATTTCTTATTCGGGAAAGGGACGGGAAATTTTTTTTACCTAATTTCTTATTCGAGGAGGGGACGAAGATGAGGTGGAATCCCCATCCCCTACCTATTTCCCCATTTTAATTTTTAATTTTATTTTAATTTTTTAAAATTACTAGTAAATAAATAATGAAATTTAAATTATAAAATTATAAATATTGGTAAAAATAAAAAAATTTCAAAATATTTATATTATTAAACTTTTAGGCCTAATTAACTAATTAAAGTCTTAAATTTTTATTTAGGACATTAAAAAGACCGACTAGATTCTATTAGCCTAAAATTTTTTAATTTTAATATTCTTTAAATATTTTAAACTTAAATCTATTTTTTATTTATTTTTAGATGTTATAATTGCCCACAGCGAATCACAATTTTAATATCTAATTTAATCTAATCTAATATTTGCTCTTGATTTGCTCCGATTTAACTATTGTGTTGTAAAGAGAATAGTTCACATTTATAAAGTGCCCACGCTGTTGTGCAAATTTTAATGTACTCGCAAGCGCACGAATCTATTGTAGTATAGATCTATGGTGACGAGTGTCGATCCCACGAGGAGGTGGATTTTAATTGTGTAGAATTAATTTTGTAAATGGGTGATTGGATTTATGGTGGAAATGATTTGGAATATGCTAAAACTTAAATTAAAATGGCGAGAATAAATTCTAAAACTGGAATTGAAATGGCGAGAATGAATTGAAGAGAATTCTATTGAAATGACGTACTTGGGTATCTGGATCCGTATCAACATGCATCATGGGCTAAATAATCCGTATTAATGCCAATTAAATCATGAGGGGGGAATCCACACCTCATGAACCACGCTCTAATCAATATGGTGCTAAGGGCTTATCGTGCCAAATAATAATAACCTTATACTAGAGAGCCGGTGTAACCAAGGCGGTATCTAGACAAGACTATTATTATTTGTCGACGAGAAGTCAAAACATCCACAAAAATTAGAGGGGAAGAGAAAATAAATTTACCAAATTAAGCCCATGACACATGTTGAGACTTCACCTTCAACCCAAGCTTGAAAGAAAATTAGCCACTCATAATTGAACTAGGGGCAAAATGGAAATTTATTAAAATACGAAGAAAATACAAGATGGAGAAGGAATTACAGAAAATGGATCCCAAAAATGGATTCAGAGATATCAAATTAGGGGGGGGAGGCCCCCTTTTTATAGATACATGGAGTAAATCATGGCCATCGGATTAAAAATAGTTTGGACGCTCAGGATTGCGCCACGTCATCAGTCAACAGTCCACGGTTTGACCACGCGGATGAACAGTAACACGGTTTGACCCGACTTTGAACAGTAACGCGGTTTGACCCGGATGAACAGTAACGCGGTTTGGTTGAAAATAATCCTGTGTGATGCATGCACCGTACGCGAGATTTTTCGTCCACTGATATGCTGCCACGTCACCATCAACAGTACATAAGAATTTTAGTCCAACAGGATCGTGACACCTCATCAGTCAATGCCACATCATCGGTCAATGCCACGTCATCATCCGTCTATGTGAACAGTGTCGTGAACAGTAACGTATACAGTACCGTACACGTGAATAGTACCGTACATGTGAATAGTGTCATTTTTCCTTTTATGCTCCTCCTAAGGTTTTCGACCGTCCTGAGTTCAAAAGTGATGTCCGTTTTGCCGTCTGATCTCTCCTTTATTGTGAAATGACTATAATGCCCCTAAAATACATAAAATACTTAATTAAAATAAAACACATGTAATTAAATCACAAGAAGGTTAAATATATAAAAGTAAGGGTTGTTAGTAAGACTTAAAATGTAAAATAACGGTTTTCTCCTTTATAAATATGCATTTTCTAATACTCAACACACCCCCCAACCAGCTTATTGCTAGTCCCTAGCAAATAAAGCGAAAACAAAATTCAAATTCAAAATAATTTTTTTTTTGTTTTAATAGAAACACTCGTATTTATTCCATCAGATTAATGATAACACTCAAATAAAAGTATAAGCATTATCTCTAGTCTAAAGCAACATCACACCCACATCAACCATCCACATGAATTAGCCCAGTAGACTTTGTTTTAGCTACTCTCAAGAATGACATGTCAAACCCCAAAATCTCACTGGAAGTAGTGACACTCTCACAAATAAATTAATCCCAATAAAAATAGTCACTCCAATGAATGGTAATTGAGAGAGAAAATAATAAAGAAGTGATATCACATGCTCTCACCAAGATGAAATAAATATGCCCTCAGCTTAGAAATAATACGATCTCAAGTCAAATAAAATGTTAGTCAACCCACTTTATTTATCTTTTTTTTTTTTTTTAATTATGCATCACTACATCTTTTTAGCCCATATAACTAGCTTCTACTTCAAACTATAGTTCCCTAAAATCAAGAAGGACTTTTATTAGGATGAAACGTAGGCTAGGGACATGGCTAACAAAGAAGGAAAATAAGGAAAACAAAGTGTATGTTTGAGAAAAATGCAGAGAAATTTTTTTTTTTTTTTTGGAAGTTGCAAGGTGGATTTCACCTATTTTTATTCTTTTGAAACAACAACTTTTGTTTTTGTTTTTGTTTTTGTTTTTTTTTTGTTTTTTTTTGTTTTTTGGCATAACTTCACTGAACAACATAATTATTTACATTTTCTCAAACATAAATAGGTGATGGAACTTATAAGACATCGGGTAATACTCCAAATCGGAGTGGGTCAAGATGATAAGTTGACAAAGAAAATGTTTTTTTTTTTTTAAAGGCTCAAAAGGGTTAACTATGGATATTTAATAAAAGGGATGGCTAGAAAGGCTCAAACGGATCAAAGATGGCCTTTCCATCGTCTTTTAGGGCTCTGAATAACCTTCCATATCTACTAGTTAGATGGGCCTCCAAATGTAGCAACACACTCTTTTTTCTTTTTCTTTTTTCTTTTTTTTTTATTTTACAATTTTTTTTTTTTTTAGGGTTAACTCAAAAGTAATTTAGAGATCGTGTATAAAATAATAAACTGCTAAGCTGTATAAAGAGTGGGCAAAAGGGTTATTCTCCAAGAAAAATAATAGGCTCAAAAACTCACTTGGTACTTATTATGACATGTTCATTCCTTCAAGCAACTCATATATGTCTCCGACATCAACATGTAGAGTAGCAAACATAATGTAACATCACTTAAGACCAAAGATAATACAAATACTAAAATTTAAAATTAATCATGTCACCCAATGTTAAAACAAATCACACAAATTTTTTTTTTTTTTAAACAACATTCTACCCCCCAACCTATTCTAAACATGAAAGGAAAATATGCATGCAGAAATGTGAAAATGATGCATAAAAACTAATTAGAAAAGTTACACGTAAAATGATAGAAAACGAAAATGATTTTTTTTTTTTTAAAGAAGATGCGTTTCTAGAGGAACTACACTCCATATTCAGCCATCTTCGACTCAAAAGTTGGAAAATGTATATTTATAGAGGAGAAATTAAAAAGAAGAAAAATAAACATAAACACATAATAAAGAAAAAGAAAATGTCTGAATTTTTTTTTTTTTTTATAAACGATGAAGATGCGTTTCTAGAGTCACTACACTCCATATTCAGCCATCTTCAACACAAAAAGTTAGCAACAGTTAGTTTCTACAACAAAAATTAGTAAAAACTTAACCAAAATTCTACAATTGTCGACTATTCCCTCCCCCCAACCAGAACGAAACATTGTCCTCAATGTTTGAAAGGAAAGAAGTAGAGTTTAGAAGACATCACCTGGGTGGTGCAACACAGAAGAAAATATTTATAGGCGGAGAGTTAAATCTAATTTGTACTTCTTACTGCTGCTACTGTTACCATCATTATTTGGACGCTCCAACACGAAGGTCCAGGGGTCTGGCTCCGGTCTATAAGCTTGTAACAGATCAAGTAGCTCGTTAGCAGTGTGAGCACAAATAAAAAGTTTTTTCACATTAGCGGGAATGAAATAGTTTTTTATTGCATGGTTAAGAAATGCGATAAAGCCATCATAAAAGTTATTGACATTTAACAAACCGATGGGTTTTTGGTGGATGTGCAGATGGGCCCAAGATGCTAGCGTGATAAGTGCCTCTAGTGTTGCAAGATCTCCTGGAAGGAAAATAAATGCATCAGCATGATTAAGCATTTCAGTTATTCTTTCTTGCATACCTGAGACGACTAACTCTTCTCCAGTTGATGAGTCAGACGAACTGCCCAATGGTTTTAGGACTCTTGGGATGATGCCTAACACTTGACTTCCTCTGATAAAAGCTGCTTCGGAGACCATTTTTGATAACCCTCGGTTACCTCCTCCATACACCAAATGTAAATTTCTCGCTGCTATGCTTCGACCAAGATCTATGGCTGCCTCAACGAACTCTTTATGTTTGCCATAGGTAAATCCAGAAAGCACACAAATGTTCTTGAATTGTCTATTGGGAGTAGCTGCCATTGGAATATTTCTCAAAAACAATTTGTGAGTGTTTGACAAAAGAAATCACATTTAAGAGTCTTGGTGATAGTGGGTCACAGCTGTGAATGAGGTAACATGTTAGTGTCAAATAACGCATGAAGCACATGGCTCGCGAGTCAAAAAGAAAACAGTAAAAAGGAAATAGCAAACAATAATAAAATTATTAAAGACAATAATGCAAACAATAAAACAACAGTGAAATGAAATAAAATAACAGTAAAGTAAAAGGATATTTACACGTAGTTGCGACTGTGGCTCACATCTTCCTCTGGTTTTACGTCCAGAAACGGCTTGAACGCCCTCTATGGGTCGAGGATAGGCTTCCCATCCAGTTTTCTTATAAACAGGCAAACAGGGTCGTTTATAGTCAGATTCCCGAGACTATATCGTGCATGCTCTTTCTGGAATAATGGCCATAACTGGAGAATCGCTCCTTGCACATATCCACTGGGATGCGTTTCAAGAGACAAAAGGATATCATCCAATGACTCCTTATTCAAGCCATCCCTAATGAATTGAATCTTATCTTCCCTGTTATCAGACATCATTCCTAAAGAACATGGGTTTTTATTGCAACTCATTCTGGCACACTTATGACAAGCAACAGAAATTCTTCGAGCTCGTCGTTTTCTTGCATAATTTCCTTTACCACAACCAGGCATGTATGCAATAAATTTTGGAGGTAACTCACCTGCCGATCGTACTTTAGCCTCGATTAACCAACGGATGTCAGCAGGTATGTTATTTCTCATGAGTAATCGCATGCGTTCGGACCGAGCTTTATAGATCGTAAGGAGGGCATTCTGAGGAAGTGAAGGGAATCGCTTGTGAAGCTTCGTTAGAATCTCGTTTCTGTCCATACCTTCGCCTCAGAATATCAGTTATTATAGGAAACTGAAGTAACCGACTTGATTGTCACGGAGTACCGTTATCCGCCACTTCACCGGGGTAACAAACTAAAGCACACAAACAGAAAAACAAATTAAAACACACAAAGAAAATTAAAATCGTCCTCTTATTGAATTTACCTCAAGCTCCAACTGGATGTCGTAAACACTTCTCTCAATGTCTCTGAGTTGGCTTTCTAAACCCTCAACATAGGCTACTAACTCTGGTGGTTGTAGAGCCCAAATGCGTTGTGTTTTACAAAATTGAATCTGCCTTTTGAGATGAGTTTTGACACGTTGAAGTGGTTTAAGAATGTTCAGGAGGAACGGCCTAAGTATGAGACTCATGATTAACAATGATAAGAGAAAACTTAATGGTAAAATAAACACACTTATGCAAAAACAATTTCAATTAGCAAAAGAATAATATAAAGAAAGAAAACAAAATCAAATCAACGAAAAGAAAGAAAAAAAAAATCAATTCAAATCTGGTGGGTCACTCAAATTTATTTCGGTGTCTTCTCCACGTGGTTGGTATTCTAGATATGGCTTTAATCTTTGACCATTAACTTTAAACGTGACACCGTTCTTTGGGTCCTTAATTTCAATTGCCCCATGTGGAAAAACAGTATGAACAATAAAGGGACCAGACCAACGAGAGCGTAACTTACCTGGGAATAGGTGCAAGCGAGAATTGAATAAAAGCACTTTCTGACCTGGAGTGAACGATTTTCTCATAATTTGCTTATCATGGAAGACTTTCATTCGTTGCTTGTAAATTTTGGCATTTTCGTATGCATCATTGCGAATTTCTTCAAGTTCTGCCAGCTGTAATCTTCTTTCTGAGCTGGCTTGCTGCATGTCAAAGTTGAATTTCTTGATGGCCCAATATGCACGATGCTCGAGTTCCACAGGTAGGTGGCAAGCTTTTCCATACACTAGCCTGTAGGGTGACATCCCAATTGGGGTCTTGAAAGCCGTTCTATATGCCCATAATGCATCATCAAGTCTTAATGACCAATCTTTTCTGTCTGGCCTCACCGTTTTTTCTAATATGTGCTTTATTTCTCGATTGGAGATCTCAACTTGGCCACTGGTTTGCGGATGATACGGGGTCGCCACTTTGTGTGTGATTGAATACTTTGTCAAAAGAGCCTTGAATGCTTTGTTACAAAAGTGGGCACCACCATCACTGATTATCGCTCGAGGGAATCCAAAGCGTGAAACAATGTTGCTTTTCAAAAATGCTATCACCACCTTGTGATCATTGGTCCTACATGGAATTGCTTCTACCCATTTTGATACGTAGTCAACAGCAACCAATATGTATTGATGGCCAAAAGAAGGGGGAAAGGGTCCCATGAAGTCGATACCCCATACGTCAAAAATCTCAACCACTAAAATTGGATTTAGTGGCATCATGTTCCTTCGTGTAATGCTTCCCATTCGTTGACACCTATCACATGAAGAACAGAAAGTGTAAGCGTCTCGAAATATAGATGGCCAATAGAAACCACATTGTAAAACTTTAGTCGCTGTCTTCTTAGCACTGAAATGGCCTCCACAAGCTTGTTCATGGCAGAATGAAAGGATATTCTGAATTTCACTTTCTGGGACACATCGTCTAACAATTTGATCCGCACAATACTTGAACAAATACGGGTCATCCCAAAAGAAATTCTTTATCTCTGCAAAGAATTTAGCCTTGTCTTGCTTGGTCCAATGCTCTGGAAGTTTACCTGTAACAAGATAATTAACTATATCAGCATACCAAGGTAATACTTCCACACTCATTAATTGTTCATCTGGAAATGACTCATTTAATGGTAATTGTTCTATAATTGTGTCAAAATGGAGACGAGAGAGGTGGTCCGCCACAACATTTTCTATCCCTTTTTTATCTTTGAATTCCAAGTCAAATTCCTGCAAAAGTAACACCCAACGAATTAGTCTGGCTTTTGCATCTTTCTTTGTGAGAAGATATTTAAGAGCAGCATGATCTGTGAATATAATTATTTTACAACCAATGAGATAAGATCGAAATTTTTCCAATGCAAACACTACTGCTAGCATTTCTTTTTCAGTAGTTGAATAGTTCAACTGTGCATCATTCAATGTCATACTAGCATAGTAAATAACATGAGGAATTCGATCAACTCTTTGTCCTAAAACTGCTCCTACTGCATAATCAGATGCATCACACATAAGCTCAAATGGTAAGCTCCAGTTTGGGGCCTGAATGATGGGTGATGATGTCAACAATTGCTTTAATTTTTCAAAAGCCATAAGACATGAATCATTAAAGATAAAAGGTACATCCTTAGCAAGTAAATTGCATAAGGGTCTAGAAACTTTGCTAAAATCTTTAATGAAACGTCTATAGAAACCAGCATGCCCAAGGAAAGATCTTACTTCTCTGACTGTTTTAGGTGGAGGGAGATTAGAAATGAGATCCACCTTGGCTTTGTCAACCTCAATACCTTTGCTCGAAATGATGTGACCGAGAACAATACCTTGTTTTACCATAAAATGGCACTTCTCCCAATTTAAGACTAAGCTCTTCTCGGTACATCTCTGCAGAACTAGCGTTAGATGATGTAAACATTGATCAAACGAGTCACCAAAGACAGAAAAGTCATCCATAAAGACTTCAAGGAATCGTTCAACCATATCAGAAAAAATGCTCAACATACATCGTTGAAATGTAGCAGGTGCATTACATAATCCAAATGGCATTCTCCTATATGCAAATGTGCCAAAAGGGCAAGTGAAAGTAGTTTTCTCTTGATCTTTTGGTGCTATGGGGATCTGATTATATCCTGAGTAGCCATCTAGAAAGCAATAAAATTCATGGCCTGCTAATCTATCAAGCATTTGATCAATAAATGGTAAAGGAAAATGGTCTTTACGTGTGACAGAATTCAATTTCCTATAATCGATGCATACACGCCACCCTGTAGTTACTCTAGTGGGTATCAATTCATTATCTGCATTCGTAACTACTGTGACTCCTGACTTTTTGGGGACAACTTGTACAGGACTGACCCATGAACTATCAGAAATTGGGTAAATGATACCTGCATCTAATAGCTTAAGGACTTCAATTCTAACAACTTCTTTCATATTAGGATTTAACCGACGTTGCATTTCCCTAGTAGATTTAGCATTTTCATCAAGGTGAATGTAATGCATGCAGTCTACTGGATTTATACCTTTGATGTCTGCTATGGTCCATCCTAATGCTCCTTTGTGCTCTTTTAAAACATCCAACAACTTACCTTTTTGTTCGTCATTGAGGGATGATGAGATGATTACCGGTAGAGTACTTTCTTCTCCCAAAAATGCATATTCCAATGTGTTGGGTAATGGTTTGAGCTCGAGTTTCGGTGGTGATTCTGATGATGGGATGAGTTTCTTCTCTGATGGTGCTAGTTGTTCAACTCTTGACTTCCATTTATTAGTGTCCATAGATGGTGCTGAGTCAAGCAGGGCGTTGACCTCATCAACCGATCTGTCAATATCAAAATCAAAACCAAAGTGAGTTAAACATGTTTGTAAAGGATCATCACTAAGGTTTGAAACAAAAGTATCATCAACTAATGCTTCAATTAAATCCACATCAACAATTCCATCATCTGCATTGTGAGGTTGTTTGGCAATGTTGAAGATGTTCAGTTCCATAGTCATGTTGCCGAAGGACAACTGCATATTTCCAGTCCTGCATTGAATGTGAGCATCCGCAGTTGCCAAGAAAGGTCGGCCTAGAATAATGGGGATGTGCTTCCTTGAATCCTGTATTGGTTGAGTGTCAATTACAATGAAATCAACAGGAAAATAAAACTTGTCTACCTGGATAAGCACGTCCTCCACAATACCACGAGGTATTTTCGTGGACCGATCTGCAAGCTGTAACACCACTGGAGTTGGGTGTAATTCTCCCAGTCCAAGTTTCACGAATACAGAGTAAGGCAAAAGATTTACACTAGCTCCTAAATCCAACAAAGCATTCTCAATTGTGTGGTTCCCTATACTACATGAGATAGTGGGGGAGCCAGGGTCTTTGCATTTTAAAGGAATTTTATGTTGGAGTATAGAACTAACGTTTTCTGTTAAAAATGCCTTCTTTTGAACATGCATATTTCTCTTTTTAGTACAAAGGTCTTTAAGAAACTTGGCATAAGATGGAACTTGTTTAATAGCATCAAGCAAAGGGATATTAACACTTACCTGTTTGAAGATTTCGAGAATCTCACCTGTGGATTTTCCCTTCTTTCCTTTCGCTAACCTTTGAGGAAATGGAGCTTTCGGAACGTATTCTCGTGGGTTGGTTTCTTCTTTCTCCTCCGGTGATGAGTCTTCAACATTCACAGGTACAATTTGATTTTCTTTTGTCACCAGCATCTCCACTTTGTTGTCGACTTCCTTTCCTTTTCGCAAGGTCATTACTGCTTTGACCTCTCCATGTTGCTGTGGTGAACTAGTACTCGCTTCATGCACTCCTTTAGGATTAGGCACTGGTTGACTTGGAAATTTTCCTTTCTCAACAGTCATTGCCAAGGTCTGAACTGAAGAAGCGAGTTGTCCCACCATCTTCTCGAGGCTTGAAACTGATTGGGCTTGTGAGTTGAAGCCCGCTCTCAACTCATTTCGTAGTCCATCAATGGTGCGGTTCTGTTGCTCAATCGTGGAGTGAGTAACATTCTTGAAATTTTGGAATGCATCCTCCCATGGTCTGGGTTGAGAGTAGTTCTGATTCTGATTGAATGGTCTAAATGGGGGCTGAGAGGCTTGAGGATTTTGTGGAATTGGTGGAGCTGGAGCTGTTGGTCCATTCTGTTGGAATCCTTGAGACCATGAAAAATTGGGGTGGTCTCTCCATCCAGGGTTATATGTGTTGGAGTATGGGTTGTAATTTGATGGCTTTCTCATTACACCTATGGCATTGGCTTGATCTGAGTATGAGTCATGGTCATGTGGCTCTGTTGATTTAGCAGTCGATAATGATGCTATTTGTCGAGAGAGACCTTCAATTATCGCTTTGACTTCTTTAATTTCTGAACTTGATTCGCCAATTTGAACCTCATTCACTCCTTTAATTCTTCTAGTAGTCCTGAGTGATCGACTCCGTTGTTGGGAATTATCTGCTTGTCGCTGGAAGAATTCCCAAATCTCTGATGCACTTTTTGACATTAGCTCTCCTCCACTCGTTGCCATTAGCCATTCTTGCACATTCGGCAATAATCCCTCCAAAAAGTATTGGCATTGGTGCCATTTCTCGTACCCATGATGTGGACACTTCAAGAGTAGCCCATTGAATCGCTCCCATGTTTCGAAAAATTGCTCGTCATCTTTCTGGGTAAACTCCGAGATTTCCCTGCGAATAGCATTGGTTTTATGCACTGGGAAATATTTATTTAAAAATTTTGTAACCATTTGTTCCCATGATGCAATGCTATTAGCAGGCAATGTATTAAGCCATGAACGAGCTCTATCTTTTAAAGAAAATGGGAATAGTCTAAGTTTAACATCATCATCTGAAAAATTCTCATATTTGAATGTTTGACAAATGGCATGAAAATCATTCAAATGATTATATGGATCCTCATTTTCTAGGCCATAAAATGTAGGGAGACAATTTAACACACTAGGTTTTAATTCAAAACTCCTAGCAGCTACATTTGGGTATCTTATGCATGACGTGCTCAAATTAGCTAAGGGACTAAAATAGTCCTTAAATGGCCTCTCCTGTGGTGCTTGTAAATCCATTTTATTTTTAACGTGTTTGTGTGTGCGAAGTGTTTTTTCTAATTCAAGGTCTATAGGTTCAAGATTAGGTAATAATGACCTACGACCATGCATGCAAAATAAATAAAATAAAAATAAAGATGCAAACAAAACAAAAATAAAGATGGGAACAAAACAAATAAAAATAAAGAAGAGGGAGAAATTACGATACTAACCTTATTGCGCTATTACAACCTTTCTATAAAAATACACAAAAATAAATACGTGAAAGAAATTAACTAAAAATTAAATTAATAAGATAAACAAAAAAAATTACAAAGAAAAATAAATGGAAAATTAAATTACAAAATTTTAAAGAAGAGAAAAAGAAAAGAAATACTAACCTTTAAATGTAGATTCACTTTTTTTTTTTAATAATAAAAAAAAATACAAGAAAACAAATAAAAGAAATTATTCACAAAAATTAATTCTATGAATTAAAATTACTTACCTCCCCGGCAACGGCGCCAAAAACTTGTTGTGCAAATTTTAATGTACTCGCAAGCGCACGAATCTATTGTAGTATAGATCTATGGTGACGAGTGTCGATCCCACGAGGAGGTGGATTTTAATTGTGTAGAATTAATTTTGTAAATGGGTGATTGGATTTATGGTGGAAATGATTTGGAATATGCTAAAACTTAAATTAAAATGGCGAGAATAAATTCTAAAACTGGAATTGAAATGGCGAGAATGAATTGAAGAGAATTCTATTGAAATGACGTACTTGGGTATCTGGATCCGTATCAACATGCATCATGGGCTAAATAATCCGTATTAATGCCAATTAAATCATGAGGGGGGAATCCACACCTCATGAACCACGCTCTAATCAATATGGTGCTAAGGGCTTATCGTGCCAAATAATAATAACCTTATACTAGAGAGCCGGTGTAACCAAGGCGGTATCTAGACAAGACTATTATTATTTGTCGACGAGAAGTCAAAACATCCACAAAAATTAGAGGGGAAGAGAAAATAAATTTACCAAATTAAGCCCATGACACATGTTGAGACTTCACCTTCAACCCAAGCTTGAAAGAAAATTAGCCACTCATAATTGAACTAGGGGCAAAATGGAAATTTATTAAAATACGAAGAAAATACAAGATGGAGAAGGAATTACAGAAAATGGATCCCAAAAATGGATTCAGAGATATCAAATTAGGGGGGGGAGGCCCCCTTTTTATAGATACATGGAGTAAATCATGGCCATCGGATTAAAAATAGTTTGGACGCTCAGGATTGCGCCACGTCATCAGTCAACAGTCCACGGTTTGACCACGCGGATGAACAGTAACACGGTTTGACCCGACTTTGAACAGTAACGCGGTTTGACCCGGATGAACAGTAACGCGGTTTGGTTGAAAATAATCCTGTGTGATGCATGCACCGTACGCGAGATTTTTCGTCCACTGATATGCTGCCACGTCACCATCAACAGTACATAAGAATTTTAGTCCAACAGGATCGTGACACCTCATCAGTCAATGCCACATCATCGGTCAATGCCACGTCATCATCCGTCTATGTGAACAGTGTCGTGAACAGTAACGTATACAGTACCGTACACGTGAATAGTACCGTACATGTGAATAGTGTCATTTTTCCTTTTATGCTCCTCCTAAGGTTTTCGACCGTCCTGAGTTCAAAAGTGATGTCCGTTTTGCCGTCTGATCTCTCCTTTATTGTGAAATGACTATAATGCCCCTAAAATACATAAAATACTTAATTAAAATAAAACACATGTAATTAAATCACAAGAAGGTTAAATATATAAAAGTAAGGGTTGTTAGTAAGACTTAAAATGTAAAATAACGGTTTTCTCCTTTATAAATATGCATTTTCTAATACTCAACACACGCCACCATTGAAAAAGTTAATTTTAAATATAAATTCGATTTTATTTGTAACAATTTTGTATTAAACTATTAATTTGTTCATGATAGTTTGTAAAAGAAGTTTGTATCCTTTGCATGCTGCGTTACTTACTAATTTAATGTATGTGACTTTTGTAATGAATATTAATGTAAAATATATTTCGAACTTCACTTTTATTTGAATTTTTTATTTGAATATGATTAACTCAAAATCGAAAATAAAAAAAGTATTAATTATTCGGGGATCGGGGACCCTTGGGGATCCCCTGTTATTATTCGGGGAGGGGATGTGGATTCTCTCAAGTAATTCTGACGGGGACGGGGAGGGGACGAGGATATACGCAAAATATCGAAAATGGGTATGGGGAGATTGGTCCCCTCCCCTCCCCATTGCCATCCCTAGGGGTAGAGATGGCAGAAAAGCCCGACCGGACCGGATGCATGAAAAATGCGGATCCGGGCATTGATTTTCAATGCCCGGGTGTTTCCGGGCACGGGTCCGGTCACAGCACCAAGAACCCGGAACCCGGTCCCGTGCTCGCTTTTTTATTAAGTAAAAAAAAAGAGGAAAATATAAAAACAAAAATTCCATTTGCCTTTGCCCAATTTCCCCCAAACCCAACCGGCCAACCCTAAATCGTGAAATTGGCACCTCCTTCCTCCGTCGCTCCACCAACAGCCAATCAGCCTCAGCCACCACCCATCCTTCACCGATGGCGATGCAGTATTGACAGTTGACCGCGCCTCTCCCTCCACGAACCGCAAAGTACAGTCGTCACTCGTCAGTCTGTCAAACTGTCAAAGAGCTCGTCATTGTTTGGTCAGCTTCTCAGCGGCAGCCACCGCACGACGGCGTCCGCCACCATAGCTAGTCTCACACTCTCACTCCATTGTTTTGTTAGTTGTCACCATATCAGCTGCAAGCCTGCAACCCACAGCCACGACCCACGAAGTAATTTTTTTTTTGGCTGTTTTTTCAAAAAAAAAATGATGAAATTGCTTTCAATATACGCTTAATTATTTTCTTGGATGCTGGAAGTGTTTACATTGTTAATGTATGCACAGAACATAATAAGAGGAAGTTAAATGGTTAATTTCGAAGCTCTTTCTTTGTCAATGTAAGGGAAAACTGTAGAACCTGCATTTGGGTCGCTTCTTTGGATATGGTGTATTCTGCATCTGGAAACTTGGAAGATGAATTTCTGTAAAAGAGGAAGTTAAATGGTTAATTTCGAAGCTATACATATATTATGAGAGTTTGATTTTGACCTCATTTGAATTCATCATCACTCAAATCCGGGTAGAGAAAACTCCGGAAAAAATTTGTGCCCGGATAGTGCCGGACATGTGCTCAGATAGTACCGGGCATGTGCTCGGCCCGCATAGAAAAATTTCGGGCACGGTGCAGATCTGGGTAGCTAAGTTTGACATCCGAGTCGGTCCCGGGCAGCCCTAAACCCGGACCCAAACTTTTGTCATCTCTACCTGGGGGGTGTTGGGGTGGGCCGCGGCGGGGGTGCTGTGTGGCTAAGACAGATTTAGATGTGATGCCTTTAAGCGTTGCTTAGCTAGATGCTGTTGTGACATCACGAGTACATTTATGGAAAAAAAAAATGAAAGAGTGATACGACAGTATTTATTAAATGCAAATTGTCTCTTTTCATAATGCGCAGACAACAATCCTTCTGCTCTGAGTTTCCAATAATCCACGACATCATGTAATGTGGCCAGTCGGGTGATTCGTGTTCAAACTACATACGTGAGATAATGAGCACTCAAGAAATGATAAAAAGTACAGGATAACGAACAGGACATGTACTCAATAACTATGCGGGTGAGTCGGCGGGTAGGGATGGGCTGAACTCACAATGCATGTGTTGTCAACTTGTTATGACCTCATGGTGCAGTGATAGACTTGATGGTGATGAACATAACTGGTGGGGAATATGCTTGACTGAGAAAAAAAATTAAAAATTATCATTTTTTAATAAATGTAATAAATTGATAAATTAAAATGTAAGTAAGGATCAAATAAATTGAGAATGTCAAAGTATTTAAGGATCAAATAAATTGAGAATGTCAAAGTATTTGTACTCATTTATAAATCAATTAGTTTGTTTTAATAATTAAGACCAATTAAAATTAATCTTGTGTAGATTCTTTTTCTATTTAATAATATAATATCTAAATATCTCATGTCAACATATTAAATAATAAATAGTTGAAATTTTCATAAACACTCTGTGTAAATAATTTATTGAAAGACATAAAATCAAAGATAATCATATATAAATTTTATAGAACTAAACATAAATTTAGTCAAATATTAATCATAACAATCAATAATGTATGACAGGATTTGTGAAAAGATTTAATAACATCTAACTAATCATGTAAAATAAGAACCATGAACATTTAAAAATATATGTAGCGAATTAATTAAATAAAATATAATTATTTCACCTTAATAAAGTTTTATTATTAACCCCAGTATAAAAAAATTAGTTAGACATAATTAAAATGAAAGCAACAAAAAAAGTAAAACCAACCATGAAAATTATTGAAGTGCTGCTGCCGTTATTTTCTTCTCTTCCTCGTGGCTGCGTCTCTCTTGCTTCCTCCGGCGGCTTCTCTTTTTATAATGCTAGTTGACTGAATTCTTCTCTAACTTAAATTATATTATAATTGTGGTACACCAACCAGCCGCCTCTATAGTTAAATCTTTTAAGATTTTTATTCCAATTTTTATGAAGCAAAAGGGGAAAGCCACCAATTTGAGTTAAAGTCAATTTCTACGTTTATCTTCCTGTGATGGCTATAATCTTTTATTTGTCTTCATGTGCTTGGATGAATTAATTTACTACCTTCGGTTTCCTCAGCTTCATTTCCACATGCATGTATGTCTAATTACTTTCAAAATTAATTAATTTTTAATACTCCCAAATCGAATTTTTTCATGCCCTTTTTATCTATAATCTCCAATTAATTCATTATTTAATAAAATAATTTAATTATTAAAAATAACAAATAAAAGTAACTAACAATTATGTAATTAATGGTAAATTATGTATAGATTATATGCTCATCAATTGGTTTGCGGGCTAAAATTTTTAAATCATGTTTTATCCACGAACTAACTAAAAAAAATTAATATAAAAATAATTTTACTACTGATCAAATTTAAAATTAAATAAAATTTAAATAAATTAATTGTTTAAATAAAGTTAGAAAATATATTAAAGATTTCAAAATATTACACACTAAAAAGAAAAAAATCTCATTTGTTGAACTGCTTAGGAAGTTATATTTTTTATTTAATTATTTTTATTTTATATTATTATGGGATAAGATATAATGTGGTGTTAATGTGACTATATTTTAACTTATTTATTTATTAGTAAGTATAATGCTATATTTACAAGTTTAAATTTTTTATTAAATAACTATTTTTATTTTTTACGGATTTGTGGTTTTTTGCGTATGATAGAAATAAATCCACATCCAATCCACCAACTGCGGATTTTCAAATTTTCAATCAAATCAAATCCACGGATCGGATTGGATTCTGAATGCCCCTAATAAGAACATGTTCTTTTTTTTATTAGAATAAGATTGGGCTTGATTGGAAATTCGAATTTAGTGGTATGTAATATGTTTAACTCCATTGTATGGTTTAGAAAGCAATATCCAAAAGCATATTCAAACTTTTTTATGGCATGGATAAGCTCATGTTGCAATTTTGACTATGGTTGTTGTATCATTGAGTAATGAATTTATGTTTAAACAAGAGAAATTATTCACTGTCCACCTATTTATTTTGCCTTTTTAAAAAATACACAAACATTTTTTTTCTTTTTCAGTATGCCACTTGAAGTTAGCCTTTTATTGCACTTGTTTACTTCTGTCTAATCGCTATTAGAATTTTGCTAACGTCAGAAGGGTAAAATGGACATTTCATTCGAATACCTAAAATTATGCTGTATTATGCTAATTTTTTTAAAAAGAGTAAAACGATGTCATTTAACGTGATTTGAAAATTAAAAAAAAACGAAAACCAATGTTGTTTAACTCAATTGAAAGAGAAAAAATAAATACAAATTTTCTAAGTCTAGCAAGCAACAAACACTATTTTTCTCCGATTTCTAGCATCTTCCTTTGCGTTTAACTCTATTGCTTGAAAAAACTTAAATCTAGCCAACTTATCTCCAATTTTCATTTATTTTGGGTTAAATTGTAATTTTCCTTTGAGAGGCAAAAATGTCATTTCATGAATATTCTGTTAAATCCATTAACGGATCATACGAAAGTGGACGAGTGCAATAAAACGTTTCCTTCAGGTGGTGCGCTGAAAAAAGAAAAAAAAATATTTGTTTATTTTTGAAAAAGACAAAACAAATAGGTGGATGGTGGATAATTTCCCTTTAAACAATAACGACACCTGCTGTTAATAGTGATGTAGAAGTGGAGTACACCAGTGAATAATGGAAACCGGTAGCTTAATATTAATGTCATAGGATTGTTATAGTCTAGAAAGTGTAATTAGGGAAAATGTGAGAAAATGGAATATATCTAGAATATGAATATGGAAATGTGTTTGGAAACTGTTTTTAAGAGATGATTCTTGAAATGAATTTAGAAATATTTTTTGTAAGAATATTGAAAATATTTTCTCTGAAATTATTTTTGAGAAATATCTTCGAAATGAAACCAAAATGTATTTTTTTTGGGAGAAAATTTCGTTCTGGAAATGTTCGTAACTGTCTTTTAATTTCTCTTGAATCACTTAACTAAAAGGATGGAGGCTTGAATGAATTGTGAAATTTGTTATTGATAGACTTAATTTTTTCATTTGCATTTATTTGTATGCATAATTGCTTTAAAATTTGTCTACTGACTTCCAACAGGAATTACTGTTTTAGAACAAACTTATCTTTTTAAATGATTGGTTCTCTATTAGCTCATTTTATAAGACATTCTCTCATGGGGCTAAAATTTCCCAAGTAGGATTAGTTAAGGATTTAATGATTAAACCTCAATTTGATAAATTTTTAACTTTAAACCACAACCTTTTGCTGAGTCCTTCTATTATTATCAGACATGTCTTTTGGGAAGCTACAACTGCTGTTAACTTCATAGTCAACTAAGTTTGTACTCATCAGACTTGTCAGCGATTTTTCAGTCCTAGAGACATTCTAACTGGTTTGTCTGTAATTCTTCATTTGGATGGTCTCGAGACCCCACATGTTTGATGTTAATTTTGCCTTATTGACTTCAATTTTTTGTTTTTTATTTTTACTTCTTTTAGGAGGTTTTGATTTATATCCCCTCCTTTCTTTTATTGATTTATATTACAGGTAAGAGTTTGTGGTTTATATAAAAAAAAACACACACACACACCGCGCGCGCGCGCACACGCACACACACAAAGCCTATAGTGATTGCCGTAGCACAGTGACTTAAGTCCACCATTGATTTTTAAATAGTAACAAAAGTTAACTATAAAAATAGAGGCAAAAAAATTGAAACAAAACAGAAAAAAAAAAAAAACACAGCTAAAATATAGAAATAATAACAATGCTGGCTAATAATTATTAAGTTTCAAACCAATCAGAAAACCAGATAGACGGTGACAAATTTATACTGTTCAGTAATTATTTTACAATTTCTAAAAATTATTGCATAGACTGAAAAAACAAGAGAGCGTAGCTTTGTGGAGCCTCTGAAAATGTCAGAATTCAGAAAGACTGAACCATTAATCAATTTACTTCCCGCAGCCGTACTACTCCATTTGAGCATAAAAAATGAGAAAGAAAAAAAAAATACCAACACTATATATTATATAAACAATCAATGGAGGTGACGATGACCTTGAAGAAATGTGCGCCTATGACCCGTCTTGCAGTACAATTGGGTGGCTTTCAGCTTCAAAACCATAGCTAGGGATTAGCCATGTGAGCAACCGCCGTATAATTAATTGAGAGATGGTGCCTTCTTTGTTAGAATTATTATTGTTTTATGAGGTGAAAGCGAGAAGGAGGGGGACCAAATAATTATATTAAAAAAGAAAGGGACAACTCTTATTCTTTTGATGAGAACTCTCAACTAATTATATGGGGTTGGATGGCATTCAAATTGTTTAGCAAATCTGCAGAATGGAGATTGGCCATCCCTTATTTGTCTCTCTCCATCTCTCGTTTTTCCTTTTTTTAATTATTCTCTCTCTCGTTTTTCTTTTTTTGTATTTCCGAAAATTTAGGCCCCGTTTGGTACTGTTTTGCAAGCCATATTTTCGTTTTCATTTTTATAATACACACGTAAAACATGTTTGGTGGTTTTGTTTCACAGAACAAATTACAAAACACAAAATCCGGATTTATTATTATAACTATACAACTGAAAACAAGTTAAACGTGTTCTCTAAAATTTACAAACTAAACCTAAAAATAAATTAAAAAACAACAAAAAAATCGTGACCCTCTGCAGCCCTCACTCAAAATCCAGTTCACTGCAGCTCCCTCTTTCCCCTCAATTTTCTCAATCCAGTTGCAGCAAATCTCTCTCTTGGTCGCTCTTGGTGTGCTAGCCACTGCCGCTGCTCTTTCTCCGCCGTAACCGCTGCTGCTCCAACTCCGTCCAACTGCTGCTACTCCGACTCCGTCCAGCCGCTGCTACTTCGTCTTTGCTCTCTCGAATCTGCACTTGCTCTCTCGGATCTTTGCTCTCTCGCTACTTCGTTGTTGCTCACTCGGATCTGCACTTGTCCAACTATTTCGAGACAGTTTTGACGCATATGAAGATGATGCATGACACGAATTGGGTGGTCCGATAAGTCCATCTCTGCTTCAGTTGAAAGATTTGAAATACTTAGACTTAAGCATGAATAATTTTAAAGGCTTCAAAGTTCCAGAATTCATTGGATCACTAAAGGAACTGAGATACCTCAATCTGTCAGGCTCATTTTTCAGTGGGACTATTCCACAAAGTCTTGGAAACCTCACGAATTTACTTTATCTTGATCTCAATAATTTTCTTGATCAATCCAATCAAATAAGCCTTGGATGGCTTTCTGGTCTTCCTTCCTTGAAATATCTTAACTTGGGAGGGGCAGATCTTAGCAAGGATGCAGCATATTGGCTTGAAAGTATTAGTATGCTTCGTTCTCTTGTTGAGTTGCGCTTGCCCAATTGTAATTGAGCGATGCTTTGGTGTTTTAAAAGCGCAATTTTTTACTTTAAGCGACATGTATAATTATAATTTACGAAAGCAACGTCTAATTTCAATTGTTATTTGGAGATTTTGATGTGCAAGATTTGGTTACCAACGATGAATGAGACACTAGTAGGCCACTTATTAATATTGATTTATCTCCAGTAAGTGTCGCAGAAATGAATGCTACAAGAGATAAAATTGCAGTTTTTATGTGGCATGATTACATACGTAATGCATAATGTGTATCATGTAATTTTTTTTATAATTATTTTGTTTAAATCATGTGTTGTAATATATATCTTAATTATATGGTGTAAAAATAATGACAATGTCAAAAATTTTTTAATTAATGTTAATTCTTAAACTTTATTATCATGTAATTTTTTTATATTAAATTTGGTTAAATTATTTTGTTGTATTTGTGTGTATTAGCTAAATAATTATTTTATGACTATAAATATAATGTAAATGATTAGTAAAAACTGTTTTTGAAAAAAATATTACCAAACGCATATTCTCTGTTTTTATCATTTTCAACTGTGTCTACCAAACGTATATTACTGTTTTAAATTTTAAAATATAGGATACAGAAAATGATACCAGACGCATATTTAAATTCAAAATACAGCAACTGCAAAACACTATTTTCATTTTCGTTTTTATTCTCCGAAAATACAGATTTAAAAACAATACCAAACAGGCCCTTAGCTTCACTTGTGGGCTCTGTATCTTTGATTGTTTCAATAATTTTCAAGCTTCTCAATCGGCTTGCGAGTCACAGACACCGTTGATGCAAAAATATTTAGCTTATGGCATTCTTTCATAATAATTTCTCAGAGCTTTCGTTACTAATCGTGTAAAGAACTCTGGCTATGTCTCCTCCATCACGCACATATCGTTCTTAATTGTGCTTGACGAAAAGCGAATTGTGTGGACATTGGGCTTGTCTTGAGTTTTCCAATTTCAATTAAACAACTCCGTTCGTCCAAATTTTTCTTCATTTATTATAATGTATATATTTCTTTAACGTGAATAAAGCCTTTTCTTCATAATTAATCCTAGAATGAGCTACACAAATTTTATCTATTTTAACAGCCTAGGTCTTTTGATGGAGGTATCTCAAGCAAGGAATCTCCAGTACACTTTCACTCTCGCTGGTCTTTGTATGCAATAAAGCACCAAAAAAGGAATCGGGCAATTTGCCCTTGGCGCTTGGAACAACGAGAGGTCGATCACCCTTTGTTGAGGTACCTAGTGTACTGGAGGAGCTGCCGCTTATGTGACTGAAAAAAGCATCGAAGTCTTCGGCAAAAGGGTCCATACCTATCCAACACGAAGCAAAAAAAAAAAAAAAGATTGAGAAAGATGTTAAGAATCGTCATAATCTCTTAAAGATTAACCGCAAGCATATTTAGATGAAGTGTCATATGTTCGATGAAATTGAGTTGCTCTGCTATGAAGAAAGGGATAGTTCAATGAATATTTATGCTGATGGATACCTGAGATACCCCATGCTCAGAATCAGATTTCAGAACACATGAAAGATACACAAGAGATCCTAAAAAGGCCACCAAGTAGTTCGGGTACCCCAACAAAATAAAATTGGTCATCTTTGTTGAGTGTTAGAAAATGCATATTTATAAAGGAGAAAACCGTCATTTTACATTTCAAGTCTTACTAACAACCCTTACTTTTATGTATTTAACTTTCTTGTGATTTAATTACATGTGTTTTATTTTAATTAAGTATTTTATGTATTTTAGGGGCATTATAGTCATTTCACAATAAAGGAGAAATCAGACGGCAAAACGGACATCACTTTTGAACTCAGGACGGTCAAAAACCTTAGGAGGAGCATAAAAGGAAAAATGACACTATTCACATGTACGGTACTATTCACGTGTACGGTACTGTATACGTTACTGTTCACGACACTGTTCACATAGACGGATCGATGACGTGGCATTGACCGATGATGTGGCATTGACTGATGAGGTGTCACGATCCTGTTGGGCTAAAATTCTTATGTACTGTTGATGGTGACGTGGCAGCATATCAGTGGATGAAAAATCTCACGTACGGTACATGCATCACACAAGATTATTTTCAACCAAACCGCGTTACTGTTCATCCGAGTCAAACTGTGTTACTGTTCATCCGCGTGGTCAAACCGTGGACTGTTGACTGATGACGTGGCGCAATCCTGAGCGTCCAAACTGTTTTTAATCCGATGGCCATGATTTACTCCATGTATCTATAAAAAGGGGGCCTCTCCCCCCTAATTTGATATCTCTGAATCCATTTTTGGGATCCATTTTTTGTAATTCCCTCTCCATCTTGTATTTTCTTCGTATTTTAATAAATTCCTATTTTGCCCCTAGTTCAATTATGAGTAGCTAATTTCCGTTCAAGCTTGGGTTGAAGGTGAAGTCTCAACATGTGTCATGGGCTTAATTTGGTAAATTTATTTTCTCTTCCCCTCTAGTTTTTGTGGATGTTTTGACTTCTCGTCGACAAATAATAATATTCTTGTCTAGTACCGCCTTGGTTTCACCGGCCCCCTAGTACAAGGTTATTATTATTTGGCACGATAAACCCTTAGCACCATATTGATTAGAGCGTGGTTCATGAGGTGTGGATTCCCCCCTCATGATTTAATTGGAATTAATACGGATTATTTAGCCCATGATGCATGTTGATACGGATCCGAATACCCAAGTACGTCAATTTAATAGATTTTCTCTTCAATTTATTTTCGCCATTTCAATTCCAATTTTAGAATTTATTCTTGCCATTTTAATTTAAGTTTTTGCATATTTCAAATCATTTCCACCATAAATCCAACCACCCATTTACAAAATTAATTCTATACACAATTAAAATCCACCTCCTCGTGGGATCGACACTCGTCACCATAGATCTATACTATAATAGATTCGTGCGCTTGCGAGTACATTAAAATTTGCACAACAAGTTTTTGGCGCCGTTGCCGGGGAGGTAAGTAATTTTAATTCATAGAATTAATTTTTGTGAATAATTTCTTTTAATTGTTTTCTTGTAATTTTTTTTATTAAAAAAAAAAGAAAAAAAAAAGAGTGAATCTACATTTAAAGGTTAGTATTTCTTTTATTTTTCTCTTCTTTAAAATTCTGTAATTTAATTTTTAATTTATTTTTCTTTGTACTTTTTTTTATTAATTTATTTTTAGTTAATTTATTTCACGTATTTATTTTTGTGTATTTTTATAGAAAGGTTGTAATAGCGCAATAAGGTTAGTATCGTAATTTTTCCCTCTTCTTTATTTTTATTTGTTTTGTTCCCATCTTTATTTTTATTTTATTTGTTTTGCATGCATGGTCGAAGGTCATTATTACCCAATCTTGAACCTATAGACCTTGAACTTGAGACAACACTTCGCACACACAAACAAGTAAAAAATAAAATGGATTTGCAACCACAGGAGAGGCCATTTAAAGATTATTTCAGTCCTTTAGCAAATTTGAGCACATCATGTATAAGATACCCAAATGTAGCTGCTAGGAGCTTTGAATTAAAACCTAGTGTGCTAAATTGTCTCCCCACATTCTATGACCTAGAAAATGAGGACCCATATAATCATTTGAATGATTTTCATGCTATTTGTCAAACATTTAAATATGAAAATTTTCAGACGATGATGTTAAACTCAGATTATTCCCATTTTCTTTAAAGGATAGAGCTCGTTCATGGTTAAATACTTTACCTGCTAATAGCATCTCATCATGGGAACAAATGGTAACAAAATTTTTGAATAAATATTTCCCAGTGCATAAAACCAATGCTATTCGCAGGGAAATCTCGGAGTTTACCCAGAGAGAAGATGAGCAATTTTTCGAAACATGGGAGCGATTTAATGGGCTACTCTTGAAGTGTCCACATCATGGGTACGAGAAATGGCACCAATGCCAATACTTTTTGGAGAGATTATTGCCGAATGTGCAAGAATGGCTAATGGCAACAAGTGGAGGAGAGCTAATGTCAAAAAGTGCATCAGAGATTTGGGAATTCTTCCAGCGACAAGCGGATAATTCCCAACAACGGAGTCGATCACTCAGGAATACTAGAAGAATTAAGGGAGTAAATGAGGTTCACATTGGCGAATCAAGTTCAGAAATTAAAGAAGTCAAAGCGATAATTGAAGGTCTCTCTCGACAAATAGCATCATTATCGACTGCTAAATCAACAGAGCCACATGACTATGACTCATACTCAGATCAAGCCAATGCCATAGGTGTAATGAGAAAACCATCGAATTACAACCCATACTCCAACACATATAACCCTGGATGGAGAGACCACCCCAATTTTTCATGGTCTCAAGGATTCCAACAGAATGGACCAACAGCTCCAGCTCCACCAATTCCACAAAATCCTCAAGCCTCTCAGCCACCATTTAGACCATACAATCAGAACCAGAATTACTCTCAGCCCAGACCATGGGAGGATTCATTCCAGAATCTTAAGAATCTTACTCACTCCACGATTGAGCAACAGAACCGCACCATTGATGGACTACGAAATGAGTTGAGAGCAGGCTTCAACTCACAAGCTCAATCAGTTTCAAGCCTCGAGAAGATGGTGGGACAACTTGCTTCTTCAGTTCAGACCTTGGCAATGACCGTTGAAAAAGGTAAGTTTCCAAGTCAACCAGTGCCTAACCCTAAAGGAGTGCATGAAGCAAGTACCAGTTCACCACAGCAGCATGGAGAAGTCAAAGCAGTAATGACTTTGCGAAAAGGAAAAGAAGTCGACAACAAAGTGGAGATGCCGGTGACAAAAGAAAATCAAATTGTACCTGTGAATGTTGAGGAATCATCACCGGAGGAGAAAGAAGAAACCAACCCATGAGAATACGTTCCGAAAGCTCCATTTCCTCAGAGGTTAGCGAAAGGCAAGAAGGGAAAATTCACAGGTGAGATTCTTGAAATCTTCAAACAGGTAAGTGTTAACATCCCTTTGCTTGATGCTATTAAACAAGTTCCATCTTATGCCAAGTTTCTTAAAGACCTTTGTACTAAAAAGAGAAATATGCATGTTCAAAAGAAGGCATTTTTAACATAAAACGTTAGTTCTATACTCCAACATAAAATTCCTTTAAAATGCAAAGACCCAGGCTCCCCCACTATTTCATGTAGCATATGGAACCACACAATTGAGAATGCTTTGTTGGATTTAGGAGCTAGTGTAAATCTGTTACCTTATTCAGTGTTTGTGAAACTTGAACTTGGAGAATTACACCCAACTCCAGTGGTGTTACAGCTTGCAGATCGGTCCACGAAAATACCTCGTGGTATTGTGGAGGACGTGCTTATCCAGGTAGACAAGTTTTATTTTCCTGTTGATTTCATTGTAATTGACACTCAACCAATACATGATTCGAGGAAGCACATCCCCATTATTCTAGGCCGACCTTTCTTGGCAACTGCGGATGCTCACATTCAATGCAGGACTGGAAATATGCAGTTGTCATTCGGCAACATGACTATGGAGCTAAACATTTTCAACATTGCCAAACAACCTCACAGTGCAGATGATGGAATTGTTGATGTGGATTTAATTGAAGCATTAGTTGATGATACTTTTGTTTCAAACCTTAGTGATCCTTTACAAACATGTTTAACTCACTTTGGTTTGGATTTTGATATTGACAGATCGGTCGATGAGGTCAATGCCCTGCTTGACTCAACACTATCTATGGACACTAATAAATGGAAGTCAAGAGTTGAACAACTAGCACCATCAGAGAAGAAACTCATCCCATCATCAGAATCACCACCGAAACTCGAGCTCAAACCATTACCCAACACTTTGGAATATGCATTTTTGGGGGAAGAAAGTACTCTGCCGGTAATCATCTCATCATCCCTCAATGACGAACAAAAAGGTAAGTTGTTAGATGTTTTAAAAGAGCATAAAGGGGCATTAGGATGGACCATAGCAGACATCAAAGGTATAAACCCAGTAGACTGCATGCATTACATTCACCTTGATGAAAATGCTAAATCTACTAGGGAAATGCAACGTCGGTTAAATCCTAACATGAAAGAAGTTGTTAGAACAGAAGTCCTTAAACTATTAGACGCAGGTATCATTTACCCAATTTCTGATAGTTCATGGGTCAGTCCTGTACAAGTTGTCCCCAAAAAGTCAGGAGTCACAATAGTTACCAATGCTGATAATAAATTGATACCAACTAGGGTAACTACAGGATGGCGTGTATGCATTGATTATAGAAAGTTGAATTCTGTCACACGTAAAGACCATTTTCCTTTACCATTTATTGATCAAATGCTTGATAGATTAGCAGGCCATGAATTTTATTGCTTTCTAGATGGCTACTCAGGATATAATCAGATTCCCATAGCACCAAAAGATCAAGAGAAAACTACTTTCACTTGCCCTTTTGGCACATTTGCATATAGGAGAATGCCATTTGGATTATGTAATGCACCTGCTACATTTCAACGATGCATGTTGAGCATTTTTTCTGATATGGTTGAACGATTCCTTGAAGTCTTTATGGATGATTTTTCTGTCTTTGGTGACTCATTTGATCAATGTTTACATCATCTAACACTAGTTCTGCAGAGATGTATCGAGAAGAACTTGATCTTAAATTGGGAGAAATGTCATTTTATGGTAAAACAAGGTATTGTTCTCGGTCACATCATTTCGAGCAAAGGTATTGAGGTTGACAAAGCCAAGGTGGATCTCATTTCTAATCTTCCTCCACCCAAAACAGTCAGAGAAGTAAGATCTTTCCTTGGGCATGCTGGTTTTTATAGACGTTTCATTAAAGATTTTAGCAAAGTTTCTAGACCCTTATGCAATTTACTTACTAAGGATGTACCTTTTATCTTTAATGATTCATGTCTTGTTGCGTTTGAAAAATTAAAGCATTTGTTGACATCATCACCCATCATTCAGGCCCCAAACTGGAGCTTACCATTTGAGCTAATGTGTGATGCATCTGACTATGCAGTAGGAGTAGTATTAGGACAAAGAGTTGATCGAATTCCGCATGTTATTTACTATGCTAGTATGACATTGAATGATGCACAGTTGAACTATTCAACTACTGAAAAAGAAATGCTAGCAGTAGTGTTTGCATTGGAGAAATTTCGATCTTATCTCATTGGTTGTAAAATAATTATATTCACAGATCATGCTGCTCTTAAATATCTTCTCACAAAGAAAGATGCAAAAGTCAGACTAATTCGTTGGGTGTTACTTTTGCAGGAATTTGACTTGGAGTTCAAAGATAAGAAAGGGACAGAAAATGTTGTGGCAGACCACCTCTCTCGACTCCATTTTGACACAATTACAGAATCATTACCATTGAATGAGTCATTTCCAGATGAACAATTAATGAATGTGGAAGTATTACCTTGGTATGCTGATATAGTTAATTATCTTGTTATAGGTAAACTTCCAGAGCATTGGACCAAGCAAGACAAGGCTAAATTCTTTGCAGAGATAAAGAATTTCTTTTGGGATGACCCGTATTTGTTCAAGTATTGTGCAGACCAAATTGTTAGACGATGTGTCCCAGAAAATGAAATTCAGAATATTCTTTCATTCTGCCATGAACAAGCTTGTGGAGGCCATTTCAGTGCTAAGAAAACAGCGACTAAAGTTTTACAATGTGGTTTCTATTGGCCAACTATATTTCGAGACGCTTACACGTTCTGTTCTTCATGTGATAGGTGTCAACGAATGGGGAGCATTACACGAAGGAACATGATGCCATTAAATCCAATTTTAGTGGTAGAAATTTTTGACGTATGGGGTATCGACTTCATGGGACCCTTTCCCCCTTCTTTTGGCCATCAATACATATTGGTTGGTGTTGACTACGTATCGAAATGGGTAGAAGCAATTCCATGTAGAACCAATGATCACAAGGTGGTGATAGCATTTTTGAAAAGCAACATTGTTTTACGCTTTGGATTCCCTCGAGCAATAATCAGTGATGGTGGTGCCCACTTTTGTAACAAAGCATTCAAAGCTCTTTTGACAAAGTATTCAATCACACACAAAGTGGCGACCCCGTATCATCCGCAAACCAGTGGCCAAGTTGAGATCTCCAATCGAGAAATAAAACACATATTAGAAAAGACGGTGAGGCCGGACAGAAAAGATTGGTCATTAAGACTTGATGATGCCTTATGGGCATATAGAACGGCTTTCAAGACCCCGATTGGGATGTCACCCTACAGGCTAGTGTATGGAAAAGCTTGCCACCTACCTGTGGAACTCGAGCATCGTGCGTATTGGGCCATCAAGAAATTCAATTTTGACATGCAGCAAGCCAGCTCAGAAAGAAGATTACAGCTGGCAGAACTTGAAGAAATTCGCAATGACGCGTACGAAAATGCCAAGATTTACAAGCAACGAATGAAAGTCTTCCATGATAAGCAAATTATGAGAAAATCGTTCACTCCAGGTCAGAAAGTGCTTTTATTCAATTCTCGCTTGCACCTATTCTCAGGTAAGTTACGCTCTCGTTGATCTGGCCCATTTATTGTTCATACTGTTTTTCCACATGGGGCAATTGAAATTAAAGACCCAAAGAATGGTGTCACGTTTAAAGTTAATGGTCAAAGATTAAAGCCATATCTAGAGTACCAACCACATGAAGAAGACACCGAAATAAATTTGAGTGACCCACCAAATTTGAATTGATTTTTTTTCTTTTCGTTGATTTGATTTTTCTTTCTTTCTTTTTATTATTATTCTTTTGCTAATTGAAATTGTTTTTGCATAAGTGTGTTTATTTTACCATTAAGTTTTCTCTTATCATTTTTAATCATGAGTCTCATACTTAGACCGTTCCTCCTGAACATTCTTAAACCACTTCAACGTGTCAAAACTCATCTCAAAAGGCAGATTCAATTTTGTAAAACACAACGCATTTGGGCTCTACAACCACCAGAGTTAGTAGCCTATGTTGAGGGTTTAGAACGCCAACTCAGAGACATTGAGAGAAGTGTTTACGACATCCAGTTGGAGCTTGAGGTAAATTCAATAAGAGGACGATTTTAATTTTCTTTGTGTGTTTTAATTTGTTTTTCTGTTTGTGTGCTTTAGTTTGTTACCCCGGTGAAGTGGCGGATAACGGTACTCCGTGACAATCAAGTCGGTTACTTCAGTTTCCCATAATAACTGATATTCTGAGGCGAAGGTATGGACAGAAACGAGATTCTAGCGAAGCTTCACAAGCGATTCCCTTCACTTCCTCAGAATGCCCTCCTTACGATCTATAAAGCTCGGTCCGAACGCATGCGATTACTCATAAGGAATAACATACCTGCTGACATTCGTTGGTTAATCGAGGCTAAAGTACGATCGGCAGGTGAGTTACCTCCAAAATTTATTGCATACATGCCTGGTTGTGGTAAAGGAAATTATGCAAGAAAACGACGAGCTCGAAGAATTTCTGTTGCTTGTCATAAGTGTGCCAGAATGAGTTGCAATAAAAACCCATGTTCTTTAGGAATGATGTCTGATAACAGGGAAGATAAGATTCAATTCATTAGGGATGGCTTGAATAAGGAGTCATTGGATGATATCCTTTTATCTCTTGAAACGCATCCCAGTGGATATGTGCAAGGAGCGATTCTCCAGTTATGGTCATTATTCCAGAAAGAGCATGCGCGATATAGTCTCGGGAATCTGACTATAAACGACCCTGTTTGCCAGTTTATAAGAAAACTGGATAGGAAGCCTATCCTCGACCCATAGAGGGCGTTCAAGCCGTTTCTGGACGTAAAACCAGAGGAAGATGTGAGCCACAGTCGCAACTACCTGTAAATATCCTTTTACTTTATTGTTATTTTATTTCACTATTGTCTTATTGTTTGCATTATTGTCTTAATAATTTTATTATTGTTTGCTTTTTTCTTTTTACTGTTTTCTTTTTTACTTGCGAGCCACGTGCTTTACGCGTTATTTGACACTGACATATTACCTCATACACAACCATGACCCACTATCACCAAGACTCTTAAATGTGATATCTTTTGTCAAGCACTCACAAATTATTTTTGAGAAGTATCGCAATGGCAGCTACTCCCAATAGACAATTCAAGAATATTTGTGTGCTTTCTGGATTTACATATGGCAAACATAAAGAGTTCGTTGAGGCAACCATCGATCTTGGTCGAAGTATAGCAGCGAGACAATTACACTTGGTGTATGGAGGAGGTAACTGAGGGTTATCAAAAATGGTCTCAGAAGCAGCTTTTATCAGAGGAAGTCAAGTGTTAGGCATCATCCCAAGAGTCTTAAAACCATTGGGCAGTTCGTCTGACTCATCAACTGGAGAAGAGTTAGTCGTCTCAGGTATGCAAGAAAGAATAACTGAAATGCTTAATCATGCTGATGCTTTTATTTTCCTTCCAGGAGATCTTGCAACACTAGAGGCACTTATCACGCTAGCATCTTGGGCCCATCTGCACATCCACCAGAAACCCATCGGTTTGTTAAATGTCAATAACTTTTATGATGGCTTTATCGCATTTCTTAACCATGCAATAAAAAACTATTTCATTCCCGCTAATGTGAAAAAACTCTTTATTTGTGCTCACACTGCTACTGAGCTACTTGATATGTTACAAGCTTATAAACCGGAGCCAGACCCCTGGACCTTTGTGTTGGAGTGACCAAATAATGATGGTAACAGTAGCCGCAGTAAGAAGTACAAATTAGATTTAACTCTCCGCCTGTAAATATTTTCTTCTGTGTTGCACCACCCAGGTGATGTCTTCTAAACTCTACTTCTTTCCTTTCAAACATTGAGGACAATGTTTCGTTCTGGTTGGGGGGATGGAATAGTCGACAATTGTGGAATTTTGGTTAAGTTTTTACTAATTTTTGTTGTAGAAACTAACTGTTGCTAACTTTTTGTGTCGAAGATGGCTGAATATGGAGTTTAGTGACTCTAGAAACGCATCTTCATGGTAAAAAAAAAAAAATTAAAAAACTAAAAAAAAAATTCAGACATTTTCTTTTTCTTTATTATGTTTTTATGTTTATTTTTCTTCTTTTTAATTTCTCCTCTATAAATATACATTTTCCAACTTGTGAGTCGAAGATGGCTGAATATGGAGTGTAGTTCCTCTAGAAACACATCTTCTTTAAAAAAAAAAAAAACAACAACATTTTCGTTTTCTATCATTTTACGTGTAACTTTTCTAATTAGTTTTTATGCATCATTTTCACATTTCTACATGCATATTTTCTTTTCATGTTTAGAATAGGTTAGGGGGTAGAATGTTGTTTAAAAAAAAAATTGTGTGATTTGTTTTAACATTGGATGACATGATTAATTTCAAATTTTAGTATTTGTATTATCTTTGGTCTTAAGTGATGTTACATTATGTTTGCTACTCTACATGTTGATGTCGGAGACAAATATGAGTTGCTTGAAGGAATGAACATGTCATAATAAGTACCAAGTGAGTTTTTGAGCTTATTATTTTTCTTGGAGAATAACCCTTTTGCCCACTCTTTATACAGCTTAGCAGTTTATTATTTTATACACGATCTCTAGAATTCTTTTGAGTTAACCCTTAATAAAAAGAAAAAAAAAAGAAAAAAAAAGTGTGTTGCTACATTTGGAGGCTCATCTAACTAGTAGATATGGAAGGTTATTTAGAGCCCTAAAAGACGATGGAAAGGCCATCTTTGATCCGTTTGAGCCTTTCTAGCCATCTCTTTTATTAAATATCCATAGTTAACCCTTTTGAGCCTTTAAAAAAAATATATATATATTTTCTTTGTCAACTTATCATCTTGACCCACTCCGATTTGGAGTATTACTCGATATCTTATAAGTTCCATCACCTATTTATGTTTGAGAAAATGTAAATAATTATGTTGTTCAGTGAAGTTATACAAAAAAAAAGCAAAAAAAAAAAAACAACAACAAAACAAAAGTCGTTGTTTCAAAAGAATAAAAATAACAATAATAGGTGAAATCCACCTTGCAACTTCCAAAAAAAAAAAAAAAATCTCTGCATTTTTCTCAAACATACACTTTGTTTTCCTTATTTCCTTTCTTTGTTAACCATGTCCCTAGCCTACGTTACATCCTAATAAAAGTCCTTCCTGATTTTAGGAAACTATAATCTGAAGTAGAAGCTAGTTATATGGGCTAAAAAGATGTAGTGATGCATAATTAAAAAAAAAAGATAAATAAAGTGGGTTGACTTACATTTTATTTGACTTGAGATCGTATTATTTCTAAGCTGAGGGCATATTTATTTCATCTTGGTGAGAGCATGTGATATCACTTCTTTATTATTTTCTCTCTCAATTACCATTCATTGGAGTGACTATTTTTATTGGGTTTAATTTATTTGTGAGAGTGTCACTACTTCCAGTGAGATTTTGGGGTTTGACATGTCATTCTTGAAAGTAGCTATAACAAAGTCTACTGGGCTAATTCATGTGGATGGTTGATGTGGGTGTGATGTTGCTTTAGACTGGAGATAATGCTTATACTTTTATTTGATTGCTATCATTAATCTGATTGAATAAACACGAGTGTTTCTAAAAAAAAAAAAAAATCATTTTGAATTTGAATTTTGTTTTCGCTTTATTTGCTAGGGACTAGCAATAAGCTGGTTGGGGGGTGTGTTGAGTGTTAGAAAATGCATATTTATAAAGGAGAAAACCGTCATTTTACATTTCAAGTCTTACTAACAACCCTTACTTTTATGTATTTAACCTTCTTGTGATTTAATTACATGTGTTTTATTTTAATTAAGTATTTTATGTATTTAGGGGCATTATAGTCATTTCACAATAAAGGAGAAATCAGACGGCAAAACGGACATCACTTTTGAACTCAGGACGGTCAAAAACCTTAGGAGGAGCATAAAAGGAAAAATAGCACTATTCACATGTATGGTACTATTCACGTGTACGGTACTGTATACGTTACTGTTCACAACACTGTTCACATAGACGGATCGATGACGTGGCATTGACCGATGATGTGGCATTGACTAATGAGGTGTCACGATCCTGTTGGGCTAAAATTCTTATGTACTGTTGATGGTGATGTGGCAGCATATCAGTGAATGAAAAATCTCGCGTACGGTACATGCATCACACAGGATTATTTTTAACCAAACTGCATTACTGTTCATCCGAGTCAAACCGTGTTACTGTTCATCCGCGTGGTCAAACCGTGGACTGTTGACTGATGACGTGGCGCAATCCTGAGCGTCCAAACTGTTTTTAATCCGATGGCCATGATTTACTCCATGTATCTATAAAAAGGGGGCCTCTCCCCCCTAATTTGATATCTCTGAATTCATTTTTGGGATCCATTTTCTGTAATTCCCTCTCCATCTTGTATTTTCTTCGTATTTTAATAAATTCCCATTTTGCCCCTAGTTCAATTATGAGTAGCTAATTTCCGTTCAAGCTTGGGTTGAAGGTGAAGTCTCAACATGTGTCATGGGCTTAATTTGGTAAATTTATTTTCTCTTCCCCTCTAGTTTTTGTGGATGTTTTGACTTCTCGTCGACAAATAATAATATTCTTGTCTAGTACCGCCTTGGTTTCACCGGCCCCCTAGTACAAGGTTATTATTATTTGGCACGATAAGCCCTTAGCACCATATTGATTAGAGCGTGGTTCATGAGGTGTGGATTCCCCCCTCATGATTTAATTGGCATTAATACGGATTATTTAGCCCATGATGCATGTTGATACGGATCCGAATACCCAAGTACGTCAATTTAATAGATTTTCTCTTCAATTTATTCTCGCCATTTCAATTCCAATTTTAGAATTTATTCTTGCCATTTTAATTTAAGTTTTTGCATATTTCAAATCATTTCCACCATAAATCTAACCACCCATTTACAAAATTAATTCTATACACAATTAAAATCCACCTCCTCGTGGGATCGACACTCGTCACCATAGATCTATACTACAATAGATTCGTGCGCTTGCGAGTACATTAAAATTTGCACAACAATCTTCACCTTCATCCCTTAGGATAGAGGGATTAACAAAAGTGCCAAAAGCAGCAAAAGTGCAAGCACTGATATTAAAGATACCCGATAGCGACTTTGGCTGAGGTACCCCAGCTGATCTTCGTGGCTTTCAGATCGAGATATGCGAGAAGCCTTGCTATCTTTAATTGCCTTCATGCTTCTTTATTTTTTGCACCATTAGCCCCCGATCAGCACTCTATTCCTCGATTAAAATGCACTCAAAATCATTATCAACCATGCTCTTCTGTTGAGATACTAAATCCTCAAGCTTAGCTTAAAGCTCCTCAGAGTCTTTTGCCATGCGGGTCTTCTCCCCAAAAGCTTCATTAAAGCTTCCATTCAAAATATTGTTCACTCTAAAGAGCTTCATTTCACGGGGTGGAAGCACATCTTTTTTTTTGTGCACCTGGGCTACTCTAAAAGTTGCTAGGAAATGAGCATTGGCACCTTGGGGTAACTGACGAACTGGTTCTCAGATGGTCAAGAAAGGCATTGAAGTACTCACCGGAGTGAATTATATTTGCCAATTACCAGAAAATAAAATATGGGTGATGGTGGGGTACCCCTACATCACCCTCTACACATGCTTGGTGGTTCGTCCCCATAAGCAGATGAAAAATTTTAATCAATCAGCTTCGCCCTCTTTAACTTATCCAAATTTGATAGCTATTTATAAGACATAGAGAAGAGGGAGTCCATCTTTCTTTTTGGGGTTCCCAGTGTACCCCTGGAGCCGCTATTTTTCAGCTTGATCCATCTACACAAGAACTTTTACTGAGTAAGAGAGGAAGTAATATTTGAGTTTTTGGATGAACTAGTTCACACCCCAAAAAGTAAGGAGGTCGAGTACACCTCATTGAAGAAGTGGTACCGAGCCATTCAAGGAGCCTTCGTTCATTGGGCTAAAACGAAAAATAATAATAATAAAGGAGAAAGAAAGAAGATAAAAAATGTTAAGATATTCTCTTATGTTGGGAATTCACATAGTCAACCAAAGGGTGGTAGACAAGGTACCTCTTTTTATCCAATCCTGTGAGAGGAAGAGCTGAACATCGCCACATGCCGTTCACAATTCTTCTATGAGTTTCTTTTGCCTCAATTACATTCACCACAAAGAAATGAAGGAGATGTTGTTTGAAGATAAATAAAGTATTGAAAATGAAGCGCCACCTATCAATGCAAAGGTTATGCAATTATTAGTTATCCTCCGGGGTACCCAACCTACCCCATAAAATTCGGTACTCGAGATACCCCGACCTATACTACATTATAAATTCGGTACCTGAGGTACTCAACCTACACCATTAGTTTGGTACCCGGGGTACTCAACCTACACCATTAGTTTGGTACCCGACCTACCCCACAAAACTCGGTATCCGGGGTACACTGAGCAAGGGCAAGAAGGTTAGGAAAAATGTTCTAAAAAAGATCGGTTGAATACGTGTCAAAAAATAAGGAATCAGTGAGGAAATCTCGTGCTACAAAAGAGGAGACAGCTGCCTGTCACGCTAGCGAATTCGCCAAAAGTTTGATATTATGACAATTGGGACCACTAACTTTTCCTGCTACGCCTTCAAAATTACAACATAATTGCAAAGGTACGCAGGACCACTCCACTACGCCTAGCACGTGAATACGCCACAAACTTGCTCTCTAATTATTTTTTTAAAATGCCTAAGTCGCCATACACATGAAAATAAGAATATTCCTAACATGACAGCAAGGAACACCACTAAAATAGCGCCAGGTGGCACGGCGATCGGGGCACACCATATAAATACTCAGGTTTAATTTTTATCAATTATGTTAACACACCTCCAAAAACTAAGGTTTCTTCAACCTCAATACCTCCATTACCGAGAGCTTGCAAGCTCTCTAACCTAAGATAACCCAACTTTGACTTGAGCGTCATAGTGTGGTCGCCGACCACCCCTGACTCCACCTCTGACCTCTTTTTTGGTTGTTTCGCAGGTTTAAGACGAGTTTAACCAGCCCCCCGCACCTGAAGTCAGACCCCCTCCATATCCACCGTCATCTCAATCCTCATTCACTCCACAAAAAGCCTAAACAACCTCCACGCGCCGAACAAGCGAGGCACCCCGTTCCCCAACAAAAACAAATTTATTATTCTTGGTTTGGTTTTGTGGTTTTTTATTCATTGACCCAAAATCAGCCGCAAACATGACCTTAATGGTTTATCTTAATGGAAATTCTACTTATGCCCAACACTTTAGGACTAATTTACCAATTATGTGTAACAAATTATTTTAGAAGTAATTGTCTCTTAATTCAAATTAACTAAACACGTTATGAAATTTATTTCCAAACTTGATTATTTCAATAAAGTGTACCATATAAGAAGAATACTTGCTGTCCTATATCAATTTATCCATCCAGATGATGCAACGCAGACTTTTTCCTTCGAGGAGCAAGTCGAAAGCTTTGTTAATATCGTGGAAGCTCACTTCGTGTGTTATAAACTCGCCCAGATTGAGCTCCTACAAATTAAATCAACCACAGTTAATGTATCACCAGGTTTCACAAGAATACCAAAAGGCCAGCCGAATCAGAATTAGGATCACAGAGATGAAAGGATGAACGTAAATGAACCTTGTCTAGGTACTTCTGGGCGAGAGTAGCAATGTCAGATCTGGGCTTCAGCCCTCCGAAATATGTGCCACAAACGCTTCTGCCTTTAAGAATCTCGATGGAATTCAAAGAAATTGGGGAGCCATGCATCTCCACTCCTAGTATCACCGTCTTGCCCCAGCCCTGATCTCATAATTGTAAATTTATGAATTTCAAGACCAAGAACAAGACAATATGAGCGTACGTGTTTTGCATTACCTCTCGGCTGCTGTTGAAAGCATCATTCATTACGGACGTTAAGCCAATGCACTCGAAGCAATAGTCTGCTCCCCCATCTGTCATTTCCTTTATCACCTGCCCGCAACCCATAAGCCGCTCTCATTTTCGTTGTATTCATTTATTTCTTGAACGTAATCAAATAATAAATACGTATATATAATACTAGAGACTAGCTCCTAGCTAGAGATTAACCTGGCTGACTGTTTTGTCACCACATGTTGCAGGGTTTATAAAGTCAGTGATTCCGAATTTTTTCCCTGCCATTATAAAAGAAAAAAAAAAGCGGGGAATCTGTTTTAAGAACTGGTTTACCTTTTGGAGCTCGTTAAGTTGTAACATATATTAACTCAACAGTTTACTATTAGTAACACACATGTAGTTTTTATTGTTTATACTTTTATGTTACTAGTAGCAACTGTTAGGTTGATATATATTATATAATTATGTAATTTAACAACTATCTTTTCTCTATCATAGAACTGACGTTTGAAATCAACCTACCTATCTCAAATTTTTCAGGATTTATATCAACACCTATAATCTTCGAGGCTCTGTTTAATCTTGCTCCCTCTGCAACCTGTGTGTGTGCATCAAGAAAAATTGCCAAAATCACTTGGGAGTTGGGATTAATTAAAAACTTGAAAAGAGAAGTATTATATATATTGGTTGCATCATTAATTTGCGGCTAAAAGGAGAATCATCCTAGTTCAATGGTAAATCAGTTCTCTTTTCCATTTTGTGATTAGACGTTGGAATCTCTTGTGCACAATATTGAAAATATTTTTTTAAAATAAAGGTTTAAATTAATTAAAAAAAAAAAACAAATGTGTGATTGTTGTTGTACACTAATTATAAAATGTGAGTATCGATGCGCTGAGTTAATTTTAAATAAATTTTAAGATTTTTGTTATGTTATGTAATCATGTAACATTCATGATTATATAGAAGTCATTGAATAAAATTCAACAGTCATGAAAATGATATAATTTTATTATTTTATATTTTTACGACCGTTGAATTTTCATTAACGGCTGCTACGTAATCCTAATATAACAATCTCCAAATTTTAATTGACATGTGAGGTTAAAATTACCGCAAGGCCAACAGCTCCAAGCCCAAATATTGCCACTGTGGACCCTACTTCAACCCCGGCCACCTTCCACGCAGCTCCTACGCCTGTCTTCCACACGGGAATATTTTAGTGTCTTTGCTACCAAAATAAAAATTTAAGCAGAATTTTTTTAATTAAAAAAAAAGTTTCTGAAAGATTAAAGAAAATTGTACTTACCGGTTGACACCCCGCAGCTGAGAAGGCAGGCGATACCGAGTGGGATATGTGGAGTAATCTTGACAACATGGGTAATATCCACAACACTATACTCGGTGAAGCTGGATATGTTAAGGAAATGATGTATAACGTCTCCCTTGAGCTCCCTGAACCTGCTTGTTCCATCCCTCGGCATGTTCGGGCGATACCCGCGGCCAAATTTGGAGCAAGTATTGCTCTTTGAAGACTTGCAGTCTCTGCATTCTCCACAGTCCCTATGAAATATTGGCAATACCAAATCTCTTTCTTTCACTTCTTCCACATACTCTCCCACGCTCTCCACAACCCTTTTAATTTGTTCAAATAAATATATACCATCATTAATTATTAGTCAAGTCAACAGAGCTAAGCAAATGAACTTTAATTTTTTTTTTTTTTAAAAAAAAGAGTGTCACTGGGTTGGTCGGTTGAATTACCCGACGGCTTCGTGTCCGAAAATCACGGGCAGAGGTAATTTAGGTAGCTGAAAAAAATATAACGGTCATGGTGTGATCAAATGGACAGACAAATTAAGGTTCGTTTTTGCAAGAAAATCTTATATTGAGAGTTGAGGGATTTAAATTCGATTACATCAGTTGATGATTTCCAGAAAGTAACATCACTGTGGCAGAGGGATGTGCATAGAATCTTGATCCGAATCTCCCAAGCTTTAGGTGGTTCCACTTCAATTTCCTCTATCACTAATGGCTTCCCTGGGATTCTGCAGATTGCAGCTATATATATATATATATATATGCACACACATGACACAGCAATCAAGTGGTCGACATAAAAAATTACTGCATGAATGAATAATCATGAAACACAACTAGGATTTAGTTATGGAGAAATAGTAGAAGAACCTTTGCATCTTATAACTTTTCCAGCCTTTGGCGATGCAGATTTGTTATTCATGATGTTGCAGGTTTGTTATTTCAGATGCAATGAAGGGTTGGACAGCCCTTGCAATTCAGTTTTGTGGTCTGCTCAATGATTAAAGTGAGAATCATGTCATCGCGCATCATGTTTATCTCTATTAAAATGAAATTGAAAAAATAATAACAATGACTTAAAGTAAAATAAAATAGAATAAATACCCAGCCAACAGAATCATATCTTATCGTATCTTTCGAAAGTACAACTCTGCAATTTATTTAATCAAACTCTTCGACTCTTCGTCAACAAAACCAACACTCACTTACGGATCTAGCTACGTTGCAGATATTGTTAGTAACAGCCAACTGAGCTGAACTGTTCGATTTGAAGATAGAAATCCAACGGTGGGAATCGATTGTCAAAATAAAAGTGCCACCGCATGAAAAGGTTTTATAAAAAGAAATCAACTTACTTCTTTTCTTCCTATCTCTTTCTCCACACTACTTGTGGACTATTTTTTGATTAGCCACAGAAATGCTGCAAAAATTTGGAATTATGCACAAACTTTTCACACCCAAAATTATGTTTGAAAAATTCCCACAGGAAATTGTTAAGGCTATTAATGAAGATGTCAAAATGTCTTTGTCCCGAAAGATTGTCCACTGTAAGCATAAGTTTGTGTTGAAGAATGATTGTTTATAATGAAATAATTATTTCATATGTACAAGAGTTAATAACAATTCCTATACATGAGTTATCCTCACAAGAAAATGTAATGTTGGGATATAAAGGTAATGGAATTGTCTTACTGTTAATTTGCTGAAAATATTAACCCCTTGTACTGTTAATAACAATAATATTATTATGGCTGATGCATTAAACATTGCAAATATCTCACGCATGTCTTCGTGGTCTTTATTTAACTGACCACTCGAGTTAAAATCATAGAAAATACATGAGATTAAAATATTGATTTGAGGTTTGCCCACCACTCTAGATTTTTAAAAAAATGGAAGAATTTCTTTTAATAATGAAAAATTAACTATAGCTCTTTTATTCTTTTTTCTTATAACAATAGTGTTACCTTCTGTGAGACACATTAAAGTAAATGTCTTACACATAACAATTAATACAATTAACCATAATTTTATTATTATTATTTTTTCTTGTTAGGTCACGCCTTTGGATATGATAGATAGGGCATATATTCTAATCTTGATATATAATACAATACATTTTAATACAATACATTTTAGCTATGTTTGAGAGAAAAGATAAGGGCGAATTGGACTAAATTATGTTATTACTATTCTAGTCCCACATTTGAATTGGTAATTGGTCATGAGCTAATTGTTTGATGATAATATTTTATTTCAAATTCGTAGAATAAGTTATCTCATAGTTACCAATGAAATTATTTGAGACTACACTATAAAAATGTATATTTCACCGAAAAAAATTTTTATTACTCATTTATGAGAAAAAAAATGAAAGTAAAGAATAAATTGATTTATAAAATTAAGTAAACACCAATTAATGAGAGCTATATGTCTTAATTATATAATTTTCTACATCATAATTACTAATCCCATTAAATAATTGGTTATTAAAATAAAATTATTTATTTAACTAATTAAATAAATACTAATATTTTGATATAAAGATTATGTAGAGGAACAGTTAAAATAGTTTTACCATGTCGAAAACGAAGATGGGGATTTTCATTTTCAATACGCTTCGTACGTGTGGCAAACTCTAATTTCTTTACTTGTCTTTTCAAGATCTGTTTGTTACACAATCTGTAACGTAGCTAGATCCCTTACGACAAAGCCTCCTCCAGTACCCGGTTCAACTAGAGCTTGCTTAAAGACAAACTGTTGAATCAAATGTTCAACATCTTAACGACACACAGATTCCGCAAGCAAATTTTGAGTAATTTTCTTCATACCCCCACCAACTTTAGCTGCCAAAAATTTTCAACCAAATTTGTATCAAGAAAATGTAGAGCCTTTTAGAATGTCCAATCCCACGCGAAACTATGGCTAAACTAAAATAATCTTTTAATAAACATTAATTATTTATTGACACTATTACGACGTTTTTTGTGTGCGTGTGTGTGAATTGTTGTTGGGGACAATTCATGTATGTATATGATAAAGAGAAGAAGAAACTATTAAAAAAAGAAGGGTTTGAAACATCGCTATACAATTTTATTTTTTTAGTCATTATTTATCCAAACATTTTGCAGTTTTGATATATATTCAGAATTTTCTTAATAATTAAAATAATTTGGTGATGATTTTATTTAAATTTAAATTTTTAATTTACTAAAAAATAGTGTATCTATACCTACTATAAATTAAGTAAATGATGAATAAAATAGGAATTGAAAAATCATCCCCCACATGGCGATTTCCTATCACTACTCTACTAAATTTATTGAGAAATAAGGTGACAAATGAGGAGCGAAATTTTTTAATAGAGTGCAGGATAGTGTATGCCTCCTCACCCCTATCTCACTTCATTGCCATTCTAAGAGCAATTGGAGTAAAGGTTTTTGCAGGATTTTGTTGTAAATAAAAATAAACACAGTGAGATAACAATTTAACGCAATAGGCAACAACAACGTAATACAGCAACTAGGAATCACGAATGAAGAACTGGAAATATAGAAGGGAAAAGAAAATTGAAACAGAAAATAAAAACCCGAGGCCTGCAGCTCAGTTTCCTTAAAATAGATTTATCACCTACTGAAGTGTTTTAGGTCTGCTGGTAACTACTTCTCATAATACAACGGGTACGAATTTCCCGTCAAGCACCGACATGTAATTCCGGCGAACCACGACAGCGGCAAACTCGACCAGAAAACAAGACGAAAAAATGAAGGATGAAAGAAAAATTGCAAGTGCTCTGTGTGCTGGTTTCAGTGTGTTTTTAAAAAAATAAAAGAGAATGGTGCATTTTTATACTCATGTGGTACAAGAATTGAATTTCGGAATTCAATATGTGCAAGCTTGGGTGTTTTTGGGCTGACATTCGCGTACGCACACGAGTTCAACCAAATCGATCATGGATTCGCACCCCCCTATGCACGCGCGTGTGGAGAGAACTTCTATTCTTAAAAGTTTTGTTCATGCATGGTTAAGTGTTTATATATAAACACTATTCCCTTGGCTTCTTTTTCACATGTGGGATAAGCCTCATTTCCTTTCAAATTTCAACTTCAAGGGTAAACTTTGAGAGACAATTTCTCATTCACCCAAGCACCATTTTGAGAAAGTAAAATTACACTTTTGAAGTATTAACGGAATAGAATCCGAACATCACAAGATTTATTACTTTCGCTAAGTAGAACCCACTCAAAATGTGCCCTCAAAATAACATATAGATATGCTATTTTTTCAACATGTGTTTTATGGTTGTTTTCTTAATTATTATTGTTTGAATGTAATTTATTCATTTGCCAGCAAATGTGCAAAAGTATTTGAGAAATTTTGAAACTTATCATCTTTTTTAATCTCGAAGTCCAATAATGTACCAGTTTTCCATTTTACCATAATATTTGTTTATGATGAAAATATGTTTAACTTAAAAGAAATTTTGGATTTAACGTATGGTTGTAAGAGTGAAGAAAAAAAAAACAATTAAGTATCTATATTATCAATAATAGTAAATTACTTCATAAACGTTTTAATAATAAAAAATTAAAAAAGGTGCTAAAAGTATATTTTAAGGGGTTAAAAAAATCCTAATAATGCAGATAGTATATTGTTAAAATTAGTGCGCGGGGGTATTTGGAGAAAGGGGGTTTAAAGACGATATTTAAATGGTGTTAATGGGACAACTCACTCGACATCCTCAATTATCTTTTAGTCTATTTTTACTTTTGTAGCCGATCCCTTATAAGCTCGATATCTCTTTATTGAATGATACGTCTGGGGCCCATAATCCCAATTCATTTTCGATAACTATTCTGGGTCTATAGATTAAATATATCCAAATTAGCAATCATTCTTTTCCTTTAGTTTTCAAGAATATTATATGAATTTAATCGATTGTGCAGTCATCATACCTTCGTCGAAAATTTTATATGCCTTCATTTCACAGAACTTGCGTTACGACAAACGAATTGCCTGCGCAAAAGATTTGAGATCGGTAGCGGGACATACCCAAATAATAATAATAATTAATAACTCATTTAGGTCCTCTCTCTCCATAACCAGCTTGGTTATGCCTGATTACACAGCGCGTTTGGTCCGAAACTGACCCATTAAGAGAAGTTGAATAGTCCACAACCTTAGGAAAGCGATTTTTTAAGCATGCTTCACTACCAGCCCATTAAATACGTTCCCAAAGATAAAGACGACGCCATTAATAATGAGTTGACTCTTATACGTAGAAATCCATTCGAGCTGATGATGGCAATCAAATTGTCTCGTCAATGCTTTAAGTTATTTTGATGGGACGTTGTCACTTGCTGCTGTAGTGTTATTTGAATTATATTGATATTTTCTTTGATTTGTAACAACAAAAAACTAGCAAGGGAGCCGGATTTTTTTTTAGCAAAAATCATCCGACTTTCAAGTCAGCAATTGAGTTTTTATTTTTTTTAAAAAATAATATCTCACACGCACTTGTGATTTGAGTATTTTTATTGGACTTTTCTTATTTCTCCCAACGACCAAAAAAGATCACTTTTTTTCAAGATTTTCTTAGGTTCCTATAGAAAATTGCAAGTGTCGGTTGTTCTTAAATGTGCAACCGTTATTAAATTGAATGCAACACTTAGAATCTACGAGTTAATGTATCTATTCCCGTGTATTTATTGAGCTATAGTTATAACGTCCGATTATGCTTAAATGTTACAACAAGACATGCTCAAATATTATGAACTCTCTCTCAGGTGGGAGCTCTACAGCCTGGGGATTTAACCAACATCGTAGGATGAACTCTCTCCCAGGTGGGAGCTCTACAGCCTAGGGATTTAACCAACATCGTAGGATCAGGCTTGCTGATTATGGTCT